>NC_090444.1:377756572-378374219 GCF_031143425.1 Pleurodeles waltl | reverse complement strand
TCTCCAAATATCTTAGAGAAAAAAAATAACAAATGCATAAGACTTGATTAAACTAGTTAGTGGAATCCTGTACAGGTTGAAGAGCAATGGTGACAGAATTGAGCCTTGTGGGATTTGAAAAGGACACGGACTGAGAGACTACATATAAGATGGAAGAGATAACTTTAAAAAGTCAGCAAACCAAAGCTAGACTGAGATTCTGTCCAGCAGTGTTTGATGGCATACAATGTTGAACACCACTGCATGTCCAAGAAGATCAGGGTGGCAGACATATTACTAGATGATGAAGTTGCACGCTCATCACAGGTCTGCCCCAGTCCTTCCCAGTGCATCATTTCAAATGCAGTTCAAGGTAGTCTATAACTTACAGTTTCATTCAAGACTACTGGCTCCCAAAACCTATTACCAGCACCTCCAAGGAGCAGGAATTTGTTTATACATTGTTAGAGTATGGAGCTGCACACTGGTTACAAGTCTGTCCCAGTCCTCCCCAGTGCATCATTTCAAATGCAGTTCAAGGTAGTCTATAACTTACAGTTTCATTCAAGACTACTGGCTCCCAAAACCTATTACCAGCACCTCCAAGGAGCAGGAATTTGTATATACATTGTTAGAGTATGGAGCCGCACACTGGTTACAAGTCTGTCCCAGTCCTCCCCAGTGCATCACAGTAAACACACTTCAAGGCAGCCAATAACTTACAATTTTTTTGTGGTTGGTTTAGTTTTGAAGCACAGCCAGTGCTAGTCTTTTACACCAGTGTTTCATTCTTCTGAACTCTTCAGCGGGGCAGAGAGTCCTTTGGGAGGAATATGACCTACTGCTTAGCGTCTATGGATGAGTGCCAGTGAGATTCTAGATGCAGACTCCTAACTCTAGAAACCGATTACAAGCTCCTACAAGGGACAGGAGCATGTAAATACCTTTTTCGGTGGGGACATGTGCACTGATCACAGATCTGTCGCAGTCCTCCCCAGTGCATCATGATAAATGCAGTTCAAGTCAGTCCATAACTTAAAATTTTTCTTGTGGTCACTTGAGTGTTGGAGGAGCCAGTGCCCTTAGCCCTTGACATCAGTGTTGCGTTCTCCTGAACACTTTGCAGGGGGAAAGAGTTTGTTTTGGGGGAACATGATCTGCTGTTTTGTGTTTACAGAGGAGTGCCAAACAGCTACCAAATGCAGACCCCTGGCTCGGAAACCAGTCACCAGCTCCACCAAGGGTAGGAGCTTGTATATGCATTGCTAAGGGGTAGAGTTGCACACTGGTAACATCTGTCCCAGTCATCCCCACTGCATATTTTTTGTGGTCGCTTGAGTGTTGAAGCACAGCTAGTGCTGTTAGTCCTTGATACCAGTCTTTCATTCTTCTGAACTCTTCAGATGGGCAAAATGTCACTTGAGGGGAACCTGATCTTCTGTTTAGTGCCTGTCGATGTATGCCAAACAGCACTCCAGTGCACACTCTTTGATCTGGAAATTGATCACCAGCTCTCCAAAGAGGCAGATGCTTGTATATAGTCCCAAATAACTCTATGCCCTTCAGAGGAGTTCAGAAGTACAATACACTTGTGTCAATGGCTAACAGCACTTGCTGTGCTTCAATATTCAAGCAAGCACAAGAAGAATTTTAAGTTACGGACTTCCTTGAAATGCATTTACTATGATGCACTGGGGGAATCTGGCACAAACCTTTGGACAGTATGTGACACTACCACTTAATGGCAGAGATACTATTAGCACAAATCATCTAAAGCTACACAGTTAGCTCTGTGCTGTGACCAGGATGAAAACCCTCTGGGGTGGATGGAACAAATTGTTGGCCTCAATAAATGAGCTAAGCAGGTAAAATACATATTTCTCCAACAATTGCTCCAAGTAAGGTAGCTAGAAAATTGGCCAATAGGTGGCAAAATTGTCCGGGTCAAGTAATTGTTTCTTTATCAGAGGAGTCACGCTTGCCAATTTAGACAGCCAGGAACCGGGCTGGACAAGAGAGATGCATTGACAACAACTCTAGAACAATACGGATCAAAAAGTGAAAGACTCATACATCATAAATTTAATGATACCTACAATAACATTTCTAAAAACAATATATCCGTAAATATTAAACAAAACAGATCCAATATATTTACCAACCAAGACAATCCAATGGCAAGAACTTTTGAAAATGTTGTCAAAAATTATATAAAAACGTATTTATTTTCCCTTCACAATAGCTTCTTATTTTTTGTTTTCACACCTCGTGACGTACTCCAGACATCTCCAGAGTCTAAAAAAACTACATTTCTTTTACCTTTTTGATCATAAATGGGCTCATGAATTTGGAAATTTCTTGACAAAACCAGGGTTTTTCACCAAAACTGCATCCCCCACATTCCACACCACAGCCTTTGCCCAATATTTTTCATGAAATCTATCTTTATACTTCCTCTGGTAGTCTCTACGTCTTCTGAATATTTCACTTTCAGGAAGTTTCTTTCTACCCTCCTTATCCACACTGGCTTTAAACCAAAGGGGACTGAGTTTTGATCCAGGCAATCTACAGTTGAGTAAGGAAAAAGGAAACTGAAATGTAATACAACTAGGTGTGGTCCTATGAGCCAACTATTTTTCTCTCAAGATCTCAGGCAAGGATCCTCTCATTTCTACCACTCTATTCACACAGTCTTTAACCACTCGATTCATCCTTTCTGCAAATAGACTTTTCCTCTATTATGGGCAGCCTTGATAAGCAATCTGCTGCTTTGTTGGAAGCTTCCTCAACATACTCCACTTGAAAGTTAAATTTGGTCAGTCCTTCACTCCATCTTTTTATCCTGAGAGTCAAGAGTGCACCTTCTCTGCAAGAAAATATCTGAACTAGAGGATGATGATCTGTTCTCACCATGAAAGGTATTCCCCCACAGGAAGAACTTAAAATAATGAATTGCCCATGATAGAGGCAATGCATCGCATTCAACCACTGAGTACCTTCCCTCAGCACTATTGATGGAACGCAAGGCAAATAAAATGACCCTTTCCTCATCATCTACCACTTGGGATAACACTGTCACTAGTCCATTCAAACTTGCATCTGGGGTTAACAATGTCCTGCAGAAAACATCAAACTGCCCCAGAGTAGGCATAATAACAATGGCATCTTTAATAGCTTTAACCACACTCCTACACTCTTCATTCCACACAAACCTACAGCCCTTCTTCATCAAATTTCTCAAAGGCAGAGAGATCATTGAAAGTTTGGAATAAATATGGCACAAAATTCCACCAAACCTAAGAAAGGGCTGATTTGTTCTTTATTGGTGGGGGAGGTGCCTTTATTATACTCTTTGCTAATTCCAGTTTAGGACCCACACCATCTCCCGAAATGGTATGACCTAGATATGTGACTGATGATGGTCTGAACTTTCATTTTTCCTTACTTAAAGTGAGGCCACTATCACGCATCTTATCCCTGAACAATCTCAAGATGTAATCATGCTGCTCCATGCCCTTCCCTCATATCATCTTGAAACACTACTACCTTCGGAATGCCTTTTAGTAACTTTAACATTACTCATTAAAACAGGCTGACACCAAACCAAAAGACAGACAAAGGAACCAATAAGAACCTAGCAAGGTTACAAACGATGTCAAGGATGTAAGAGAATTTGATGGTAGGCCAAAGATAAATCCATTACTCTAAAAACCTTGGCCTCCCCCAATGTAGCAAGAGATTCAGAGATATTGGGTAGGTGGTTGCCGGTCACCCCGTTTATGCTTGTTTAAATCTCTTAAGTCTTCACACATGCAAATCTTCCTGCCGCCGTCTTTGGACGCTAAGACCACCAGAACATACTACTCGATGCCTCAATATCTTCAATCACATCGGCATCCAGAAGTTTGTTCTTTCAATGGACCTAGCATCAAATTAGGAACCTTCCTCACCTTGTGTACAAATGGTACGGCATTGTTTTTTAATGTGATCCTATGTTCAAAACTCTTTAATAATTCAAGGTTGTCACTGAAAACTTGAATATATTCATCAACTATATCATTAGTCTTAATTCCATACTGCAGCAGTACAATCTTTTCCCTTGAACTGAGATCTAACATCATTCCCATGTCTTTTTGATGTCTCCATCCCAACAGATTGTCACCTCTTTTAGCAACGCATACGTTTCCTACAGTATCCCAGACACAAAACTGTGTCCTCAAAACCATGTATCTCAACATATCAATTTTCCTCCCACCATACCCCACCAGGTTGATGTCCTGTGGTTGCAAAGTAATTCCATCCTTGCCAAACAAGGTGTCCCAATTATTTCCCCCCACTATTGCATGAGAAGAACCTGTGTCTACCAGGACACTGATCTTTTTCCCCACCAACCATAATCTCACACTCCGACATTACAATAGGATAGGCATCCACTGTACCATCCTTGTTCACTATCAAAACAATGACTCTCAATTGTCTCTACCCCTTGCACTTTTTCCCTCTGCATACCCTATCATAGCATCCTTTCTTGCCACATTTCTTACAAGTTGCTAACTTTGTCTAACAGTCCTGGATGTTTCACTAATAGCCCTCTCTTCCACATCTGAAACATTTTACCTTATTATCTTTATCTTTTTTCCCTTGGAAAACTTCCCTCCTTCAGAATCACCACTTTGTTGTTTCACTTCACACACCTATTTCACCATACCCATTTCACTCGCACTGTCAAACACTGTAACCTCATCTTTCTTGCCATCTCCCATTTTTTGTACCCACATAGTCGTGTTCTCCATCCCTTCAATGATCGCTATTGTTTCCTTTAAGTCTGGATTCTAAGCTAACAGCTTCTCCTGTACGGTTATTGGTGCACCTCACCAATTGGTTCCTAATCAAGGAGTCAGCTTGCATGTACGTGCCAATGTTTTCAAAGTGGGCAATGTAGCTCCCTATGTTTTCCATTCTACCCTGAACTCTGGTAGAAAATGTATGTTGTTCTAGTACCACATTGAATTGGGACCCAAAATGCTCCTCCAACATCATTACAGACATTTCAGATACATCTGCCCTTTCACCTTCTGCTCGTCCTATAGGTATTTCATCATGACTCTCATATACATTTCATCTTTACACTCTTCCCCCCCCCCCCCCTGCCCCCCAAATTATGCAATAGCACAACAAATTTGTGGGTAGCAAAAACCTTTTTCCCTATTGCTAATAAATGATTCAAAGAGCTTCTTCCATTATTTCCAGGTTAATACTGGATCACTCTTTTTGGAAAGGAACTGTGGGGGTTGTGCAATGCTTGTTGCAACCATGTTAGTAACCTCAAAACTGGACTATATTAAAAAAAAAAATCAAGAATATGCTCTGCTGTGTCTTGGATACTGAAATAGACCTACAATTAAACCTCTACACATATGTAATTATGTGTTTCCAAAAGTATTTAAGACTCTCCACATCAGTGATGAAACATGCTTTCTACCTTATGCACAAGCACAGTATAACTGCCATTCCATTAAATTGTGCTAATCAGTGACATACAATATAGCACATAAGCCACATGAGAATATCTCCACAATTGTAACTCTCAGTTGGCAGATACTATAAAGTGCGTACCTTGTAAATTTATTTCAAATTTGTTGTTAAGTTCACACCTCCATAGCTGTGCCCTTCAGCGTTGGTAACATGCAACATCCATTGTACACATCAACATTCCAGATTGATACCTGTGCAGATCAGCGTTGTCAATGTGCTTGTGAAGGCAATACATGATTGATTTGTTGTGCACATCAATGTTAAAGCTCATTAAATTATGTATTAAAATTGACTTGCTATTTGTTGTGATCCCTGCACCTCCTGCCCAGTGAAAGTACACTGATTGCTTGTGCCACCTGCTGTGTTGTGGCTGGTGGGTCAGGCAGAGGGAACACCAGACTGCAATTTTCCCTGACCCTGTAGTCACAGAAACCAAGCCAGAGAGAGGGGGAACCCCTGATGAGCAAGATCCCAGGGCATGAAACTTCACAGGATGCCAAGATAAGTACAGATCTAAGGACACCAGTCCCCAGGCAGGGAAAGTTAGAAACGTTTGCCAAAGTCCTCACTGCGGAGACTGAATCCCATGGGTGAGTGCCAGCAGGAAATACAGAACCAACTATCCCTTCTCAAAGTTCCAATGAATTGAAGAATGTCATACTTTAAGCCATCCAGTCATCTAAGCAAGCATCCAAGGCTCAAACTAGAACTGTAGGCAACAATGTAGCCCGTCTGTGGCAAGACCATGATGGGCTACGTCTTGGAAGCCAAGGGCAGAATTTCAATTTTAGAACTAGAGTATGTGGTAAAGGGCCTCAAAACCACATTCCACAAACTAAAGTCCACTAACCAGGAGCTATGCCACTGTGTTGAGCATGCTGAAGGTCCCTCTTGGCATAACAATCTGCCACTTGTGAGTTTTCCAGAGAGGGAAAAGAGCTCAGATCTGGTGAAATTCCTAGAGTCGTGGTTGAAAATCAAGCTGCCTGGGGGAAGGGGTTATCATCACACCCCTCTCTCACTCATTGCTCAATTTTTACATTAAAGGGACTGAGATGTCATCCTACAATTTGCCATATCACAGAATAAACTGCTCTATGATTTGAAAAATATTCTGATTTTCCCAGATTACAGAGATAGTGCAACAACCTAGGAGAACATTTGATCAGGAGGTACAAAAACTTTGTACCCTGGGTCTTCGGATCATGTTGCTTTACGCAGCTAAGTTAAAAGATATTTTCAACACCATGTCCCTGTTTTTTCTAATATTCGAAGGAGGCGTGGACCTGGGTGCAGAAGTGTCACTCCAAACTGAGTGGCAGTCAAACAGGCATGAAGGATTGTCTGAGCCCTAGTCACATGGCTGCCTCCAGAGGCGCTGAGAGTGTCACAAGTGCAGTCCTAGAGAGACCCTATGGGACAACCTGGCAAGACCCTTAAGGGACCCCTGCCTGGAGGCTTGAGTTTCTGCACTGGAACTCCTTTTTGAGATTCTTTCTTTGATGATCAAGTGGATGCCAAATCCTGGCTTATACATGATTTTGTATTTCTACTATTTGGCTAGCCTTCATTTACTAAGTCCCTCCCGGGCTATCTCGTGGGAGATATGCAATTTACTCCAGAAATAATACTCAGGGGATTGCAACTTAAAAGAAGAACAAGAATATTATTTTCCTTATTTTGTATGTAATTCGAGTTATTATGATTTGGGAAAATAGATGCTTTGGGAGGAAGTGTAGGCAGAGGGATTTTGTCAGGATGGGAAATGTTTGTTGTTTCATGTGTTTCATATGTGCACTGAATCAACACCAGTCCACTACACATCCTTGTCCACCATGTTACATGGGCAGTATCTTGAGTGATAACACTAATAAAAGGTTTAGTGTGATGTCCCGGAACATCAACAGGATCAATGATAAAATCAAAAGGGGTGCAGTACAATACAAACAATACACCCCTACAGTGGGACTGTTGCAGGAGACACACTTGCTTGAAACAAATTGTGCGCTCACAGGGAAAAATGTGTATAATTGACATTACCATGCAGGATTTACTCATGGCTCCTACAGGATCACAAAACATCTGAGAAAATCCTTCCTGTTGGACGTAAAATTAATTCATATGGACACCTTGGGCTGGCATGTGATAATTGTGGGATTGTTGAAGGGTCTCCCAGGGGTAATCCTAAATGTATATTGTTGACATCACTTAGGGTGGTCTTTTCCCAAACCTTTGTCTAGTTACCTCCTTTTGCTGAAATTTGTTTTTGTTAGCTTTAAGACTCTGTGCACTTTACCAGGGCTAACCTGTTATAAAGAGCCTTGTGCTCACTTCATAAAACTTGGTAAAATTGGCATACACCTGAGTGGCACATTTAATTTACTTATAAGTCTCAACTAAAGTGGTACATATACCCTGTGAATTAAATGCTACTAGTAGACCAGTAGCACCTATTGCGCCCCACACTTAAGATGCCCTTTAAAGGCACATATCAAGTCCGCCATTGCAGCCTGTGCACAGTTTTTAAACTGCCTATTCAACTCGACAAAGTAAACCTATTGGCAGGCCTAAACCTCCCTTTTTAATACAGAAAGGTCACACTTAAGGTAGGCCCTGATATAGCCCATAAGGCAGGGTGCAGTGTATTTAAAATGTTAGACATGTAAGATTAAGTTTCACATGACCTGGACATCAGGCCTTTGTGATCCTAAATCTCTTGAAACGGGCAGGGCAGTAATGGGGAGCCAGATGTGGAAGTGGTCAAGAAGTTTCTTCTATTCAAAGGCTGGCACCAGGTATACATTTGGAGCCTCAACCCAACTCTTCAGCTCCCTCCTGGACCGGAGGAGGACCCCCCAGAAGGACTGCCTTGTTCTTCAGAGGACTACTGTGCTGCTTGAGGCCTGCTTTGTACCTCAAACGAGTGCCATCCTGCCACCAGAGGACTGCCGTGCTTCTCGAAGCCTGGCTAATACCCTCAGAGGACTGCCCTGCTATCCTGATGCTTCAGGGTTGCCTTGCTGCTTGATCCCAGTTCTGCCAGAGTGACTCCAATGGCTAGTTGGCTGGCCTCCTGTTCTGAGCTACAGAGACAAAATAACTCTCACCTGGACCCTGCCTGAAGTGAGTTCTACCCTCCAAGTAGAGCCCACCCTGCAGGACCTGAGGTAGTGTTGGCAAAGGTGCCCAAACAGCCAAAAGCAGAAACTTGGAACTTAGAAAAATTTCCACCAAAAAGTGGCCTGAGAACTCACAGGAGATTGGAACCTACCTGCACGCCGATCCACCCAAGGTGTATAAGCCAGTCGGCCTGACTTTGCGGTAGCTCCTGCTACACTCTTTACCCTGTTCAGCGGCTCCTTTTCAGAAGGGTATGTGGCCTCGTGGAGCTCTCATCTGCTACAGCCTGCAGCACGGTCCTGCTGGAGATTGAAAAATTCCCCCAAAATTGGCAATGTCCGAACATAGAAATCTTCATAGCATCTTCATCCAGCAGTTCCCTAAAGATGACACCGCCTCCTTGGGCACCACCGGCTGCCTTTTCCCATTGAACTTTACCTTTTCAGACATTTTTCTTTGAAATTTTTTCTAACTCCGAAGATAAGCTAAGACCGGGCCCAATTAACTTCGCGTATCTGAACCATGCTCCGTCATGGTTGGCCATAACTTTTAAATTTGTCCCAGTCTCACATGACTAGATGTCCATGATTGGAGCTTTATCTATTAAGAGCTATTTTACACTAAAAACTTTTTTTTAATGATCATCTTCTGTTCCACTGAATGGATTTATTTCATTTTGGTGCCATTTTTAAAAAATGTTTCTCTATTTTTCTGAATTGGTATGGGATTTTTCTTGTGTTGTGTTTTCACTTTATTACTGTTTGTATGCTGTATAAATATTGAATACATTGCCTCTAAGTTAAGCCTGACTGCTTTCGTGCCATCATTCCAGATGGTTAAGCACAGGTTAATTTATTGACTTTTTGTGGTTCACCTTACAGGGATTGTGGTTGTTGTTCGAAGTGGGTTACCACCCCCCTCAACCAAAAACTCGGTTTCCTACATATATGTTTCACGGCAGCCTGATAAATAATATATTGTAAGCACTTACACGTGTTTACCGATGCCCCACCTGGAATGACGGCGACCGAGGAAGAATTTAATGCCATAATGAACACTGCAGCAGATACAAGTAATCTTGTGACTTCAACAAAGTCAGTCAGCATTGCACAGTGAATGGACTCTTTGGGTTTAGTGGACGGTTGGTGTCTACTATATAAGACTAACATGCAATTCACGTACTACTTGCCTTCTTCATAGTTCACATTCCAAAACAGACTACCTGTTCCTCCAAGCTGTGGATGTTGTGAGGATCTGTGGGCCCTGAAATGTTCCCTGGGGACTGTTAGATCACTTGCCACTGGAGCTTGTGAAACTCTGCCCAAATCACACAGTGAGAGGGGTCTGGCATTTTAACCCCTGGTGGTTGCTGTATGATGACCTGTTTGTATTATTGTGAAAAAGAATAGCAGAATACCTTAAAATTAATCCAGGCTTAGTACCTTCCACCAGCACACTTTGGGAGGATTTTAAAACCTTGATGAAGGCTCAGATATAACTCACATTAGCAGTAAACAGAGGGAGAATGGGAGGCAGGTAGCACATCTGGATATAATATGCACATGCTAGAGCAGGAGTTATTAGGCTGTCTGCGCTCAGATTCTTTGAGGTGTTGTAAGATATTATTTATCACACATTTCCAGTTAAGCAGAAGTGACTGCATTGAAACTTGTGGTTGTGGAGAGGAAGTTGGAGGGTAGAGGTGGTGGGTGTGTGGGTAGTGCAGGCGGACTCCTACCAGGGTTTAGGGTGGTGCAGACTCAACAGGTTGTTGTGGTGCACCAGCTAAATGCTGAGCCCACCTTGGCTATGCAGGTTGACATTGGCACTTGCTTGTTTTTGCTCTTGCATTGTCACCGCATGGCATCTTGCACCCTCCTTCAAAACACAAAGATGTTTATAGTAACATGTCATGGGAACATTTCTCAATGTTCTTCAAGGCACAGATCTGCCTGTCAAACATCTGAGTGATTACATTAAGATGGTTTGCAGTCCCATCCAGGGTCAGCCCCACACGGATTACTGCTGTCTGAAAATTGGTGGCCACCTGACATAGCCAGAAGGTTGTAAATCACAGAGTGGATTGCCATCTAGGTGGTTCTGGGGATAGGGGTATAGATGGATCAGGAGGCCTGTTCTTCAACAAGGTTGTCCTTTCCCTTAGGTGACTCAGAGCAGACCTAAGATGCACGGAAGGAGTGCATAGGTGAGTCAACTGAGGCACATGTAGGGCTGTGTGGAGGTAAGTCATGCATAGCATAGACAAGCATCCATGGCTATGTAGTTGGGGACTAGCAACTCTCAGGTGAAATCCTGAAAGAAGACTGCTGGTCAGCCATGGTGTGGGCTTTAATGATTGTTGCTGTGTGGGACCAACAATTACATCCTCCTCATTCTTTTTCTCCTACTCCTCTTCATCTTCTGCAGTAGCGGACGCCATCTTAGCTGCTTGGAGGAATTTAGGATTTTCTCCTGGGACACATGATGACATAATGAAATGTATGAAGGTAATGCTTGATCTATACATGGAATTAATACTTCTATGCAATGTTACCTCACCAGCTACGTGTACTTAAAGATGGTGGTGATAATGTCTCCACTGATACAGCAGATGCAGATGAGAGTCATGTGAAAGTTAACTTACATGAGCAGAGGAAGTCAGTGGATAGTTGATACAAATGTTGCCAATGCAGATAGCTGTACATTAGACAAGACCCACATTTGATTTACATGTATTAAAAGGTCTGAAATGCAGATAAGAAATGTAAACTGAACTCGAGAAAGGGCAAAAGGGAACATCATATAGGTTAAATAAGTTAAACAAAAACCTGACGAAGGGCATGGCCAACTATCATGGCCGTGATTCACCAATGCTCCTCTGTATTCTCAACAGATTTAAGGTGACTGGCACATATAGCTCACAACTGACCAGTCCCTGGCAACTGTTGGCTTTGAGGACAACGGAGGTGCCGTAGGGGCTGCCTCCTCGTTGTGGCAAGGGTTGAATGACTGAGATTAGAGGCAGCTGCTGAAGGTGGCAGCGAGCCGCATGGTGGCCATTAACACCGAACTATTGCCTTACCTTATTGGGGCGTATGCTTCTGCAGTCCTCAAGCCTGGAGCAGGAAGCAACCCCAATTCAGGCACCAGAAAGAGAGGGTGGGGAGCTTTGGGCAGAGGGTGAATACCCGCAGCCCGGTGACGAGTCCCTTGCCTGACCCTAAAATGGCAGCCGCCTTGTGAGATGGACCCATGAAGCAATGTACGGAACCCCTCACAATTAAGCACTTTCCAGGGACGGACAAGAGAACAGGCTGAAGGCGCTAAATAATCTGACACTTGTCTTCCGTAATCCAATTGGCGCCTCAACTATGATACTACTCACTCCCTGTTCTGAGGACTGCTGTTCCACGCGATTTTAGTGTTGGGAAGGGGTCTCAAATGAGTAGCTTGTGAGCTATTAGTAGCTCTCAGGCTACCTATAAGTAGTTGTCCTGTGTGTAGCCCAGCCTACAAAAACTGAAAAGTCTGTATTTAAAACAAACATGTAAACTTGCCTGATGTGATCAGTATTACAATTCGAATAATATTCGTATCTCAGGATGTTTTCATCAACAGAAGTACCTTTTACTAAAAAAAATTAAAAAAAAGTTGGAGACACCTTGGTTCTCAACTACTAAAAAGGGCGTTCTTTCACGTGAAGGAGACCTAATTCGGGGGGCATTAAGAGAGAGGGGTGAATCTAGCCTTTTTGCTGCTTGACAGGATCCCTCACGAACTTCGGCTGCAGGAACCTTGGCCACTCAGTAATTGTTGGCAGCAGAGGGGAAAGGATGTTAAGGAACAGGCCCTGACCTTTTAAAGCCGATACCTGCCATACAGGCCATATCCATCTTCGACTCCTCCACAAAATGACCACCCTTTCATTGTGGAGAGGAGTGAAAATCTAGACACTCTTGTCCCGTAGGCTCTCATTATCCTAATGAGACTACTGGATTTTGAGCGGCAAGATCGTTCTCAGTGTAGGGGACTAAGTCTGACCCACGGTGAAGGACCCTTGTCACTCTAAATCCGGGTTTTGCTCTGGCTAACTAGCAGTGCCTCATCTCTCCCAAATGGTACAGTGTAGATAGCACCATCCGTCTCGCTTGTAGTCATAGTGACTTGATCAAATGTTTCTAAGTTGCTTGTTGTTAGTGGAACCAATGCAAGATCATCATCATCCACCCTCCCCAAGCTCGGAGAGGCATCAGTGTTGGTGTAAACAACTTGAAGCGGAACTTCTTCTCCAGTAGTGAGAGGGATTAGGGAACTACTGGATGTTCCTCTTGGTCGGCTGTGTAGAATTGGCCACATGTTGGAGCTTGATATTGTCAATGGACAAAACTCCATAAATCACCCGGGCCTGATGGGTTTACAGCCCAATATTTAGAAATTTAGCTCAGATCTGGTGTCTCACTTGACTGCCTTACTTAATTACATGGCCGACAACCGCCCTGTGACACACACAATGGGTGAAGCCTTGATCTCTGTCATATCAAAACTGGGGAAAGATCAACATTTTTGTGCGTCCTACCGCCCTATTGTACTATTGAATTTGGATGCCAAACTACATACACAGATATTGGCCATCAGGCTAGTGGATATTATGCCCTGGATCAGTCCTTATTCATTAAAGGGTGCCAAACTCAGCCATGATTCAGAAGAATTATATTTACCCACAGTTGCGAGTGATGATGAACTGGGCTAGTTGTGATCCTTTTAGCCTGCAACGCGGCACGAGGCAGGGATATCCATGATCTCCACTTTTATTTATCCTTAGCATTGAGCCCCTTGCAGCTAGAGTGAAGGCAACACAATCAATCCAAGGCCTTTCATTCGGTTGAACATAAAATATCTGTTTGCAGACAATGCTCTCCTCTCCCTCACATCCACTCAAAAGTCCCCAACTGCCCTACAAACTGCACCTAAAGATTATGAGAAAGTGGCAGGTTTTTTAATTAATCTCCACAAATCCTTTTTCCTAAACCTGACTCTCTCCACTAGCAAGATGGAGGTAATAGAGGGACCCACCACTATTCACTGGGTTAGAGAAGAGTTTACTTACCTGGGGATTAAGATTACTCCAACAGTGGATGATCTATATCAAGCAAATTATCCTCTGCTCTTGCAACAGAGCAAAACAGATCTTAAACGCTGGGCGCCCTTATATTTAACATGGCTAGGTCACATCAATGTGATAACAATGACTGTCTTGCTAAGGCTATTCTACATTTTTAAGGGACTCCGCATTGAGATAGTGTTGGAAACGACCCTGTCTACAGGATCATCCCCCAATGTTTTTGCCTTCCTCCTCCTACTTTTTGCTGGATTTTTGCTTGCTGGCCTTAGGGCTCTATGCACTTTATCACTGCTAACCAGCGCGAACCAAGTGCTAAAGTGCTTGTGCTTTCTCTCTGAAACATGATTTGATTAGCACATACCTAATTGGCATATTTAATTTACATGTAAGTCCCTTGTAGAGTGGTATACCAAATACCCAAGGCCTGTAAATTAAATGCTGCCAGTGGGCCTGCAGCACTTAATGTGCCACCCGCTTAAGTAGCACTTTAAAACATGTCCGTGGCCTGCCATATCAACTTGGCATTTAAACCCTCTGCCAAGCCTTAAACTCTTATTACATATGTCACCCCTAAGGGAGGCCTTGTGTAATGAAAAGGTAGGACACTTTTTAGTTTTACATGTCCTGGTAGTGAAAAACTCCAAAATTAATTTTTCACTACTGTGAGGCCTAACCTTCCCATAGGATAACATTGAGGATTCCTTATTATATTTTACAAGCTGTAATTTCTAAACCAAAGGTGGTAGATATATCATGTGTGATGACTATGAATTTCTAACAATAAACCCTCTTTAATTGTAAAGTTACATTTATCATTACTAGTTTGAAAATGCCACTTTTAGAAAGTTGGCATTTCCTGCCCGTAGGCCTCAGTGCGTGCATCCTGTCTTAGGTCACATGACTAAGTGCAACTGTGCAGTTAGGACTTTATGAATTCCCTCCAGACAGTAACACAATAGTGGGATTAGCTGAGCCTGAATGGCTCATTAACTGGCTTGTTGGGGGAGGAGGTGGAGAGCTAAGCACAGTCCCCTGAGTTGGCTGTGTTCTACCACACAATAGGCTTTAACAGTCCTGTATTGACAGTGCAGCCAGTTAGGAGCCAGGGCAGGTGAGGTATGAAATTCCTGGAACTTCAAAGAACCCTTCTGGAAACTTCTCCCAACTTCTAGGAGCAGGGCACCAGGGTATGAAAATAGGGCTCGTATCTGCTCTTAGTATCTTCTGAACCTCAAACGTGTTTAAAAAATGTTAAATATACTCAAAAGGGCAATAAAGACAGAGTTAGAGAGTACATGTGTACCACAGAATAACACACAGAGATGTCAGAATGGTTGAGATAAGGTACTGTGTAAACTCGGCACTAGCTGCATTCAGTGCAATATTGGTTATGTTGTTAAGCTTAAAGGGGAGGCACTGAAGAGGGAGAATGGCCTGTGGAGGGGCAAAGCAAATAGAGTCATTTGGTGGACATGGCATCTGGGTAGCATTTATTTACTGAACGATAATGGGGATTGGGATACTCAGACCCAGAGAAAGGAAGTGAACACTTGACAAAAGATCATGCAGGATGCTGTTGATGGCGCAATATAGCACACACAATTACTGATTACCTGGTAATTAATGATACACCAGGTACTTCAAGGGAGACACTATGTGAAGTACTGAAAGTGACAGAAGAACTAATGTAGTGCTGGCAGTACTAGACAAGAGAAATGGAGCTGTCACCCAGGCCAAATTAGAAAGTTACCTTAAAGTGACACAAAGCAGGGACAAACAGCCAGGTAGTAGAGCAGGCTTGACATAGGTAACAAAGATAACGGGACAGCTGAACATACTTTTAATATACAGGTCCGAAAGAACTCTCCCGGCCCTACACTCAAGGACATATGAATCTGGAAACAAAGCATATACCCTACTGGCAAGGGCGTTGAAAACTAAACAATAATGGAGAAAGGATAGTGTCAATTAGAGACCTTGAAGGTGAATTTGACAGATGAAAAGGCAAGGTTTTCACATTTTTACTAAAAAATATACACACACAAGTCTGAAGGCCTGATTTAGAGTTTGGCGGATGGGGTTACTCCATCACAAACGTGACGGATATCCCGTCCGCCGTATTACAATTCCATCATATCCTATGGGAACCGTAATACGACAGATGGGATTTCTGTCACGTTTGTGACGGAGTAGCCCATCTGCCAAACTCTGAATGAGGCCCTGAGTCACACAGGCATCAGAAGCCTTTCCAATGGTTTGAGCCTTTCCTAAAATGTCTTATGTGCAGGGAATGTTTGATGTCCCCCATTGAAGAAGATAATGTCAAGAAATCACAATGAAACTGAAATCACATAATGCCCAGCTCTGGATAGTTTCATTGGGATTTTTTTTCAAAACCTTTAGTTGTCACTTAACATCAACTTTAACACAGCAGTTTTTATCAAAAGCAAGCAATGGGAGCGTGTTTAACATCATGAATGATGCAAGCATGATTGTTATCCCAAAGCGTGGGAAAGACACAATCCTTTGTTCGTCCTACAGGCCCGCAATCCTGTTGAACATCGACCATCAGCTACAAATTAAAATCCTGGCAACTAGGCTAGCAGCAAACCTCACAGACATTGTTCTTGAGGACCTGTCAGGGTTTGTCACAGACTGCCAAATGGCTCACCTTATTGAGAAGCTGAAAGAAGTAGGATCCCACTAGCCCTATTAGCTTGGATGCAGAGAAGGTGTTCGATAGGCTAGTGGGGAGTTCCTGAGAAAGGTGATGCTGCAATTTGGTCTGGGGAGGACTACATCCATATGTTGATGGCCTCCTATATGATACTGATGGCTCGGATTATTCTATGGTATTGTCTTGGTGAAGCTCAAGATTTTTAAGAGCATAAACTAGGAGTGCCTGATATCCCCATTGCTGTTTGCAGTGCGCATCATCCCACTAGGGCCTCATTATGTAGCAGTGGAGAAATAAGGCAGTTCGTTTTTGGAGTAACGATCCCTAAAATGCAGCTAATTGCGGATAGCTTCCTTGAGTCCCTGACAGCCCCCCCCCCCCTTCCCTAGAGTCCATCCTGCTACTGTTGGGCCTTTGGCAAGGTACAGAATCTCATCTGGTTACAGGGTGTATGCCTTGCTGCTAGCGGAGGCCCCTGCAAAGGTCAAGGGGAGGGGTGGAGAGGGGGGTGACAGGGATGGGGGAAACATCTTTAAGAATACCTTTAACAATAATTTTAAAAAACACTTACCTTTCTCGTCACCACAGCTCACCGCCTCCTGCTTCCTCGTGATCTTCTTCTGGTGTCCTAGCATTCACTGGGATGCCAGCACAGGCTTCCCAGCAATCCTGGCGCTTCTTTCATGCTAAACTTCGCATGAAAGCAGCACCAGGATTGGTTTGAGCAGCTCAGACTGCTGCTCAGACACAACCCTGGGGTCTGTGTAGTTTCTCGAACCCGGCTGTGCAAAACCTAAGTGTGCATGTGTGTTTGGCCAGCCTCCGACGGCCGGCCAAACACACATGCGCACTTAGGTGTACTCTCTCCTCCTCCCCCCCTCCCCCACCCTTCCATGACCAAGCCCCACTCCTCTCTGTTAGTTGAGCCAGCAGATGAAAAATAAAATGATATTAAACTATTGTTTTATTTTTCATCGCCTGGCTCTTGGCCAGGGGGCGACGGTCTTCTGCCATTGTGGAGGAGCCACCCCTGCTTGCTGCTACTTATACAGTCAGACAGTGACATGGATGCAGGTCTAAGGGCAGCTACGCCATTCAAAAAAAAATCATACTCCCCGACATAATTCGGGATACATCTTAGTAGAAATATGGATGTACTTTTCAAAGCCAGCATACGCTCCCTAATGGCACCAAAACAGACCTCCAGAAGCAGACCACCCAATCTATATTGGTTAAGAAGATTTAATGCAATCAAGATGTTAATGATACTGAAAGTCCTTTGTTTTTCAAGTACTGTCAATTAAAGAGGACCAAACCACTTTTGATAAAATAGAAAAGCTGTTAATCAGCACGGGTATGTAGAAAAGTCCTACAACAATGTATCCAGCAGAAGAGACTTGTATTCCCAGATATTAGAGTATGTAATAGAGCATTATAGAGCACTGCACCCCAAATTGAGGGGGGAGTAGTCCTAAAGGTACTCTAGGAAACACCGGATACACATGGATAGGGTTTTAGCAAGGAGATACCATTTGGATGTGTCATAGTTACCCAGATCTTTACTGTAGTTAAGTCACAGGGTACAGTGCTGGAAATTTGGGACTCCATAGCATTAATCCACCAACTCAGGGCTGTGAAGAGCGCTTAAAAAACGTGGCCCGAGAGAGACTGCAGAACGTTGACAAATCTATATGTTAATTGCAAGATTAGACTCTTTAAGAACTGTAAAAAAGCCTTTGGGGTCATGGAGGTGAAGACATTTAGAAACCAACATCTAAGACACTGGGCGAACTACCCCCATAACAAGCGAACAGATACTAGTGAACTAGCTGAGTTCGAGAAACGGGCAAAGACAATGGAAGATCCAAAGGGGCAGCGTCTGAAGTAAAAATATATGCTATAATGACCCTTGCCACAAAGACAGGGTATGTATATATAGAGAAATGGGAAAAACACATGAGCAGAAAGATACCGGATTTAAAATGGACTAGTACTGGAGAGACATTCCAGATTTAATAAGTCCATATTTCAAAGAGAATCAAGATTTAAGATAATGACTTTTTGGTATCTAACCACAGGTAAGTTGCGTGTTTTGGTAGAGGGGTTACTGATCAGGTTTGGAGAGGATGCAAATGCAGTGACTCTTCACAATACTGACAAGTTTATGCTAAGATGTATTGGCAGCAGCAATACAAGAGGTGGTGGACTTCTAGATCCCCACTGAACCGGGAATGACAGTTATAGGCGTAAAGCACGAAATATGGAAAAAATGTGAGAGACAATAAGTAGTCACTGATCTCTCAAGTGTCTGTGGTGAATAGTAGTAGCATGCATATGGAAGGGAAAACTTTCCCAGAAAATGAACATGTGGCATATTAACATTTTGGACATGACGAGGATAGGACGCCTATCTACACACCAACTCACTGACAGAGATGACTTTCCAGTTATATCGCAGCCAGCATTGGACTATATGGACAATGCATGTAGCGAAATGATGTGTCCACCACTCGTAGGGGTGGTCCATTAGTGTAATTGACTCTAAAGTTCTTATTTATATTCACCACTACATACAAACGCAAAATGTTGATGCACGGACCAGGCAGGGAGCCAGCGTATGGAAGAGGAGGACTGGCATGGGAGAAGCAGTAAATGTCCAGTAATGAATGCGGCGTTTTGAGTAAGCTGTTTTTGGAATGTTACTTGTTTTTTCTACTTGAAAGCTCAATAAAAGGTCTTTACAAAAAAGAAATACATTAAAAATAAATCGCTATCGTCTCCCAATAATTTTGGAACTTAACAGTCCTAAAACGTGTACTGTATACACCCAATCCCACATAACAATACACAGCCCATTTTTTAATTCATAAAAACTTAATACATTGCACATGAATTAACACCAATGATTGATTTTTATATTAATTTAAAATGATTAAATAGTAATTTTAAAAAGTCACATGTTTTTAAATAATAATTTCATATTCACACTACTTCTTATACATAGAACACTACCCATCTAAACCCCCAATAAATCCCACAACCAAAAGTATCTAATTCATAGCATACCTAAATAATAATTAGAAAATGACAATCTTATCAATGAAAATGATTAACACTACTTATAAAATTGTAATTTACTTTTTATTAAAGCACTACCGACCCAACACCCAAAGAAACTCCCAAAAATATTTTTTTACATGTATTTATTTTACAAGAAAATTCAAACAAACATGTTAATAGGATAAGAGGTTAAGATGATATTGAATACCATGATACTTAAGAAAATAATATTTAAAACAGTATTATTAATGTTAAAATATTAAAAATATACCATCCCTCAATATTTTGTCCCTGATATTTCTGTAGTAGATATTCAAGAGCCACACCCTAGAGACATCAAACGGCACGATTTGGCAGTTACACATCTCAGAAGAATATTTTGGCCAATAATAAAGGGACCGATGGACCATGTTGAAAATTGGAGGGGGTTTTCCTTTCAATTGCCATCTTTATTTTTGTGTTAGGCCATGTCATTCTTCTATTATCCATATGGGGTAGATTTTTTAGCAACAACAAAAAAGGGGAGGAGAAAAAGCCGCATCCAGAAGCCAAATCCTTAGAAAAAAATATTTTGCAGGCCTTCTTGGCCCAGTTGTCCATTGGCGATTGACGTGCTCTCAAGGCTTTTGTCTGCAAATCGCAAGCGGCCAGCACATGCAGCAGACCTATAAATGAGTCTGAGGGACATATGTTCAGAGACCTTATTTCAAACTGCCAGGGCACTGGTAGTGTGTGCACAAATATTCGCAACAGAGGGCAGCTAATGCAAGACCTAGCAATTGTGGATGCAGGCCACACTGTAAGTGAGCTATATGGCAATTTTGTTCTTCCAACCAGCTCATCCAATGAACCAAGTTACATGATTCCTTCAAACTAAATATGTAATATGAACAGGGAGAAAACTTTTCTTGGTAAGGTAAAGTGCAGTTAACACTTTTGGGATAAAATGTGGGTGTATCCAGAGGACTAACTTAAGATTCTGAAGTACAGAGGGATTGAAAGTTGCAAATACACATTAAAAAATAACAGAGACAAGTAAGTCTAAAGATGGTCTTCGTAAGAGTGGAAGAAGTCCCACCACAAACAAAACGGTAGGGTTTAGGGAAAGGACTCTTCTTGGCAGAACATATTTTCCCTTTGAGAAAAAATAAGAAATACAATTTTAACTAGTAAATTTGCAATTGCTCAGTAGGTTTTCAGATAAGCAAATACATGTGTATGCATATGTAAAAGTAAAAATGAAACTCACAAACGTTTGCTAGAATCACCTTTGGAAACCTACAACGGTTGCTGATTTCCATGCCTACTTCTGTTTAAGCATGCACCCATACAAGGCTATAGACCAGTGGATGCACTTTTGTGGATTTCTTGAAGAATAGAGCCTCTAATACTTTTCCCTTAATGAGTTCTCACAGATTGTCCTTCATTTGTTTATTTGTTAGGTAATAGGACGCATCAAACATATGTTTATTTTTTACTATTATGCCTTAGCAAACTGTTATTTAAAGTGTCTTTAAAATTTGGACAATGGTTTGACAAAACTGTAATCTTTGACACATTTGTGGCAACCAATAGCCCCACCTGGAAAGGTGTTTGCGGACTTTGGCATAGAGGCCATCAGCCTGATTGGTGTGCCAGTCCACACGGATCAGAATCTCACACTCTGCTCCCGGGATTCACGCAACAGGATCCCCATTGGGCCACCAAGAGACCTACTTCACCCCACAGGGCCCAGTGTTCTTGGGCAGGCAGAAGGTGGTGCTACAGAATCCAGGAAAGTCCCCTCGATCCTCCTGGGTGATATATCCACACCCAGCATGGGAGACTGGCCCACCTGAAGACCCCAGTACTGGTCACAAAACCCAGAACTTCTGCTAAGCTTCTCCCACTTATGTACAGCTTAAGTTTGACTACTTGGGAGTCTCAAACTACCCTTTCTATACTTCATTTCTAGACAAACTTGTGATTTTGTGTCTCTGTATTTGAATCTCATATTTCTGGGGGTTGCTTACTTTAAAGTGCCAATTCCTCTTTTGTGTTATTCCTCTAGAAAGTTGTCCATCACAACAGGACATTACAATATTGATAACTCCAAAGACATGTCAAGGGAACGACCGGAGGTTCACACCTAGAAGTCAGTCTCAATGATATGTGCTTCAAAAGGTTACCAATGGGAACAAGCCCTACTCTTTCACATTCTCCTATACTCCCCATCTACTTCTTCACATGTGCCCAGGCCTCTTTGACCAGTGACCTTTCAGAATGAAAGAGCTCCTATTGAAGAGCACTGAAGAGCCTGGCTCTTCCTTCCACCAACCTCTCAGGAATCTAGCAATCCACAAATCATTCTGGGGGAAACCTCCAGTTCACCATGATCCTCCAGCAAGCCCTGAATTTCCCGAAACACAACCTGGTGTCTTCTGTGTACTGTGCCCTTCACAAGTGCACACATACCCTTTGGCGCAGCGCACGCACAGTCACACCTGTGCAATCTACAATGTACTGTAATTCTTCCCAGTCACACACATATCTTAGTATGCTCATGCAACATCAGGCACTATTACCTTCTTTCTTTACCTTCACACAGGCACAAGCACCTGTGCCTGCTATTTCTCCTGCACTGTACCATCTCTCAGGCACATGTACATCCTCTTGCACACAAGCACCTGCTTGAGATGTTTATTGAGCACTGTACACACACACACACACACACACACACACACACACACCACACACCACACACAACCTAATGCAGGCCAAAATCTAAGCTAAGCACATAGCAGCAGAACTTTATTATAGTGTGCCAGGAGGCACCACTATAGTGTGACGGGCAAAACGGGCCTGTTCATTCTGATCACTAAAAACGCAGCATGCCACCACCACTGCGCTTGTACTACTTAACTCTAGGGGAAGACTGTAGCCTTACACCTACTGAGGGTAATGTTTTGAGGTCCATCCTGGTCTAAGCAGTCCGCATTCCATGAGACAGGACTATGGCATAGCGCATAGGCATGACACATGTTAGTTCATGACCAAAAATCATTACCAAGGATTCAGACATCACCAAAGCTGGGACACATGTCCATCACCATGCAAAGAACTTTTTCCATCCCAACAGTTGGGTGACCTCTAAAATACAGCAAAGTAATGGATTTTTTTGTTTTGTTGATGATATCCTTATAATTTCAGGAAAGAGAATGGACTGAAAATTGTCATTTCCTGACTATCCAAGATGCTTGTTTTTGTTTAGGAATTATACTTTAGTTGTCATTTTTCCTATGGCGACGTCTCAGCCTAAGGTGGAATAGCTATACTGTTTTAATCTGGTAAGTAAGTAAAATGATGGATAATTGATAGTTGAAGCAGGGAACGTCTACTTGTTTCCAAGCTCTACATGAATTGTATGCACAGTACTATGAATATGCCCAGACACCAGCTGATGAATGCTAATCAAGTCCAGTTTAGAGAACATTTATACAGATATAGTTCATGCTTGTCATACCAGGAAATGAAGTCGACAAAAATGCAGATGTTGGGGTGATTCGAGGCAATTTCTACAACTATGTGATGAAGGGTTTAGGGAGTGCCAGGCTCTCTGGTAAAGGTCTGTAGATCAGGAGAAATGCTGATGTAAAGGTTGGGATAGAGAGCATTGAACAGGTGTAGGCTTGCATTCCATGGCAGTATAATCTTGGCTATATTACGTGACAAGAAAGGTTTGGGGAAAATGGCTAGATTCCATAACTGTCAACCTATAAACAAGTTTCACCATGTGAGGAGGGGGCGTGGCCTTGGGGGGGGGTAGATCCTTGTGCCGACTGCTACCTGAGAGGCACTCTGCCTTTCACCAATGCACCTAAATCAAATCAAATCATTAGCATTTATAAAGCGCGCTACTCACCCGTGCGGGTCTCAAGGCGCTAGGGACAAAGGGGGTGGGTATCGCTGCTCGAACAGCCAGGTCTTTAGGAGTCTCCGGAAAGCGGAGTGGTCCTGGGTGGTCCTGAGGCTGGTGGGGAGGGAGTTCCAGGTCTTGGCCGCCAGGAAGGAGAAAGATCTCCCACCCGCCGTGGAGCGTCGGATGCGAGGGACGGCGGCGAGTGCGAGGCCAGAGGAGCGGGGGGGGCGGGTGGGGATGTAGAAGTTGAGGCGTCTGTTGAGGTATTCCGGTCCCTTGTCGTGGAGGGCTTTGTGTGCGTGGGTGAGAAGTCGGAAGGTGATCCTTTTGCTGACTGGGAGCCAATGCAGGTGTCTCAGGTGTGCGGAGATGTGGCTGTTGCGGGGTACGTCGAGGATGAGGCGGGCTGAGGCGTTTTGAATGCGTTGCAGGCGATTTTGGAGTTTGGCGGTGGTCCCAGCGTAGAGGGTGTTGCCGTAGTCCAGGCGGCTCGTGACGAGGGCGTGGGTCACGGTTTTTCTGGTGTCGGCGGGGATCCAGCGGAAGATCTTGCGGAGCATGCGGAGGGTGAGGAAGCAGGTGGAGGACACGGCGTAGACTTGCTTGGTCATGGTGAGAAGGGGGTCCAAGATGAAGCCGAGGTTGCGGGCGTGGTCTGCGGGGGTCGGTGCGGTGCCGAGGGCCGTGGGCCACCAGGAGTCGTCCCAGGCGGACGGGGTGTTGCCGAGGATGAGGACTTCAGGTTTTTCAGAGTTCAGCTTTAGGCGGCTGAGCCTCATCCAATCTGCGACGTCCTTCATACCCTCTTGTAGGTTAGTCTTGGCGCTGGCGGGGTCCTTGGTGAGGGAGAGTATAAGTTGGGTGTCGTCGGCGTAGGAGGTGATGATGATGTCGTGCTTGCGTACGATGTTAGCGAGGGGGCTCATGTAGACATTGAAGAGTGTCGGGCTGAGTGATGAGCCTTGAGGTACGCCGCAGATGATCTCAGTGGGTTCTGAGTGAAACGGAGGGAGGTAGACTCTTTGGGAGCGGTTTACGAGGAAGGAGGCGATCCAGTCCAGGGCCTGGTCTTGGATCCCGGTGGAGCAGAGGCGGGTGATTAGGGTGCGGTGACAGACGGTGTCAAAGGCAGCCGAGAGGTCGAGAAGAATGAGGGCGACTGTTTCACCGTTGTCCATCAGGGTTCTGATGTCGTCTGTGACTGAGATGAGGGCGGTTTCAGTGCTGTGGTTGGTTCGGAATCCGGTCTGTGAGGGGTCGAGCAGGTTGTTGTCTTCCAGGAAGGTGGTCAGCTGTTTGTTGACGGTCTTCTCTATTACTTTGGCTGGGAAAGGCAGAAGGGAGATGGGGCGGAAGTTTTTCAGGTCGCTCGGGTCAGCCGTAGGTTTCTTTAGTAGGGCGTTGACTTCGGCGTGGTTCCAGCATTCGGGGAAGGTAGCAGAAGAAAAAGAAGAGTTGATTACGGTCTGGAGGTGCGGGGCGATGATGTTGTCGGCTTTGTTAAAGATGAAGTGCGGGCAGGGGTCCGAAGGGGCACCGGAGTGGATAGAGTTCATGATGGATTTGGTTTCTTCCGTGCTGATGTGGGTCCAGTTGTTGAGGGTGATGGTCGGGGATGTGGGTTCGGTGGTGTTAGGTTGGGTCTGGTGTCCGAAGCTGTCGTGGAGCTTCCCGAAACACGAAAGGATGTCTAAGGCGGTCGCAGATGCCCTGGGGTGTTGTCACACCCCTTAGTGGACACTGGCTGCTTATAACCTGCAAAGACAAGCTGGAAAGCCACTCTGCATGGATTTTCAGCTGGTCTTCCCTGCCACCATGTAATTTCGACTCCCCACCAGGTGACCGTGTGGAGGGAGCCAAAATCGTGTGATGCGCAGTAGCACCATGTGAGTTAGCAGATGTGAGACTCCCACCAATCTATTTAGTCAGATAATTTGTAGGATTTAATGTGGTGTGTGTGCTGCATCGTAACTTAGCTAGCCACCTGTCTATCATGTAGATCTGATCACGGTTGGACAATGTTATTCGTTTATAGATATTTAGATGAAGCCTATCCACTGACCCTGGCTTCAGGAGGATACATGACAGTAAATTACTGGACATGTATAGACAATGGGAGTGTGTTGTAAGTAAAGTTGAAGGTTCAGGTGGATGAGAGCGAGAACTGATCAGTTCATTGTCTGATTCGAACGTGAGTAGTAGAGGACTGAAAGAAGGTGGTAGAGCTGGAGAGAGGTTTGTGAAAGAGTCCTTGTATTAGTATGACGTGTGAGAGATGTGGAATTAGAGAAAATCTAGGTGAGGGGGAGCTTTAGGTATAGTATCAGGGTGTACTGGAGGGTCGGTGCGTGTTAGCGGAAGGAACGTGTTGGAAAAAGAGGAAGACTTGCATGCAAGTATGCAATCAAACGGCGAGGCAGAGTGCATTTCGATATCTTTGCTTTTTTTCTGTGGGGTGCCCAATTATTTGCTCAGGCATTGCGAGAAAAATGTACTCAAAGTCATTCATGCGGTCCCACCTCAACATAAATTGAACAAAATAGACCTAACTTTTTTCACCTTTCAGACATCAAGTTCTTTTGTGCTTTTTCGTTTTAGTAGGGAATGTCTTATGGGCACGTGATATATTCATGAGTGGCTTTATCAATGCTTCTTTTTCTAAGGATTCATTAAACATCTGCACTTAAAACGCGTCAAATATAAGTTTAATTCATACGTGATGTTGGAAAATATAGAACAAACACACTGACAGGCTGTCACTTAAATTTAGTTAACCGAAGAGCTCACAGTCACGGTATCTGAACGCAGGGCTTTCCTGCATAGATTCCGTGCATTTTCAAAAGTGATCACAGACAAAATACTAAATATTTTAAAACCCAAATAAAGCAATATATTGATTGTATACACCCTGATGAAAACAGTGGACCTGCAAGGGGGACAAAATATATATTTTTTAAAACGTAGCTAGACATTACACACGTTTTGCCTATGGCAGCTCTTGGGTTTCCCTTTCCTCCCGCCCCCGGCTTCAACACTTGTTCAGGAATCCATCAGAGAAAAAGGGAAATCCTGTTGCTTCAGTAATGTGTGTACAAATTCATGAACTCTAAAACCACCGGGAAATTGACACAGTGAAATGCACAAATGTTACACACGAAGCCCCGCCAGTAAAATACCTCTCCTTCAGTATTCTTTCCAGCAAAGCGGGATTAAAGGCCACCGCCTTGCCTTGTTACCGTTTAATAAAGCACAATTTCACTTCTGCTCGGCTAATCTGTTTTGATCCTCACAGCAGAGCCTGGAAAACCGCGGGGCCTGGTTACACTAGCTCCAGCTGCAATCGTCTTCATGCTGCTATGACGGTCCTGTACACGGTGATTTCCCTGACGTTCGTCTGCCTGTCACATTCCACAAAACATATCCTTTTATGCACTGCAGAGTATGGAGGCTCTCCTCATTTCTGCCAACAAATATATGGGCATTAGGGATACAGAGTCCCTGGCCCTACTGCTACTGAGAGACCGAGGTGCAGCTGGAGGCCTCAAACTACTGGAGGGAGCAATGTTTGCCAGGGGCGGCTGGTACCGTTTGAAAACAGTGCCCCAACACTTCCCAAAATAATAAAATAAAACACCCCCTCCCTCTAAAACACCAAAAGTAAGCCACCCCTCCTTCCAAAAGCCCAAAAGAAAATACCTCCTCCTTCCAAAAGCCCCCAAAAAATAACACTAACTACAAAATAAAACACAAATACTACTCCTAAAGGTATTACACATTTCAAATAAAATAAAACTGCCCTTACCCACAGGCACTGCATCCTCCTCAGTGTTCTTTTCCTTATCCAATGCATGAAGAGCTCCGTGACCAATCCAGATGCTTCTCTCATGCCGTCAACCAGCATGAGGGAAGTGCCTGGATTGGATGGAGCGGGCTGGTTGGACACTCCTTCAGGCCCTGGAGGCCTATGCTTGGTCTCAGCTTTAAAGTGCGCATGTCACTTTGGCTGGCACAAAAGAGTGGGCCAAATTCACAAGTGTACTTTGGAGCGTCCAGTCAGCCCTGCTTCAGTCCTCTGCTGCCAATCAACAGCAGAGGACATGCCAAGCATGCCTTTGAACTCAGGGCTGGCGCTGTTGCAGCGCACACTGCGCACACCGATAAAAATTAAATGACAATGAAATCCGTTCATTGACATTTTATTTTTTCCTGCGTGGCTTGCAGCAGGCTTGTGGGCAATGCTCCCCCACCCTTGAGAAGAAATCGCCACAGATGTTTGCAGGTTTTAACAAAGTACTCTTTGGCTTGCACTGCTTGTCTTTACATGTGAAAAGCTTATCCTGGCCCAAGTGGGGGAAAATGAGTCGTACTTTTAAATGCTACAGTGAGATTCAGCTTTTTTTACTAACTGTGGGATTTCTTTACCCACTTCAACAATGTAATTCCCATTCAAGCCAGAGACTGTGTAATGGTACTT
The DNA here is from genome assembly GCF_031143425.1 of Pleurodeles waltl. Taxonomy (NCBI): domain Eukaryota; kingdom Metazoa; phylum Chordata; class Amphibia; order Caudata; family Salamandridae; genus Pleurodeles; species Pleurodeles waltl. The sequence goes on along the minus strand of NC_090444.1, from coordinate 378,346,354 downwards.
CCTTTGATGTCATGGTCAGAGAAGTGTGCCATCACTTCCTCTGGTCATTCTCAGGGTCAAAGGTGTTGCCCCTTCCTATGCCATCTGTGTGATTGATGTCACTTCTGGTGTCCCTTGCATTTTGGGTAACTGGCATCCATAGTGGACAGGTCTGTTGTAATCGGTAGGTGGAACAGGAGTAATGCTGAAGATAGGTGTAATATATCAGCATCAGGTGTGCAAGCTGCAGTGGATTTGTGGAAGTGGGATGTTGATTAGCAATAATAAAGCAATGCAGCAATAATAAAGGTACTATGGCTGCAAATAGTAGAGAAAATGTTTGCTGCAGTTGATTGGTTGGGATGTTGTAGATGCCAGGTTTCAAAAACGTACTGCTGGGCTGCTCCGGGGCAAAAAATATAGCTACAAATATCATCAATTATCTTGTGTAATAATAAATATACCGTAAACATATTGCACTTGTCTAAAGTTTCGTCATTTTTCGTATTCGGGAAGATATATCAACTGACACGAGGGTCTTATATTTTTTTTTTATGGATGGGAGTGGAGGCCTGTAGTATGTAATGCTTTGCATTGCTAACACATGAATTCGCATACTTTTAGACATAGTACTGCAATTAAATACCTCAAAAATATTTTTCTCAGGATAACGTAAGCATCACCATCCATTAAAGTATTACTATGGTATGGGAACTAGGTAAGATACAAATTCCTCAACTTAAAATTGGTAACGTATCTTGATAATGAAACGTTGTTTTGATGCCAATGTCACTGACCGAGCATAGGAAAACCAAAGAATAAATATTCTGAGCCCTAACTTATTTGCTTACTCTGGGTTTTGCGTGTTCTTAAACTATTCAAGCCATATGTGCTTGAGACCATAAGTGCCAGGGATGCGTAGCATACATTTGCTTTAACAGATCACCAATGGCATTACACAATTAGGCAGTGTTGAAAATATTTTCCCCAAGTTTGTTTTTATTACACTTTGGCTTTCACAGTAATTATGGCTAAAGATAATGTGGGATCAACACAAATAAAACTGTGGTATATATAGAATCTGTTATAAATGTATTCACCCGTTTCATAGCCTGAACACTGACTAAATGCCTGCATGGACATTTTCAAAACATTCATAATAAAAAAAACGAACCTGTTTAAATTAAAACCAACATGATCAAAGTAAAATGGAAAATGTTGCTGTTTGTGGCAAGTAGCGCCGTAGATTGACATCCTGGGCATACTCCTGTCATCTAGTGTTGGGTCCAGATGTATGCAAGTTGTTTTTCTTCAAAGAAGTCTTTAGAGTTACAAGGTAGAGTGACGCCTTCTCTTGGTGACAATGAGCATGGGCATCAACTCCATTGTTAGTTTTTTTCACACAGTGGGTGAGAATGCAGTGTGAAACGAAGTGTTAAGCAAAACAATGTCCATGCATAAGAGCAAAAACTGGGAGAAACTGCAACAGCTACAGGCTTCTGGGGAGGAGGGTGGGCCCATGTGACTCTACAGCACTATATGCCCCGAACAGATTCTTACAGGGTAATTTTTCCATTTGAGGCATGTATGGCTGTAGATACACATGCTGGGCATAGACTATAAAGCAGTGTTTCCTAAACTGTGTGTGTTGCAGTTGTTTGGTAATGTGTACATAGCACTGTCTAACCCACGTTAGCTTGATGAAGCGCTAAAACATCCACACAGTAGCATTTAGTGAAAGTGTGTGGTGTAGGCCATGTAGCTGCTTTACATATGTCAGCTATTGGGATGTTCCCCTAGGAAGGCCATAGAAGCTACTTTCTTTTGAGTAGTGTCTTCTAGGGAGAGCAGGTAGTTCATGTCTGAATTCATTTAAATATCTATCTGGCAAAACCTGATTGGGATAGAGAGTGTGGTTTTGACCGTGCTGACGAACTACAGCTTTAATAAGCCAATTATCTAGATACAGGAATATGTGGATGCCCTGCCCACCCAGGTAAGCAACTGCCACTGTGAGGCACTGGGGCAAACCTAAGGTGCAGCAGTGACCCCTAAGGGGAGGACTTTGAACTGGTAGCACTTTCCGCCTACCACGAACCGGAGATATCAGCGATGTGCTGGGTGTATTAGAATGTGAAAATAAGCAGCCTTTAGGTCTAGCGCAGCCTTGAACTCGCCTTGCTGGAGAAGCGGGATGACATCCTGAACGATGTGGAAGTGTTCTGATAGGATGTATTTGTTTAGAGGTTTGGGTCTCTAGAATACGCCTGAGGGACCTGTCTTTTTTGGCTATGAGGAAGTATAATGAGTACACTCTTGTAACCTGCTGACGGTTGAGATGGGTTCTATAGCCCCCTTGAGAAGGATAGCTTTGGCTTCCACTTTGAGTAGTGTTTGAAGTTGTACCTATAACCTGTGTCTGCACAGATAAACAATGGGAGGTGTGGAAGGGAGCTCCAGAAAATAACCATGTTGGATAATATCCAACACCCACTGATCTGAGGTGATGGTAATGTCATGTGGTAGAAAATGTTGTAAACATCCCGACAAATGTTATATGATCAGGAGAAATAAAGGGGAAGGCATGGTTTATTGGAGGAACTAGTTCCTTATAGGGCACTACCCTTGCCTCTGGCGTTATTGCTTCTATAGGACCCCCTGAAGAAACACCTGTGAGAAGTGTGCTGGCCCTGGGTGCTTTGTTAAGATGTGGAGGTGTCAGAGGGGGTTGCTTTCGAACTTCCACAGTAAGAGGTGGTGAAAGTAGCCATGAGAAGCTGGTGTTTAGAAACCACTCCCCCACCTCCAATTGCTTTCACAATCTCTGTGTCTTTTTTTACTTTCTGTAAAGTTCGATCCATCTGGGGGCAAAAAACATGCTCACCATCACAGGACATTTTCAGTACATTTTCCTCTGGTTTAAACCCCAAAATACAAAGCAATGCATTCCTCTATAGGAGAATGCTTGTGTTGATCCCCCTAGCTGCCATGTCAGCTAAATCTAAGGAACAGAAAATAGATGTATTAGAAATAAGCTTGCCTTCTGAGACAAGCTCTTGACCCCATTTTCGGTGCTCCTCTGGGAGGTATTGGCGAAGGTCCACCACCTCGCCCGAGTGAGCACAGCCATACCTTGCAAAAAGGCCCATAGAGTTTGCAATACACCAGTGGTTTGCTGATTGCACTGCTGCCCTTTTTCATGCCACATCAATTCTTTTGCTCTCCTTATCTGGCATCTCCATTAGCCTGAGAGTTTGCCCTCTTATGGGCAGTGGTAATGACCAAGGAGTCCGGTAGAAGTTGTTCCCAAATATATATGGGGTTAGATGGTGAGGCTTTTCTACTTTTGTTCCACTGTGTGCGTTATAACCCTAGCTCTAATAGGCACTTTAAAAATGTCTGTGGTTTGTCTAAGTATGCCCTTGAGCATTGGGAGGTATTGGGTGGAGCAGTGAGTTCAAGAAAGTGTTTAAAAAAGGATGTCCTCCTCTAAGGACTCCTTATGAAGTTCCACCTAATGGAAGGAAGCGGCCCTACTGATGAGTACCTGGTATGATGTAGCGTCATCAGAAGGGGAGGGGCCGGCGGCGTAGACATCAGGGTCTGTGTCCCCTGGTGGGTTTATGTTATAGGTCTCTCATGGGTCACCTTGTGGAGGAATCTCCAGAGTGTCCCTCCCTTAACCATTTCCTAAGGTGAAATGTCAAGGTTATCCCCTGGAAAATGAGGCGGGGAAGATGAAGGCAAAGCAGGTGAAATAAGTGGTGGTGGTGATGATGTTGGTGCAGGAGGTAATGGACTGGTAGCTTTATCTGCCTTCTTGATTATTATTTTTTTTCCACATGAACTGGTGTGTCTAGGGCTTCTTGAAATGACTTGTCTTTTGGTTAGTGGAGCAGCTGCAGCCGAAGGGCAGGCAAGGTTGCGGAGCATATGAAACTGGGTGACTATTTGTTTTTGGCTAGAAGCCAGCTGTTCCTGCAGTCGATGGAGGATGGGCTTGACTGTTAGGCTGGAATCTGTTTTTGAAATTGGCTTTGAAATGGTAGGATCTGTAAGTGGTTTTTGTTTTGGTGCCGATGGTCCACTCAGTTGAAACGGAGGAGGTCTATGCAGAGGGTTGCTCGGTGCCGAGGGGCAGTACGATGCCGAAGTAGTCAGGGCTGAGCCAGAGCTGGGCATCTGAAGCAGTTGATCAGGGCTGACCATGGTCCGAAGGCAGTGGCAGACCGAGGGCCTCTGCCTGGTATACCAGAGGGTCTGTATGTCTTTTAGCCAAACTCTGTTCTGGGTGGTGTCGAGGGAGAGAGGGTAGCATACTTAGACTGTTGAGTAGGTAGGAGGCCCTCCAACTCCATGTTGATCTACATGTTGAGTCTGGAGCTGCATTTGATGGAGAAGGCCTTTTCCTCAGCAGATAAGGGTGTGGTTCTCCCTCTAAGTCACTGGGTCTGAAAAGTTCTGGTGTTTTTTCTATGCTCCTTCGTGACATGTTGAGCTGAAGAGCACAGCGGTCTCAAAAGAGTTTTCTTGGAGCAGAAGGAGCAGCAAGTGTTGCAGTTGGTCTCACTGCATTCTGGCTACAGGCAGAGATTGCGGACCTGGTGTAAGTCAGTCTGAGGGTACCTTGCGTGGCAGTGAAGAGATCACAGCGAGACATTCTTGAGTGACGCAATGGAGACAGGCAAGGCCCAGGAGAGGTCGCAATCAATACGAGTCAGGCTTGATCAAAGTGTAAGAACGTCGATACATATGGGAAAAGAGGTACGTGTTCAAAGACAATACAGGCAGAAGGTACCATGAATCAAAAAGAGCACCACAATGGTGTTGACCTGGAGCACAGGAGCACACGTCTAAACTCAACAGCAGAAAGAAAACAATCTGACAACGGAGTTGATGCCCATGCACATTATAACGAAGAGGAAGAGTCACTCTACCTTGTGACTCGAAAGACTTCTTTGGAGAAAACAATCTGCACACATCTGGACCCAACACTAGGTGGCAGGAGTATACACACCATGTGTATCTACAGCCACACATGCCACGAATTTTGTTTTAAATTTCAAAGTGTTTAGAAAAAAAACTGAAAATAGCAAGTTTATAAATGTTGACTCTTTTTGGTACCATTAACATAACAAAACATGTCCAAGTTTATAAAAATGATTTGACAATGACATATGAAAATCAATGTCACTCAATGGTTTAAACATGCTAATGTAAGCACGTTCTGCTTTAGTTTGAGGTTTTAACTTTTTCCTGAAACCCCAAAAATGACTCTTTTGGGTTTTCTACTTTGAAGGGGATCAAGGAAAGACAGTCCATGTCACTAACGTTATTTGTCTTCACTACGTAACCACTGACATGCTTAACTGCTTAACACCATTCTGACAAAGCTGTGTATTTATATAAAGTCCTCATTGCATTATACGTGGATAATATATGATGCTCTACAGCAAGGATTCCTAACCTTTTGACTTTTGTGAAACCCCCCACATTTGAATCTGAGGGAGGGATCCTCCGCTTGCCCACAAATACAGAGCATAGTATACATCCAACCAGATGCATACATTAAATATTGTATGCAATTAAAAAAAGTGAAAATAGAAATGTTAACTAAATGGTTTCAAAATGTAGTTTTATTTTTAAATGATGAAGTGATTTTGCTATATTCTAGCACAGTGCTTCCTAAACTGTGGGTTGCCAAACACATTTTGGTGGGTTGTGAAAGTCCAAGCAATAAATAAAGATACCTTTAAAGTCTGTATTTATCTTGTCACATCTGCTGTACTTCAAAGACAGAGGTCAAATGTCAGCCTATGTCTAACAAATTGCTGCTTACATTCTTAATATTGAGATTTGTATTTACAAACTCCTCATTTTGCAGCCAGAGAAAGTAAAGTAAACTATGTGACAATCTTGGTGAGAAAGGCTGCAGAATGTCATTTTTTAACACACAATACAATGAAAATAGCTGTAAATGAACTGCACACATAAAACAGGAAAGCAAAAATGAACCCCTTTTTTAAAATTCTGAAGTGTGATGGAAACAAAGACTTTAATAGAATCAAAACTAATCAAGCCAATTTACTTGGTGATCCACAAATGATAAATAATCACTGAAACCTGATTCCACTCATTATAATTTGTGTGCAGTATAGTTTTATCAGTAAAGGTGTATGTCTGTGCAAATTTAGTTGCCATTTCAATAGAAAATGTGTGGTCTGTAAATCACAGTGCGCTGTGCATGATGCTTTTGTTACATTAAAAAAAAAAAAACAATCCCAAGTCCATTAAAGCTACATGGGTTGCAAAAGTTTGACGTCCTAAAAAGGGGGTCATAGTTCTAAAACGTTTAAGAACCATTGTTCCACAGGCTTTGAAAAATGTACTCTTCCAGTCGCTATGGAGAGTCTGATTTTATCAGGTCGGGCTCTTTTTAGCACCTACTTCTCTATTCTGGCGAGTGAACTTAAGCGGGAATAAACAGGTGTTCCGTTCATTCAGACAGTGAATGAGCAATAAAGCAGCCTTTAAATCTTGTTTTTATATCGACACATTTGCTGACTGTTCAAGGACAGAGGCCAAATGCCAGTTTGTATTTTGACTAATTGTTTCTTATCTTATCATGGAAAACGGTGTTTACTTTTCTTTCTCTTACTACAGTTGGAGGTTTTTGTCAATTGAGCTGCCTGACAATGTGAAGCAAAAGGCAATAAGATGTCAGTTGTTTTTCCCTAACACACAACATCTAAACAGCTTGTAAATGAATAGTATGAGTATTTCAAAATATCAGAAATTACGAAAGAACGTTTTTTTTGTAGTTCAGAAGTGTGATGCAAACAAAGATTTAAATAGAACAAAACAAATCAGAACACTTTACTTGGTGATGTGCACAAGACAAATATTTGCAGAAACTAGATTTACGAACACTATACACTATATTGTTTTATAAGTAAAACCACAGTGGAAAAATACTGCGGCCATTTCAATGGAAAATCTGCTGATTGCAAATAAGTGTGCAACCACTTCATGCTTTAGGTATATATTTATGAAAAGTTATAGTTTTTAAACATGATTTGAGAGACATTTCTGCCACTGTCCACATGACAATGCTGTTAATAAACTGAGAGGCAAGCCAGTGGTCTTGTGAATCCTATATGTGGCTATATTTGTATTATACATGAAGCAAACATTTAGTCTATTAAATCAAAGAAAAGTGTTTTTTACAGCAGACGTGCTGACCTCGCATATTTGAAGGTACTTTTATATGTGATAATAAAGACAATGGCGGCTCAGTGAATTAAAATATTTGCCCAGGATCACATAATTTGAAACCAGTTTGTGGGTCAAGAGCATTATAATTGGGTCAAGTAGATTATTTAAGTCATTAGACCTGCAGGTCTAGTAACATTTTAATGATTTGTCAAGGCCTGTTCTAGCATATCACCCGGTCTTTTTGCTCTTAACACATACTCTTTTTAAAACATTACCAGTGCTTCAGTTGAGGCCACCGGTCATCCAGACCAAATTTACTTTGTAAGCAATTGTGGACCCGCAAGTAGGAGTCAGACTACCAGGGGTCCATGGACCCTCTACACCAACAAACCAGGTGCAAATATGCCTTCTATAATGTAACATTATAGGATTTTGGTACCCTGCTAATGCACAATATTGCCAGCTCCCAGGAGGCACGAGGTCCCGGCTGCCTCACCAGGTAAATCGAAGTTGCAGAGTGCCTAAAGCATATAACATACCAATTCCAGAATCTGGTTAGAATGTGTATTTCTGGCCATCCTCATTCAACATGAAAGTGATGAAGTAAATGGAGAATGGTGGTGACTTCTTACATTTAAATATAGCACAAGGTAGCACAACATGTGTCACCCATGCTCATGATTTTGAAAACATTTAATGACTAGTTTTATAACTGTCTCGTGAGAGGAGATCAGGCAACTGAAAATATGTAAGAAAGCTTTTCGTTTAGCACCCACTGAAAATCCAGAAGGCATTTTCTTCACCTAGTTTACATTCAACAAGCATGAATAGATGAGTGAAGACGTAACATGAATACTTTAGAACACATTGCAATAATCACTGATGTAAACTGTCTGGTGAACGGGTGAAGCAATCCATAACCGTTTAAAATGCAGATTGCTAGCCCACTTCTGCAGAACAAAAACAGCTGGTTCCATATCAACGTTTATTTTATAATGGGTGCAATAATATTGTGCAATTAATCTGGAAACATACGGAAACTGATTAAGATGTAGCATTACTGTCTTCAAAAATATCAATCAATTAATCAGCTCTATCCGCCACAAAAAAATGAAAATTATGTTTTTAAATGTACCGTTAAAAGCGAAACAGTAAGCTTTTTTGTTAAAGAACAAATTACAATTAGATCTGGATACTGCATTATGATCAGACTTTTATTTCATATATCGTCCAAGAACGGAAATTTCGTCTGCAAAAGTCATACACGTATTCCGATAAAAAAACGGAAACATAACTAATTTTGATCCTCAATAACGTAGGCCAGGTCCAAAATGAGAGCGGCTGTCTCCACTGCTACTTGCAGGCCACTGACCTTTGCTACGAAGCAATCTAACACAAGCTGGTCTTTGGGGTTCATCTGAACCTCTTCAGAACAGTCTTGAGGATTAAATGGGCTCCCACGGGTTCCAAGAGCTGTCAGAGAGAAAGCCTGATGTTTCTTGTACAGACCACAGCCGCATTGTACAAGTGAATTCGGATAATTTGAATCCAAGGGCGTACCAGGTGGAGATGACCACAAATGTCCTCTGCATGTGTCAGTAAGGAGTTCACCCCCATCATGTTCCAAGCTGCGAGCTACTGATTCAAGTGACTGGGAAAAAACTTCAGCCACAATCTGGTAGTCAGTGCGTGAGCAATTCAGGCCTTGTAGAATGCTGTCCGGAACACATGCGCTCTGCAAAAGAAAAACAATTAGATATTAACATACAGACATACATTAAAATGTCCGAATACACAGGACTATTTTCCAAAAATCCTTTGCTTTCTTAAGGCGATATAGAAATAAACATGTCAAAGATGTTGCTAAAATGCATCTTTGGACCTATTAGATCAATATCAGTGATAGGTTCGTGGGAATTTAGGAAATTTGGAGGTGTTGCTGTGAAATTGCTGCCATGCCACTACCTTTTCTCTTAGAGGATCTATTTGAATTTAAAACATAGTAGTCATGAGGCGTAGCTGCTAATACATAAGGCATAGATTCACTGCTGAGCCAAGTCAAGGAAAAAAAAAAGAAAAAAAAAAAAAAAAAAGGAGCGATAACCCGCACTAACAGGGCTTTAAGCCTAATCTGTGAGACCCCAAAGCCAGGACACTGCTAACAGAGGGAGTAGCCAGGCAATGAGTGAAAGGTGCGGGTTCCCTAGATGGCAACTTGATGTGGCCTGCTGTGACGAGGAGAGAAGACTGACCTATAAAGGAGGTTACTGTGATCAGCAGAAGATGCCTGTGGTGTTGGTGGCGGCAGGCCTCACACACAGACACAGTGAAGGATTCATCAGAGCGGTGCCTCAGCAGAGGAGAAGGCTGAGAAACAATGATTGAGGATGGTACCAATGGAAATGGGATGTGTGAGGCCCAAGACAAGTGGCAGAGACATTAGGTGGCTGTGCCCTGGAGGACTGAAAGCTTCTCCCATGCAAGGCACTGGAAATACAGGCAGGAAGATGGGGGGTCTAAGGCAATGGGAAGGTAGGAAGGGGAGGGGGTGGTCATAATTTGAAGTGCATCCAATGGGGTATTGAACTGTCAAAAGTGTGAACATGCTAAAAAGACATCCTACATTGGGACACTTTGACAGGGGCTCAGATTGGAGCACTCATGAGCTTCTTTTATGAAAATTAACAGAGCTAATAGGGTATGGTTGAGAGATGCCCATTCGACTGTATAACCCAGGGGCCCTCTCAGCATGAAAAAAGGAGCTTGATGTAGCCAAGATCGGATGTCATCACAGATGAAGATTGGTGCTCCTAAATTGCGGTGACCGGTGCAACTTCGAGATGTAGGTGCAAACTTGGGTGGTTCATATCCTGGGTGGTGGTGGTTACAGCTTCTTGGGGCTTGGCGGCACTGCGATGCTGACTATTATTACCTCCGAGTGTGACCACCTGAGCCAGCACCAAGCTACACTGGAGATAATACATAATGAAGTGGCATGAAATGAAATTCAAGACTAGAGATGTCAAGGACTATCCAGGTACTGCAAACTGCACTGAGCACCCAGCAAAAACCCAAGAGGACAGACTTGGAGGTGCTGCCTCCGGGTCAACTGGCAGAGGATGCTGTGTTAGACTTGTAGAGCGAAGGAAAAGGTAAAAGAGGTAATCAGTCCTAAAGCAATTTAATTGATCAGTAAATATTGTTACAAAAGAGCGATGCACTGAACAAACGGTGGTCCGACACCAACGCCCTTCTAAACATTTTTTTTTTTAAACTACTTGAACATACACACCCCAATTAAAACACAAAAGTGCAAGCCAAAGTCTTCATCATGGGAAAGAAAATAGAAGAAAAAAAAGAATCCCCAATGACTACATGATACAGAAGTCCCTCTACACAACGCACAGACCGCTCATAACATCAGGCAAAGCATAGCACTATACCAACACCCTCAAAGAAGCCACTAATAACAGCAAAATGCTTTTCAAGACAATCGAACACTACACGTCAACTCCCTGGGGGACCCCCCAAATGCTTCCTGCATAAAAAACTTAAATGTTTTCAACCTCTTCTTCTGTGAAGAAATACAGAAGATCCAACTGACCTAAAGCATCCTCCATCTCTTGCTTTTTTAAACTTTAATTTTCCAGTATCAAAGCACAAACCGGTAAGAAGTGCTCAGGGTCATATACATTACAGCTTAGATATAAGACACAGCGGTGTATAAAGAGACATGATAAATACAGCCATGCCCCAGAAAGAACGTTGTGGGAGGAGTGAAGTACATCGCTCAATAAAATGAGGACATAGTGTCATGAAAACCCAACTCTGCATGGGCACTCGATGTAGAATGACCAGACGAATCACGGGCTCTGCTTGTCGGAGAGAGTGGGGGGGGGTAAAAAGCATGGGAAAAGGAGAAGGAGGGGGTATTGTTTAATCCGACTCGTCAGGCTCTAGGGTGAGTAAGTAGTCTCATAGCAGGGGCCATATATCCTTAGGCCGAGAGATGTGGGGTTGTAGCAGGGTATAGTCTTCACTGATGTTATCACACTGTGACATACTCTTCAGCCAGACAGTGTCCCTAGGGCAGTGTCCGCTGCCCCAGTGTAGTGCTATTTCCCGATCTGCAAGTAGAAGGGGGATGGAGGTAATCCTGTGAGTGCCCACTGGTAAATCATGCGTATTCCCCAAAAGTGCCATCAGGGAGGAGGGCTCAAGTATGACACCGATCATGTTATATACGAGGGAGAAGATAGCGGACCATTAGTGTCTGATCAGTGGGCACGTCCAAGTGAGGTGGGCAAAGTCCGCATCAGGGGCGTGGCATTTAGGACACTGGGATGAGCGCATAGGGTCAATGCGCAGCAGGGCTTTGGGTGTGATGTAGGCCCAGTAGTAAACTTTAAAGTGTAGTAATGTGTTTATGATTGATGGAGAAGAGTTTAATCAGTGTAGGGCCATATTTTGTCTGAAAGTGGGCTTCCCAAGTCAGCCTCACAGGCCTCCCGATCCCATGTAGTGGAGTGTGGGGTCATGGCTAGGCAGGTACAGTAGAGTCTAGATACTAGCCTGCCACCGTCCTTGTCAGTGATAATCATGTTAGGGGGAGTCATCCAGGGCAAGGGGCAAGAGGGTATCCTAGAACTTAGTGTGCTATGGCAGCGCCAAAGTATGAAACGATCAATATGTGTGGCATTCTGAAAAAGTGTCATTCATGCGGGAGCACGCTTGGCCATCAGGGAAAAATTCTCCCAAAGTGTGGTGGTACAGGAAGCATTGAACCAATTTCTTCCGAGTGAGGGGGAGCTATGGGTTGTCTGTCAATAAAATATTCGAGGAGTAAAGGGTAGTCTCCCCAGAACATGGCACAGCTTACGCCGGGCCCAGCAAGTAGTGGAAAGCATTTGCATATCAGAGGGGTTAAAAGGGATCCCTTCTGTGAGTATGGATGAAAGGGGTAGGTCACAGATTTGGTCTTTCTCTGGCTTAAGATAGGGATCCCGTGCTGGGGGTGATACCAATGCGGTGCATACCGACACTGTGCGGCCAGTGCTCAGGATAGGGAAGCCTCACTCCACGCACTCGTATGGGAGGGTCAGCGTGCCCCAGCAGATACGGGGTTGGCAGCCAGCCCAGGGGAAACGTAAAAGAAGGCCACATATCTTAGCAAAGAAGTGTTGCATCAGAGTCAGTATATGAAGAAAAAGATAGAAAAAACGGGAGCGTACAACCATTTTGATTATAGCCACTTGGCCTGCCATGGAGAGTGGGAACCCAACAAGCTCTCCCCTTAGGTAGGGCGCATGATTAACAGCGGGGCCAAAGTTGAGTCAAAGGACCTGTTCTCTGTCCCTGTGGATGCGTCTATCCAAATACTTGTTAGAGTCAGTGTACCATGGTAGGGGGCGCGTAGAACTAGTGGTGGCTCTGCCTTCTTGGTCGCACCTCCCAAACAAGACATGTAACTGATGATGACTATAATGCGTGGCAGAGCACAATGTAAATTTGGTGCCATCCTGGCACCGAGCCGTTTAGGGTATGATTGCCAACCGGAGAAGCCCCCTGTTGGGCTGACTAATCCCTCAAAAATACCAAGGCACACAACGGAAGTCCAATAATTACAAGTTTATTTGCAGTACACAAGAGTCTCCAACACATATTTGTAATGTGGTTTATTCTTCACATAGACTAACATACCAGTGCGTGTAAACAGATTACACGCACTGGAATTTTCGTCTATTTGAAGAATAAACCATGAGCTATTCCGTGGTGTGCCTTGGTATTTTCGAGGGACCATGTTAGGGGGTACTTGATGGCCGCCGGCTGTGTGCAATCAATTAGCGGGAATAGCTCAGATTTACCCCAGTTAATATGGTGGACAGAGCCCCCAAAAATTAGAATCTCATGGATTAGTGGTGAGAGATTATCAGACGGGTGGTGGACACAAAAGCTGTATGTCGTCAGCATACATAGAAAGCAGAAGGGGCCTGCGAGAAAGCTGAAAACCACTGTGAATGTGCCGCTCTTAAAAGTGGCGGGCCGGGGGGAGGGGAGTCTATGGCAATGATAAAGAGGAGCAGGGACAGGGGGGAGCCTTGCCTTGCCCTCTTAGCTACGGAGAAGGGGCTCCCGAGTGTCTCATTCACTCGTAAACAATTCAAGGGGCTAGCGTAGAGGAGCATGAAGATGTAGAGGATGCCCAGTTTGGTCAGGGGGAGCTCCCAGAAAGGGCCACTCCAGGGAATCAAGCTCCTTCTCAGCATCCTACAGTACCCACTGTAGTGGGGACTGTTGGGGAGATTCTGCTCAAAATGGCAAATACTGTCAGTAAGGAAGGTGGATCTATGGAGAACAAAGCCCAGCTGAAGAGGGTCAATGATCTGTTCCATCAACAAGGAAAGTCGGGTGGCGAGGACTTTGGCTAAAATCTTATTATCAAAATTGAGAACAAAGAGGGGTCGATAGGAAGAGCTCAGCTGAGGGTCTTTGCCAGGTTTTAACAAAATAATTAGTACTGCTGTCCTGACAGTAAGCGGCAGGAGACCAGCCTCCAGTGACTGGGCATACATGGTCAGGAGTTGGGGAGCCAGAAGGTGTTTGTAAGCTTTGTAAAATGCTCCTGTGAGGCTATCCAGGCCCAGGGCCTTGGACCCATCTAGAGAGTCTATAGCCTGCATGATTTCCTCACAAGTGACAGATTTACTGAGGATGCACTGCTGGCCATCATAAAGCCAAGCCATTGTGGTCTCAGCCAAGTAATACGCAATCCCGTCTGAGTCACCAGTGTGCCGGGAGGAGTTGAGTTGGTCATAGTAGCGCAGGAGCTCTGCCATTATGCAAGTATTATCAGACACAGTGTCGCCACAAGTGGACTGCAATTGGGTAATGTATCCACTCAGATGGCTGAGGTGAAGCAGACAAGCCAAAGTGCATCCAGAGCATTCCCCCTCACCATATCGTTCGGCTGTGGCGTATTTACTCATGAATTCAGACGCAAGGATCGACCATCTTTGGAGCTGCAGTGGGCAATCAGAATTGGAGTCCGCACGGTCCACGCCTCGCAGCTCTTTCTCAACCCAGGACAGCTGAGATTGTATGTCCTGAAGGATGCCAGCATGCTTGGAGATGCACTCCAGAGGACAGCCTGGGTCATGACGGAGCCAACATTAAGGGTAAAATACACAACAACTGCATCCCAAGCTCAGATCTGAAGGCCGTCATGGACAGCATTGATTGGAAACAGCCATTAGCGCTCCAGACCGCCACCATAAGGAATCAGTAATACTAAATAAACAGGTCAATGATCAGATAATGTGCGGGGTAAATTCACTATATATGTTGTCCAGGTCATGACATTAGCAGGGAGGAACCAGTAGTCAAGCCTTGTCCAAACAATGAGGGGAAGAGTAGAATGTGAAGTCGTGGGTAGTGGGGTGACACACGCATCACACATCATGAAGCATGGGGTAAATCGGTAATGCCACGGAGGACCCTACCCCCAGGCTAGGGGTTTGCCAGTAGTTTGTATGCCAGTAGTGTCAACCTGGGGATCCTGCACTAGGTTGAAGTTCCCACCCATGAGGATTAATGTCCACGTTTACCTTTCCATGAGAGAACACATGGTCAAACATAAGTCAAGTGTGCGTTTATTAGGGCCGTAGACGTTTACCAGTAGGGCAGGTTTGTCTGCCAATATTCCTGCCAGTAGGACGTAGTGGCTACTAGGGTCTATGAAACTAGTGTAAAGGAAGAAGGGGACGATTTTATGGATAAGGGTGCAAACCCTCCTCGAGTAGGAGCTGTCGAGTAGGAGCTGTAGCAGGCAAAATAATAGTGCGATCCCCATGTGGAAGCAAATTTATGGGAATCTCTGGGGAAGATGGGTTTCCTGGAGGAATGCTATTTTCACCCAGTGGCAAGATAAATACGAAAGCACTTGCTTCCCTTTGCGTGGGTTGTTAAGACCATGGATATTCCATGTGAGGAGGGTGAGGTCTGCGTATTTCTTCTGGCATCCATGGGCTTTCATCGAGAGGAGTTCGATATAGGGAATCGGGCCATGTTTGTACTAGTTACATTAGATACCCAGTAGTCGCAGTGAAGGAGAATGGGGCGAACATTAGCACAGTATGTCTCAAATGGTGATGGCAGCAGGGAGCAAGTGGAGACAGCTGGTTCTCCAGTGTAAGCTTGTCAGGCCGTTGGACCCTGGGGCTGACAGGACCATAAAAGGTAGAGGTTTGTGACACCAAATAGATGTGCAGGGTCAGGAACAAGCAGCATGGAAAGTGGGGGCGGCGGGCATCCCTTGTCAGTACGGGCCACTGTCTCCCCGCCCGCATAGAAACCACTTCTGGTGCTTTCCATCATTAGGAAGCAGGCTGCTAGGAGTCAGTGGCCACGATGTGCAGGCTGCTTCATTGATGGTATGTGCATTGTGTGGCAGATGTTGAACAATGGGAGGTCCTGACAGCAGCGGGTCTGCACACAAACAGGGCATCTCCCACAGCAAGCCCCTGGCCCACTTACCAGTTCTGCCACAGCAGGCGATAGCCGCAGTCTGTAGAGGCGGCCTAGGCAGGTATGCAGTATTTCACCCCCCCCCACCTTCCACCCCCTTACCAGGCTGGACAAACAGTTCACATGGACTCCAGAAATGCCTGCTAAGCAGCAGGTGATGAGGGGAGCAATCCGGGGCACCAGCAAGACTCAATAGTCTCAGCCTCAGGCTCACCTGTGGCCCCTGTCACCACAGGACCTCCCAGGTGATGCCAGGCAGTGCAGATTTCCCATGAGGCTGAAGGGTTTTGAAGCAGATACAGTGACAATAAACCCTGCAAACTACAGTGCTCTGTTTGCGGTAGGTCCCATGCGTGGGTGTTGGTGGATGGTGTGAAAGAGGCAATTCAGACTAAAAAACAATTGGGCCACAGCCCCGGAGCTTTATGGGGTGGGGGCCATGTCATAAGACAGCCTAGCCATGCCCCCGTCCTTCATCTAATATGTCCACCCCTTCTTGTAGAATTAGGCAACGGTCAGCCTTTAAAACCGTATCTCTTGCAAATCTTGTTAACTTACTCAAGACACTCAAAGCCTCTTCTTATGAAGATGATGTGTTACTTATGTCCTTCATATAAGCATTACAGGGTGGCTCTCTCACCATTACCAATGCCTCCTTAACTAAAGGCATCATCCCAGAAGCTCTCAAGGCAGGCCAGATCTGCTCACTCCTATAGAAACCTACACTAGGCCCTAATGACCTCTTCTACTATCGACCCATCACTCACCTACCATTCAGCTGCAAGATCACCGAAAAAACAGTATCTTCAACTCCAAGATCAGTGATAACCATAGTCTGCATGACTACCAGTCTGGCGTTGGATTACGCTGCAGCATAGATCCTGCTGAACAAAGAGGATTCCTGTCTCATGAGATTGGTGGACATCTCCACTGCCTGCAACAGAGTTGACTGTCCCACCCTCATACCACCCATGGTGTCTCAAATGACATTCACCAGCAATGGCCTTCACTGCTGCTCCCCATACCTTTCCAACCAACACCTGTTTGTTTACATAGGCACCTCCAGGACCAAAAATCTCCCCGTCACCTGCAGAATCCACAAGCGTTTCATACTGTCTCTGGCCACCTTCAAACTCTTCTTGGAGCTACTAGGTGTTCTACTCAGATAACAGCATTAGGATTCACCACTATGCCAATCAACCACATCTCTGCTTGAAGGTCCTCTATGCTTCAGACATCCACTGCCTCAAACACTGAATGCACATCATCAAGACCTGGATATCCAATGCCTACCTAAAACTCAACCCAACCAAGGCAGAATTCCTGTTATTTGCCAAGGAAAACAAACAGGAAGCAGTACAAGAATAACCTACTTAACAGCACATATCATCCCTGGCCTGAAGAAATAAACACCCTCTTCCTGATGGAACTCCGTTGGCTCCCGTTGCTGGCCTGCACTATATTCAAAGTCAGCTGCATGATTTACAAAGTCATCATGACCAGCACAATCACTTATCTGACAGACTAGCTCTCCATCTCTGGTGGTGCTTGGCACACCTGCAGCCAGGACACCATCAGACTGCAGACTAAGACGTGTAAAAAAGAAAAAACAAGCCAGCCGCTCATTTCCATCTTTGCACCCTGGATCTGGAACAACATCCCCATATACATCAGGACCAGCCCAGTGCTGCTCCAATTTAGAAAAGAGTCTAAGACTCAACTCTTTAAAGAGGACTACAACACCATGTATTAACCACGCACAATGCAGCTTCTTTTATTCTTGTACTGTTTGCTTGTCTTTGGCCCTATATAGAGCACTGCTGCTTCCTAGCCAGGTTTGCCCTATAGAAACACTATAAACATACCAAAAATATGAGTGGAGAAATCATCGCTGAAACTCTTTCTCGAGAACTAGATTCTGAACACCTTGTCACCCAAAGGACTATATAACAACTTTTTTGCAATATAAAGAGCACACCGAGCTGAGACACAAAGGCCTCTTCCTGCTGCTTCATCTAAGGCTGTTGTTCCAAGACTATTTACCTATAGGGATAGGGATATTGGGCGAGCGAAGAATCATAAAATTATAAAATATTACACACCTCTTAGGGCCCCAGGAGGGGATCTTGGGAATGGGTATAGGGTATGAGCTGCAATTCCCATGAACAATACATTTCATAACTATTCTGGAATCAAACACAAGAGTTTTAGTTGGAGGTGTGGCTTGGCCAGCAAAGATGGCAGATGTGAACCTTTGAGGCTCCGCTCGCCAGCCCGCACATCAACTTCCAATGGGGCTTGGGTCTCCGACCGAGGGTCCCCCATCTATCCTAAGACAACATCAGGGCAATATTGGAGAGGACCTGCGGGTACCAGAGTGCTATACCCGGACTCAGACAGCACTCCTTTCCAGGCTCCGAGCAGCGCTCAAGGTGTGGTGGCCTGGAGGTTGCAACAGAGTCTGCCTGCTGCACAAACCAGACACCAAAGCTGCAGTAGGGCCAAGGGGCCCTTGAGAGACTTTAGAGGAGCCCCCCCGTGTGACACCCGCACTCTGCTGCCCACACCTTGCCGTTATTTGCCTGGGTCCACCCAGACTAACATAGGGTGCCGTCCCCTTCCTTATTTGGGGCCCCAGAGCCTCCACCTGACATCCAGACAGTGGTTCGGGACCAGGGCAGCAACCTTCTGACTCTGCCAACGATGGTGCCACCTGCTGCCTTTGCACTCTCCCCCACATCTGGGCGCACAGTTCGGTGCATGGGGGAGAACTCATAGGCCTGAGGCCCTCCTCTCTCTTTCAATGGACTGAGACCTCGCAGAACCTGCACAGAGGTGAGCCCCGGAATTAGGATTTACACTGTGACCCCACACAGCGTGCTGGGCCTTCTTCCTTCCTTCCTCCCTCCCTCCCTCCCCCCCCTTGCAACAGTGCTCGACTCTGTGTGTGCGGGGGGCTCCTCACCACTGGCACTGAAAACATTGAGTGCCAGGCATCTGGACAAGGCGCGATCTCTTCAGCTGAGGTAACCTGTGCGGTGGACAACTGCTGGCCTGTGGAGCTTTTCCACTACCCCCTCACACCGGCTTTCTAATCGGTGAGCACGAGGTGGCTGACCAGCACAGTGTTCTTCTGCTGCACGGCTTCACCCTATACACCACCACTGGACCTACTCACAGCTACCTCTCCACAATACCAATCTGCGGCCTCTTCCCTCCCACCCCCCTCACATCAGCGCTCTAAACGGTTTCCACAAGGGGGGCTTCTCATCACTGGCCCTGAGAGCACTGAGTGTGGGGCCTCTAGGCAGGATGGAATTTCTCCAACTGTGGTACTCTGTGCGGCATCCCACTATGGGTCTTTGGAACTTTTTTCCCTACCCCCTTGCGCTTAAATCGATACATGCAAAGGGGCCAGCCAGCATAAAATTCTCCTGCTGCAGGGGCAGGGAGCCCATCCATCACCTCCTCATTCATCAGTACCACTCCAGAGCACAGGAGTGATTTGATCACATGAAGCGGTAGCAGGCAACTTGGGCCCCTGCAGCATACCCCATACATCATTAAATGGGAGATACTCACCATTTTGACATAACCCAACTATGGGGCACGGTATGCTCCTTGGCAGCCTCCATGATCCTACCCCACAATCTGACAGCTAACACCCACCAACAAATACTCAACTGGCCAACCTCCCCACGACCCTTCTCCCATGCATCAGCGCTATAATTGGTGTGTGTGGGGGACGAGAGGGATCCAGCTGATAATGTGAGCTCACCCCTGTATTCTGCCTGAAGCCAGCCACACTCGAAGTGCGCACGATCAGATTTACCCCTCCCGACGCAGATGTTGAGTTTGCCATTTGCACAGGGAACCGTTTATACGAGCATTGCCTTCCTGTTGATCCCCAGGCCCTCCACCAGCTCAACCACATCACCCTTTGGCCTCCCATGCTCCACCCACATACAGGGAAGGTGGTGGGAATTCCCTCTGAAAGCCTCACATACAAACTGAAAAGGAGCAACCCTCCCTCCTACACTATGGGCAAACTTCGATCAGCCACCCCAGGGCTTTCTTCAACAGGTGTGGCCCTACCACCAACCATCCCTGAAACACCACAGATAGGACATACCCCAGTGTTGTCTACTTCCAACAAGCTGGACCAAGTGTTAGCTGCCATTGAACATCCCCACATCTCAGTGGAGACAGAGCTTGCTACCTTGGCACCTAGCTCAGCTTTCTTTGCGACAATCATCGTAAGCTTGTCAACAAGGTCACAGAGGGCAAAAGAAGCATAAACACCCTGCAGCCCCTTGTAGAAGATAAGGGAAGTGCTATATGGGATCTGCAGGAATGAGTATGCCATCTGGAGGATCAAGCAGAGGATATGAAGGGCCACACCCGGAGAAGTAATGTCTACCTGGAGAACTTGTTCAGGCCATTCACCTTCAGCTCTGAACTCACCCCCTTTTTCACACTGGAGAGAGCTTAATGGGTACCAACACATCACCCCCCCCCCCCATACCCCCAGAGTCTCTACCACACCTAATGTTGGCGAAACTGCTCCATTTCAAGGACCAGAATGCCATTACTCTCTGCGGCTCGCCACGCTGGCCCTCAAACTAGAAGACACAGTTCAATGGCTACAAGCCTCATTCCTAGAGGTCAAATGTCACCTCTGACAATATGGGGTCAGGTACTCACTCCTTCTCCTAGTGTGTCTTGTGACCCTGTTCGAAAGGCACCTCACACGTCGTCACCGCTCCCAAAAAAGTCGGAAATTGGGTAGACCAACACCATGGAACAAGCTCTACACATCACCCTATTCTTACTTCGACAGCTCCTCTCCCCTTTGAAAATGGGGGACTATAGCTTAACGCTTCCCGACACAACGCTCCATCCCAGTGACATCACCAGACTTGGAGTAGATTGTTAAAAACAAGTGCCAGGCTTTACAGGCAGTTGCTGCCACGAATACTGATATAGTCGAACCCAAAGACCCCCACATATTCAGCAGAGATGACAACACTCAGACAGCTCACAGCAAGACTCAATGACCCCCACCATGTGTGACCCCACAGACTACGAATACGCTCATTTAAAGCAAACATGCTAGTTGTTACCTGAAAAACTATTACTTACTGGGGAGCGCTGCTTGTGTAACCCATGAAGCTATGCTCCACTGTTGCATACACTCCGATTGTTTTCCTGTTCTTTCAAAACAATCCTCAAAACAATACTCCTGAATCTCTCAGAGGGTGGTCCTTAGCCCTTCTCTAGCACCCCCTAAGGGCTTCGCCTGTTGAGCACACTACATGAACACCCCCCCGGCATGCGCATCACCCATCAACCATTATATCCCACTCTCAACGGAACCACAACAAGAGATCTCTACCCCCGGTACCAGCCAGAAGGCCTGAGAACCGCCCCAAACTCACATGAGGTTTACATGCTAGAAGCCTAGCCATTCCCTGCTATACAATAGGTCTTTACAAGTAGATACTTCCTTTGGGCAGACTGCCAGTTGTAATAGGCTCCCCCATGTAATTTTGAATACCATCCCAAATGTTTCTCAGTCCCAGCCATCTCCCATGTTACAGACATTGTGACAGAGAAAGGGCATGCAACCCCTAAGTCGGTGACAATAGTGGGATGCCGCACCTGGCGGCAGGCCTCTTCCCCTCCCCCCCCCAAACCTTCCTTGAATCATGCACCCTAGGGACACGGACTTCTACTTCATCATGCTGGATGTATGTGGCATGCATACAGCTCGTGAGCGATAAACTATCTATTCTTATATAAAACGTCAACAAGCCCAGATAATCTGCTTGCAGGAAACCCACACTACGAAGGACGAACTAGAGTGCCTCCACCGGTTCAGGCGAGGCACACTACATAGCACTACATATTTAGTGTATGCACAAGAAGCCCTGGTCTAGATCCGACCAGGAACTCCCCTTCAAGTGTTAGATTCTTTCATATATGAGGAGGGACGTTATGTACTTCTGGAGGGTTGCTAGATGTCTGACCCTTACTCTTTGGTAGTTTATAAACCCCGAATATCGATCAGGGTCAATTCTAGGACACCCTTTCTGCAGTGCTAGCGCACAAGACCCTACCCACCTGGATCTTAGGTGGAAACTATAACTGTCCTTGATCTTGACAGATCCCACATCCCCTACCACATTTGCCTGGATGCAAAACTGGTCTTTACAGGATGCATAGTGATCCCACTATCCATCTGCCAAACTGCACTCCTTTTACTCTCCCATCTCTCAAACTATAAGCACACCTAGACAGCTTCCTCTGCTCAATCACCATAGTCCCCCAGATATGCCACACTGACTACCTAGGCCGCATAGTTTCCGACCATGAGGCGCACTTAATTGATTTACACTGGATGACCCCCAGGCCATCGACCCCAATTTGGCTCCTCCAATGTGACAGTCTTCCGCGATAAGCAGGCCACCCATATTCATCAATATTTTTTATGAAAATCAGAGCACCGCATCTACTAGAATGCTGGAGTGGATCGCCTGCAAGCTGGTCATCAGAGGTTACTGTATTCAGCAGATAGTGGGTAAGAGGCAAATGCTAGATAAGGAAAACACATCAACCAAGCCGCAACTTACAGCTAGGGAAGGCTGCAGACTGCGACCCTGCATTGCTTCCACAATTATCGGCAGCCAAAACATCCCACACTGACCTACTGGAAGGCCTCCGTTGTTTCAACTTCTCCACTCATGCGGCAAGAGTTCACAGAGAAGGCAACAAATCCGGACACCTTTTTTTCTTCCTTGTGCTTCCCCGTATGGCGGTAAGGCCCAGGATGCTAGCCTATACCAAACTATGGTATACCAACCCAACTTCTAGGTTAAGGCTGGGCTGCGTGGTCTTTGCTACTTTTCTGGTTTGCTGTGGGACTAGACAGGGATGACCTCGGTCGCCACTGCTTTTAATTCTAGCAAGAGCCAAAGTTGTGACTGGGGCATTCCCCTAGCAGATAGGACCATTCCGTATCACTAAACGCCGACGACCTACTGATATATCTCAAAGATGTCGCCTCGGACCACTCCAAGATATAGACCACTCTGACCACAGCTGCAGGACTGCAAGGAAATGGGAGAAATCGGCCATATACCCCTCAACCCGGCACAGCCTGAGATATCTGTGCAACTGGGTGACACACCCTTTCACTGGCAAAGAGCGGAACTCTGCTACCTGGGAATCCACTTATACCACACCCCATTAGACCTCTATGAAGACAACCTCTGCGCAGTGATACCCACAATCTGGGCACAAATCCAGTTCTGACAATCACTCCCCATAGCCCCTTTTGGACAAGTAGCCCTAGCCAAAATGGTTCTTCTGCCACGTTTAATCTATTATTTTGCCAATCTCCAGATAGTCCCACCGCATTCCTTCTTTAGAGAAGTAGATACCCTACTAGGCACTCTTATTCTTCTTCTTACTGCAATTACCAATAGGTCGTGGAGGGCTGAACACTCCCTAGTTCAAAGCGTATCACTTCGCAGCACAGTTGCAATAGCTCTCAAGATGGACTGCCGGGCGGTACATGGGTGAGACAAGGGCAAGGAGGGCATCCTTCTACCGTCCCAAGTGCATAGCTTCCTATTTCCGAAAACTGCACCCACCTCCTCACACACACACACACACACACACAGACAGACTACAGGTGTTGGTGGACCATACATGGAAATTCCCGCCATTTCGTTTAGTGAAAGGCGTCCTTCAATTTGCTCCAGTCTGCAGTTTGCTGCATAGATATTGTTGATAATTCTAAAGTTGATGCTGTTGTACCCTGCGAATATAAAGGTTATTTAATGGGGCAAATCCTATTTCTTTGAAAATCCAGACAGTGTCTGGAAATGGCTAAAGATGTATGATAAAACCCAAACCCAATTAAACCACAATGAGAACGCCAAAAAGCAGCAACATGCATAGAACTGTTGTTGAGTAAGGATCACAGTCTGCACCAGAAGATACATAGAACCTGTGTTCTGTATGATGGTACTGTTTAAGCAAACAAACAGCAATCAAATATACAGATGGTACCCTAAGCCAAAATAAACTAGATGAATGCACAATGGGCAGAAAATGAGACAGGTATCAGACTGAGTGCCACAACCCATGTAGCATCTATGTATGCAGAAGACACCTTAATTTATCTAAGAGATTACAAAAGGTTAATTTGCTGCTCCTACGACAGCTCACCCGATTTGGTGAGTCCTCATGCTTAATCACTGACTGAGAAAAATCCAAGCGAAGCAAGAACTTGAATCCTCTTGCAGGATGGCGTGTGCTGACCTGTTTAAGATATTAGGGTGAAAAGGTAACATGATGCAGAGGCTCCATATTCTCTTAACGTGGGAAAAGTGCTAGAGGGCATAAAGAGCTTGGCCACCCTTCTGGAACTTGCTTGGTGAATGGAAATGTGACACAATCCTCTATTATTGTCTGCACTATCGGCTGAGTGCCCTAACTGGAGCAGAGGACAGAGTGAGGACGACTGCAGCAGAAAGAAGTGCTAGCCCCCTGGCAAAGGCAGTGGGCCCATCCAATGGATGTGACAGTGGAAGGCAAAGCGGCATCACAGTACTGGAGAGGTGCTGATTCCCATCGCTGCTGAAGGTGGTGAGCATAAACCAGTGTGCATGCTGTGCAAAGGAGATT
Source organism: Pleurodeles waltl (assembly GCF_031143425.1). Classification (NCBI taxonomy): domain Eukaryota; kingdom Metazoa; phylum Chordata; class Amphibia; order Caudata; family Salamandridae; genus Pleurodeles; species Pleurodeles waltl. The sequence continues at coordinate 378,321,943 of NC_090444.1, read as the reverse complement.
CAACAATACATGGTGGGCTGGCAGCTTGAGAGTAGTTAACATTCCCTGGCGAGGATGCCCCTGGTGCATAGAAGCCCCCTCCCCTACTGTGGGACACTTATGTAAGTTTACTATTTTTGGAGATGCACAAACTGCACGTTTAATTTTCCTAATAGTAATACACGGCTGAATGGAGACTCCACAGTCAGAGGGGAGAACTCTGCACATTAAAGGATAGGACAGTCCTATCTTTTTATATGTGGACTGTCGGCAACAAGTGTGGGATCTCTGCGGTCATAAAATAATTATCAGTAAAATTTAACTTCTAGGTTGTGAATACCAAAAAATAGTAAACTTACACAAAAGTGTAAGTTCAACTTTGTGAACCAGTCCCACTGGTCGGACAAGCAGCTGGCAGGGGGCAAATACTTTATGAACTGGCCCATAATCATCACTGTGATGCCTCTCCTGCTCGAGGTCATTCATAATGTCTGTGACATCCTGTTCTGCACGGGATGGAAGAGATATACCATCTGGTGCTTCTACGAAGACACCTGGCCGTGCCGACCACACAGCTTGATTCATTAACTGAACTGTTTGTCCACCCCGCAGCCCCAGTGAAAAAAGGGATGGCCCTTGCAGGGAGACATGGGATTCGATAGACACCCTGGGCTCAAGCAGCAAACTTGCATTGATCAATACACTGGGGGCACCAGGAGCCAAGAAGTGGGATAGATGCAACGCAACATAAGCCAGAATCCACAGGCACACAGATCCTGGTGGTTGTAGAGCAATCCAGATAACCATTGGAAAACAACATTAACACATTAACTTTAGAAAATAACCTGGTGTCAGCAGACATGCATAAAGTTAATAAGTGATCACTGGCAACAAAGAGGGATGTGCAGCCAAATTGGCTGACCCGAGGAAGATGGTTTGCTCCGCCTTGAGTACAAGCTTGAAGAAATGGAGGTCGGGTCTTCACAGAATAACCTCTGCTTCGTTGGATTCCTGAAACATGTGGAGGGGACTGTCCCCGATATAATCTTAAGCCGTGGATACAAGATTTTCTACAGCCAGATAGACTTTCATCTGGTCCAGATGCCCCCACCCACCAACCACCTATACACATGCTATGATCATGCAGATCTTGAATTAAAGGGATAGGGGCATGATCTTATGAATGATTCCCACCATAGGCGATCCCCACTATGAAGATAGGATCCTATAAGCGTTCCCTGACAATATGCAAAACCTTTAGTAAATGAGTGGCAGTAAAGCAAAAACTGAAATCTATGAACCTTAAGCACATGTTGCTGTTTCCAGCCAAACTGAAGGTCACACGTTACTGCAAATCTCTCTCTCTCTCTTTTTTTTATTTTTTTAATTTACATCCAAGTAGTTGCAACTACACAGGGGCGGTGTCGAGATCAGGGTCACCGGAACAATACAGTGGAAGAGGACATCGTGGGTGACCACCTGCGGTAGGAGATGTAATAGGAGCGAGCCTACCAAGACTGTTGAACAGCTGGTGGTATGTGAAGATGGAGCACTGGACAATATTAATCATGATGAAAGACACAGGAACACTCTCCAGTGAGCTGACCAGCCAGCTAGTGGGGGACATGATTGAAGACTAAGGATCTTGGGCATAGGGGACCTGCTGGGCAAATTTGCCATTGGTGACATGTACTGGGCAGACACTATAGGGTGGAGCTACATCTCCAGAGTAAACTTGATAAGTATCGTAGGCTATGAAAGTCCACATGAAAGAGGGAGCAGATGTGCAGGGATTGCAGGGTTTGGACTGAACTGATTTTGAAGTGTCCAATGCAGAAATTGTTATGCTGCCATACCACCACACCCCTCATGGGTCAGCTATCCAGTCAGAGAAGAGCACCTGCTGCGGGTGAGCGCCTCTTCCGAACGGGCTGTGGTGGAAAAATGTGGTATGCTTATGCGGTCCGTTTGCCACACAAGCATATAGGATCTTTTGAGGGCCTTGTCCTTGGGTGAGTAGCTGGGCTGGTGTTAGCCTTAGTGTCCCCGGGATAATCAGGTCCTTACTTGTACTGAGTCACCTTAATTTTAGCTTATCTCTCTCTCTATATATATAGAGAGAGAGAGAGATAAGCTAAAATTAAGGTGACTCAGTACAAGTATATATATATAGAGAGAGAGATAAGCTAAAATTAAGGTGACTCAGTACAAGTAAGGACCTGATTATCCCGGGGACACTAAGGCTAACACCAGCCCAGCTACTCACCCAAGATAGATAGATAGATATATATATATATATATATATATATAGATATAGATATAGATATAGAGAGAGAGAGAGAGAGAGAGAGAGAGAGAAAGATAAGCTAAAATTAATGTGACTCAGTAAAGGACGTAAGATAGATAGATAGATAGATAGATAGATAGATAGATAGATAGATAGATAGATAGATAGATAGATAGATAGATAGATAGATAGATCTATCGCTTGTCACCCACACTAGCACTTTACAGATAGCCAACTGGAATGTTTGAGGGATAAAGGCCTACATGAAACGATACCAGACGCACACATCTCAGGCAGCATGGAATGGGGATCACCATGATGCAGGAAGCTCATCGGACAGATGAGGAGGCAGGTATAATGAAAAAGAAATGGTGAGGACAAATGTTCTCTTCCACGTACCCCTCACATGCCAGGGAAATTACTATACTTTTGGCCCAAGAAGTACTCTTTCAGCACAGACACATTGAGCGCCAATACCTCCTACTCTATAGACTGCTGGATGGGTTTGAAGTCTGTATGGTAAATTTGTTTTCCCTCCAATACACACAATAAGATTTTCTTTGAGCCACGTCATCAATTAATTCCGCCATAAATAGAATTGCTATTGATTTGGGCTGGCAAATTTAAATGCATTTGGTTGGAACCTATCCTTATCACCGTGCAAAACGCAATTAAAATAACCAGCCCAGACACCAAACTAAACTGGGGATGATTGCTACACTTGCTGAGGGCTTGCCGAAGATGCCTTGACATTTGGCAAGTCATGCACCCTACAAGCAGACAATACTCATTTCACTCACTGATGTATAGCACTTATATTTGGCTGGATGGTCTCTTATTATCCAGGGAGTTTAGCTCCAGGATAGAAGGAATTAAATGCTTCCTCTCAGACCAATCCCCTTTGGTAGTAAGCTATACTGGGGACGGCTGCCGCACTTGCGACACTCTGGATAAACACACCCTTAGGAAGGGGACACAGCAGGACTCCTTCTTCCCTGGCTCCTTATAAGGGAATGCGCTCGCCATTTACTGCAATTTACCCGACAAACTACGTCGATCATGCCATCTTTCATAGCATCATTGATAATATCAATGTAATATTTGCAGTAACATTTGTGACTGAAAAACTGCATCACGGGGGCACAAGTTATAGTTACCTTAGGGCAGAAGTTATAGTTACTAGAGGTAACTAACTGTAACTGGTGAATTTCTATGGTTTTGTACGTTTAAAATGTGAGCTTAACTAACTTTCATGTAGATATATATATATATATATATATATTTATTTATATATATATATATATATATATATATAATCTCTATATCTATATCTATCTATCTATCCTCCCAGCATGGACCTCCACTTCCAGACCCAGACCAACCCGAATATCATCCAACGCAGCACCCTCATCTACAAATCCTCCGGACCCCATCCCCCTTTCAGCGAATCCATAGCCCACTTCATCACACACCATGCTCTCACCTCAATGGACTACATCCTCCTCAGGGACCTCAATTTCCACCTAGAAAACCTTAACGACCACAACACATCTTCCCTACTAGAGAACCTCGTCACCCTGGGACTCAAACTACTCCTCACTTTGCCAACCCACTCAGCAGGACATATGCTCTACCTCCATCTTCTCCGCCAGCAACGACATTCTTGTCTCCCACACACCCGAACTGCACTGGCCAGACCACCACTGCATCCACTTTTTTCTTCACCAAACCCACTGAGCACCACTGTGCCCACCACCACCCATGGATGCCAACACATAAGCACTCAACCTCCACCAATGGATCTCTGACTGCACCAACACAGTGCCCCCCCCCCTCAGGAAACCCTCCGACAAGCACCCTCACCCGCACAGCAAAGAAGGCCAACTGATTCTCCCCTGCCTTCCAAGAGTCCAAGCGCACCTGGAGACAGCTCGCGAGAAGATGGAAGAACACAAAGACCCTGGCTGCCCATGCAGTCTTCAAAACTGCCGTCACCACACACCACCACCTCATCAGAACACAAAGCAAATGGCCTTTCAGGAAATGATCAATGCCAACGCACAAAACATCAAAGAACCCTTCACCATGATCAAAGAATTCATCAAACCCAGCACAGACTCCACTGACATCCCACCACCAAGACCTCTGAGACAACCTTGTCACCTTTTTCCACTGTAAGATATTAGACATCTACGACAGCTTCGCAACCAAGGACTCACCCACCCCACCTCCAACCCCTGTACCCAAAGACTCCAGCTCCCAGCCGACCCTGCCCAACTGCACCACGCTCTCCACTGACAACACCCTAAAGATCATGAGAACCATCCACTCCGGAGCCCCCTCGGACTCGTCCCCCCACCACATCTTCAACTGAGCAGCACCACCATCGTCCCCAAACTATGCAGCATTATTAACTGCTGCATTGAGTCTGCCACCTTCCTGTAAGAAGAAACCACTGAAGAACTACAGACCTATCTCTCTCCTGCCATTCCCAGCCAAGGTCATTGAGAAGGCCACAAATGCACCCAACTCACCAAATTCATCAAAATCAACCACACCCTGGACCCCTCCCAACAGACCCCACTTCTTGCACAATGGATGACATCTGTACTCTCCTCGACCACGGCGAAACCGCAGCCTTCATCCTCCTGGACTTCTATGCCGCCTTCTACACCATCTCACACCACACCCTCTGCACTAGACTCCATGATGCCGGCATCCGCAGCAAAGCCCTAGATTCGATCCGCTCCATCCTCACTGGCCGAACCCAGAGAGTCAGGCTTTCACCATTCTCCTCGAAACAGACAGATCAGCTGCGGAGTTCCTCAGGGCTTCTCTCTGAGCTCCACCCTCTTCAACATCTACATGGCCCCGCTTGCCAACATCGTCAGAAACCACAGACTCTACATAGTCTCCTACGACGATGACACCCATCTGATTCTCTCACTCACCGACGAGCCTACAACCACAAAAAGTAACTTCCACAACAGAATGAAGACAGTCGCCGCCTGAATGAAGAACAGCTGCCTGAAACTCAACTCAGACAAAACCGAGGTCCTCAGCCAGGGTTCCACCCCCTTCGCCTGGCACGAGTCCTGATGGCCCTCAACGCTTGGACATCTCACCCCCCAACACTCCCATCGACCATGCACGCAACCTCGGCATCATCCAAGACTTCTCACTTTCAATGAACTACCAAGTCAACGCTGTCTCACCCACATTCTTCCACACACTCCGTCTGCTTCAAAAGATCTTAATCGGGATCCATTTTAAGTCTAGGAGAACAGCGACCCAGGGGCTCGTCAGCAGCAAGTTAGACTACAGCAACACACCCTATGCCGGCACCACCCTAACACTCCAAAAGAAACTGCAAAGAATCCAGAATGCCTTGGCCTTTGCTCATCCTGGACATCCCCACCATCGCTGCTACTTCTCCAGTTACCTGAGAGACCTTCACTGACTCTTGACCAACAAAAGAATCACCTTCAAGCTCCTCATACTCACCTACAAGGCCCTCCACATACTTCAACCATCACCTGACCTTCCTCACTGCCACCAGACACCTCTGTTCCTCCCAACTGGCCCTCGCCACAACCCCAAGGATACGCAAGAACTCAGCCAGAAGAAGATCCCTCTCTTAAGACTCCGCAAAGCCCTGGAAGGCTCTTCTGCTACACCTGAGGCAATCACACTCACTACCTCTATTGAAGGTCCTCAAGACCTAGCTCTTCAACTGAACTCCCACTACCCCCCAGTACCTTGAGACCCTGGCGGGTGATTAGCTGCTCTTTACCAGAACATTAATTGATTGACAGAGGGTTGGGACAGTTCTAATAATAGAAAGGGAATACCAGGAGGTACAGGCCGCTCCATAAAAGGAACATTGTAGAGGGTTAGAAGTTCTGAATAAAGGTGTTTCCAAAGGGCTTTCTCTACTTCGAATCGTCTCTGGTCTTAAGAAGGATGGTCAATTAAAACGGAGTTTTCATCTGGAATGCTTGAAGGCTAGAAATACCAGCTGGAATTTGATTCTGGCCTCGATAGGGAGCCAGTGGTTCCATGAGCATTGGGGGATGTTACTGAATGTCTTAGTCGAGGAGAGTAGCATGGCTCCTCCTAATAAGACAGCATTTAGAGGAGTAAACACAGATTAGGAAGCCCCAAATTACTCTGTTAATTCCTGTAAGCCTTGCACGTGTTTTGCTATCGCAAAATCAATAAACACTTTACAAAATACAAAGCCAAACAACTTTTGTTCCAGCAACAAAAACTATCAGCAATTAAGGCATGAGAATACAGACCAACGGGCATAGACTATATACGTGCCCCTACCTTAAATCATAATGGGTGGATATTGGTAATGGTTTTTTTTTGGCTAACCCAGCATGAACTTCAAAGTCAGCTCTACTTTTTGTAATTTTGCATGTAGAATATTTCTCAATTTCGGAAGATACTGAAATTTGTTTTTTTTTCGATAATCATTTGCATAAAAATCATTAAGGACTGATTTCTAGATTTACTTTTTAATTTGGGCCATTGGTTTGGTGAGGTTGTACAAGACCGATGTCTGTAGTTAACAGCTCTAGTGAAATCCAAATGATAGTTAGGTGGCTCTGTGGTTTTCAAAGTAAAGTTCTTAAGGACTAGATAAAAAAGCCAAATTGACCATAAACTATAAAAAGAACTAAAATTGACTATTAATCACCTAAAGAAATGTGATGATAATCTACTGCAAGAGATACTTGACATCATTTGATATAAATATACACAATAAAAGACTTACTGAAAGATTTTGAGCGAACTGGAAGCTTGGATAAATGATCAGATTAAATAATGCACTCACTCACCTTGTATCTCAGATAAGAAGCCAGGTGGCTTTCTGTGCAACCACCTCCCAACAATGCAAGAGGCTGCTTAATTGTTAACTGAAGAATATGTTGTGCAGTGTAACAAGCACGCTGGAAGACAAAAAGAGAGACCACGGTATTGTAGAGTTGATATCCAGAACATCTGAAAACATTGAAAATATAGAAGAAAGCCTCTCCCAAAGTGGCCATGGCAAAAATGGTTAGGATTTCCGGACACACAGTTCCCAATGTAAAATGTTGACAGTCAAACTGGCAGAAACCGCGTACACCACTGCCTGCTCCTTACCTACACCTGTGAAAGACCAAATAACTAGTCCCCTTCCCATTAAAATTAAAACTGAACAGGTAGACACGAAAGTGTGTGGTTATCAGTCGTCAAAGGGGACATGAACGCAATGAACTCCTATCTGACAGTTCGTAAGTGTACGAAGAGGGTTCTAACCCACTTTTGTCAATTGATCTGTTTTTCGTGTCTCTGCGGTAGTGAATAATAATAGCCTCTCACTCAGTCACTGAAAACTCTATGGAAAAATTAAGTTGTGCCATAACCTCCTTTATACCCCCATTTAAAAAATAAGGTCGGTTGCTGCACAGCTGTGGTTAGAGGTTCTTCTGAGGTTACGCATGAACATGTGTGTTCAGATGTTTACAGGCTGGTCAAGAAAATGTTGTCTGGCTCGGTTTGGCACCTGTGCACAGGTTTCCCTTTCGCAGATGGATCCAGGCTAAAGTGATTGTGTCCTGATAAAGCCTAGTAGTTCAATTGGGAATTCACAAATAAATACAGTTTTTTGGGTGAAGTGTAAATTTGTGGTGTTTAAGCTGGTTTTGGATAAAATGTACCTAAAATATGACTTTATTCGAACAAGCTGGAAAGGTTAATGAGCTAGGTTTGTTTTACTCCATAGAAATTCCTTCATGTACTATAAAATGTGGCATATTTCTCTAAGCTAGACTTAAAAGTGGTCTTGCTTTGGGCTGCCATGCTAGGAAAGTTAATTACTCTGCTATCCAGCTAACAGATCAAAGTAACCCTAATACAAGATGCCCAGGTTGGAGAGAAAGGATTTCTCCTGGCAAACAAAGGATGTGGGTAAAACCTCCATAAACTTACCAGCCGCTCCAGCCTACCAAAGAACCTCAGAATGTTGCCAAATTGGACAAACCGATCTGGACAAGAAGACATATGGTTCAGCTATCACAGAGTTTCTTTCAAGTCCTGAGTAAGTGGAGCCTGGCTTAGAGGAGAGGTCTGCTGCAATTTCATTCCAAGCCACCATTGTTGTTCTTTTCCAGAATACTGTGCAAGGGGACTACACAGTCAGTGGGCTGATCCCAGAAAGTGCCAGATGTGGGGGTGTGGAAGAGTAATGTGCCATCATTGGACAGGGAACGCAGTACCTGACCTCTAAAACCCTCCAGGTTCATTCTGAAAACCCTGCACAGGGAAGAATGGTTGAAAAGACGATGACCAAGATAGAAACAGACGTCCACAGCTTAGGAGCCCCTATCTGGAGTGTGGAGACTCCTATTGTGGACTTTTACTCTTTGGATTTTGTCGCCTCTGCCTATAGGGTTATTGGCATCAGCTCAACAACTCCCTCTCAGGACCCATAGATGGCTGGACTTGCTGGGGGACTTCTGTAGACTGTTCTAGTTTGTGGGTGCATTGTGTAACGGCATCTCTACTTTAGTCTTTTCTCTACTCATTTCTCTATAAGCGAGGTTTAAAAAATTGTGTTGATATCTTATCTACATGATGTGCGCACAACTGCACATTAGTGGCCATGAACGTGCAACAGTCACTGGCTAAGTACTACTCCGGGGTTTGCAGACCTACCAACCTTAAGAAAAAAAAAAAAAATCGCTGTGGAAGGAGGAGGGGAGGGGGGGCATAGCCTGGGTAGGGGCGGAGCTTTCTGACCAGAATTACCTAGGAGCCACTTCTGTGCCTGCCCCCACCAAACCCTTCCTCCTAAAAACAAGAATGCTGAGGCTGGTGACAAAATCCTGGAGTGTTTTTACACCCCATAATGGACATCGGCTTTTAAAAGCCTTAAAAAATAAAAATAAAATAATAAGCTTCATTTCACAGGGGGCTGGGGAAGACACATCTGTGCATTTCCCAGCGACCGCTATAAAAACTTGGACAACCGGAACAGACCTCACCCATCTGAGGGCTTGTCTTGATAGATAGGAGGGAGAGGTTTTGACACTTGGCCTCTGAGCCCGACCACGGCCTCACTAGATTAGAGAACATCTAAAGTTATTCTCTAATCAGAAAGCTGAAGACTTGGTGGGAAGGACAGTTGACAATGATATAGTACTAAGAAGGTTGGGCTGTCTTGATATTAAATCAAGACAAAGGTTTGAGAGAAGCTAGACTGAAATTAAGGTACTTCAGGATTTAACATTGTGGAACTGGACACCAATCCATTTACGTGGAGTCCAGTCTCATTGTGCGGAGATGCGCACAGACAAATTGTGACATTGTCCTCATTCACTGGGAATGTGAAAAGCTAGAATATTACTGGATTTCCCTGTGAGAAAGTTGAAGGGATGTTGTAGAGATTACCAAGACCAGAGTAGAACTGGGAACCCACAACAGCCTTGGCAATTTTCTCAGACCACACGCGGTGGTGGGGGGGGTGAAATGGGGTGTGGGTGTGAGGGAAGCACTTCCTGGCCCCAGGGGAAGCACTGTATGGCCCCGGGAGGTTGGAAAATCTTGCTTGCTGCTTTTGTTACTAGGGGCCAATAGTGCAGCACTGCTGCACAACCGGCCCCCCGGTAACAAATCCGGCCCCCACTGCCACAAAACCGGTCCCCACCCTTCCAGTCTCCCAGGGAAACACTGGATGCCTGTTATGGCTAGTCCCACCCTGACCGAGAACCCAGATGCACATGCTATTTTTTTTAGATAACACATTCAAACTACCAGATATCACACCCAAACACCATTTATCACATCTTCAAGAAGTGTAATAAGGCAACGTATGAAAGAACAATATAGAAGTTAAATAACCAAATGGACTAATTTGAGGCAATATGGAGGGGATCTGAGAGTGTAATTTAGTAATTGAAGATTAAATATAAGAAAAAAGATCTGAGATATAAGTAGATTTAGGAAAAAGTAAGTGAAAATACTCTAGAAGTCCGAGTGGCTAATAAGACGGGGTAAGTAGAAGTATTTAGTTCTTGGATACTTAATTACTTAGTCAAGCCAACAGAAATTTATATTTATTACATAATAACTTTTTTATTTTACTATTCTTACATAATGTTATGTATCTTTTGCTGGCCAGTTTTCTTTGAATCCATGAAGAATCATTATACAGTGAAATATGTGTTAACAGTCAACACTAGAAAAGTGCCCAATGAAATCAAAAAGTCTGTCCCATGGAGTCACTTATTTTAAAAAGTCTCGTATGTCCTGTTTGTGGGTGCTCCAGTAGTCAGTACTGCGGGATCTTACTGGTAACACATGTACCATGCAAGTGGCTGAAGGCCTGGGGATGGGAGTGGAGGCAGAGAAAGTAATCTATCATGAAGACTGTTGGATGCTATTACCAGGAAGACCCTTGCCCAGGAGACTACCGTGGCGGACAGAAAAGTAGGTCCAAGCCCCAACAGCTGCTACAAAGTAGAGAGCAAGCAGTGCCACGAGCAGTAAAGAGGTACCTACAGTTACCATTCTAAATTAGGAGTACCAGGAGGTCACAGACGATTGCCCTGGTGGCTGAAGAGCACCACCAGAATCACGGAAGAAAACAATTTCCAGGTTGGTGCAAGGGGGCCCCAAGATATTCCCCAAACGTCGTTGCAGCTTGCGTGACACTTATAACCTTGCAGTGACTGCCCTGAGGGTCAGGGCACCTGTCATTTGAAGGAAATCCCAGGCAGTTTCAATGGTTGTCCCTTGGGGGACAGAGTACAGCTGTACTGGATTTATAATTGCCCCAAATTGGAGGTGGAGGAATGGTGGCCTGATTTCCTGCAACCCGCGGGTCCATAGACAGACCTTTGTTTCACCTGAGAGGTTTAAGAAGCATGAGGAGTAGTCCGGAGGTGTTGGTGCGCGTCCTCTAGTTTCTAGTCTTCCTGGGGATAGTCGTTCTACTTTTACCCCTCCACAACCCCAGGCCAGCCATGTACCTCCAAGGTTGTGCACTTCATTGTGGCAAGCAGGACTTACCCATTGAAAACCCTCGAGTTAAGGCATTGGCTGCACAGACCAAGGTATGGCTATGCAGCAGGTTTCAGGAGAAAATAGTTGTACGGGGACTCTGGCGGTTGATAAACTTACTAGTGATATGTGGGCTATCTCTGGTCTGAGGTTTGAAACATCATCGTAAAATAGCCCAGGGGGTTAAAGGACGTGCTTCATAGGGGTTTATGTGTAGGTAACAGATTTTTGTTCTATATAAGATAACTCGGTGGATAAGACAGATCAGTGGGTTCTTCTGTTACAGTAATCCTATTACCTGCAGGTTGCAAGTTAAAATCCTCATTAACTAGCCAAATAAGTGATGCAGCCACTTCAAGCAGCTCTGTGTAACTACAAGGCATACGGTTGAAACCCTGGACCTCTTAACACAATTGTTTGTTAGCCTAAAGTCAATATATGTTTTCCATTGGGTAATACTGAAATACCCATTATAGAACTGTAAAAATGTATTTTGCTTAGTGTGATAAATGATAATGGAGGCTACCTACACAAAACGGATATAACAGACATTCCAACAGAGCATACATAGACCTAGCTACATAGCTTGTTAAAGTCTTTAAAACAAAATGGCAGTTCTCAATTCATCTGTTGGCAAACTTGTTTGTGACATGTATCATAGCTCTCTGATGGGCCAGACTTTGGTCTTCAGCATGAGGTCCAACTGTTCCCAGTGAGGAAGTGTTCTAAAAGTCTGTTTTCATGCAATAAGTAACAATAATGATAATTTTATGTTGGATCCAATACACAAATGATGAGCTAACATGATGACAGCTGAAACGAGTTCAATATTATGTATTAAAGTGTATTTATTAATAGGAGTTATTTATGCTAAATCTATATGAGAAACAACCGTTGTGAATCAAATGGATGCTCTGTCTGCCATGCACTCTTATATTTACCCACCTCTCATCTGGTTCTCCTGCACAACTTCTCTTCTCATGAGCATTGCAGAGCAAAGATAGTTGATGTAATGGGTTTTTCCGAATGTCATGAATACAAATCTTAGAATTAACTTTCTATTGTTTCTGATATGTTGCAACTTCCAAGGCCCACCCGTTGTAGTTCGGCTGTGTAAATAGGTCTTATTAATTTTTATTGTAGAAATATTTCATATTTTGTCCGAACATCTCCGGGTGGCCGTAGCATGGAAGATGCTGGAATCTTAAAATGGGATAGTATTTATGTATTAAGTAATGACGTTTTAGCTTCTGATTTGCTAAAGAATTGTTACTTACAATAGGACCATGAAGATTTAGCTGCTTTTACTAATTTGTTATTGCCTTTAAGAACCCCCTGTTTTGGGGGTGAGCCAAAGGTGTTTGGGCTTTAATTGATGCTGCTAGGGATGATGTTAGTTTTCTTTCAGATTTTGCTGCTCATTCAGGACATAGAATGATTTCTGACTACTCTGTATAATTTTGCATTTCAGCCTTCAAGACATTTATTGTGTATTGCCGAATGTTTAGATTTTTTGTAATAAATCCCTTTAACTTTCTCTTAATCTAGAACTCAATTATTGAGTGGTCCCAGTTACTCATTTATACTACTCTTCTCAACTGATGTCGGGAAGGGTGCCCTTTTTTGTGCAGGATCAACCTGGGGGAGAACCATCTGAGGTAAAAAAAAAATGGGTGATATGAATTTTGGGGTACGGTCTGCTCCCATACTGGCTAGGATACAAGTTTACAAGTTTGACTAGAGGAGTTGAGAGACATTTTAATCGCCCCAGCAGACACACAGTGAAGGGGGGCTACTGCCACAATTGTGTGTTTGCCCACACTTCAGAAACACCAACTGGATGATTTGTTGGGACTGGGCTGGATAGAACACTAAATCTTCCAGCAATGAGTCCCAGTGCATGACTGCACTGAGAGATTCATCCGTGTTGAAATCTTCACTTTTTATTCCCCTGATAATCGTTGTCAAAATCAGTACGTACATCGTTTTATTAGTGAATGACTAAGGTACTAATCTCTGTGGTAAAACCAATCAGTTTATTATGATTTAAAGGGTGCCACTGAAGGTCAAAGGTTGTCGATCTGCTGTTAACACTGAGAACTCTTTCGGAAGGATCAAAAATGTTTTTCCCCCATCTACCTTTTATAAGTATTTGTAATTTTGTACTGTTCAGTAATGTGTGGAGTAAAAACATTTTCTTTCTAAAAGAAAAATAATGAGGACAATGAGTTTTTGAGGGTTATCACTTTTGGAGCCCAATTCAGTTTTTCTTTCACATAGCAGCTCCTTGAGTCGGTCTTAGACTGCTATGCCTCACTACCCTCAAGTGCTAAGAAGAGTACTAAGTCACCCGTTTGAGGGTACACAGTACTAGGGACGCAGGACCCCAGATAACACAGTTGGTCCCACTGGCCTCTAATTGCCCTTAGACCTTCTGACCCAGATTTTTCACAACAACATACAACAGAATAAAGTCATCAATGCAAATGAAGTATGGACCGGAGCATACAAAAGCCTGAAGTATTTCAAGATGCAGCTCTGAAAGATATTCAAGGCTCCTTTTTTGTCTGCATGCCATGCAACAGCAGTGTAAATTCAACATGAAGGCAAACAGTTGCACTGTAGCTTAACAAAGTTCACAAGAGAAGGAGACAGCTGAGTGACAAGGGCAAAGGTATAGCTCCAAAGCCACAGCAGACCAGTGTGTGCCAAACACCGAGGCACCACATGACAGGTGACTGTGCCAGAGTCTGAGAAAATAGTGTCTTTTGATCACTGCCAACTGGACAAAGATGAAAGGGCCCTAAGCTCTAGTATCAGCACATACTAAGCCATTTCTCAAAACGAGCGTAGACATGAGCATTTGTCAGACCGTTTGTATACCGGGCAGACTGGAGTTCCTGTGCCCAACTATGGTAGTTAAGGCAGTTTGCCACTGGTGCTCTGGGGTCTGATCTACTATGGTTTTGCAAACTGGGCCACATGCACCCTTCTCTACTCTGGACTCCCAGGGTGGGTAATGTGAGCTGTCACAGGCTTCTCTGAGAGACATGAAAATGGAGGGTGTGGAGATTCGGGTGTAAAAACCATCTCATGTTGCTGTGACAGGTGATCCTCCTGAAGGGACAGCCTGATCGGGAGGACCAATGCTCATGTTCAGAAGCTCAGAACACCAAACTCTCAGGTGCTGAATCTGGGGCCACAAGAATTACTTGAGCCCGGTTGTTCCTGGACTTCTTCAGAACTTTTAGCCAGAATGGTATTGACGGTGAGATGTACAGGAGGTCCGAGTTCCACTTGAGATGAAAAGCATCTCCAAGCGAGAGCTGCCTTCGAAACTCCAACGTACAAAACTGCTGACACAGTGTTCTCGGCAGTGAACAGTGCTTACCAAGGCTCTCCCCACAACTTAAAGTGTTCTTGCAACACCTCCAGATGGAGATGCCAACTGTGATCCTCTCGGCATTGTCAGCTGGGTTTGTCTGTACTGCCATTCAGAAAGCCTGCTAGATGCTGAACCACCATGGAAATGCCCTGACAGAGCAAGGAGAGACGCTCTTCCATCAGATGGTCGTAAGTGGGTGGCAGGGATGGGGTGTGGTTTCTAGCAAATGGATGGGGTAGCCCTTCTGGGTGATTAGCAAAACCCACTTGTTGATGTAATTGACTTCCAGTGGGGCAGGCGATGGTGGATACTGCTCTCCATGTTGATAAGAGGACAACCTAATGGGGTTTTGAGGCTCTGGCTGCCAGGGGAGCGGAGGACTGACTCCAACCTCTGGCTGGTGTGATTCCATGGCCCTGATAGGGTTGGGAACCCTGTTGACTATGGCAGCTGAGCCAGAAGGGAAGCAGTTGGTAGCCTGTACCGTAGCCACAAAAAAGTCAAAAGGCAGACTGGGATGGACGAGGGGCCAATAGGCCCAAGGACCTGGTCGTAGCTCTGCTATCCTTGAAGCGCTCCAGTGCTGAATCAGCCTTCTCACCAAGGAGGCGAGAGACATAAAAGCGCATTATGAGAAAACTGGGCTGATTACAGAAGCCCCCTAAATGTGTGCCCCTCTTTTCACTTTTCACTGGTGTTTTCCTCACTCTGATGATGCCCTGGGTACTGCTGAGCAGTCCCAGGGCATGTGCTCTGTGTAAAATAAGTATGCAAATTAGGCTAATCATTATTGGCTATGTCACCCTACATATAAGCCCCTAGTATATGGTAGGGCCTGTAGGTTCAGGGACCCAAGCATAAGTGATGCACTGTTGATGTGCCCAGTGACATTTTCAAGGCAGGCCTGCCTTGCTGGCTGCTTTTAAACCAAAGATATATGCAAATTCGACTTTGGAATTAAAAGTACTTCCAAAGTATTAAACTACCTTATTTTTACATATGCCACCCCTAACAGGTACCCTAGGGTAGGTGCAGTATAACTATAAGCAGGGATCTTATAAAATATGTTTTATAAGCCCTGGTGAGGAAAAATAGCCACATTTGTTTTTCCTTCATTGTAGTGAATAGGCTCCACAGGATAAAATGGGAAGACTTTATTTTAATTCATAAAGTCCCTAAAGGAGCTAGACCTGTCAAGTTTCGTGTCAAACTTAATGTTAGAATAAATGCAAAACTTGCCACTGTTGAATTTTTTTTCTTTTTTTTTTTAAAATGTTTTTTTATTCTTATATCAGCCAACAGGCAACATTAGAGTGAGATACAGGTGATTACAATTTGTTCCAGTGTACATATACAGTAAAATTGTCTTGCTTTGTTACATCCTCAAGTTCCGTGTGGGAGCCCCATCTCCCCTGGACACACGAGAGAGCGGGAATCCACGCTCCCGAGGGCAAGAAAGGGGGCATGAGACAATGTACATTTGAGATGCATAATTGGCTCACCATATAAAATAATAATAGAGAAACTGAAGGATACAGAGGAAAGACAAAGGAAAGAACCGGAGCGAGCCGAGCGAGCGCCGCAGGGGGTGGGTGGGGGGGGAGGAAGTGAGCGAGGCACGGGGAAGAGTGCTGCCCCCTTTTCCAGCACCGACAAGCCCGCACCCCAGCCATGGCCTCGTTGGCACCTCCGCAGCCCAGGGGTAGTTCGAGAAGAGGACCGAGGGCCAGCCCCCGTGAGAGGAGCAAGAGGAGGGCATCAACGGTATCCAGACCCACCAGAGTGTACCATGTGGTTAAGTGTTCCGGCCCCCTAGTGATGTACCTGGGCTATCCCCACAGGCCGTGTTTCAATGCATAAGTTGGTTTACAATTTGTTATTTATGGGACAGTGAGCGCCTGTGTTAGTGTCTTGGGGTACTCACTTGAATATCGAGTGTTGTCTGTTTTTACTATTTTCAGGGAGGACGCTAGTCATCCTTGTTTTCTACAGCAATCACAAATGAGTTCCAAGTGTCTAGGCCCTTGACCAGGATACCTTTGTCCAATAGGTTCTGCAGAGTCTGCGCTTCTGCTTTAGCCCACTGTAGCAGCTCTGCCCGCCATTGGGCTACGCTGGGGGCACTCAGCGCTTTCCTTTGCATGGCTATGAGGCACCTGTACATCACCAGTGCTAGAGCGACACATCGAAATGTTTGTTTGCGTTTTTTGGGACAGGGTCCTATACCCAGTAAGCATAGTTCGGGGTTGGGGGTTAACGTGGTGTCTGTCCACTCAGCTAGTAAAGTTATTATGTCAGTCCATGTGTTTCGGATTGGGGGGCAGTCCCATGTCATGTGAAAGAAAGTGGCTTCTACTGCTCCACATCCGGGGCACGACTGCGGCGACCGGGGGGAACATGCGTGTTATGCGGTGCGGCGATAGGTATGTTTGATGCACGTAATTGAACTGCGTGTACCGGAAGCGGGGGTTGCAGGATACTTCGTAAATCATTTTCATAGCTTGTTCCCATGTGTGCAGTGTTAAGGGTTCAGAAAGTACACAGTCCCATCTGTTTTTTGCTTGTTCCCGTTTGTGTTCGGTCTGAGTAGTGAGGGTTTTGTATATGTTCGATATGCTTGTTGGTGTGGTTATGTTTCCTAGCAGTTCGTGAAGCATGGGGGAAATATTGGGTTCCGCGTTGCCGCCTTTCCACCATGCTCGTACCGCATGTCGCACTGCTCCGTAGGCTATGAAGCCACCTTGTCCTAGGGTATATTTGTCAGCTAGTGCTTCATATGTTTGAATTTGCCAGTCATTGTATATGTCACCGATTGTGTGTACGCCTCTACTTCCCCATGTATTCAGGCCCACCTTAATCACAATTTTCGCAAGTTTCGGGTGAGCCAACAGTGGAATCCTGGGGGAGTACTGTGGGTTTTTATCGCCTAGTAGTGCAAATCGTCCCCAGACCCAGTGCGCATTAGCCAGTAGGATGTTGCATGCGTGTTTAGGGCCCTCGCGATTCATGAGATAATGCAATACCTCGGTACTGCTGAGATCCAATGAGACCCTCAGTGTTTCTGCGCTGGTGGGATTCCCGATCCAAGTGGATATCCATTGCAATTGGGCGGCTGCATAGTATAATTCAAATCTAGGGGCCCCTAGTACCCCCCAGAGTGAGTGGTTGGTATATTTTGGATAACGCAACGCGTCTTCGGCGATTGCCCCATATTAGATCAATCAGTAAGCCGTTCAAGGGTTTGAAGAAGGAAGTAGGCAGTATCAACGGCAGCGCCATAAAGAAATAAAGAAGGCGTGGTAATAGTATCATCTTTGCTATGGCCACTCTGCCCATAGGTGACAGTGGGAGCGAGCACCAAAAAGGGCAGGGAGCCCCTTATGGATCTAATCACTTGGCCAAGGTTGCCATCTCTTAGGTCCCGACTATCGTGATAAATGTTTATACCTAGGTACTTAAATGTGGCATGGCACCACTTCAGGTCACCCGGGCCTGATAGCGTCCTGTGGACCTCGGGGACCGACCGCATAGGAAATATGCATGATTTTGCCCAGTTCACCATCAACCCAGTCACCGAGACAAATTGTTGTAGTAGGTTCAATAAGCCGGGCAGAGATTCTGTGTAATCTCGGAGAAAAATCAATGCATCATCTGCATATAGAGACACTATCCGATGTGCTCGTCTGTCAAGGACGCCCCAAGCAGGGGCCATTGTACGGAGACGGGAGGCCAGTGGTTCAATGGTCAGCGCAAACAGCAGCGGGGATAATGGGCATCCCTGTCTGGTACCTCTTTCTATTTTAAGTGCTTCGGAGATTGTGTCCCCTGTCTTGACCCTGGCCGTTGGGTTGGAGTATAACACTTTAACCCAGTCAATATAAGTCTGCCCAAAGCCCATGCGACAGAGTGTTTCAGTCAGGAAGGGCCACCCTAGTGTGTCAAACGCTTTTTTTTTATGTCTAGTGACACCGCTACCCGGTGCCATTCGCCTTCAGGGGAGTTTCCCATCAGGCGGAGTAGATTTCTAATGTTGCTGAAAGTATTGCGGCCAGTGGACCAAATCTGATATGTATGGGAGCAGGCGATTGGCTAGGATTTTGCCAAGTAATTTGCAATCTGTGTTTAGCAACGATAATGGCCTGTATGAGCGTACATCTAATGGATCGCGGCCTGCTTTAGGTAGTACAGCTATCAGCGCCTCACGGCAAGTGTCAGGGAGCTGGCCCCGTTTTAGGGCTTCCCTTAACATTGCTAGGTATGGGGCTAAGGTTTGGGATGGAAACGTGCTATAATATTCAATGGGTATACCATTTCTACCAGGCGCCTTGCCATGTGTTAATTGTTGCAGTGCCTGTTGCACTTCAGTGATATCAATCGGCCTGTCTAAATCCGTTATCTGTGTGGCCGTTAGGCGATTCAGAGTGATGCCATTGAAGAACTCATTTAGTTGTGTTTCAGTGGGTGGGGGTCGCGCCTTATATAGTGAGCTATAGTACTATTTAAAGGCAATATTTAATTCTGCCTGTGTATTGACTATTAATCCTGTATCAAGGCGAATGGCACCTATAGGGGAATTCCGACGTTCATTGTTTTATAAGCCATGCTAGTAATTTGCCGGATCTGTCCCCTTCTGCGTGTGTGCGGGCCATATAGTGTCGATAGTCAAAGTGTCTGAGTCGGTTGTCTGTTTCGTTCCATTTAGAGCATATACTCGTGAGCTTCGCTTGTGTTATCGTGCCTTTTGCGAATTCGCACTCAGAGGAGTGAATCTCTTGTTCTAGTTTACGGAGTTCGCGCATCAGTGTTTGACGTACGCCTACTGTCGTTGATATACATATCCCCCTTATAACTGACTTGTATGCGTCCCACTCAATAGCTCTGGAGCTTGCTGTCCCATCATTCTGGGTGAAATATGAAGAGATGTGCGTAGCTAATTCTTTTCTGAAAGGGTGGCCATGTAGTAGTTGAGTTTGCAGGCACCAGGTTGGGATACAGGAGCGGTGTCTGCCCCATCTGATTTGCGCTATAAGTGGGCAGTGATCTGATATTACTAGGCGGTATAGTCTGCGCTCATTATTCTATGTGTTAGGTCCTGTGATGTAAGGATGAGGTCAATTCGGGTGTGTAGAAGGTGTACTGGGGAGTAGTAGGAGTATACTCTGTAATGCGGGTGCAAATGCCTCCATATGTAAATCAGGCGATGCTCTTTTATCCATTGTCGTAGTGTCTGGGAATTTTTCGCTATTGGGGCGGCCACCAGTGGGGGGTGTGATCTATACATATCTATTTGCGGGATGCAGTTCATGTCCCCGCCCCATACGCAGGGTGTAGTTAAGTTGTTTGTTAATTGCGATATCGTTTTTTGTAGAAATTCACCTGGTCTAATATTCGGGACATATAGCCCATTGATCATAAGCTCCTCCCCATCTAACAGTCCCTTTAATTGTATGAACCTGCCATCCTCATCTTTTATGCTGCGTTGCACTGTGTAAGGGACCCCCGGGGCTATCCAAATCAGCACACCTCTGGCGAAAGACGAGTTATCAGAGCTGTATATTGATCCCGCCCAGCACTTTTCTAGCCGCGTAGTGTCCTCTGATTTGATGTGGGTTTCCTGGACGATTGCTATATGGATATGGTGGCGTTTTAGATATGGATGTATCCTATTTCGTTTATTTATTCCGGTCATACCCTTCACATTTCAGGTTAATATATTATATACGGGTTCCTTCTTCATTGTATTGAGTAGTGTTGTAAGGAACTATATGAGCTGTTCCCGAGATCCCATTCTTATGCGCATCAACCCCCCGTCGCCACGTCCCCGCGCATCCAGTCCAGCCAACCCCCCCCCCACCCGCCCACACGCAACCCGGTTACTGAGAGAGAAAGAATAAGCCCAGAGTGGGAGAGAGGAGGATAAGGAAAGATTAAAAAATGACAAAAAGGATATTCCAGACGGGGTCCGGTTCTAAACAAAGTGGCACAACCGGTGCCTAAGCTAGCGTCCAGAAAGATCATTTCCATTCGGGTACCGTTCACGTAGTGGGGGACGTGGATTGGTTGAGGTCGGGCCCTTGGTTGGCCCACCTCCAGGATGATCTGCTGCCTGTGCGATCCTGTGCGTGCCAGTGTTATAATCTAAGAGATAATTGATGCTTCCGATGCGGCTGTCCGCTACCGCCCCTCCAATAGCCGTCGCAGTCCTTGGCATGTAACCACTGAGAAAGGGGGGATGTCCCATTACGGCCGCCGCAACGCCCGGAGGAGGCGCTTCGGGTGTCCACCACTAGCACCTAGAGTTCGTCCGCCGATCGCGGGGTGAGGTCCGGACCAACCAGCAACGGGGAGGGGGACAGGCTGAAGTCCCCCCCCATGCGACGTAGTGTCGTTGGTATCTGTTTCACTCATGGTGTCTAACAGTGAACGGGTGAATGAGCTGGTTCTCGGAGAAACAACAAAGGGAGGGGCAAAAAATGGGATATTCGGAGTACAAACTCCTGGTCCCGTGCGTAAGGCTCCCACCAGACAATTAATCAAAAAAAGGTTACACACGGTTTCAAACACAGTAGAAGGTTTCCTTCCAGGAGACGGTTCAATCAGTAGATGGAAACCGAAATTTTTCGAAGCAAGAGCCCTCACTCACCATCTGGTGACATGCTTCATCATAGGGCCCAGCTCCTCGTCAGGTCGGCACTGCAATGCCTGACGGGCCCCACAAGGGGGCTCTTTGCCGGAGATCTTTTGAAAATCAAATGTAGCCGGTCAAAAACAAAAAAGTGAAGGATTGGTATAGAGGAAAATGTTAAAAATGACTATAGGTAAAGACTAATAATTTTTATTCTCATGCTGATACCTCTGACATGATTAAAACCAGAAAAAGGGGAATTGGTGGAATAACGTCCACATCCCCCATGAAAAAACAGGTAGGTATAGTTGTTATGTCTCTTAATAGGGAATAGTAAGAAAGAGACAGTGCACACAGGATCCGCTGTGTCACTTTATGTAGTTGGTCAACATGTTTCTCGCTTTTTTCAAAGAATTATCTTACGCGATTCGTCAGGACCTAATTACATACCTAATCCTTTAAACCATGGATATTCCCATAAATAAGGAATTCAAAACCCTCCAAAAACTAATGGTAGGGCCACATCGGGGTAGTCCAGGCTCTAAAAAATCCACTCTGATTTTTACCAGGGACAGCCACTGCCGGAACACCTATGCCTTCTCCTATACCCGGTATCACCTAAGAATGAGCTGGTTTCCTTTAGGATTTGTGCTTGGTCTGCTGCCATTTGTGATTTTGTAGGGCGGGAGATTGCTTTAGCTTTTTACTTCTTTCTGGAGCTGGGGGTAATCCATTCTTCGTTCGCTATATCTTCCTAGGCTGGGTCTGCCAATCCTTTAGCATGTATCCATGTCCATGAGTCTTCAGGTGAGGGAAACATTAGAGTTTTTTCATCTATGACTATGCGCAGGCGTGCTGGGAACATGAGTGAGTAGGTGATGTCGTGTTCATGCAGTAATTGTTTGATCTTAACATATGCGGCTCTCTTGCGCTGTACTTCCATCGTATAATCTGGGTAGGCCGTTACCTTACTGTTTTCCAGAGTGATTTGATTAAAGGTTCTGAAGTGTTGGAGGACCAAGTCTCTGTCTCTGTAATTTAGGAAACGCGCTATCAGCAGGCGAGGTGGAGCCCCGGGTCGCGGGGGTCTGCCCGGGATTCTGTGGGCTCTCTCTATCACTGGAGCTATGGCGGGGTCCTGCTCATTCAGTATATTTTTCAGCCAACTTTCTATGAATTCATCTGCTTTTGGGGACTCAATACGTTCTGGGATGCCAAGGAATCTGATGTTATTACGTCTTGATCGACCCTCAGCGTCTTCGGCCCTGCGTTGCAGTTGAGCTATATCCGTTTCCATTCGTTGGATTATGGTTCTCATGTCTGCCACTTCTGGTTGGACGGTTTTTAATGCCGTTTCTGTGTCGTGCACCTTCTGTTAGTTTGCGATGGTCAGCACGAAGGAGTGTGACTTCCAGTGCTGCAGCGTCAATTTTCCCTTCCAAGGAAGATTTCGTGTCCATTATTGCTTGCATGATTTTGTCGAACTGGAGGGAATGCGCGCGCAGTGTTTCATTCAGTTGAAGGAGTGTTGCTAATTGCATGTCCGAGTGACCAGCTGATGAGTGGGGGAGGGGGGTTAGGGGGTTCCCTGTCCCCTAGGGTCCCCGGTTTGGGATGTTTTGGTTTTACCATGCTTCTTCTAAATGGCAGCCCCGCCCGCTCCACGGGGGGCCCAGGTCGGATGATTGCGGGGGTCTCCGCCCTGCAGGGATGCTACACAGTGTTGTCAGGTGGGCCGATGTAAACTGCACGGGTGGTGTGGGTGGATGAACTGTGTGATTGTGGGCCAAGAGAGGTGCTCCAGAGAGTTTGTTCGCCCAGTGTTGCAGCCGGTCATGTGCCCGCTTATGTTGTAAGTTATACAGTCCTTAGCCCAGCCCACCGTATCGTACACGGGCCACTCCACTCCCAGCACATCTTGTAACTTGTTGCCCGTTTCCTGTCTTTTCCCGGGGTACTGCAACTTGGTCCCTTTTTTAAGCTATGCCACTTAGATGAGTTGTCAGGAGACCCTTTGTTATATTGCACTCTGGTTTGGTCTACTTTGTGTTTATTCAATTGTATCATTGTACTTTTTTTTTTTTCAATTTTTTTTTTTTCAATTTTTTTTTTTTTTCCCACCTTTTCTGTTGTCTCCTGTTGTGGTAAGTCTGCCTTTGTGCTGGGTTTTAATGTGGCGCTGCTTTCTTATGGCTCCATTTATTCAGTTCGATCTTCTCTTTGCGGTGGGGGGCCAGACACCTTCCTCGGCCCAGCACGCCAGGCCCAGCGCACTTCGAATTCACTTGAGCTGGGCGCCCGGGGGCCGCGCCCCGTCCCAGTCACAGGCACCAGCGCAGCCCCCCCAGGATCCCACCGATCCGGTGGGGGACAAACCAGGAGCCGGCTCCCGTGCGCCGCCCGTGCGATACAGGCACACCCCCGGCTCACCCAGCTAGGGCGCGGCCGGGCCAGAGCACCGCGCGCGCAGCCCACCTTCCCGGGGACGGCCCCCGGCGCCGCGGCCCGCACCCGTGGGCGTCACGGCAGCGTTATGTAATAGGAGCTCCGGTGGGGACCGGGCAGATACCGCGACGTCACCGCTCAGCGCGCGGTGCCCTCCGCCGCCTCCGCTTCTTTTGTTCCCCACCAGGCGCCGCCTCCTCAAGCCCAGCAATCCTCCGGTGCGTTTACGGCCGGATGGTGGGATCTTGCTCGCATCGGTCCCCGATCCTGGATGCAGCCGGGCACAGGATCATGCAATATTGGTGGGCCGTGAGTGGAGCTCTTCACTTAAGCGTCCGCTCTGGCAGCCATCTTGGCCACGCCCCGCCACTGTTGAATTTAACAAAAAACTTTCACCTAGAAAGTGTTTTAGAACTCTTTCCAAACGTTACCAATTTTAGCTCTGTAGTGCCCTTCTCTGATTGGTCAGCCTCTGGCAGCCTGGCCAGGCTGCATTGATGAGGTGTGAAGTGGCCTGGACTGAACACAAAGGAAGTGCCTGGGGGAGGAAATGTGCCTCAGCAGATGGTGAAACAGGATGGGGGAGGGGGGAAAGAGCTGCCAAACTGGTCTTCAAAGGAGGGAAGGACATTTAGAGCAGCTCGGGACCTCCCCCATTTCCTGCAAACCCAGACAACCAGGTGCCTTCTTGATTAGATTAGGAGAGGACAGAAGAGGATGTGTTAAGGATATTTAGCCACACCAGTGGGTGGACTCAGCCAGTCCTAACCTCAAAAATTCAGTTTCTGCCATTTTGGATTTGTAAAAAATGTTGCCCCCTGGGATTGATTTTTGCCACACTTCCCAGTAAGTGGCCATCCAGGAGGGTAGTGGTCAGCCTGTGATTGGACAGTAGCCCCTCTCCCCCTCGCTTTCCACCCCAGGAGCAAGGATAAATATAGCAGTGCTGCACCCACACCTCAGATCCCTACAAGGAACAACATCAGAAGAAAATAACTCCTAAGTTAAGCCTCAGCGCTTATTGCCAAGCTACCAACGGTTGAGTGGAGATTAATTTATTAATACCTAACTGGACCTAGTGGGGGTTAGTGGCCTATTGCTAAGTGTAGGTACTCACCTACCCTTACCAACATTTTTGGTGCACAGTGCTGGACCCTGAACTGTACCTGGACACTGCACCCTGAAGGACTGAATCAGCTGCACACTTGGGCTTAACACAAAAAGGACTGTCTGTCTTCAACAGGTTCAAGAAGGGAATCCCGCCTTGCTACAGGTGAAAAATAGCTAACCAGAGTCCCCTGCATCAAAACCTGAAGGAACTGACCAGCGGCTAGTGGTCATTTTTTGATCTGAAACTGGTGCATTCTGGGAGTTGGAGCCCTAACCCTCAATGAGCAACTCCGAGCTTCTGGAACCTTGGGGTGAGTTGTGGACTCCTAAAGGACATTCTAAGACCGTTTGGAAGAAGATCCAGCTGTTTGGAGAACTTTTGGAAAGAAGCTCCATAAAGGGACCGATCCGATGTCATGATTCAAGCTGGCTTACCTCAACCGCGACCCGGCCTGACTTGCAGGTTTGTCCCACTGAAAAGCTCCAGAGCCCCAGACTTCCAGAATTTCAACGGGGGCTCCTAGAAAAGCAATCTGAGGATGTTGGCTCGAAATCGGCTTGCTGTGGAGGGTCGTCCGACGTCGGAGAGAAAAAGCATTGAAAAAGTGACTAAGTCTGAATGTAAAAAGTTGACCGGTAATTCCTGCTCACCGTATCCGAGGAGGGCTCCAGGGACGTTGGGTCAAGATTCAGCTTTGTCCCAGATGAAGATTTCGATCCTGAAAAATCATCTAAGTCCGAAGGTAAAAATTTTCACCGAGGTCTCCTCCGTCGCGTATCCGAAGAGGGCTCCAGGGAGGTTGGGTTGAGCCTTCATCCCTCTGAAGAAAATCTTCAAGAAAAGACTAAGTCAGAAGGTAAACCTTTGACTGAGGTTTCCCCTCTTTCTGTAGCCGATAAGGGCGCCATCGCAGTTGGCCTCAAATGTTGACTTTGCCCCGGTCTAGTGCGACCGAATGGCCTGATTGGCCCTTTTAGTTTCTATGCGCTATCTCTGGTTCCCCTTATCCAATTTTAATTATTTTGGTGTAATTTTAAAGATAAAAATATACTCTATTAATATAAATTGGTGGTAGATTTTTTACTGTGTTTTGTGTTTTACTTATTTACTGTTTTGCGATTTGTAAATAACCTCTCAAATTAAGCCTTGATGCTCGTTGCCAAGCTACCGAGGGTTGAGCGGGGATTAATTTATTGAGACCTGACTGGACCTAGTGGAGGTTAGTGGCCTATTGCTAAGTGTAGGTACTTACCGGCCCTTACCAATAATACACTTTCCAACAGGCATGTACACAAGAGAGGCTTGGACAGCCCTGATAAGTCTGTGGTTCTCAACCAGGTGTGGCGTCTCAGTGCCACTGACGATGAGATCACACTGCCCAGCAAGTTGGTCATGGCTAGTTCACATCCGATGATGAGCTTCTCTGCATCCGACCCATCAGCAATTGCATGTCAGAGAATGTTTCGGGCCTCCTCTGAGACCACGGGAAGCACTTGCGCAACCAAATCCCACACTGTGTGCTGGTATTGGCCTAAAAGGCACATAGTGATCACCAACCACAATGCTTAGGCTGACAGAAGGGAAAATCCTCTTCAAAGGTATCCAGCCTTTTGAGTTCCCTCTCGGGTGGACATCAGTAAGGGATTCATTGGATGGGAGTAAAGGTTCAGAAGGGGAGGCTCCCGGCTGAAGCAACTCTGTTAAGACATTTGTCTCGAAAATGTTCAGATCTAGTCTGACGCCTGGGTAATATTCTTAGGTAAGAAATCTGTGGCTAGAAATACCCAGCAAATATGGTACCTTAACTGCAGATTCTATAACTTAAGTGACCCAAAGTTCTGGGACAAATAGTCTGTAGCATACAAGATCTTGTTTAAGAAGTGAAAAAAACTCAAAAGGTGACCAACGTTCAGACTGTGCAACATTTCCTTAGCACTCCGTTGATCACAGCATGGCTCTCCAAACTGGTTTGTGCTCCACAAGTGCTGTCACATTTATAGGTATATAAATATATGAGGCTATGGTCTGAGATGTAACTTAGTCAACATATTGGAAACATTGGTAAAGTGAGAACTCACCAGTACCTTGAGTTTTACAAGTTCATTGTTCAGCTATAATCTCAAAATCAATTCCATGGCTAAAGCACAAACATTAACAAGTTTGGATTTACATTTTTAATCCTTTGCACCTACCTTTAGTTCGTCTAGTGCCGTTCCATTTCTGTTACACAGTAAAATGCTGCAAATTGTTGTATCATCGGAAATGAAATGCAAAAATTGCTTTGAGGCAAGACTCTCGATACGAACGCTCTTTAGATGGCCATAACATGCCGGAGAAACATGAGTCAGGGACGCAATCGGCTGGGCGCCTGTTCCATTGGGGGAAGATAAACAAATATAAGCAACTGCACTCAATTTGCATTAATGACAAGCTATATTCAACAAATTGTATTTTCAGGAAGGGTAGTCATCATGTGGCAATCATGGTCCATGTTACGAACTGATATCTTAAATAAATACCACCTTTATTAATCAGAGCATGTGTATCGGCAAGGCTCGAGTTTCTTCGTTTGCATATGGAGTATAATTCGTTTTATGGGAACCTTAGTTTTATTTTGCTAACATTTTTTTTCTCCTTTGCAGCAAGCTATTTTTTTCCAAATCGCCTAGGAAATCATCGCTCTTTTTCTTCGAAAGAACGAAACTTTGCTTCATTAAATCTCCTTCTAATCCACCCTCTTACATATGTTGGCAAACAGTAGAAACACTGCCACCTGGTGGATATCATTAGAAAGTGTACCATAGATTTAGAAAAAAAAATAACGGATAATCACTCTAGTCTGGTGCACATGGACTGCTTGTACATAAACATGACCCGCACCTACCTTGCCATCGATTTCCATAAAATAATCGAAAAAATATTACAAATATGTAGACCCACCCCGTTTTGGTATAGGTATAAACATCAATTTACTAAAGGATGCCATGATGAAACCTGGGAAGAGAGACAATCTGGGGGGAGACAATCTGTCTACTACGCCCCTAAATGAATGGTTAAGGATTTAATATACCGAGTAATACCTACTCTATGGCACTGCCTTAAATGTTTTTGCCTCGAATGAGGGTGACCACGAGGGGTATAAATGGTGATCCAATTAAAGAAGATAAAATGCTATTTGGGGGCTCATTAAGGTGCAAGAAGGGCGACAAGGAGGGTGACACCCTCCAAATGAAGGAACAGCCAGAAAGGCAGAGGACGCCACTGAATCGCAACGTGCTAATATGCTTAAAGTAACGCAGGAAGCGAAATTAGTTTAAGGAATGTCAATAAAAGCATCCAACCGGACTGTAACAAAACGATGGATTCTCGTACTGACAGTATTTTCGAAGCTGAACACCGGTTCAGTGTGGATGAAAACTTCATCAGAGCCTGGGACTGAAAACATGTATATTCAACCACGTGCAGGGAGGGAGTTTTCACTTCCACTTTTACAATTATCAGTGATTTTTTTTTTTTTTTTTTTTAAAGAGCGCATTAATCACCCTTAGGGTCTCAAGGGTCTGTTTGTGGATGTGCTGCTCAATCGAAGAGCCAGGTGTTGAGGTCCTTTCCAACAGCTTCAGTGATGCCGTCTGCCTGAGCTTGAGAGGTAGCGTGTTCCTTGTCCGGGCTGCAAGGTAGGGGAAGGATCTTCCTCCTGCTGTGCTTTTCCGGATTTTGGGAATGGCTGCAAGGGCAAGCTGGGAAGAACAGAGATGTCTGTTGGGGACGTAGAAGGCGAGGCAGTGGTTGAGGTATGCTGGTCCTATGTTGTGTAGTGGCTTGTAGGTGTGGATCAGGAGTGTGTGTGAGATGCGCTTGTTGACAGGGAGCCAGTGTAGGTCTCTGAGGTGGGAGGAGATGCGGCTGTGTCAGGAGATGTCCAGGATGAGTCTGGCTGCTGCATTTTGGATTCTTTGTAGTCTTTGATTGTAGTTTCTTGGTGATGCCAGCATAGAGTGCATTGTCGTAGCCCAGTTTGCTAGTGACGAGTGTGCGAGTGACTGTCTTCCTCCTGTCAGACGGGATCCACTTGAAAATCTTTCGCAGCAGTCGGAGGGTGTGGAAGCATGATGAGGAGATGGCACTTACTTGGCATGTCATGGATAGAGAGGAGTCCAGGATGATGCCCAGATTGCGTGCGTGGTCCACGGGAATTTCTCAGTGCAGTGAGCCACCGGGAGTCATTCCAGGAAGAAGGGGTGGAGCCGATTACGAGGATCTGTCTTGTTAGAGTTGAGTTTGAGGCAGCTGGCTTCCATCCAGCCGGCAATTTCTTTAATCCCGTTGTGGAAATTGTTCTTGGCCTTTGCAGTATCATCAGACAGGGAGAGGATCAGTTGGGTACCGTCGGCATAGGAGACTATGTTTAGCCCATGATGTTTGATGATCTTGGCCAGCAGGGCTATGCAGATGTTGAAAAGTGTCGAGCTGAGTGATGATCCTTGGGACACTCCACAGCATGCGTCTTTGGGGTTTGACGTGAACGGCGGTAGTCTGACACTCCGTGTTTTTCCGGTGAGGAAAGACCTGATCCAATCCAATACTTTATCTCGGATGCTGGCGTCATGTAGTCTGGCACAAAGGGTGGAGTGGGAGAAGGGAAGAGGAGAATGAGTGCGGCTGTGCCTATGTGGTCTAGTATGATGCGTATGTCGTCGGTGGCTGCTAGAAGTGCTGTTTCGGTGCTGTGGTTGCTTCTGAATCCTGATTGGGATGGGTCTAGGATTTGGTGTGTCTCAAGGAACTCAGTGAGTTGCTGGTTGATGGCCTTTCCCGTTAGTTTGGCTGGGAAGGGAGCAGAGAGATGGGTCTGTAGTTTTTCAGCTCCCTTGGGTCAGCGGTGGGTTTCTTGAGCAGCAGGTTGATCTCAGCGAGCTTCCAATCTGATGGGAAGGCGCAGTCTCAAAGGATCGGTTAATAGTTCGGCAGAGCTCAGGTGCTAGGGTGGCGCTAGCCAGGTTGAGGATATGATGAGGGTACAGATCTGATGGTGCTCCCAGTTAGTTGGAGTTCATGAGTCTTTGGGTGTCCTCTTTGGTGATGGGGGTCCAAGAGTTCAGGATCTGGTGTGCTGCTGGGTCCGTGGTGGTGTAAATGTCTTGGATTTTTCAGTGAAAAAAGGTGGTGAAGTCGTCGCAAAGGTCTTGGGAGGGAGGGATGGATGAGGCGTCTGTCCCTCGGTTTGTGAACTCTGATGATGGGGAAGAGCTCTTTGCTGTTGTGACCGCCGTTGCGGAGGCATTCTTGAATGGCGGCTTTGATGTTCTGGTGGTGCTTGCTGACTGCATTCTTCTAGATTGTGCAGACTTCGGTTGATTTGCTATTCCTCCAATTCCATTCCATTCGTCTGAAGGAGCATTTGGATTCTTGTAGGTCTGCCGTAAACCATTTAGGTGTTTTGTTATGTTGGTTTCCTGGAGGTTTCCTTGGGGGGGCCTACGTTGTTGGCACATTCCAATAACCAGTGGCGTAGATTGTGTGCAGCTTCTTTAGAATCCGCTGTGTCTGGTGGAGTGGTGGGGTGGAGGAAGTGGTTGAGAGGGTTGGTGAGTTGCTTCTGTAACTTTGTCCAGCGTCTGCCGAGGGGCATAGTGGCGTGCAGTGTTCTTTGTGACAGTAAAGTGGACGCACTTGTGGTCAAGTCCAATGGTGCTTGGAGATGTGAGAGATGGTGATGTTGTTCCCTGCTGAAAAGACAGGGGAGAGAATGTGTCCGGTTCTGTGGGGTGGGGATGTTGACAAGTTGAGTTCGAGTGTTGTGAGGCTGTCCAGGAGGTTTGTGGTGTTGGGGTCATCATGTGTCTCAAGGTGGAAGTTTAGGTCGCTGAGTAGGATGTAGTTGGAGGTGAATGCTTGGAGGGGGCGGGGTGACGAGGTCAGTGATGTCTTTCGCAGGATTGAGGTTGGGGTCCGGATGGCCAGTAGATGAGTGTGTCTGATGGAGGAGTTGGGGTTGGTCTGAATCTGGAAGTGTAGGTGTTCATGAGTTGGCTGAGACTGAGACTCAGTGGTTATCAGGCCGAGGGTGTTCTTGTAGACTATGGCAATGCCTCCTCCAGGCCGGTTGGCTCTGTCCTTGTGGATGATTTTGTAATTGTCCAGGATGGCTGTGGCAATGTCCATGGTAGAGGTGGGGGGTGATCCATGTCTCTGTGAAGAAGGCGCGGTTGGGTAGAGGAGCCTTCTACTGTGTGCTTGACGAGGGAGCATATGTTGAGGAATATGCACTGGAGGTGGTTGTCAGTGCTTGGTACGGGATTGTGAGGTGGCCTTGGAGGATGCAGGAGCATGCTCAGAATGAAAATGGTCTATGAGCGTTCCTGGGGGATCGGCTAGGTGACAGGCTGAGGATCTTACCGGGTTGAGGGCACGTAGAGTGCTGCAGGTGAACCGGCAGATTGAGCGAGGACCAGGGTCTGTGGAACTGGCCGCATCCCGGGCGCAGACGTGCTTGCCTTTGGCACACCCACTGCACACGGCCACCATTATAAAGGGGAGGGAGGGAGGGGGTCAGGTCAGTTGGGAGGGCACGAAAAGCGCTTCGCATTGTGTGAGGGGGTGGGGCAGCAGCGCAGGGAAAACACAGGGAGAGTGAAAGGAGAGGGGAAAGACAAGAGGGAAAAAACTGGAATAACAGACAGAAAATAAAAACAGAAGTTAAAAACAGGTAAAGGCAGAAGTAAAGCAGGAGTAAAAAGAGACAGAAGATACTTGCAGATGGCAACAAGGCCACCAGGGATGACGCGCAGACGGGAGCCTGCGGGTGGAGGTGGGCCTCGCACGGAGAGTCAGGCAGGGTCTCAGTTTGCTCGAGGCAGAGGCAGCAGCACCAGCAACAGGTGGAGCTGCACAGGGGAGGGCAACAGACGCTGAACAGGAGATCAGGGAAGTTGCCTACAATTAGTCAAATAACTCTTGCCTGCGAGCTAGTAGTACCAGCTCTCTTAGCAATCACACGCAAGACGTCCATGATCTAATCATTGACCATCACCCGGTCCTTTTTTGTTGGTCACTGAAACATGGCTTAAACCTTTGTGTAACCCTTCCATTGCCTCAGCCCTCCTGTTCGCCGCTACATTTTCGCAACTTATTTCAATGTAGCAGTTTTGACATAAATTCCCTTGAAGGAGCAGAGAGTTTGGGTTTCTTTCTCCAGATTAGCCCCACTCAATCTTTTTCAGGAGGTCTTTTCTATCGCACCCCGGGCTCAGATTCCTCATTCTTAGCCACTTTAAGAGATGCTTTTCCCCTCCCCCTTATACTTCAATATGCCAATTTTACTATCCTTGGTGATTTTAATTGACACCTTGAGGATAGATAGACAACCCTGAAGTAGACAACTTCCTGGACACACTCAATATAATGGCCATAACCCAGTTCATATCCGCCCCAACCCATCTAGCTGGTCACACTGTGGATGGGATTTGCTCCATTTCACCTTTACTAATCCTGGATAATCCTATTATCCAACCCTGGACGGACCATACTTTCATTCAATTTAAATGCCTTATTAAGCTGCTTACCCCTTCTCTCCCCACTACCAAGATGAATGATCCTCTGTTAGAAAAGGGGTCTCTAGTAGGCAGTCAGTTTACACCCTGTCCAAGTAGGGACCTTCACTCGTCAGATGATCCGGCAGGGTCGAGGAGTCCATTGGGTCAAGAAACAATGAGGCAACTTCACCGGGTCGCTGTCACACTACAGGGCTACAGGCACCATGACAGGTGTCACGGATGTCCATGACACTGCATTTGAGACTCACAATGTTACAGGACTTCTGAGTGGCTGCGGTGGCTTCAGGCCTGCGGTGTCAGTCATGGCAATTGCACTTCAGCTGGGACCACAGCTCCAGGTGCAGGCAGCAGCACAGAGTCGGGCAGTGGCACCTGCTCTGGAGTCGTCAGGAGTCAATGTGCCTGCTGATAGTTGTTTTTATGCCAGCTTTCACTTTCAAGGGCCCAGGAACTGGAGTGGGCGTAACCTGGCAAGTCACGGTCCTCAGCACAAGAACCCAGCGGCTGGTATGTGAAATCTTTGCTGTCCCTGAGACTTCTTAACAGAAGGCAAGCTCAGTCCAAGCCCTTGGAGACACTTCAAAAATAAAACGCACAGCAAAGTCCAGTCTTTATCCTCTCCAAAGCAGAAGCAGCAACTGCAGGTCAACCCGGCAAAGCACACACAGCAAAGGGGCAGTACTCCTCCTCACAGCTCTTCTCCTTGGCAGTCTCCTCTTGATCCAGAATTGTTCTAAAGTACTTATACTAATTTCTGCCTTTGAGCTACGCAAACTTCAAAGTAAAGACCTTGTTGTTCACAAGATCCTGTCTTGCCCAAGCCAGGCTCCAGACACACTCCAGGCGGTGGAGACAGTATTGTGAGAGGACAGACACAGCCCTAGCCAGGTGTTAGTGACAGCTCCTCCCACCACTCTAGCTCAGGAAGACCCATCATCCAGTTGATGGGTTGTCAGTATATGCAGGGAACACCTCAGCTCCCTTTGAGTGACTGTTTGGAGTGTATGCATGACCAGCCCCGTCAGTCTGCATCAGGCGTTAATTCCACAAGCAGGCGGAGTCACATAGTGGTTAAGCAAGAAAATACCCACTTTCTAAAAGTGGCATTTTCAAACACGCAACTTAAACTCACTCTTCACTAAAAGATGTATTTTTAAATCGTGAGTTCAGAGAACCCAAACTCCATCTCTCTATCTGCTCCCAATAAGAAATTATACTTGTTATTTCAAGGCAATCCCCATGTTAACCTAGGGGAGAGATAGGCCTTGCAATAGTGAAATACTGCCAAATTTGGTTTTCGCTATCAGGACATGTAAAACACACCAATACATGATCTACCTTTTAAATACACTGCACCCTGCCCGTGCAACCTTGGGCATACTTTAGGGTTGCCTTACATGTACTAAAAGGGAAGGTTTGGGCCTGGCAAGTGGGTGAGCTTGCCAGGTCGACATGGCAGTTTAAAACTGCACACAGACATTGCAATGACAGGTCTGAGACATGTTTACAGGGCTACTCATGTGGGGGGCACAATCAGGGCAGTAGGCCCGCTAGTAACATATGATTTACAGGCCCTGGGCATACCAGGTGTACTATACTAGGTTAAAAAAAATATATGCCAGTCAGTGATAATCAATCAGAATCACAATTTATTTACATAGAGTGTGTTAGAAATGGGGTCTTTGGTTGGCAGTCAGGTTACCACCTGTCCAAGCAAGGACCCTCACTCTGGTCAGGGCAATGGAGAAACACTTTGATAACCCCTGCATTCCCCCTGGGTAGCTTGGCACAAGCAGTCAGGCTTATCTCAGAAGCAATGTGTAAAGTATTTGTACCAACACACAGTAATACAGTCGAAACACTACAAAATGGACAGGTAGTTTGGAAAAACAGGTAATATTTATCTAAATCAAACAAGACCAAAATGACAAAAACCTAACATACACAAGTCAAATAATGAATTTTCAATAGAATAAGAGTCTTACTCCAAGAAAAACAATGGAAACGTTGATTTTACACAAAGTACCTGGTTTGTGTCAAAACTAAAGCCGCATGGGGGAATGTGCGTCGGAAAAGTAAGCGATGCGTCGATTCCTTACCCGCAAGTGAGGCTATGTCATTTTCTTCTCCGATCGGGTCAGCGATGCGTTGATTTTCAGACAGGGCACCTCGGATCCACACAAGTTCACGATGACTGACGCCCAGGGACAAGAAGTAAGAAATCTGGTCGCACGGTGTTAGAAAACCACACTGTGTGGGCTTTGCGTCGTTATCAGCAGCTGCAAGCGGGTGTTGCGTCATTTCTCCAGCCGTGATGCACCGATCTCCCAGCCGCAATGCAGGTGGAACATCAATTTCAGCAGCAAAGCAGCTGGCGCAACAATTATCAGCCGCATTGCAGATGGAGCATTGAAAATGTCCCAGCACAGTGTTCTGAGCATGGATTTCAGCTCTTGTTCTGCCAACTTCACCTTTCAAGGGCCCAGAGATGGGATAGGGCACCACTTGGCAGGGCAGGAGTCTCAGCAGGGAGCCTAGGTGCTAGCAGAGGAAGTTGTTGATCGCCCTGAGACTTCAAAACAGGAGGCAAGCTCAGCTCAAGCCCTGGGAGATATTTTTCAAGCAGGAATGCACAACAAAGTCCTGTTTTTGACCCCTTTCACAGGCAAAAGCAGCAACTGCAGGATAGCCCAACAAAGCACAGTCACAGGCAGTGGCAGCACTTCTTCTCAGCTCTTCTCCTTGGCAGAGGTTCCTCTTGGTTCCAGAAGTGATCTAAGAATCTGGGGTTTTGGGTCCCCTACTTATACCCCTTTCTGCCTTTGAAGTAGGCAAACTTCCAAGGAAATTCTCTGTTCTTCACAAAATCCTGCCTTGCCAGGCCAGACACACACCAGGGGGTTGAAGACTGTATTGTGAGAGGGTAGGCATAGCCCATTCAGGTGTAAGTGACCACTCCTCTCTCCACTCCAGCTCAGATGGCTCATCAGGATATGCAGGTACACCCCCGCTTCCTTTGTGTCACTGTCTAGAGAAGATTCACAAATAGCCCAACTGTCAGTCTGACCCAGACAGGGAATCCACAAACAGGCAGAGTCATGGAATTGTTAAAGCAAGAAAATGCCCACTTTCTAAAAACCAACTTCACTAAAAAGATGTATTTTTAAATTGTGATTTCAGAAACACCAAACTCCATATTTCCATCTGTTCTCAAAGGGAATATGTACTTTAAGAATATTTAAAGGCAGCCCCCGTGTTAACCTATGAGAGAGATAGGCCTTGCACAGTGAAAACCGAATGTGGCTGTATTTCATTGTTAGAACATGTAGAAAACATCAGTACATGTCCCACCTTTAATATACACTGCACCCTGCCCATGGGGCTACCTAGGGCCTACCTTAGGGGTGCCTAACATGTATAAAAAGGGGAGGTTTGCACCTGGCAAGTGGATACACTTGCCAGGTCGAATTAGAAGTTTAAAACTGCCCTCATAGACAGTGGGAGGTCTAAGCTATGTTTACAAGGCTACTAATGTGGGTGGCACAAATAGTGCTGCAGACCCTCTAGTAGCATTTGATTTACAGGCCCTAGGCACTTCTAGTGCACTTTACAAGGAACTTACTAGTAAAGCAAATGTGTCAATCATGAAAAGCCAATTACACATACATTATACACAGAGCACTTGCACTCAAGTACTGGTCAGCAGTGGGAAAGTGCCCAGAGTACCAACAACAGCACAAACAGAGCCCAGCACAGTCAAAACATGGGAAGCAGAGGCAAAAAGACAGGGGAGCCACACCATGCCAGGCATAACAGAGCATATGCACTTTAGCACTGGTCAGCAAAGGTAAAGTGGCCAGAGTCCTAGAACCAACAAAAAGGTCAGAGAAAATAGGAGGGAGGCGGCAAAAAGTTTTGGAATGACCCTACAAAAAGGGCCAGGTTCAACATCCTCCTACAGTGTGGAAATGGAACAAGATAATGACAAATCCCAATTTGACAGATTAGTCTCTACTGCCCAGTCTCTTTGGCAAAACGATCTTGATTCATTTAATCACTAGATTTCAAATGCAGACAACTAATTAGCACCCCACCTCCATTTCGGCCCAAGAACGTCAATCAGAACACTCTGCTCCCTGGTTCTCCACAACAGTAGCAGAGAAGAAGCTACACTGTAAACAACTTGAACGTAAGTAGCATCAGGCCTCTAAACCAGAGGACCATGCCTGCTTTAAAGCTGCTCTTAAATCATACCACAAGTTAATTAAAGCTACTAGGAAAGCTTTTTTTACCACTCAAATTGAAGAAGCCCACCATGACCCAAAAATAATTTTTCTACAACCCAAAGCTACCAGTAGGGAAATTCTCCCCTCGCAAGAATTGTGATTGGATCTCAGTCTTTTTTGAGGATAAGAACCATAATACCCAGCAGGGTTTTACAGCACCTTTGGATTCTATCTTTAGTTGTGACTCAATTGTCATGAATGCTAGAACAGATTTCTTTCAGGAAACTAGGTTAACACTGATAGAATCTGAAGGTGCAGTAAAACCCTGCATTAACACAGTCCTATCAAGCAATTTTGCTATGTAAGTCGGGTTCTCAGTTTGATTCTTATCCACTGGGGATTATTCATAAGGCCTTTGAGATAGTTAATCCTGTCATTAATCATATTCTCAATTTGGCCTTATCAACACAGCAGCAGTCCCTAAAGCTTGGAAATTAGCAGTGGTGAAACCCCTACAAAAGAAGCCCTTAGCATATCCTAATATGCTATCTAATCCCCAGCCTATTTCACTACTGCCCTCTTTAACTAAAATGCTAGAAATGATTTTCAATGGTCAACCTACCTTGTATTTGGAGAAATTTAACTTATTATACCCTCAGCAATCTGGTTTTAGGCCTAAACACGCTACAAAGTCAACCATGTTGGAGGTATCTGAAATGGTAAAAATGACTTTGGATGCTGGGAATAAAGTGGTTTGATGTTATTAGATCTCTCCGCAGCATTCAACACTATTTCCCACTCTCCAACTAATTCAAGAATGTGGGATCTCACATACAGCACTCTCCTGGTTTAAATCTTTTTTAAACAGATAACAGAGAAACTGTCTCCTTATGGAACTTTGTCTCAGGTGAAAGGACTGGGCCTTGGGAGTTCCACAGGGCTCCTCTTTGAGCCTTGCCTTGTTTATCATTTATATAGCCCCTGTTATTTCTTTGATTACCTCATTTGGCACAGCCACAACTTCCTATGCCGATGATACTCATTAATTGTATCCCTAGATAGAAGCTCCTTTGGTTCTTAACAAAATTTGCAAAAGTGCCTCACTAGTGTCATCCTCTGGATACAAAATAATCATCTGAAATGTAATTCAGATAAAACCGAAATTCTCTTATTTGGTACGACCAAACTTTTTTCCATCTACCCAGTGGTGGCCCAATTCAGTCCCTCCTCCTCCAGCCAGTGTGGAAGTTGCCCGGAATTTAGGGGTGAAGTTTGATACTGTCCTCTCCTTTCACCCGCAAGCTGTGGCAGTAGCTGGCCCCTGCTTTCAATTGATAAAGTCACTCAAACATGATTTCCTCCCTTTCACCGCAAGGAAAACAGTTGTTTTTGCCCTGATAACCTCCAGACTAGACTACTGCAATGGTCTGTATGCAGCGCTTCCAAGCAGTTACTCCATAAGCGTCAAATTTCGGTTTGGTTTTAGCCCCACGCTTAGCACCAGGATGCTCAATTGTGAGTGACAGTTTGCACTTTACAAGTTTCCATTCATTCATTCATTGAGATCATAAGCAGGTTCAACGGGTCATATCTTGAGAATGATAAGGTGCTGTCAGCAGCTCTCTTTCCAGAGGTCATGTTTATGGGGCCCAGGAGAGCACCAGGAGACAAGGCCCAGAATTGGTGGAATTCTTAGCTACAGGGACTGCAAGATCTTGAGGGTTTGAAGGGTCAAGGTGATGAAATGTAAAAATCCACCAGAGAAGCTACCATCTCAAATTCTCACTGCCAGTATGAAAACCCATGAAGCTGTATAGATAAGTGACAGCAAAATGATGGTAGAAAAATGAAATGTGTCATGTGCTGCATTAGGCAAAGTTAAGAGTTCTACCCAAGGACAAGGTACAGAATTTCACTGACAATGTGTGCTATGGGACTTGTGGAACACTCACATTGAGAGGTGATGGAGTAAGCATAACTCAAACACAAGAGTGCAGTGCAGCTTACAAGATCAACTAGAGATGGACAGTAGAGGGAGGCAGTGTGGTGGGGTGCTTTCAAGGCACTGCCTACAGAAATGTCAGAAAGTGGATAATGGTTCTGGTCAATGAAGATCATTGTGGATGGAAATGCAAGATGTGCAAGAGAGACGTTTTCATTTATTCACAGACATGATTTGTGATTGATAATATTTGACAATTCAACTCACGGCAAGAACTGGAAATGTCACCTTCTCCCCCCAGGAAGTCAATCTCTTGCCTACCTGCAACTATAGATTGGCAAAGCTAGTTTGGCACATTAAAAACATACTAAAATGACCACTGAGGGCCTTACACCCCCTAGGGAATTGCATCAACATTGGCAGATGACTTGCACAATCTGTTAATGGTGGTAGTGAACTGCATTTAACACACTCCATTGGATGTGCCACTGTAAGCAAGCAAAGTATTTCAATCACATGCCAGTGACTACAGGGCAATGCCACGTAGAGGTGGTGAGATGCAGATGCCAAATTCTGGATGCTGCACAGATAGCAGTCTGGGATAGGGGTTCTTAACCTGTGATCCGCAGACCAACATCTATTCATGAATATGTGACTGATTATAAAATTAAATATTAGGAGTTTAATAAAATATTTGTACATAAAAAGGCAAAGTTCAAGTTTTCAAACGTTCTAGGATGTGAAGGAAGTTGAAACTGGAAGCTAAAAATTGAGGTGGTATAATTAGCTTCAATCAGGGTATCGGAATTAACACCTTCACTGCTAAGCTACCCCCACTGCTAAGTCTTTTTCTGGCTATTTGGGATAGTTCACGCTTAAGCCCCCATACCTTTATGTCCACATAAGCTACCCACACCTAATGTGAATCCTTGTTTCCAACATCCCGGGGATTCTAAAGGTAACCAGGGTTTGTGGATTCCCCAGGTGGGGACCAAGAAATTAGCCAAAATACAGCTAAAATTTAGGTTTTTGGGGGAAAATGGGGAAAAAGTGCTGCAAAAGAAAGCATCTGTTTTTCTCTGCAAACTGAATCAACTAAGGGTTTGTGGTGCCAAAAATCACCATCTTCTCAGCTTTTAAGAACAGGCAGAGTAAAATCCGAAAACCACATTTTTTAACCCAGTTTTGACATTTTACTGGGACATACCCCATTTTTCCGATTTTTTGTGCTTTCAACCTCCTTCAAGTTAGTGACAAAAATGGGTGTGAAACCAACGGTGGATCCCGGACAACTATAAATATAAAAAAAGTAGACAAAATTCTGAATTCAGCAAGGGGTCATTTGTGTAGATCCTTCAAGGTTTTTCTATAGAAATTAACAGTTGAAATAAAAAAATATTGAAACTGAGTTGGAAAAAAAAACAGCCATTTCTGTCTACATTTCCATCTGTAACTTTTTCCATCTATGTCAGATTTTCAAAAGCAATATACTGTTACATCTGGTTGCAGGGCTATATAGGACTTGTAGGTTCACCAAGTGACCATGGTACCCAGAGCCAATAAATGAGCTGCACCTTGCAAAGGGTTCACATTGTGTACTAGGTATACAGCAATTCATTTGGTAAAATATCAAGAGTGATAAATAGGTATCAAGGAAACCTGTGTATTTCCGAAATGGGAATGAGATACTCAGTTTAGAAGCAGTGGGCCCAAAAGAGCAATCTACATGTTATCGACCCTTCCCCGTCACAGGTGTTTGGTCCAGGGTGGACCAAAACGTGTAGATTGCCCTTTTCGACCCACTTTGGTTCCCCCTCAGTTTTTCATTTCATACCTTTTTAGGCTGACTCTGCCTTTCGGCACCCACACAAGTGAGGTGTCATTTTTATCAGGCGACTGGGGATGTGGGAACACTACGCTGGGTAGTAGGAAATTTGTGCTGGTGTGGTGATCCTTCAACATTCCCACACAGAAATGTGAGGAAAATGTAAAAAAATTGCTAAATTTGAGGTTTGCAGGGGATTCTGGGTAAGAAATCGCTGGGGGATCCATGCAAGCCACACTGCCATCCAAGAGGCAGTCAACGCACACCACCAGGAAAACACCAGTATACACACAGCCACCCAAATGCCAGTACATGCAGACTGTCAGCAGAACTCCAGTTCACACACACAGAAACTTTCCCTGGTAG
Source organism: Pleurodeles waltl (assembly GCF_031143425.1). Lineage (NCBI taxonomy): Eukaryota > Metazoa > Chordata > Amphibia > Caudata > Salamandridae > Pleurodeles > Pleurodeles waltl. The sequence continues at coordinate 378,281,142 of NC_090444.1, read as the reverse complement.
CTAGTGTTTTGTTGCCCCCCTTGGGGGCAGAGGAGCCTAAAATATTTATATGGCCTAAATGTGTGTGCAAAAAAAAGGGGAGCAAACCTTGCCTATGGAGCCACTCCCTGACATGGCAATAAATATATCCCAGGAGCATAGTGAGCTTTCTGACCGCCTGGGGTGGGGTGGGGGGGGCAGGCAGATAGGGTGTAATACCCACCATCTGCCCCGGGGAGCCCGAAAGACTGCCTATTTTTGGGGGGAAGGTGGGGACATTGGCATGCCCAGTCTGGGCAGCCTCCACCCCTCTCAAAGAAAAAATTAATCTCTGGTGTATAAGGGGCTTTCTGCCCCTCCTCCCCCTGGGGGTGGGGCAGATTGAAGGTAATAACATTCATCTGCCTCCAAGGGGGTTGCACAAAGAATGTGCCCATTTGTGTTTCGGAGGGGTAGGGGCAATGGCATACACATTTAGGGCAGCCCCCACCCCTACATATTAATAAAAAAAAATCAAAAAAACTGCTTGTGCCTAGTGGGCTCTCTGGCCCCTCCCCGCTCGCCCCCTTAGGGGTGGGGAAAATCAGGATTAGTGCCCCCAGGGGGCAGAATGACTTCTGTCTCCATTTATATATAATTGTGGGACCATGGCCTTGTCCATTGAGGGCAGCCCCCACCACTTCATTTAAAAAATAAATAAATACCCTTGTGTCTAATGGGCTTTCTGCCCCCATCCCCGGGGACAGACTGGGGTAATTCTTCCCATTTACCTGCCCCCCCATGTGGGAGGGGCAGAAAGACTTGCATGCCCATTTTGGCAGCCCCACCCCTATATATTATCAAAAACATCCCTGCTGCCTAGAGGGTTTCCTGCCCCCGCCGCCGAGGGGGGTGGGGGTGGGGAGGTGGACAGGGAAATTGGGGGGCTATTGCCCCATCTGCCACCCCTAGGGGAGCAGGAAGAGTGAACTGGCCTGAAACAAATGGGGGAGGGGGGGGAGCTAAAACCTTTGCCCAAGAGGCCCCTCCCCCCTCCCCAGTGTCTAGAGTGTGGCTCCCTGCTTAGGCATCACCTTCCTGTGGAGATCCCCAAGCAGGGATCCACTGGGGAGGGGTACCATTGGAAAGGGGAGAGTCTCCCCTTTACAATGATACCTCTCCTGTCTGGATTAGTGCTTGTGGGGCTGTGATTGCCATACAAGCACCGATGCAGAGAAATTGAAATGAGCTGATTGGCTCATTTCACTTTTGTGTTCAGCGAAATGACATCAGCACGCCGCACGCTGCTCGTCATTTCACTGAAAACCAAAAACAGCCTCCGGAGGTGGGGAATTTGATCCCCACCTCCCAAGGCCGTTTTTGCAGAAAGAAAATCCCTCTGGTGCCCGCAGCAGAGGGATTTCCTGCTTGTGTGCTAAAAACGGAATGGTTCCGTCCTCAACACACAAGCACAGTGGCTGACGGAACCATTCCATCCTCAGCACAGAAGGGGTTAAACGCAATCAAAATCTAATATGAACATTTGGTGTCCTCAACCGAGCAGCACTGGTATATGCCAACAAAAACAGAGTACGCAATAGGACGAAAAAAAGAAAAGCTGATATGCTAGTCTAGCTTATTGCGTCATCTTTTAGAAAAAACAAACAAAATTTTGAAAAGCCCCAACTTTCCTGTTATAATTTTGATTTTCATTTGTTTTTGTTTGTGAATTAAGAAAAATATTCCATAATGTCTGCATCCAACAGTGATTCTTCTGGGGTCAAAAGAAGTCAAACGGTAAAGAACTGCTGGTCAAGGCAGTACCAATTTTGACTCTGATGTTGAGATCTGGTGGAGCCAATGCCTGGCTGCACCATGGACTTGATGCTGTATGTGGCACACAATGGCAGATTCAATGATATTTAAGAAGATGACAAGTCTGTGGGAATGATTTGGGGCCTAATCTGGAGCAACATACACACTCCTGGAGCAGAGAGAAAGCAACATCAGAATAAACCCAGCAGTATATGAAGTGACAAATGGCTGTAGTGTTGCAGGTACGGCAGAATCAACTATGGATTTGTATGGAGCCTACCGACGCTGGGAGAAAGGGGAGCATGCGTTAGATGGTTAGTGGTACAAATTAAATTTTATTAACTGACTTGCTTTACACACCTGGCTTTCGCATGAGGGTGCATGCTCCAAACAATTGTTACCCTAGGAACAACTCACCTAGAGCCTGGTTTATATCACCATCACTCAGATATTGGGGTTGCTCGTGGCAGAAGAAAAACACTAAAACAGCAGGCGGGGTACTAGACAAGGATGTGGACTACAGTACATATACAGGGGTGAAAAGATGTCTTAAATTGAAAATGGAGGGGTTCAATGTGGCAATTAAACAGTGTAAAGTCTTAGCAAAATTCATTAGTCTGTTAATAAATCTCCTGATGCTATAGGAAATACATTTGCCAGAAAAAAAAAAACCTTTACATTTGCCCTGCTCTTGAGGCAGCAGGGCAGTTTCCCGTCCCATGTGAATATGTGAATAGCGTATTCATTCCTTTTCACCCATCTACAGAATTTAAACTGCTGGGATTACAGATAAGGAAGGGTGACAAAATATTATGTAAAGGACATAGGACAAGTGATTTTACCGTGAATTTCAATTGTCCTAAAATTGATACCCCTAGGTTTTTTTTGGAGAAGCTGTTGGGATTCTGCCATCATTCACATCAACGTGAAGTGATTTTGGTAAGGGCCTTCAACACTATCTGTTGGAAATGGCCATCTTTTGTATGGACTGTTTTTGCTGTCTGTAGAACTTTGTGCACTTTACTTCTCCTAACCAGTGGTAAAGTGCAGCAACCATTGTGCCATTCACTACAGTGACAGTGTAAACATGACTGCATGTGTAGCTGGCTCTTTAGTTTAAAATAGCAAATTCAACCAGTTAAAATAACCCCTTTAGATAGGTCTAACACTTCCTTTTAAATATAATATATCACCCTTAAGAAGGCGGAACTACCCATAAGGCAGGGTGTAGAATGTTAAACAAGTCTTACAGTAAAAAGGTCCCAAAAGTTATTTTCACTGTAGCATAGCTGGTTGTTCTATGGGAAAGCATTGGGATACAATATTAAATGTAATAAAGTTATCTCCAGCTAGGAAACAATTACAAATTTCACTCTTGACCTTTTTCAAACTTTTATCAGAAGCCCATTTCACTGGTGAAGTCAGATGTGTAATAAATACTATGAAAAAAGCTACTTTTAGAAAGTTACCTTTTCTCTTCCTAAAGCATCTGGAGGCCCATTAGTATGAATTTCAACTGTCACCAAGAAGCCGAATAGTCCACTTGATAAGGTGTGACCTTGCTCCCTGAGCTGAGACAAAGGCCTTGGGTGTGGGGAGGCGAACTGTTCCTCTGGCAGTATCACTATCCAGGCCGTGCACAGGAACTTGATTAACTTCAAGGACCCAACCCTGTTACTGGCAAATGTTGCTTGACATATGCAGTGACCATCTTTGTTCCACTCAGTCAGAAGACAAAATTCCCAAAGGGAGAGGCGATGCCACAGAACTGGTTTAGAGGGACCACAAAGGAAGGGTTGCTCATTTCACTGGCTACACCTCTGGGATGGGTGCACAGGCCCTACACTAGTAGGTTTCGCCATCTAGGTGTTAGGCAGAGATGGGCACTGTGGGATTGTTTGCAGTAGAGCACACAGGAAATCCTGCAAAAAAAGGGGGTATATTGCACCCGGGAACTTTTACCCAATTGGTTAGGAAGGGGCTAGGAGTCCTCCCCACCTACAGGCTGGTTCAATGGAGAAATATGGCACCCACAGTACCCTGCTCAGAATATTTTCCGTACCAGCAGAAAAGGATTGGACTAGCTGCTGGCGACCTTATAAGAGCCTAAAAGTCTAGACATGCCTTACTCTTGTACCAAGGACAAAGAAGTAGACTCCACGGTCATAAAACAGATCTCCTGTTCAAGCTACAAGGACATAAGCTGTAAGAGGCCTTTACAGCAACTTCCCAGCTGACCAGTTCCAACTGGACCTGCCCTAGTGTGTCCAGAGCCCTCTTCTGGGGTGAGTCTTGACCCACAAGTGTTGTCCGACGGGTCCTTTACCCTTGGCTTCAGTCAAAGTGTACGCCTCCTATCTTTTTCTGATACCTGGGACTTAGAAACCTTGTGGCTTCAAACATCTCAGAAGGATTAGGACTAACTTGTCAAGCCGATCAGACAAAGTTGCATTGCTGCTGGGAGAAAGATTCGGGTTTCCCCCACTTGGAGCTTTTCCACAGAAGCAAATCCAATTCAGTTCGACGTTGCAGAGAAGTTATCCAGTCTCATGGAGTACTCTTTGTGAATGGCCTGCAGCCTTGTCCCGCTGGAAGAATAAGAGTACCAATAAAGTGACTAAGACCAAAAGTAGAAGTTGAGTGCAGGCAACAAAAGTATCTGCCGGTGAGGTACTTTCTCTGGGCTTGAAATTCAAGTTTCTCTTCTCAGCTTTCCCGCCAAAAGTCAACAGCTTCACCAAGACCTCGCTGAGCAGCTATCGGACAACATGGAGCCTTTTCTAGGCTACAGCCTGCTGCCCTGCCGCCAATTTTTTACTTCTTTTTCAGAGACTAAGGGGCAGATTTACAAGATCCTAGCACTGCCTTAGCGTCATTTTTATGACTAAGGTGGGGTTCAGGTGGCCATTCCCCCACGCTATATTTACAAAGTGGCGCAATGCATGCTTTGCACTACTTTACAACCCCTTGCGCCACATTATGCCAGGGTTCCTACACAGGGAGGCCCGGAAAAATGGGACAGTGAAATTTACAAGATTTCTCTGTGCCATCTTTTCTGTCATTTTAAAGCCTGCTCATGGCAAGCGTTAAAGTGACGCACTAATATTAATCTATAGGCCTCCCAGTGCTTTGCTGCACTACCGTCAAAATGTTCGAAGCTAGAGCAGCAAAGCACCACAACAGCATCAAAAATGTTGATGCTGTTGTATTAACAACTGCCATGATGCGCAGTATTGTAAGTACGGCGCAACACTGGGGGACAAGGGCGATGCAAGAAAAGTGGTGCATCGGGATCGATGCACCACTTTCTCGTAAATCTGCCCCCAAGTCTGAAGGTAAAACTTCTGACCTGGACAAACCTGGTTTCTGTATCTGACAAGTGGCTGGCCTTGACTTGCACCTAGGTACCGGTCAAGCGCAACAAGATGACCACAGTTGCACGTAATGCTTTTAGGAGCTATTTTCACATTTAAACTTAAATTCCCAACTCCATAATCCCTTATTGGACTTTTGACATTTTGGTGTAATTTTAATGTAATTTACTAAAATTTTCTAAATTGGTTTGGGGGTTTTATCTTGTGTTGTGTTTTGACTTTATTACTGTTTTGGTACTTCATAAATACTTTACACACAGCCTCTAAATTAAGCCTGTGTGCTCTGGGCCACAGATACCAGGGGGTTGACTTCACGTTAATTTAGTAGCCTCACTGCTTCACTATGACCAGGTCTGTGGTTAATACTTGGGGTGGGTGCTCACCCCCATCAATTATTACTCACATTTCTTACACTATCCATAACATTGACCTAGGCGGATGTACAGTGCACAGGACCTTTGCCTGGTCAGTGGTGTTAACAAAATATTACGTTCATTTCTCAGACTTTAGCTCCCAGGACTTGATTGTAGAACATAGAAAGGGCTCAAAGCATCATCAAGCCTGACAATAAGGTTCTAACCCTGAAAGTAAGGATGCTGTCAAGTGAAACGGTGTCATAGCCTAATCCACTCTCCAAATGTAAAGTGTCACATCTCAAGGGCTGTCAAAGCACTTGTGAATATATATTTTATCAACTACCTGAGCGCCATGAAGGGGCCCTTTTAACACAAGGTAAAAATATTTTTCATATCTGATGAGCCAAAATCACGCCAGAATACTGGTAGCAGAAGATATCTTGTTAACATGAAGAACATTTTACTGCAAAACATACATTATATTTGACCAAAGACTGTTAAGGTACTATAATGTTGCGCACCTATCAGGCTGTAAAGTAATAATGTGTGAAATTGGGCTGCATCCCTTTTGCTCCCTTACTGAGCTCCCTAAAACTTTAAGTTCATAGAATACTTTACTGATGCAAGAGAGTGGCGTATCAAACTATCAAACACAGTGGCTAATCAAAATGCTTATTTTCGCTACATTGCTTCATGTTGTGGGGAAACTGATATTTGTCCAGAAAGAGAATTCTTTCAGAGTCGTAAAGTTACGATGACAAGAGTTATATTAGTCGCCTTGACCAGATCAGTACATAAAGTTGGATTAAAAGTGCCCATTAGATGCTAATACTTTACTGGTGCGCAAATGCATTTGAAAAACAACCTGCAGGTGGCATGACAGAATGTGGGCGTTTCCTTTATCTTCCCAGAACTAATGATTCAATGAAACAAAGGTTCCATGATGAAGAACTACATCACCAGTTGAACGACTAGGTTAAGGCGTGGAGTTCATCAACTGTTAGAACTCCCTTGTTCTCCAAGTCATTAAAAAAGAGTTTTCAGGTGGTTCAGCCAATATAAGTGGTATACCTGCTGGAGAGTTTAAACATAATGCACAATTTTTGGAAAAGTACCCTGACCCAGCTATACAATCACGGCATTCAAGTACAATTCATCCCTAATCACAGCTTGGTTCAGTTCTTAATCCAATTTATAAAAAGGGTCCAGTGTAGAATCCTGTAAATTATAGGCTCAATGTTTTGTTCGACGTGGAAGACGAATAGCGTGCTAGCCTATTGCTGCAGGAATTAATTTGAATTTTTCATTAACTAAATAATAGAGACACATACATCATGAAGTCCGATAGAACACTTGGCAAAAAATTATGCTGGAATTCTTATGGCAATTTCTGCCTGTGCTGGCTAAGATGCTACCAGTTTTACAGAACTGCGGGTGCTGGATCAAAAGGCTTTTGATTCAAGCTTGCGTGTGCTCAGACTTTTTTTTTTTTTTTTAAACCGGTGTTGCAGTGTAAAAACCATAAAAGAAAGCATATCAACTTTATAGTGGTCCATCTATTGTGCCCTTCAAGCAGGAGACCCTCAACTGAACAAACTGACAGGACCTATGCTTTTAGGAGTATATCACATCACAATTGTGACAATGGTTCGTACATCATGCTTTGGCAACACAAATAGAACAAGCATTGGCAAAGCCAATAGGTCGAGCCTGTTCAAGAGCTACTGGCTTTGGCAATGTGTTTTGCCGTGTTGTACACCAGTGTGACTGCCATTCAGCATGGCTAAAGGTTAGGGGGGGTGGAGTGTCAGAGTGGAGCGGGAGAGTTCAATGGCAGAGAGTGTGGTGGAGTGGTGTGGAATAGGGTGGGGTGGTTTGGACTGGAGTACAGTGGGGTGGATTAGATTGGAGTAGAGTGGGGTGGATTGGACTGGAGTGAGGTGGACTGAAATGGGATGAGGTGGATTAGATTGGACTGAGATGGGTGGTTAGGATTGGAACGATATGGGGTGGATTTGATTCATTGGAGTGGGGTGGACAGGAATGAAGTAGGGTGGATGGATTGGAGTGGAAAGGATTGGACTGGGTTGGGCTGAATGGATTGGAGTGGGTGGACTGTGCGGGGATAGAGTGTGGTGGATTGAAGTGAGTGGGTTAGATTGGAATGGGGTGGAGTAGTTTGGATTGGTAGTGTTGGACTGGAGTGCATTGGAGTGGGGTGGATTGCACTGAGGTGTGGTGGATTGGAATACGTTAAGTGGATGGATTTGAGAGGGGCGGACTAAACTGGGATGGGGGAGAGTGGACTGGGTTGGAGCTGTGCTTAATTTGTGCTTGTTGTTTCCGGTGCTGAGCACTGGCACTTATTTTATAGGGCCGGGGCTTGTTTTTCTGCCTCAAGCATTTGCTGCGAGCAAAAGACACATATGGGTAAGACGGATGAAGGGAAAAACGAAAAAGCGTCGCAAGGGAAGAAAGCAGAAATCTGCAAGAGGGAGCTGAAGGGGCAGGGAGTGGCTTTATGTGGATTGAAGAGGCCCGAGATGGCTTCAGGATTGCGCTGCCTCAGTATTCCGTGTTCTCACATTTAATTACAGCAGCCGCATTTTTAAGAGGAGGGCTTTGTTCACCGGCAACTTTACAAATTAAGCACTGGGTTGGAGTGGGGTGGATTGGAGTGGGGTAAGCTGGCTGGATTGGAGTGTGGTGGACTGAACTGGGGTGGGGTAGGGTAGATTAGGGTGGAGTGGGGTGGACTGAGTGGGGTGGATGGATTGGATTGAAATGGAGTGGGTGGATTGGTTTGAAATGGAGTGTGAACTGGAGTGGTCTGAGGTGAGGTGGACTGGATTGGCATGGGATGAGTGGATTGGAGTAGACTGGATTGAAGTATAATGGAGTGGAGTGGATGGAGAGAGGCGGATTTGACTGAGTGGGGTGAATTAGGGTGGGGTGGATTAAGATGGGGTGGATTGGATTGAGTGTGTTGAACTGGAAACGTCTGGGTGGACTCGAGTGGAGTAGATTGAACTAGGGTGGATTGAACTGGAGTGGGGTATATTGGATTGGATTAGATTGGAGTGGGGTGGATTGGCCCAGGGTAGGGTTGATTAGTGTGGATTGTATTGGAATGGGATGGACTTGAGTGGTGGTGTGGATTGGACTGGGAGAGGTGGATTTGACTGGAGTAGGGTGGGGTGGGTTGCATTGGAGTAGGTCAGGTTGGACTGGGTGGAATGGATCGGAGTAGAGTGGATTGGTTCAGACTAGAGTGGGATGGATCAGACTGGGGTGGATTGGATATTAGTGGGCTGGATTGGACTGGATCGAGGTGGACTGTAGTGTGGTGGATTGTGGTGGGTTGGAGTGGGGTGAATTGGGATTGAGTGGAGTGGATTGGATTGGGGTGAGGTGAGGTGGATTGGATCGGGCAGATTGTTTTGGATTGGAGTGGGTTGTTTGAAATTGGAGTGGGGCAGGTTTTTTTTTTTTATTAAAGTGGGGCAGATTGAAATGGAGTAGAGTGGGGCAGACTGGGGAGGGCAGATTGTTTTGGATTGGAATGGGGCTCATTGGAGCGGATTGGAGAGGAACAGGTTGTAAAAGGGTGGATTAAATTGGGGCTACGTGGATTGGACAGCAGCATATTGCTTTGGATTGGAGTGAGGCACATTGTGAAAGGGTGGATTGGAGTGGGGTGGATTAGATTGGGGTGAGGATGATTGGATTGGGGTGAGATGGACTGGATTGGAGCATACTGTTGGATTGAGTGGGGCAGATTGTTTTGGACTGGAGTGGGGTGGATTGGACGGAGGTGAGGAGGATTGGGGTGGAGCGCATTGTTTTGGGCTTGGGGCAGATTGGTGTGGGAAGGATTTGAGTGGGCAGATTGTTTTGTACTGGAATGGGGCAGATGGGAGTGGGGTGAACTGGAGGGGGGCAGATTGTTTTGGATTAAAGTGGGGCAGATTGGAGTGAGGTGGACTGGTGTGGGGCACATTGTTTTGGATTGGAGTGGGGCAGGTTGGAGTGGAACAGATTGTTTTGGATTGGAGTGCAGCAGATTTCAGTGGCACAGACTGTTTTGGTTGGTGCAGATTGGAGTGGGCCATTGTTTTGGATTGGAGTGGGGTAGGTGGGAGTTTCCAGTCTTAACAGTTGGAGGGACCATTACCACCTAGATCTAAATCAGGCCCTAAGTGATTTGCTCAGAATCACAGGACGTTGAGCCAACGTCAGCATTGCAGTGGCTCAGACTGTTTTGGTTTGGTGCAAATTGGAGTGGGACATTGTTTTAGATTGGAGTGGGGCATATTGTTTTGGATTGGAGTGGGTGGGGCAGATTGTTTTGGAGCAGAGTGGGGCAGATTAGACTGGAGTGGCTTTTGAGGATTGAAGTGGGGTAGGCTGGACTGGATTGGGTTGAGTGATTTGGATTGGAGCATGGATGGCATTTAAGGGTCGCAACTGTGACCCCTGGCTTGCCGCTTGCAACTACTGGCACTGTATTTGCGACCCCTCACCTCAGAGGTGACCAAGTCAGTGCCAGGACAACAGGGGCAGCTCATCCTTATGGACATAGGCTGAGGAGCGAATTTCCTTGTTATTGGTCTTTTTTTTTATTACACTAATAGTGAATAATGTATTATTCAGCATGACGTTTTTCACATAAAACTTTGTTGAAGGAGAGATTCACAAAGAAAACGAACACCTTATTTTGTTAAAATAGGTTGTCTTCCTTTCCCACTCGTTGCAGGATACCGATGGCATGGTTCAAACCTCCACGATATTCTGGTTATCAATATAGGTGCATGTTTACGTTTTTGAACTCAATATCTTGAAGCACAAGCCCCTCTGCTTCACTTTTACGTGGGTTTATGGCAGATAGACCCATGAATGATTTTGGGGTGCACTGCTAAGTGCTGGAATTCACGATTTTTTTAGGTTTGCTTGGCTGTGTGGAACGTCTTTGGGATGACAAGAGAAATTTATGAACACTGTTCAGGCTTTTTTTCATGGTTATTCATGAAGGGATTGGGGATCCTGTTGGTGGAAGTGGATGGTAGTGGGTGTGCACTTCAGACTAAGTGGTGGAGGTGATGACTGGTATCTGAAGGTGGGCTTGTTGGTGGTCTTTACTGGCACTGGTGCCTTGAATGTACTAAGATTTTTTTGCCGGCTTGGTGGTGTGCTGGCAAGCTGCCTTTTCGTCTGGGCATTAAGGTAGTGCCTTGCACCTAGACTAGATGATCACTGCTCCAGCCAGTGCAGGATTTCGGATGCTAAGGGGAAAGTAGGCACTTTCCTACTTAGTCTTCTTCCTCTTCTGCATGTTGTTCTGTGCTGGCTGTTGCCCTGGTTTCAGGCACCACTTGCCACCACCATGTGAAATGGATGGTGGGCTTTACTGAAGTCCCTGTTGATGCGCTGGGGGCAGCCTGGTGCACTTCTCACCACCAAGGACCCCATCCGATGGACCAATGTGCACCCACATATGGAAATATCCTTCATATTTTAAATGGAGTTTGATCACAACCTTTTTACAATATTTTAAAAAAAAAACGTGTTTAGTTAATAATTTCAATATTGCTCAAGTCAAATCTATCCACATTTTAAAACTCGATATTTATCTTCTGAATGAATAACAACTCAATGTACTTGGAGCCTGCCCGTTTCTTCATCAGGAGTGAGAAATGGGTCCAATTATCATTTACACAATAAAGACACACGTTGTTGCGGAGGGGCATGGCCTGACAGGCCAAGATGGCAGGACTTTCTGATGCGAGTTCCCGATTCCCCCTTGTAAGAAGGGGGTTCATTCCTGGTTGCTGGCGAATTTTAAATGCTCCTCAGAGACAACTGACTATGGACTTGCAGTTCTTTTAGAGCGATCACCCCATCACAGTGATGTTCTTTGACTGCGGCCTACATCCAGGGGACACCGCAAAATGGTGGCCGCTTTGGTAAGGAGGCATGCGGGCTTGCACTTGCCGTGACAACTGGCTCGTACTTGGAGCGCCAGTCTTCCCCCATTTGCGGTCAGAAAAAGTCAAGCCGCGTTGAGGATCGGGGACAGCCCACTTGCTAAACTCCTGTGAGGCAGCAGCGTGAATAACTGCGACCGGGGGGGGGGGGGGGGGGAAGAGGAGTGGGGCCCTGGGCCCTATTGTGTGCCTGCCCTGTCAGTATCCAGTTTTGGGACAATGATCCCAGCGTGCAGCTTGCACTCAAATGCCCAAGGGGAAAGGCTACTTGTGTGTTGTGGCCCAACTCGGGTCCCCAAGACCCCGTGTCCCTAGACTGTCTGCCTACTCCTGTCTGGGGACCATAAGGGTGTGGGTTCTGGCTGCAAAGAGACCCCTCGGAGCCTGAACCTGCTTTTTCCCGTGGCACTGTGAAGTAACAGAGGCGCAAACATGTCATGTGGTTGGAAAGATAGTTTAATACTTAGCACAGTCCTTACGTTCTACGAAACAGAGAGCTCTGCCACAGCACCTGCGTTCTGGGTAGTAACAGACCATGTATATGTATATGGACAATACACACATACATGTTATTTTTTTTTTTTTTTAACAGAAACGGTTCCTGTGCAAGAACCCGACTATTTTCTCCTCTGGGTGTTGAAAAATTCCACCCACAGAGGGCCTCTCCAGTATATGCCTCCCTAGCAGTGACTGGCAGCCCACAATGGGGGTGTTGCCTCTGGCGACAGTGACAGGGCCCACAAGGTACACTAAGGGTTTCACTTATTGCATTGGGAAGGATCAGATAGTGGAGCTCGGGAAGGAGAGTTAACTTGTGGAGACAACTGCACATATCACAAGGCTCACAGGTCAGAGAAAGCTGGGCTAAAACTGAACAAAATGAGAACTACCGAATGTGTGCCATGCTCCTGTCCTACCTGAAACAACTGAAGCAGGTTAAGTCTCCTTTCACCACTGTCTCTTTTTAACCCTGAATTACCATCCACTACTAATAAGTTGTCTGGAAGAAAATTCTAGAACGTGAGGACAAGACATACTTATGTGAACTTGAATAGCAAGGATTTCTTGAATCTTAGAAGACCTTTGGGCTTCCATGGAGAGGTAAGGATCGAAGGGTAACACGAGGCTGGCCGATCCATTCTTACAATGTCAGGGCAGCAACTGACCAAGCTCTGTTATGAAGGCACACACAGGAAGCATGCCAATCTAGCTAGGGTCTGAGCGACATCCTGACTTAGGCTAGTCCAACTGGCCCTCACCCATCCTTGGGTGCCTGAGAGGGGAGTGAGGCACAAACACCTACTCAAAATGTTGGCTTCCTTTAGCCTAGCAGGAGCAGGTGGAATCCGGGGCTTTTGAAAGATGGTGTACTTTCTGCTCAGGTTGCCAGCCTTGATTGCACTTCCACTTCCTTCCCCGTTCATGGAGTGCCATTGTTCATCAGTAGGCATTATCCTTGCCTTTAAAAAAGTGCATGGCTACTGCTCATGTCATTATTTCAAGGTCTTGCCGCTTTGGCATCCTTTTTTGGGTCAGTGATCCCTGAACACACTACCTGATCTCATTCTGTGCTTTTTCTGGGCAGGGTGCCAACTCCATGGTTCATACACATGCCTGGTAGGGAACTGTCTGGGTTCTGTGAAAGCTGAAAAACACAAGAGATTCTGCCAAGGCTATAGCACCCAAATTCTGTTTTTGAACTAAAAAAGCAGAAGCAGTGTTACAATACTCCTCACAACTGTTTTCAGTCATGCTAGAAATATGCCTAGCACTTTCTTTTTGAAATTATTGTTCTAGCTACCACTTTCCTCACCGTCTACTTACTTATTGCCTGTCCTAACCTTTAGCCCTTAAATCTCCTTTCCACCATCTTTCACAGCTTGTGGACTCTTCGCTTCTGCCTACCACTTGCCTCCACTCATCTAGACAGATCTCCTGTGACAGATGTTATAACATGGCTCTTCTTGGGTATTGTAAAGTTTATGCTTGAATAACATGTTATTTACCTTCAGTAACGCCTTATCTGATAAAGACCATCTAGCCAGAGATTCCTTACCGTAGACTATTTCTCAGGAGTTTCACTAAAATGAGAACATTTCAAGCAGCAAACCTGCGCACCAGTAGGTGGCGTCACCCGGCTCTGCATCAACATCTGCGGTGCATAAACAGGCGCAACACCAGCGCCCCAACGTCAGTTTCTTTCAAGACTTTCCACGCCAGAAGCATAGAGCCGCAAAGAATGCTGACATACTGATGTTTATTACTAAGGCCCTCAGGAAGGAACCCCTACTGAATCAGTTCGCAGAGTGTGGAGGATGGGTGGCGGGGGAGGAAGAATCGGTATGGAATCTGCAGCTAGAGCCTCTACAGATAAGGCGTTACCAAAGGTAAGTAATTTGTTCATCTGCTAGAGACTTACAGCCACAGATTCCTCACCTTAGAATAGACACCTAAGAAACACCTCCCCGGAGGTGGGACTGCAAACAGATTGGACCATAAAGACCTGCAGGACCAAACGGGCAAAGTGCCTGTCACAACGGACCTGATGATACAAGTAGTAGTGCTTGCTGAACGTGCGCAAGGAAGCCTACGTTGCTGCCTGGCAGATGTCCAGGACAGAGACTGTATGACCTAACAGTGGTCGCAGCTTTGGCTCTGGTAGAATGAACACGTAAAACCTTAAGGGGTTGCTTCTTAGCCAGTGCATAGCAAAACTTCTTGCAGAGCACTATCCACCATGAGAGCACTATCCATCATGAGATGGCACTGCCTTCCCTTTCCCTGCCCCAGCATATCCTACAAAGTTGATTGTTCACCCAGAACTCTCTTGTACGATCAATGTAGAACACCAATGCTCTTTTTGGGTCTAGAAGGTGGAGTTTCTCCTCTTCTTTGGAAGGGTGAGGAAAAGCAAAAAAGTTAGGCATGGTGATATTTTGGCCTAGAAGAAGTGGCGTGACAACCTTCTGGAAGGAGGAGGCACTGACCCTAAGAACCAGCTTATCTGGGTAAAAAGTTAAAAAAGGGGGGTGTGCAGAGGGCCTGCGGTTCACTGACCTTCCTGGCCGATGTTTTAGTCACTAGAAAAGCTGTCTTGATAGCCAGCAAACAAAGTGGGCAACTACGTAACTGCTCAAAGGGAGAGGACATGAGGAAGTTAAGGACCAGGTTAAGATCCCACTGGGGCATAATGAATGGCCTGGACGGGGAACAAGTGTTCCGGTCCTATCAGGAACCTAGTAACAACGGGTGATTTGAACAAGGAAAGTTGGTCCGGCAACCACAAGAATGCCGAAATGGCAGACAGATAACCTTTAGAAGTGCCCAGAGCCCTGCTGGTCGAAAGAAGGATCAAATAGCAGAACCTGGGAATAGAGAGTAGAAAGGGTGTGGGGTGGGGGGTAGGAAGGTCAATGTTTCCAGTCGCTGATAGTATATGTAGACTTAGTCTCTATATTATGAAGTTCGTGTTGGTCTAATGCACAGTCCTGCTATAATAGTACGAACCGTATAACGGAGACAACTGCCTGGGGCAAGCCCGCCTTCAACATCCAATTATCGAGGTAGGTGAAGTCTGGAACCGCTGACCTCCGCACATGTAGTGCAACCATCACTTCTGTGAACACCCAAGGGGTGCTGGTGAGGCCAAAGGGGTGCACGGTAAACTGGAAGTACTCTCGGCCAACCGTGAACTGCAGGCAACGCCTGTGGGCCGGCTGGATGGGGATGTGGAAATATGCGTCCTGCAAATTGAACTTTCTATAGCTTGAAGTTTATTTATATCCAAATCGGGCATTCCATTACTTCAACACTCTCATGCCTTAAACACTTTTTTACTACACAGAAGGGATACATTCAATACTGCTCGGGAGTTCTTGAATTCCTCTTGGTCGCATATTGCTTTGACCAAGTTTATGGGAGTCTTTTTTTTTTTAAATACAATACAATGGTCGACAAACAAAAAATTTGTTTAAGCCTTGAAAAAGTCACTGTCTGATGAAACGTGCTGGCTGCCTTTGGTACGCGAATTGGTTCACAATCAAGTTAAATGGAAACTAATGACAAACGGAATTAAAGATACTTAGATTTTCTGGCACTCTACAGCCTATTGGACTTTTGTATTGCACTTTACAAGTGCGTGCGCTTCGGTATCATTGCTGTCTAAACTTATGACCAAGTAACTTTGTACAGTCTCCATACAGACTAAGGTGGCCGGATGTGGATACTATGTGAGCACCAAGATACTACATGAATCGTTAGTTATTGCTTGTTCCCAATACTGTATGTCCTAGATATGCAATGGCTAGATCACAGCTACTAATTTCTTAGCCTAATAAAACTCCTAATTTAGTGGGGGTCGCTCTGGCTGTGGGAGACTTTGGGATATGTGGAGCTGACCCTGGCACAGGCTCCACCACGAATCGAGGCCTAGAGTGCAAATGCCTGCACACTAGGTCCAATGACTTGGACTGGCTCGGGGGAAGTCAAAAAGCACTTCAACTTCATGGGATTTTTTCTTATGGGATTTACCTTTCAATCCTTATGACGACCGTCAGGAGTGGATCCACAAGCAGTCCCAGGACCTTTGCCCTAACCGGGATACAGACCGTCACAGGGACCTCCCATGTCAGATGGAAATGAACTAGAGGAATCGGTCCCTCAGCCCTTTATGATTCATTGTACGGAAGTCCTCTCATGTCTTGAAGGCGGGTCCCGCTTCAAGCACAAGAGGCAAACCAGAAAAGGTCTGTCACAGACTTCTTAAGAGACCTTCCTAGCACACCAATAGATACAATCTAAAAAAAAAGCCTCAACAAAATATGAAGGAAAAAAAAAAAAAAGTCTGTTAAAATACAGCGGGGGTACCTCCGGATCTGCGCCGACTGGCGCAGAAAGAAAAGAATTGACGTCAGCTCACTGGGATGACGCCTGTATTAACACCACGCATGTCACTTTTGGATCAGCCGGCACACAGCCAAACAATGCCACCTACTGGTGTGCAGGTGTACTACATGAAAATGCCTGGGTCCAGTCTGATGCCTGGGGAATATTTTAAGGTTAGGAATCTGCAGCTAGAAGTCTCTATCAGATGGAGAGGTTTGCAATCTCAGAGCCCAGTCACTCGTCTCAATAGGCAGTACCAATTTGACGTGTGTTTTTGCCACAATTTTAGGTAACCGTGAGGGTGGGGGCGGGGACGGTCATGACTTCAATCCAGCATGAGGTTTTCCTCCTGTAGTTCACAGCTGTTGCCCTTTTCTACCACTTGAAGGTCACCAAAGGCATTTCTTGGTACTCATCTTTAGGATAGTGCTGGCACTAGGGCTGATAAACATGATGTGAATAATGTATGATAAACAAGAGCCTACCTAGAAGTTCAATGCAAGATGCAGTACTTGAAAGATCACCACTCGTTTTGAAGCCAGCTTAAAAAGATGTATTCTATATATATCAATAACCATGAGGTGATTTTTGCAGGCATAGTTCTACCAGAAACTAGAAAATAAAAGTTCTCCAAGTCTAGGGCATGAAACTGAAAAAGGTGAAATACCAAGACGATTTATATACCAGTTCCCTAGTAAACCTAATAAAGGTAGCAATACTTGAACAAAAAGGTCAAACATATCCGTTAGCAATGTAAAGAGAAAACCCATTTCTTAGTTCCCCGTCTACGGCAACACTAAAGCACAGTCTTCAGAGGAAAGAGGTGCACAGGAAATACTGACCAAATTCATAATGCGGTTGAACAGCATAATAGGAAAATGGAAAATACAGAGAAAGAGTATGGTGCATAGCTCCTAATGTGCATCTTCCTATAAAGCACTGTAACCAATTCATCATGATGTATTTGTATTAATGAGTAAGGCCACTGGCATTATGTGGCAGTGTGGACCAAATTCTGTAGCAGGGTTGACAAAATAAAGTGGCATTAAAAAGCAAATTATGTAGCATAGTAAGGCAGAATGTGTAGCAGTAATACTTGGTATTTTGTCAATTTAACAACTGTTAATACTTGCTGGGCAAAGCTGCACTTCAGCAGTACTCAAACACATTAATAAAGCTTGCCACTCCTAAAACAGGTGCCATAAGGATGAACTGAATTTCCACTTTTATACAGTGTTTACAGCCAGAGGAGCTAGAAAGCACATTTTAACAGACAAATTAAGGGGAGCACGTTACCTGTCATTTGTGTCAATGGTTCCATTTGTGCTGTTCCAAGTCTCTCTACAGCAATCACATGGTTTGCATTGAGGTACTGCTTCAAAGATGGGTGGATGACTTTCTGACACAAAACAAGGCCTACTTGGTCATTAACTATCTGCTTTCCAAGACACAACAATTGCTCTAGAACTGCTGCTTCAGGAGACACATCAGACTGAACAAACAGAGTTGTCTCGCCAGTATTTGAAATGTCTCCTGACAGAGATATACTAAAGAGGGCAGTTTTCATGCCGTTTCCGAAAAACATGTTTTGGGAAAACTGTCTATGCAATTTAAACCCTGGCATTTCTATCAGTAACCCAGGAAGCACAGCAGACTCCATAACTCTTTGACCCTCGACTGGCACTATTACTCCCTTTCCTAAAACAACATTAATTCCTGGTTCATTTGGGACTGTGAGCAAAAAGGCCCTAACAATCAATGTGCTGACGTATTCTGCTTCATTTATGGTAAGCATGCAAGCAGGTTTACTGGTTAATACAGTCTGTGCTAGACACATCAGTGCCTTGCTGCTATCAAACTCGACTGTTAATCTACAGGCACATTCCTTGGAATTGAGGTAGTCTGTGCAGCTGCTTAAAAGGTGCCTAGTTATGCTGATTACAGTTCTGGTGGCTACGTTTATTCTTTGGAAATGTCTAACTAAGGTACAGCACATAATGGCTGCAAACAGACCACAATCACTAAAGTTAGAAGTATGATTGACAACTGCAGCTATTAACACCTTTAGCACTGGATGGGTAGTCGAAATGCTTTTGAGCAAAGCTGATGATTGGGATGTTGTCAGAACATAACCACCCCTACCGTTATGGACATGCTTGAGCCTGCCGGATGGGCCATAAGACGAAATCATAATTTCGCTTAGCATCGAAAGAGATTTACTTAGCATTTCAGCGTTTAAAGGCCCGCTTGAACAAAATGAAGGTTTTTTTAATTCCAGGCGTGACATTGTTGCTTCAACTGACACTTAGGCTTCCAAAATGAACAGAGTATTGAGTTATCTAACTTTTGTATTATTTAATGAATTTCCTGTATGAATTGTTATCATATCTGTACAGTAAGCAAAGGTTTGCAAAGACAAAGTAATACATTAAATGTAGAAAAATTTCCCCTGAAATCCACAACGATCGAAAAACAAGCATAATAATTTGTGGAGGAAAAAAAGTAACTACAAAAAAGTCATTGGACCACTTTATTGATCATCTTTTTGCTGCTTTAATTCTGAGCTAGACCTGGCAGAGCTCTTGGCAAATTTCTGTATGATGTATGTCCCAAAATGGATGCCTAAAAACGATACCCCTGCGACTATGAACCAATTCTTCCGCAACCAGTTTTTCTGTTTCATGTCTGATGGTCGCTAGGTTTGTTGCTCTCCTTGAAGGATTTAATACCTGCAAAATAAGTTAATTGGTAAGTAGACGCACAAACTTAATTCTACATTAAACACAGGATATTATTTATTACAAATGTTTTTTGAAGTGTTGATCATCACAAATGTACTCCACTCCATATTTAGTTCATTCTAAAACAATTCCTGCACACAATCTACATGATGTTCAATTAAGAAAGGTAACATCCACAAAACCATTAAACTGATGTTACCCTCAAATCAAATTAAAACTTAATATGCAGTACAGCAGGATTGTAGTTAGTGACCCTAGCATTAGGTTGTTAAATCTAAGTCTTGGACTGGAGCAGTTCCCATCAATATTTATGCTGAAAGGGAGGGAGAAGGAACCTCCTTAGCCTACCCTCAGTTTCCCTATGACTAATGCAGTCACAATAAGACAGTGCTACTACCTTATCTATTGCCTAATGAGTGAATATTTGAAGACCCTAAAAATCTATTAGATTAATTTGTAGGATCCTCCCAGACAGGTACTACCGGTGGCATGCTTCATTATCGAATCTTCACAACCTGCACCTAGTGTGAGTGGACGGGATCATGCAATTTGTTAGCAAATAACTTTTTATGTTCTAAGGGATTCTGTACTAAACAGTTAAAATTGCCTGCCAGTTCCTCTACACTTTTGAGTACGTTTGGCAAGAATAAAAGCAAAGAGAAATGGTGGCTTCATAAAAGGTATATTATGACCCACAATCCACTGGTCAATATGTTTCAGCCCTACTCTCTGCCCTTCTGGGTCAACAGGCTTTTTTGAGGACCTCTCCTACCTCAATCCCTTTAAACAAATGGTAAATTTTACCACCTATTTGCAGTAACAGTGTTGATTATTTACACGTATGCAAGCGTGCATCTACACACCATGACCAGGTATTTCCTATGTCTGCAACTGCCAAATAAACGTTTAAGGCTCCATATGGTCACAGGACGAAGGTGGGCGCTGCAGTCACATTCTTCAAGATTCCACAAGCTACTCTGTACCTAGTTTGTCCTCCGTGCTTTGCATATTCCCCATCAACTCATCCCCCCTCTGTCTCTCACACAAACGTAGGCCCACACGGAAACTGTTTACAAGAGGACGGCTTAATTGCAAATGGTTCTAAAGCATTGTATTTCCAACAACTTCTAGCATGATTCATAAAAGGAAACAGCTATGATATGTTGATTGATCGTCAGCAGGAAGCAAGGGCAGAAAGGGTTTGCCATTAGGGGAAAGTGGGCTTACATCGGTCCAAAAACGGAGGTGGACCTACCTACATGCAGACGGACAGAAATGTAATCAGGAATATATATTTCCAGTGCTGACTTGAAAAGAAGAAACTACAATTACTAGTATGCAAAGTAAAAGAGAACTAGGTGAATGAGTCACAGACAACATGTAGAAAACTAGCAAGGCCAATACAGCATTCTTAGAATCAGACAGTCATGCTTGCGACTATCGAAAGGCTGGGGTGAGGAAGATGGTGGCATAAAGTCACTTGTAGAAGAAGTGGCGCATTATACTTATGCGAGACAGACTCCCTGTATGATAACCCACTTGTTGGTAAGGATGTGTGTGCTGCCACAAAGAGCATTCTTTTACGGAAGAAGATGGGCTAAACTATTGCTCACAGTGCTAGAAACAATCAATATTCTATTTTGGTTACTGAACATAAAACACACACAAGAAAACGTTTAGGAAACAGTATTTTTAATAAAGAGATGAAGGATTTGTCAAGATAAATTTAGGAAGCGCCCCTCTAAGCTGCATAAAAACACATTTGAGTGCAGATGACCTTTGCTGGAGGTGGGAGTACTCAGGATGTGATCTGTTGCACACATCCTGTGAGGTCCTCTGGGCTTACCCAAAACTGGATGACAATTGGGAAGGTGTCTGGGATGTACTACGTGAGACCAGTGACTTCCATTCCACTCTGCTGTTTTGACAATTGCTAGAAATGGGGCCTCTAGTTGGCAGTAGTTTTCACCCTGTCCAAGTAGAGACCCTCACTCTAGTCAGGGTAAGGGAGTAACACAGTTAAGATAACCCCTCCTCACCTCCTTGGTAGCTTGGCTAAAGCAGTCAAGCTCATCTAAGAGGCAATATGTAAAGAATTTGTACACACACACACAACACTACACAAGGACTCCACACCAGTTTAGAAAAATAGCCAATATTTATGTAACACCAAAGCGATTAAAAAAAAAGAAAAAAAAAAAATCCAAAATACACAAGGAAAGAGATCATTTTGTTAAAGTTTAAATGAGTCTTAGTCCATAGGAATCAATGGTATCTTTTTAGCACAAAGTATCTGGGATGCGTCAAAAACAAAGACAATGTAGGCCGCAGGGGAGGTGAGGCACCAAAAAAGCAAAGCAGTGTGTCAGTTCCTTACTGTGCAGAGGAGGTGATGCGCCGATTCTTTCCTCGCAGGTGAGGTGATGCATCGGTTCCTTACTGGCAGGGGAGGTGATGCATCGACTCTTTCCTTGCAAGAAAGGCAATGTGTTGATTTTTGGACATGGAGCCTCAGTTCCTTACTGTGGTAAGGGAAAGTTGTGAATTTGACACCCAGGGACAACACGTGTAAAATACAGACGCACTGTGATGATGGAACCGAGGTGAAACAGGTGCTGCATTGATTCTCCAGGCGCAGCACGTTGGTGCTTAGACTTTCTCCTTCAGGTCACCAGCTTACACTTCCAAGGGCCCAAGGACTGGAGCTGAGACAACTTGGCAAGTCAGGACTCTCAGCAGAAGAGCCCAGACACTGGCAGATTAAGTCTTTGATGTCCCTGAGACTTCTTAACAGGAGGCTAGCTCAGTTCAAGCCCTTGGAAAGCAGGAGGTAGAAAGCAAAGTCCAGTCCTTTCACTCCCAGGACAGAAGCAACAAGCAGCAGACACAACAAAGCAACAGGCAGAGTGGCAGTCCCTCCTACAGCATCCGGCTCCTCCCCCTGGCAGAATTTCCTCAGACCGGAAGGATTCTGTGGTGTCAGAGGTCCAGTACTTGTACCAATTTCTTGTCTCTAGAGTAGGCAACCTTCAAAGAGAAGTCTCTGTAGTGCACAAGATTCCACCTTTCCATGCCCTGGCCCCAGACACACTCCAGGGGGTTGGAGACTGCTTTGTGGGAGGACAGGCACAGCTCTTTTAAGGTGCAAATGTCAGTTCCTCACACCACTCTAGCCCAGGAAGGCCCATCAGGAAATGCAGGGAACACCTCAGCTCCGTTTGTGACTGTCTAGAATGACTTCACAAACAGACCAACTGTTAACCTGATCCAGACATGTATTCCACAGACAGGCAGAGGCACAGAATGGTTAAGTAAGAAAATGCCGACTTTCTAAAAGTGGCATTTTCGATATACAATTCAAAAACCCAACTTCACCAAAATATGTGTTTTTAAATTGTGACGTCAGAGACCCCAAACGTCATATCTCCATCTGCTCCCAATGATAAATTACACTTAAAATATATTTCAAGGCAATACCCATGTTACACTGGGGGAGAGATGCGCCTTGCAATAGTGAAAAATCGAATTTACCAGTATGTCACCATCAGGACATGTAAAACTCACCAGTACATGTCCTACCTTTTAAATGCACTACACCCTGCCCATGGTGCTGCCTTGGGCCTACCTTCGGGGTGACTTGTATGTAGTAAAAGGGAAGGTTTGGCCCTGGCAAGTGGGGGCGCTTGCCAGGTCGAAACAGCAGTTTAAAATGGCACATACAGACACTGCAGTGGCAGGTCTGAGACATGTTTACAGGGCTACTCATGTGGGTGGTACAATCAATGCTGTAAGCCCACTCTTAGCATTTGATTTTCAGGACCTGGACACACATAGTGCACTTTACTAAGGACTTACTAGTAAATAAAATATGCTAATCATGGATAAACCAATCACCAATACAATTTAGGGAGCACTTGCACTTTAGCACTGGTCAGCAGTGGAAAGTGCCCGAGTCCTAAAGCCAACAAACAGATCAGAAAAAAAATACGAGAAAGAAGGCAAAATGTATGGGTATAACCCTGCAAAAAGGGCCAGTTCCAACAACAATACTTCATGACTTCAGACTCTGATTACATTGTTGCCAATAAGCTAACGTATCGAGGCCAAGACCTTACTACAGCAAATATCTGCATACTACACCAGTGGTATTCACCAACACTGCTTGCACGGGCTGGATGGCCAGCAGAACTCTTCCGCCTCAAAAGCGTACCATAGATAAAATGGATGACCAACTCTCAGTTTCAGAGAATATGGACCCCCTTACTTAGAATATTTCAAGAGTCTTAATTAATGATGTGGCCCTTACACTCACTTTTCAGACATACTATGGCTATCACATACTTCAATGTATACAACAGCCTCTTGAACCCTCTCTAAAAAGTATGTCAAGGTATTCACTCCTTTCTTTGTCTATTGTGAGTTTAGTGTTTGAGTGACTAAGATCTATGAGAACCTGGCATTGGGTTACATATGCCTACAAGATTATGCATGATTTTGGGTGGGCTGCCTTGCCTTTCAAGCAGACAGTACCTCTCCCAACCCAGGGCAGGGAAAGGCACAATAGTGCCAAGCATATGCAGATCCCCATGTGGGCTATGTGCTGAAGGACACTTTACTTTGCTCTGGTTTGTGCTTCACCTATGCCTAATGTATTAATTTCTTACCGGTGATATCAGTAATGTGAGCTTGACATTTTACCATTATTTAGGTCCTATTTGCCATTCTGCATCGAGTGGACCAGAACTTACCAGCTGAAGCAGTCTTGCTCCATGCAGAACAAGCATTTGCAATGTAACGGGTATCGCGTTTGCTCATGTTAGAGCTGACAGCGTTGTAAACTCCTAACCCGACTTTTCACCTATCGGCAAAAGTGCATTTATGTACGTAACCTGAAAAAGTGCAATTAACTATGTAAAGCGCTCGACTTCTGCCAAGCGAAATCGCGCTAGTAAATTAGAGAAAATGTAGTCCACGAGCTGGACAGAAAACAGCGAGCCTCGCATGTTTTCTGTACTTGGTCGATGCGCTCGAGGAGGGCTAGCCACCGGAAAAGGCATGACTTTTCAAGGTCCTTCAGTTAACTGTACTGCATTCATTCACAATAGTTTGCTGCTGTATATACCTAGTTTGTCCTGTCCTCTCCGGATGACATTAACAGTGGGCACAATCAATATTCATGTACCGAGCCACTACTTCGCAGTAAGGCAATACCACATTTTATAGAACGGAGTTGTGATTGGCTGACACCATGATGATTCTGCAGAAGCTAACAATTTTCTGTGCAATAAAACTATATTAACCCCAGATGTTGGGGGAGAGTCAGATGACTTTCTGATGCTTCTATGGATACTGTCCATTTCTTATCGAGTTTGCTGCTCACTTGGAATGTAGAATAATTGTGATTTGCACTTTAGTCAGGCTCTTCTTATGGGTTGTCTGGATTATGGGAATGCTTTGATGGTAGTTCAAAACATGGCTGCACCCCTTGGTCTGTAAGCTTCGACCAGGCTCCCTGTCGCTCCCCACGGTTATAGCCCTTCACCAGCTCCTGGTGAGTAAACAATCCTTATTCAAACTTCCCTGTCTTGCTCACAAAATCTTTGGTTGGTAAGGGTCCGACCTACCTACAGCAGAAACTCACTCAGTACTGCCCGAGCAAGAATCATAAATTGAAGGTCAAATTGCTGCTGTGTCCCGCCGCATTCGCACTTGAAATAAGTCAGTCTTCCTCCCACCTCACCCCTCACTACTTGAATAAGCTTCCTTTTCATATTCATTTCTGCTTACAGTTTGGCTGCTCTAAAAAGCTTCTGAGGACCTGGTGGTTCTAACTGGTTGTCTTGTTTGGATTCAGTGAAGCACTGAGATACCCCTTTGGGAGTGAGTCGTTTGCACTATACTAAGTTCCTGTAACATAATGTGACATATTGACCTATTTACTGAGGGCCTTCACGGCACAGATTCTTGGTACCTTAATGATTCTCTACCGCATCTTTCAACTTTAAAAATTCTACTCCTGATCTAGATCTAGCCTGTCCTTACTTGACAATTTTTTTATATGTTGTAAGGTGTCTTTTCTGTGGTATATTGCCTCACGAAATTGAGGTTTAAACCCGCCTCCGAATCACCCACCTTTGGGTGTACTGTTGAGGTAATATTTTGGGGTGTACAATTTTATGTGTTCTTCACACCAACATAACTTAGGGACAGCCCTGGACAATCTCAAAGCATGGATAGAACATGGACAAAGACTGCCTACAGCAATGCAGGGACAACTATAGATTACTATAATGGTGATATTGCCTAGATTTGGTATTTATTCAATAATATCCTGTTTCACACACCCAAGGAGTTTTTTTTGCCAGTTCTTTCAGATGTTCCTGCAAAAGGTTATAGTGCACATTAAATGGGAAGCTCTTATCCAGCTTATGTAAAAAGGGGAACTGGCAGTACCTAACTTTTATCTCTTATCTGGCTGTACAAGCTTATAATGCATACTACTGGCTGAGCGCACATGAGCGGATAGAGCAGTTAATTGCTGAACCTTAGTTGCTACACTCGATAATATGCAGACAAGTAGCAGTTAGGAGAGATGATTTTGATGAAATTGAGGTAATTGGCTGGGTGTGGTGGGAGTTAGTGAAGAAGGCTAGTGTATGATGTCTTATTTGTCATTATTAAAAACAAAGTATAGTCATCTTCTTCATCCCTTCCCCAGGCTGGAGAAGCATGTTGAAAAAATGCTGAAATTATGGGCATAAATGCACTGGTGACTGGTTTCCCAATGGGTCCTTCATGGACTTTGTCGAATACAGAAATAGGTAAGGCATGACCATAATGATGCTACTACTGTATTTTGGAAATAGGAAGAAGCAAGGTCCACTCGGGAAGAGGAGTTAGGATAATCAACGCATGTTGGACATACAGCTGCAGGCAAGGTAAAGCTATTCCATTAAAATTATATAAGAAAAAAAAAAAGAAGAAAAACTGACGACATTTTAATTTTTTCTTGGATATACCTTACTCCGGAGTGTATGGCTAGATTACCGGATGGGAGCATTGTATAGTGGAAAGAAAAAAACAAAAAAAATACCAAATGGAGGAAAATAAATGCCTTTCTTTCATATTGCATGGCTATGCTGTCTTGTGTTTAGAATTTAGGGTATTTGCTTGATTTGTAAACTAAGATGGTTGAATATGTGATTGTTCTGTTTCCTGAGCTGGATAAAATCCCCTCTGGCTCCGTGAGGCCTGCGTTCACAGCAACAGCTGTGACCAACTTTGGAATGTTGGAGCTTCGGGCTTCTAACGGCCATTAGAAGCCCAGAGCACTCCATTGTTTTCAGTGGAGCTCCCAACATTCCGATGTTTTAATAGGAATTCCAGGGTATAAGCCAAATGTTTGCTAATCACTGTACCATCCTCCCCAATTGTTTCTTTGGCCTCCCTGCAAATGGATACCTAGGCAGACTGGCTCCCATATCCACATTCTAGATTGTGGGAAGTCAAAGCACTTATGAACACAATTGCAAATAAACATAACACAATTACTGTTGACTATTGCAATTCTCCACAAAGTAGATTCCATTAGGCAATGGACCTTAAAATTAAAAGCCCCTCTGCATGGATCCTAAAGTAGGGTAACATATTGTCACTACATTAACAGTGAAATTCCTCCGACATGTAATTTGACAATCTACCTCATGAAGCATTCCTCATTAAACACATTTCTTCTTAAATAAGCCATTGTATGGCTTACCTCAATTTAAACACACATTGAATGTGAATTGGGTAATAGGGATGCCGGTGAACTGAATAGTGTAGGGACTGCAAGACAGCACCTGTGAACCATACACTAATAACCTGCTCCACACCCTTGCTAAGTCCCAATGCTGGCATAAGATACTCTGCTTTTCAACAAACCTATTCCCACTCTCCCCAGGTAATAGTGAAATAGGTAGAAAGGTATAGGCAACTATATGAAATTGGTTGTGGAGGTTCAAGGGTGTTTAGACAGTGCAGAGCCATGGCCCCTCATTAGATGTTCAGTGATCATCTAACAAACATGCCAGCCTTGAGGTCACCATTTTCCTTAGGGTGCTATACCAGTGGAGGGATACAGAGACATAATAACCCAATAGGTGAATCTAACCACTTACATGAGTAAACTCCAGCCAAAAGCAATGTCAACATTGATGCAGTATAATGAAGGCAAATAAGGAAAGTTTCATTTTCTTTGCAAAGTTTCTTGCATGTATAGCAAGATTCTTGTCTGTTTAAGTGTAGGTACTATATTCATGTGATCCAGACTGATCATTAATGTGGTTTGCTTTTTCATGCATAATCGTTAGGGAAGGGGCTTGCTCATTCTGGGCAATGCAATAATTCTCACTGGTGTTTTTCTTTCAGAATAATAGCCGGGCTCTCTCCCTTCTTGGCACTCTTCCGTGTGGTATGAAACCCTTCTATCAGACATACTCACTTCCTTCTGCAGGTGTGGTGTTCACAGTATTTCTGCAAGCAGACTTCAACTGCAGGGGTCTTGATTGATTGTATAATTGTTTTACATTATAATATTATGAAGTTGGATATGCAATAAACTTGGTCCCTTTTTCCAAACTTAAGCTCAGAGACTGAACCTCCATTTGTATTGCATCGTCTTATGCCTGTTTAAGTCTGCTGGTCTGTCCTTAAGCATTTAAGCTACTGCATCCAGTTTCTGAAACTTCATTTTTAGTTGAACAGCGTTTATAAAATTTAGATTTGTTTTTGACAGAGTGTATGGCCGTGGATTATTTCCCTTTCATCTTCCACTTGAGACTGGGAGCATGGTAGCCATGTTGCCTTTAGTTTACTGGTGTTTTAGTCTTTTTATTTATGGATAATAAAGCATTTGTACTACAACAAAATGGTCAAGTAGACCTTGGGAAGCAAGACAGCTAAATATATATTTAACAGCGAGACCCAGCACTTGTTTGAGTCCACTTTTAACAAGAGAAGAAATTTCCTTGTGTATCTCATATCCTCATAATGCACCATGCGTCAAAATTATCACAGTCAGATCTTCTTAAAAAATATATGTCTTTATTAATTCCTCTGTGATTGTCCATATTTACATTTAAAAGTTAATCAAACTAGCCATAGCCAAGCTTGTTTGTCGCCGAACGGAATCATGTTAAGGAGAATATCATATTTAAATCGTAAGCCCTGAAGAAGTCCGTTGGGACGAAACGCGTAGGCTATGGCTAGTTTGACGAAGTTTTGAATGTATATATGGACAATCACAGATGAATTAATAAAGACAAAAATCTTTTTAAAAAGACCTGACTGATGGAATAAATTTTGACACATGGTACATTATGAGGTACACAAGGAAATGTCTTCTCTTGTTAAAAGTGGACACAAACAAGTGCTGAGTCTCACTGTTAATTGTAGTACCAGAAGTCCTGGTGACTGAAGATTAAGTGGTTGGCCCTCAAGACTCATGCACAATCAACATTCACTAACTATTGATGTAATTAAATGTAAAGGTGCAGCAGCAATCACCTCGGCCCCTTAGTTGTATATATGAAGCTAAATATATATGCATTGAAGATCATTGCCGATGAATGGCAATATAGCTGAATGCACATTACACATAAGGAGAATGTTTGTGAATGTACAGCACTACATGACACCAACGGATGCTTACTGGGTAAATAACATTTTTCATTCAATGGCATGTATGGCTGTAGGTATACATGCTATGCAGAGATTGTAAAGCAGTCCCACCATGATAGCGATGGGTAGCCTATGGGAGGTGCAGTTGACTGGAAAAGTTGTCTTAGTACTGCTTGTCCTACATTGCTGGCATGCAAGACATCTACACAATAGTGTTTTGTAAATGTATGTGGTATAGACAATATAGCTTTCTTACAAATGTCAGCTATGGGTATATTTCCAAGGAAAGCCATAGTGGCTTCTTCCTTCCTGGTAGATTGTGCTCTGGGAGTGACAGGAAGTTATCTTTTTGCTTTAGCATAACAAGCCTGAATACATTTTACTATCCACCTAGCTATGCTGCCTTTGGCTATTGGATGGCCTTTATGAGGCAGTGAGAAAGCTATAATGAGCTTTTAGTCTTTCTAAAGTCTTTAGTACTATCACTGTAGAACATTAATGCACGCTTAACATCTAAAGTGTGAAGGGCTCTTTTGGCAACTGAGTCAAGCTGCAGAAAGAAGACTGGTAACTCAATCGATTGATTAATGTAGAATTAAGACACCACTTTAGGGAGGATCTTCGGATTAGTGCGAAGAACCACTTTGCCCTATGAATTTGGAAGAATTGTTCTTCCAAGGCTAGGGCCTGGAGCTCACTGACACGTCTGAGAGATGCGATAGCAATTAAAAAAGCCACTTTCCATGAGAGGTACTGAAGAGGACATGAGTGAAGTGTCTCAAAAGGAGGTTCCATGAGCCTGGTAAGGACAATATTGAGGTTTTGTAACTGTGATGGAGGCACTTTTGGTGGAAATACCCATTAAAGGCCTGTACCTGCTTTGATCACTGGAATTCTAAACATGGATGTATGTTGTCTGTTTTGTGAATATGCAGCTACAGCTGCGATATGTAAGCAAATGAAGGTGTAAGCTAAATTTGCCTTTTGTAGATGAAGCATGTAGTAGACAACGTATTTGACAGTAGCTTTATTTAGATTAATGCATTTGGGTTGACAGTAGCAAACAAAGCCTTTCCACTTTGTGGCATAACATGCTCTGCTAGTGGGTTTAATCTTCTTGTGGGGACTACTGAGAGGTCCAGTAGTGTGGTGAACCAGGGTAACCACGCCCATGTGCGAGCTACAGGGATCATGTTGAGAGATCTCGTCCTGATCCGTCAAACTAGAGATGAATGAGAGGGAGAGGTGGAAAAGCGTAAGCAAATATCCCTGATCAGTTCATCCACAGAGCACTGGCCTGGGATAGAGGATGTGGGTACCTAGAGGCAAAGTTTTGGCATTTTGTGTTTTCTGCTGTGGCAAAAAGATCTATTTGAGGTGTTCTCCACTTCCAGAAGTATTTTGGAATGAGTTGTGGGTGGTGTTCCTATCCCTGAACGTATTGCCACATCCTGCTGAGCAGGTCTGCAAAGTTGTTATACACTCCTGGGAAATACTCTGCCATTGGGTGAATCGGAGAGTTGTGACAAATTGGAGTGACCATGCCCCACCCCCTTGTTTCTGAAGGTAGCTGTCATGTTGTCTGTGAGGACTAAGACAACTTTGTGAGAGAGGGGATGAAGAAATAGCTTTCAGGGCTAGAAATACTGCCCGAAGCTCAAGGAAATTTATGTGCAGGGGTTGATGATGTGGATCCTAATGGCCCTGTACTGAAAGTTCTCAAAGGTGAGCACCCCAGGCTGTGTGCGATGCCTCTATTGTCAGAATAACCCAAGGCACATGGTCTAGAAAAGGCTGCCCCTTTCAACAGGTTGGTGGTGTTCTATCATTGCAGAGCGAGTGACCCTGTAATTGAGCCACTGACGAGACAGACACTGCTGTAGGGGACGCAAGTGGAGTCTGGCATGTGGAACAATGGCAATGCAGGAGGACATCATTCCTAACAGGTGCATCACAGTCCTGATCTTGTATGATTAATTCTCTCGAGACCAAAGGGGGAGAGACTGAACGTTTTGAACAAGAGTCAAATCGGGGTATGCTATCCCTGATTCTGCATTGAGAATAGCTTCTAAATAAGGCTGTATCTCAAGAGGCTCAAGGCAGGATTTGAGAGAGTCAAGTGTGAAACCAAACATGCGAGGAAGGTCCACTGTCATCAGAGTGTGATGTTGGCATTTATGAGACAGTTGTCTAGGTAGGGCAGTAGTTCCCAAAATGTGCGCCACAGCACCCCGGTGCGTCACCAAAACCAGCCAGGGGCGCCGTGGTCAAAGTTGCAGAGCTCAGTCCATAATCTATGTGACTTATCATGTCAGTGTGTGTTCTACAAGACTATTAATGCTGCACACCTTATTGTTCATCAGTTATTATAATAGCCACTAGATGACAGTAGGAGTGCACACCTGAAGACTTGGGAGCAGCAAAAACATCTAGATACAAAAGAAAAACAACATCCTACAGCGAGTTTTCATCAAGCCTCTCTGAACAGCTGGACATCCTCGCAACAGCATATCACAGTATTGTGAACCATGCTTGATCAAGCAGGAACTAAAGCAATGCTTGGCCATAGCGAATGAGGCGAGAAACTGCTGGAGGCTGCAGTGTTGTGCAACACACAGAGAACAGCAGGATTCAGGCCAGATAGGAAGCAGGCGACGTTTCCCCGACACTAAAGGGGGCTACTTGGTATTCCGTATGGACACTGTGCAAGAGCAAAACGCTGTTACAGTCAGGTAGTTTATGGCTGAAGTAGGCCTACTGCCCTACTCTGTGCCTCATAGCATTTGTTGTGATGGGCAGAAGAAAAATGTGAATGACATCACAGTAGTCTAATGGATGAACAGGGCTGACAGAAAGTCCCTGAAAGTATGTATATTATATATATTTTTTTATTTATTAAAACCAAAAGGTTTTGAGTCATGCCCGACCAAAAACATACAAGTTGAACTATGCAGTTTCTCCTTATCCAGGAGATGTCCACTGCACTGTCATATTCGGATTTAGAGGCCCCTCTTGAGGGAGAATATGGTCTCAAAGCAAGGACCCATCTAGCTATGCAACATCTGTTTCTGCAGGTTTATAGAGAGTGAATTTGACCCTCCCCTCCCCCACCCCACCACTACCCTGCCAAAAAAAGTAATGTAATGAGGAGCCGCGACCAACAGCCAATTGATCAAGGGAGCTGCCGGGCGAAACAGTTTGGGGACCACTAAGGTAGGGGAATACATGTACATTTTGTGTTCTGAGATTTTTTGCTACTACTGCTGAGTGTTTTCTGAAGACCCGGGGAGCTGTGGTGACTCCGAAAGGAAGAACCTTGAATTGGTAGTGCTTGTCTGCAAATTACAAATCTGAAATATTTTCTGTGTGCAAGGCAGGCGGGGATATGAAAGTAAGCATCCTAGATCTAGGGCTGTCAAAGTTGTAAGAGGGGGATAATGTCTTGAAGAGTAACCGTGTGAAAGTGTTCGAATAGAATGTAGTGGTTTAAGGGCCCTAGGTCCAGAATGGGCCAGAGAGAGCTGTCTTTTTTGGAAATGAGGAATTACAGGGAGCATACTCCTGTTCCTCGGTGTTGTAGGGGAACTGCCTCTATGGCCCCTTTGAGAAGAAGGGATTGTACCTCTTGTTTGAGAAGTAGGTTTCCTTGAGGGAACTTGTGTGAGCAAGGAGGAATGTTTGGAGGCGTGGTAATGAGCCCCAGACAGTAACCATGTTGGATAACATAAAGGACCCATTGGTCAGAAGTGATGTTGACCCACTGTGTATGGAAATTTTAAAGTCGTCCCCTGACAAGTGTGGAGTGGGGGATGGGAAGAAGTACGTAGTCACTGTTCTGATGTTGATGTAGAGGTGCAGGTGGTGGAATTCTTACCTCTACCTCGGGTGCTATTACCTCAATAGGCTCCTCTGTAAGAGCTTTGCGCGTATGAACTGGAAGGCGGTATGACATGTGCGGTGGAGGCCTCTGTATTGTAACCACCTCTGAATGTGGGGCGATGAAAATAACTCCTTTGGGAGGGGGACTGTAAAGCACCCATGGATTTTGCAGTGCCCGTGTCTATTTTCAGCTTCTCAAGGGTGGAGTCGACTTGAGGTGCTACTTGTCGAAAGGCATATTGAGTACCACTTGTTGTACCTCTGGTTTAAAACCTGATCATTGAAGCCAGGTATGTCTCCTTACTAGGATGCTGGTGTTGATACCCCGTGCAGCCGTGTCTGCGGCATCTAGATCACATCTGATGGCGATATTACTGATTGTCTGCCCCTCTATGACAATCTGTTGTCCCCTTTTTCGGTGCTGATCTAAGAGGTACTGAAGGACCTCCTCCATCTCATCCCAGTGAGCCTGATCATATCTCACAAGTTAAGCCTGTGAGCTGGCGATGTGCCAATGATTGACTGCTTGCACAACCACGCTTACCTGCAGCGGCAATCCTTATCCTCTCTTTGTCTGGAGAAGGAGAGTCCTATGTGGCCTAACTATTGGCCTGTTTGTGTGTAGTAGTAGCCACAGAATCTGGAGGGAACTGTGGTTTTATGTAAGGTGAATTAAATGAAGTAGATTTGTATATTTTGTGTACTCTAGGGATGATAATCCTAGAGCGGACTGGTTCCTTTAAAATTTCTTCCACATGACGAAGCATTGCAAGGAGCAAGGGGAGGAACTGGATATCCCTAGGTCTGGACGTTAGGATATCAAAAAAGAAAATCTTGCTCAATGAGGTCCCTGTGCAGCTCAACATTGTGGAATGTGGCAGCTCAAGCTATTACTTGCTGGTGAAGGTTGTGTGGGGTATAAATCCAGATCTGTGAAAATAATGGGATCAGAGTCGTATGTGTCCCATGGATTTGTGTCCTGCTGTGTCCCATCCAAACCTTCTCCAGTGAATAAAGGGGAACCTTGTGGTGTTCGATCTCCTGCAGTAGGAGAGGCAGGAGAATGAGGAGGGGAAAAGAAAAAGGCTTATGAATAGTGGTGGTAGCCTTTTCCTTAGTCTTCTTTGAAGTTGGTGAAGTATCAAGAGCCTCCTGAAAGGATAGTTTCCTCTTGAAGGTGATCGGGTGGAGGAAGCAATAATGTGCTCTGTCCCCTCCTGGATGTTGAGGTGGCACTAACGAGCATCCATGGTCTCCAAAATGGGTGTAACGGGAGATGGTGTGGTCGAAAACGGACTACAGCCTTTCGGCTCCGAAGATGTTGAATCCCTGGATATTGGTTGGCGTCCTTTTGTCAGAGCCGATGCGGAAGTGGAGCTTGTTTGGCTCATTGCCGAAGTGGCTGGTGCCGAAGGACCAATGGGAAAAGCCACAACATCTCGGACCGATGATTTTGAGGTCTGTGCCAAAGACATTGTCTTGGCCTTGGCACTTTTTGATGCCGAGCCGGAGGACTGGGTATCCAAGCCTGTTCTACAGAACCAAATGCAAAAAGAACAAGTGATGGACGGAATGCTGAACAATGTCAAACATTCACCCCCAGTACAGAGATCTAGGCCTATATCCATCGTTTTTTTGCTGCCCATGCCATTCCAGTTTGGACCCAGCCATATGCAAATCAGTTTTGACCCTGTCCCCCATGGGAACAGTCCAGCCCGAACTACCAGGCCAGGTCTTTCCTGGACTGGAAACAAGCATCCTGGGACCGGTTTCAGGGTTTCACCCCTCATCCGCCATGCTAGCTTGAATCCAGTGGCATGGGAAGCACGGGGTGAGTCTAGGCTAGCAGGCTCGTTATAGTTTGACTTGTTGAAAGATTGGAGGAGTCTAAGCAGGCACAGACTTTAAATATGTTGGCTAAGAATTTAGGACCAGTTTTGAGGAGGATTTTTAACAAGAGACAGGCACATTTTAAAGTAAAGTGCGGCTTTGACACAGAGCCAGTGTAACCAGCAGAGATATGATCCATTTTTTTGAGGTTGAATATTGCTCTAACAAAGTATTCTGTGTTTTTGGAAAGGGGTAAAAAGATTTTTGCATGATGCACAGATAGGGAGAGTTTCTATAGTTCAGGTGTGACTGGATGGACACATTTGCCAAGCTATTTTTGGCAAAAGGAGGAAAATAGCATTATTTGTCTCAGGTCACACATCTGCAACAACTATGATTTCGTGATGTTTGAAATGAGTTTTTCAAGATTAAGGTCAGAGTCCAGCAATTACCTAGATTTAGAGCTGAGGAAGCTGGGGTGTGGCAGGTTGGTTCGGCAGGGTAGGATCCAAAAAATATCTGGAGTTAAAGATCGGAAGATTTTAAATTTTTTGGCTGATTTAACAAAATTAGTATTCATCCATGAAGCAATGGCATTTAGTAAGCCCAGGCGGCCCGAGACTGAGTTTGTGTATGTTGTTTAGGCTGATTAAGATTCAGGTGACATCAGCATAGAGGTAGATTTCAAACCCAAATTGTTTAATCAGTAAGGCTACAGGCTAAACGTAAACCAATTGGTTAACCAATACTGGAGGGAGACAGAGAGAGAGAGTGGGAGAGAGAAGAGGGAGACAGGAGGGGGGTGTGTGTGAAAAATGTAACCCTTGAGGAATGTCAAATTAAAGTAGAGTAATTTAGGGGAGGGGGTGTAACTGTTCAACTGAGCACTGTTTTGAACTGGTCAGAAATAAAAGATTTCAGCTAGAAGGCGGCTTCCTCTCTTCTCTTCAAAGCTGAGAGGCTGCTTAAGTGAATCTGGTGGCAAAAAAGCAATAGGTAGGTCTAGTAGTATAACCACTCCTGAGCTTCCACTGTCAACAATCCATCCCAGATCATCAATGGAAGAGAAAGTGACAATCTTGGCACAAAAACCAGACCTAAAAAGGCTTGTGAGGTACCTAAGATGTTATTTTGGTCAACAAAGTGTTGCAGCTGTTTAATGACAAACTTTTACATTAACCTGGCTATGTAAAGGAGGAGAGAAATGGGTCGAAGGCTGGCCAGATCTGACAGGTCAGATTGTGTTTCTTCAAAAACTGGTGTTGAATGGCTTTTTTTTTTTTTTTTTTTTTAATTAAACAAAAAGTTAAGAGTGGAATCTGCCCTTCCACCAGGGAACAATTAATGAGGGAAATGAAGAGGGTTAGGATAGACCTGTAAGATTTAATCTGTGCTGCAGGGTGGCATTCCATTGGGAAACCAGAGGCCATGCTACAGTTAATAAGGGCAAGGCATTCATCCTCTGTGACAAAAGTGAACTGCATCAGACCCTCGCATTGCTTTCTATGTTAGAGGGTGGCTCAGTTATATTAATCATTATTTTGTGGCAGGAAGGATTACCGGTAAAAAGGTTATTTTGCAGGTCTTCGCTGATTTTCTTAATTTTGACATAGAAAAGGAGTGAACTAATTCCTAGTAGGGTTTAATTTTGTTAGCTATCCTAGGCGGGTTGAAAAAGGGGTCATATTTTAAATACTTTGGAGGTGTTATTTTGAGCCTGTAATATTCCACAAGCATATTAAGTTTTTTGTCTGACAAGGTAGTTATACTTACACATTTGTCTACATCTTTTCCTTAAAATTTGTTTTATAAGTTTGTCTCTGCTTTAAGGGGCTCACTGAACCAGGGTTTGGTTAAATGTTTAGTTTTAACTAGTTTAGGCACAAGAGAGGCAATCATCTTCTTTGAGGACAGATGGTTCTGAAATGTTCCTATCCCTGCCTCCAGTCATATCACCTGGATCCCACCAAATGCACCATATCCTCTGGCACAGATGGCAAAATCTAAGAAAGGGGGCCACCTCTGCCCCACCATGCAGAATCCAACCTGGCCAAGGCTTAGAATTTCTGCACTGCTCCACTGGTGAAACACCTAACAGGCTCCAGGTAAATTTCAAGTTTTGAGTATTATCCTACTGTGTTGGTCCTTCATATTTTTTCAAGAATATTTCAAAGTACTTAAATCTCTGGTGCTGTCGTACATTATTTGGAGGGGCTTCTTTGAAGCAAGTCTAAGTACTGATATTAGTTCAGAGCAATTAAATCTTGGACGGCTGATTGTCAGTGGATACCTTGTAAGCATTGTTGAAGACAGATTTGTTTTTGTACATCAGCTTGTTGAAGAGTATGTGGGATTGGATGACTGCAGTCTAAGAAAATGTTGAGCTTTCAACAACACAACCTGGCTTCTTCCTTAGGAAAAGAGAAAAAGCTAAAAAAAAATAATAATAATAATAATAAAATCTGGGTTCCACAAGGGTGTAGAATTCCTACAGCTCGATGCCCAAAACATATTGTTTGGGGTCAAGGAAAACAAGTTTTCATGTTTATTTTGCCCTTTCGTCAAATGGGCCAAACACCCTTCAGCACAAACTCTTTTGCTGCCAGTTTACAGTACCACATTATGGATCTGTAACTGAGCAGTCGGCAGTTAAGGTAAGACTTTTACCCATGTACTCATGCAGTCTGAACTTGTATTTATGGTTCAGTAATGCAAAGCCTTTGTTATTAGAGTAAGTGCTCCAAGGAAATGCTGTAAACTATGACTGTACTGCCAGCAGTGGTTCTAGTACAAAAATGTATACACCCTTTTGAAAGTTCAACAATGAGGCTACATATAATGCTCCCAGAATGCCATCTGAATAAATACAAATACTCGCAGAAACTTGAAAGTAAGAGTTAATTGTTTGTTTTCAAAATAAAATGTACACTAAAAAAACATGCAACTTGAAAAAGTAACAATTTGATAAACTACTGTGAAATGTAAAGTATTTTTTCTATCTTTCTTTGCTTAGTAAAACATGTTGGCCACATGCTGGTAGTCCCAAAAACTATTTTTAATGGAAGATCAGTGTACAACCAATTTCAGCAAGATTATGAGGAACACGAACATAAACCTGCATTGGCCAAGCCAATAGTTCTGGTGTGGTTGTCAGGCTTTTGGTTTTGTCAATGCATGTCTAGTTTTGACAAACCCCAACCAACCCCCCCCCACCCCCAATATAAACACCAACAGTGGCTAAAAGCAAAAATATTTTTCAATTTCAAAAAGCACCAATTACCACAGAAGTCCCTGGGACTAAAATAAACTACGCTACTTTGTGTGCTAATATGCTTCTTTGTCACAGTGAAGTGAGCCAAATATTAGATAGGTAATTATAATTTTAATAAAAAACTAAAAGGTGTTGGTTAATATCTGCCCCAATAAGGGGCCCAATTCTTCAAGTCACAAAAGTGAACCCATGGTGTATGTCCTTACATTAGTGCAGATTTGAGGCTTTCCCGAATTAACAGAAGTAAGCACGGAAATTGTTCTCCTAGAAAATGTTTGAGAACTGCATTTTAGCACGTGCAAATGTGCACAATTAGATTTGTTCACATGAAAATCTGCTGAGCATTTCAGGCTCACCTTCCCTACAACCCCTTTTTACCCCATACAGGAATAAGTTTGACTTCTACCCTTGTCATGAGGGAATTTCCAACCTTTCTCAGTGTAGGAAGAGATTAAAGAAGAGCTATTTAAAACCTTTATCAACAGCAGTTTTTAGGTTTGGCCCAGGGCCAAAAGGGCATTCCAAACCTGGAACTACCACTTCCCGCTATTTTCAGCTACAGTTTGTGGATTTGCGAAAAGGTGGCAAAATGAGGGGATTGCTAGTATTCAAATCCTGCAGTAGGTCCCAATACCATTGGCTGCCCTGGCAGAATTTAGAAGTTGCCTGGGCTTTGCGTGAACCACGCAAAGTTTAGATTATTCCCGTTGGGTGCCCTGGAGTACCTGCCAGCCCAGGAACTCCTAACGGTGGGTCTCCCTTGGGTGACCAACAGTGTTCGGTATCTCAGAATCCAAGTAAGGAGGAATTCCAAACCGTTTCATGGGCTAAATAAGGGCAGGGCGATGATGGTTCATCAGAAGAATACTGGAACACTCTCCGGCTCTCCCTGATGGGTAAAACAGCCTTTGTCAAGATGATACTTTTGCCTCCGTGTCAGTATATTTTCCAGGCATTCTTATGATATACTCTGACAGACTAGTAAGGAACTAGACAGACTTATTGTGGAGCTACTCTGGGCCACTGGGAAGAAGAGGATTGGTCTTGCCACACTCAAAAGGACTTGGAAGAGGGGTGGTATACAGGTGCTTTCTATGGAATTCTATTACATGGCTGCCCAACTACAGCGTGCGGCACACTGGCTGGATTGTTTGGGGGGAGGCGGAGGGCAGTGCAACTTCGTGCCATCCATCATGGAACAGGTTTGCAGAGTGTGGGAGCAAATGGTCTGGAGAGTACTGAGACAGGCTCCATATGCGCTAGATCTATTTATGTGGACTCTAAAACCCTTCGTAAAAATTGCACAGCTAATGTCCGTAGAGCACTGGAGAGCTGGGGGCTAGAGGATTTATACCTAAAGGACTGGTTTGTCACATTAACAGATACCACTGCTAATTTTAACTTCGGGACAGGGCAGGTCTTACAATTCACAAAAATGTTAGCCACAGCATGGGGAATGTATGGGCCTCATTCCTAGAGGTATCTCAAGAGGATCAGATATTGGTGGCATTATTTAATCAGGCGGGGGTACGGTGGCTGATTTTGCAGGTTTATTGGGCATTGTGGGAAGATACTCCTTCGCCCGCACTGCCAAACCAGAATAGGTGGCATGAGGCCATGGGAGAGCAGCCAACACTCGGAATTGGGGACCATATACGAAAGGGTGAGAGGAACATCTACCAACACCTGCTTTAAGCTAATTCAGTATAATTTTGTGCACCAAGTATACTTGGCCCCGAAACCGCCACACACTATAAATCCCCAACACGCTTCCTCTTGTCTTCACTGTTCCATGGCTGGAGCTGATTTTCTGCACATGGTGTGGGAGTGCCGTGTCATTAGGTTCTATTGGCAAGCAGCGGTAGCCAGGGTGAAGAAAGACTCAGGATGGTTGCTTACTTTGGGTAGTAGACTATGCCTACTGTAAATGGTCCCAACTCGCAAACAGAAACATGTTAGCAGGTGATCATATAAAGTTTAATGCACATGCTGACCCATATACAAAGCCATGCAAAATACAGTCAGACTATTTTCTTTGGTAGTTTATTGCTGGCCAGAAAGGCCTCTTCTTTTAGCTATCCTTCTCAGCCAAAACGTGTTTTGTTATCTGGGGGTGTACTTATGACTTCATCAGCTGTTTAATTGGCTAATGAGACAGTCCTGATGAAGTCATAGGGACACCCCAGATAATGAAACAAGTGTTGGCTGAGAATGATGGTTAAATGGAGAGGCCAATCTGGTCAGGAATAAACTACCAACTAAAATACATTAGTGTTTAGAGTTCCGCGTGTGCCTTAAACTTTATGTGATTGCTTGCCAATCCTTGGATTGCAATTAAGGGAGTTGGGTGAATCTTCCCCTTTATGATCACCGCAATTGAGTAACTAGTATTCTCAAGACTGATTGTGATTTTCCTGTGAGCGCCTAGGATTTCTAAGAGAGCACCACTGCCTCTGGACTAGCTGAAGGATATGCAGAGAGGGCAGTAGCTGAGCAATGGCACTTGCGCATGGCACAGAGGCATAACAAGCTGGCTGATGACATGCAAGCATGAGCGGCTATGTTGGCTGAGCTGCTTGAGTCACAGGATGAGAGACTCCCTTGAGGAAATGAGTCCATGGGTTATGTCTGAGATGGATGGAATAGCAGGGTTGGTGCCCTGGAATGCAGGGGGAGGACGGGCTGAGGAGGGGGATTTGGCTGGGGGGTACAAAGCATCAGGGGGGATGCGAGTCTCAGGCATTATAATACAAGTATGCCCCTAGATCAGGATTGGAAATGTACTTGTAAGTGGATGTCCTATAACATTGCAGCCCAGGTGGTGTTGGGGAGAGGGAGTGCAAGGGGCTTCTTTTCTTAGGTTGTTTTGAACTCTATCACATCTACCTGTGACAAGAGTTGAAAATGTGTAATTCTACTTGTAATAAATGCCAGTAAAAATGTATACACTTAAAAAAATGTCAAACCCTGCAGTAATATGAGCTTGGTTATACTGTGGCACACCTTAGTCAACTTGTTCTCTTGAAAGGAAGCCCCTCATCAGTGGTCTTTTAAATTGTTTCCCACATTGCAGCCACTCCAGGAACAAAAGCCACCTTCTACTTGGATGATCCTAAACTCACAGTAAAGTTCAATTTCATAGGGAAAAGTTTCTTGCCTCATGGACGACTGCCTGAATTTTTTGGGTCAGAGAAGAGCAGAGCCCTTCTTGTTTATACAATTCACTATAGGACAAGTGAAAATGTCCTACTTGCTTACCAGATCCTACTGTCCTAAAGACTCCACTACCCAAAGGGTGACACAGTCAAGTACATTGGTCCAAACCTTGAATATAAAGAATAATACAGAGTCCGTGTCAGCTCAAGGCATGATGGTTTTCAGATGCCAACCTGTACAGGGAAAAGCTGAATGTTTAGTCTGTGGCTGCAAACACTTCAATAACAAGAGGAACCGTTGCACCTTCTTCATACTAGAAGGATCCATGACATTAAAAATGTGTCAATTTCAGAGGAAATCTGCTTGAGAGTGTCAAAGGACAGACTGACAGGAGATAAGATTACATGAACCGCTTCCCACACATGCAGATTTTAGTAAATAGTGCTTTGACTAAGTGTGTTACAGGCATGGCTGTGGACTTGGGGTGACAAGGGAGAGCACGGTCAGGCAAAATCCGACCCTTGCACGACCAACACTTCTTCAATACAGGGCTTTTAAGGTGAAAGGCACTAATAGTAGAATATTGAACCACAAAATACTATTCCCAATAACACCAATATTAATCAGATTAGACACCAAGAGACAGCTCTCCAAACAGCGAGTGCTACATTTTCATGAGTGCAACTGAAAAGATAATCGTTACAGAAGCAATATATTGAAGATCTTTCAAATTTAAAAATATTCACAATTTTGTAGCTTACCTAACTTGCAGAAAAAAGGAACCCCATGTACCCATGCACTATTTCAATAGGCACTGTGTGTTGTGTAGTAAAGCCTCATTATGTTTCTTTACAAAGCACAAATTGGCACTGTCACAGAGAAGCAAGTTAAATGAAGGGAACAACAGCAAAAAGAGCAAGGCAAAGCAAACCAGATGGGTTATCATTAAGAAAGGGGGAGAGGCAAATTGGAGATGACCCCTATGGGAAAACAATTGTCACATACAGAAATCCACGTTATTACCCATCAAAACTATAAGTGGGTTCTTTCACATAGAAGAAACTCAAAATGTAAACTACAGCTGGGCCACTAAGGGCAAAGCAGGCCAGTCTCAGAAAGGGTTACATTGAGCAGATATAGCAAGGTGAGATAGGATTGTGCTGGGTCTCAACATTAGAGGAACTGTTGGGTAGAATGGTCCTTCCCAGTACAAGGAACATGGCAGATGCGGCCTTGTGTGTGATTGCATCACCTACCTAACAGTAACTCAGTACAACCGTGCTAAAAGAGACAGTACAAGTGCTCTGGGTAAGTGGTACACAGCTAAGGCTCCCGATCCACTAAAAGAGCTGCCTTTGAAGTTTGGCATCAAGGTCCTGATCCTCTTGGAGAGATTATTTTGCCAAGTCAGCTGCTGTTACAAAACTACTGAAAACCTAAAGCTTTGCAGTGACTCTCGCTGAAGCAGCGGAACAAAAGAAAGATAATGGCTTATGGACTTTTAAGTCTTTTTCTGACCCATCATCATTTTGCACAGTGGTGGGTACTGCCCACAAATGCTGACATTATGAGAAGGTGCTAGGTATGATGAACACAGGCTGGAAAGCAAAACAGAATCTTTTTTAACAGTGATAGCACAAAATGAATGTTTCCCACGCAAATTTTGCAGTACTATGTTAAAAACTATGATAGTGCATACGCTTTCACCACAAACTAATCTCCTTCATGTAAGATTTTTTTTTTTTTTTTAATGTTAAAAAAATGATTGGCCGAAAGGTTTGATTGACAAACTACTATTAACAGAAAACCACAATGGGAGGGTACATATGGAGATTTTGATGCAAAGCACAGTGTTAGTCAACTGCATGGGTATGGCAGACATAAAGGAACACTGAGACCGTTAAATAAAATAAGCAATGCTTACCTGTTATTTCGGGGTATAATATGCTACAGTCTTTGTAATAAATAAGGCACATAACAGTTCGTTCTCTTTTCTTGGGAATTGCTACACTTCAAGTAAAAAACTACAAGCATACAGCGTAAGAAGGACTATATACATGCATACGGCGTAAGGTTAATTGCATTCTTCTTTAGAGTTACTTTTCTTTACATAAGACACAACTTTCTACAATGATATCAGTAGTTTTCACATTGGTTTATTACATTACACCGTTACTTTGGCTCAGTAAAGAAAGTTACTTACCCAATTTATAAATAGATACTGTTTGATTGCTATTTTTCTTTTGTTTGTTCTTTGCCTTGCATTACATAAGTCACAATAGCAGGCTCTGTTACAACATCCTCGGTTTTGGGGTGGAAAAGTGGATTTGTCTTGATGTTATACCAGCCCCAATGCACAAGACCGAGTCCAGTTCCCATAACAATCAAAACTTTATAGTTCTTCCAAATGTTTTTGAGGCCCATATTCTAGATTCCACCTGCACAAAAGTAAATTAGTTTTGGATTTTTAATCATATAAACATTAAAGAACAATGACAGCCTCAAACATGAGCATTCAAAAATATACTTATAGTAACCACATGTACCATGCTACGTTGAAAATCATACAGTTAATTCCTCTCAATAGAGATACCTAATTGATAATGTTTCTGATTTTATTGACTGTTGCTGTTCTTAGCCTGGTAACAAACTATTCTTCAGGGCCTGCACTTCCAAGTGGTTGTGCCAAATCATTGTAAATTCCCTTTTTTGGGCTGCAGAGCATACTCTAGAAAGTAAAAGCCAACTGTGCCCACGCAGCTCGCCCCTACATGCACTTAAATTTTTTTAAATTATTTTGTAAGCGCGAATGTCTTAAAATGACGTGACTACTATAGCGCCTTTATTTTTTTGTTTGTCTTCTTTAGCCATGCTGAACAGCATCAGGGATGCTAATATATATACACACACACACATTTATTTAAGTATTTATGTATAGTACTAAATGTTTACCTTTATTTAATTTACATTATATTAATGTTAGGTATTAAAATATTTGAGATTTACTGTTTTAAGCACTATACATACACATACACGTATCTCTCAAAAAACTATATTTTTGTATGTTTTTAATTAAATTAGTGTCAAATGATTTTTTTAAATATTTTGTATTTACCTTTATAAGTATAGGGAAACAATATTATTGCAATCATTATTTTTGGCAAGATAAGTATGTATTTCAATATTGTTGTGTTCTATATTGTGTCAGTGATCCCAATCAGTGCTCTGTGTCGGGCTGTTGCCTGGACTTGGCAGCGCTCCAAATGCTGTGGCTGTGCCACAGCAACTCACAGTGATGACTGGTTCCTCCAACCTTC
Source organism: Pleurodeles waltl (assembly GCF_031143425.1). NCBI lineage: Eukaryota > Metazoa > Chordata > Amphibia > Caudata > Salamandridae > Pleurodeles > Pleurodeles waltl. The sequence continues at coordinate 378,236,917 of NC_090444.1, read as the reverse complement.
TGGTGCTCACTGGGCCAGTCCTTAAACTATCCAGTTCTGGTCAGGTGCTCTCCATCAAGTGTTTGGAATCTGATAGAGACATCTAGCTGCAGATTCCTTACCTTAGAATTTCCAGGCATCAGCAACTTTTGCTGAGCAATACCCTTGTGCGCTCCATCGAGTGGTGTCGTTCGGATCCACGTGGCATCATTGTTGGAGCCACGTCACGATTGCCTATAAAGGCACCACCCAGGCACGCATATGTCAGTTATTTTCCTTCTGTGCTGGTTAAAGAGCAGATCTGGAATCAAGCTACCCTCTGGTTTTTTCACAGGCCTTTTTTTGACTTTTTGATGAAGATTTTTTTAGTTTGTGCAAAGGAAGATATGTAGGAAAACTGGGTTCAAGCTGTGCGATGCCTGCAACTGCGCCATGTCGGTGACGGACCCCCATGGTGTTTAGACCAAGAGCATGACCTGAAGTCGTGTTCCGACTGCCGGTCCATGGTTCTGAAAGCTTTGAGGGAGTCATCGTGGAAGCTGATAGTGGCCCGGCAGTCGACGTCTTCTGGCGCAACTCCTCGTAAGTCCTGGTCCTGGTTGAGGAAGAGGTTGCAGGACCGATCCAGGAGTCCTCTTAATCACACCTGAGGTTTTCCGGGCACGCAGGGAAGAAGAAGAAGAAGAAGTCCAAGCGGACTTAGACTTCACCTCGCCTGTCAGCCAACGAGGCAAGTCGAGAACGTCAATGTTCCAAGCACGGTTCCGCGGAGCTGTTGCCAGGGCAGACTTTGAGCCTCTCCCCTTTCCGGCAGACAGAACAAGACAGAACAACCCACGATCAAATCAAAGTTTTACAAGGCAATGCATCTCGTATTTGAGCAGGCTGACCCAGCTGGCGTGCCTTCAGGCCCCATGGGGTCAGCAGAAGCCCCATCAGGTTCCATGCTGGCAGCTTCAGCGCCGATGAGGTCTCTTAGATCCGATATCGGATCTGGAACGACACAGAGTCCACACAGTAGGCCTCCTCTGGCGTCGCTCCCGGCGCCACAAGCCCCATTCTAATATCTGATGGTTTCAGAGCAAGAACAGTGTCGTACAATGCCGATTCTGCCACCAACAGGTGCCAGATCATTGCCTGAGCCTTTCTATGATCAATCAGGCATTGGTGAGGAATGGGAGGGGTCTCAGGACCCTCTAGAGTCTCAAATTGGAGCACATGGACTGGTATGTGTTAGGATAGGCCAGTGGACTCAACACCTCTCCAGACACTGGCATGCTCTCACCTCCTACGGTGGACACGGAGGAGGGAGCATCGTATGCTATGGAGGTGCGCAGGGCAGTTGATGTCCTCATCCTAGATCTACCTACGGTGCCGGTCCGGACTAACCTTCTGACTGAGGTGCTTCAGTCGGGTATTTCCACATTAGAACCAATGTTACCCTTTACTGAAGCCCTCACGGATGTCCTGCTTGGAACTTAGTCCAAACCCAGCACAGGAGGTCATGTAAATAGGACAGTTGGCCACTGCAATCACCCAGCTCTGGGCGATCCTAGCTTCTTCACACAACACCACACCCCGGAGAGCTTAATAGTCCCAGCCTCCATTTTCTATGGCACCTTCACTTCCGCTCCCCCGGATAGGGAATCCAAGAGGGTGGACCAGCTTGGGAAGAAGAAATGTTCTTCCTCCAGCCTGGCATTGAGGTCAGTAAACACCTCATGCCTATTGGGCTGTATTTCCATTACTTTGTGGGATACAGTGGCGCAGGTGCTGCCTCGGGTCATGGAGGGCGTGCGGGACACTCTCACAAGCAGTCAAAGAAGGGAGAGAAGCAGCCAAGTTTACTATTAGATGTGGTCTGGACATGACTGACTCGCTGGGCAGAGTGATTTTGTCAATGGTGGCCCTTTGTCGTCACTCCTGAGTTCATACATCTGGCTTTTCGGGGGATGTCCAGGCAAAACTTATGGACATGCCCTTCAATGGGTCCCGCCTATTTGGTGAAAAGGCATACTTGACGCTGGAGCGCTTTAAAGACTCCCGGGCTACGGCCAAGTCCTTGGGCCTCTCAGCAACCCCTTGCCAACAGTCTTTCTTTTGCCCCTTTCGAGGCTTCGGAAGGGACGGGGTACCACGCCATCCACTGTCCTCCGTCAGGTCAGCAACCTGTGAGGGGACGAGGTCGTGATACCTTCAGTCCCAGAGGGTCTGTCCTGCGGTCGTCCACCACCTAGCCCCCACCTCCAAAGCGCCCAAGTGTGATTCTGCAAGACCAAGTGTGTCCAGTTTAAGGGAGGATGCCATTTCATCTACCTCACTGGCAGTCCATAACATCATACAAATGGGTCTTGCAGATCATACAAAAGGGCTATTCCCTCCCATTCCAGTGTTTCCGTCCCTCTATGCCGCCATTAAAAGAACGGCTGATGGAGGATCACTTAGTCTTTCTCCGCAAGAAGTTACGGCTTTCTTGGCCAAGGGAGCCATAGAAAGGGTCCCGATGTCAGAAGTAGGCAGTGGTTTTTATTACCGCTACTTTCTGATATCCAAAAACAACAGGCGTCTTCACCCTATTCTAGATTTGGGGGACATCAATCTCTTCCTCAAAAAGAGGAGAAATTCAAAATGTTCACTCTGGCTCAGGTCTTGTCTGCCCTAGACCAAGGAGACTGGATGGTAGCTTTGAACCTGCAGGATGTGTATTTTCGCATCCTCATACTGCCTGCACACAGGGGTTACTTGCAGGTCAAGGTGGGCCATGAGCACTTTCAATTTACCGTGCTTCCCTTCGGTCTCACCAATGCCCCTCGAGTGTTCACCAAAGTGATGGTGGCAGTAGCAGCTCATCTGCGCAGGATAGGGGGTTTCAGTCTTCCCCTACCTAGACGACTGGCTGTTAAAGGCTCCTTTGCCCCAAGCTGTCATCACCCACCTTCAGACTATGGTGTACTCCCTGCATTCGCTGAGGTTCACTATAAACGTGTCAAGGTCACACCTGACTCCCTCTCGGATGCTCCCTTTCACCAGAGCTGTTCTGGACACAGTGCAGTTTCAGGCTTATCCTCCCGAGCTGCAAGTCCAGGACATTCTGGTTATGCTTCCGATATTTTGGCCTCTTTCCTGGATTTTGGTGAGACAGACTGAGGTTGTTGGGCCTCATGGCCTCCTGCTAGTCAAATATGCCAGACGGCATATGAAGGCTCTGCAGTGGGACCTGAAGTTCAAATGAGCACAGCATTAGGGGAATCTAACAGACAGTTCAGATCTCAGAGGGAACTGCAAACGATCTGCAGTGGTGGTTAATGAACTGCAATTGGGTCAGAGGCAGACTCCTCACTTCCCCAAACAGAGTTTACAGTAGTGACAGATGAGTCACTTCTGGGATTGGAAGGCCATCTGGGAGAGGTGGAGATCAGAGGCCTCTGGTCTCCGGCAGAATCCGGACTCCATATCAACCTACTGGAGCTCTGACTGACATTGAAAGCATTTCTTCCTGTTGCAAAACGAAAGATGGTGCAGGTCACAGACAACATCACTGCAATGTGGACTGCAACAAGCAGGCCGGTGTGGGGTTGTGGCCCTTTGTCAAGAGGCTCTGTGTCTCTGGACATGGCTGGGACAGCAGGGCATAACCCTGGAGGTTCAACAGCTGGCAGGCTCTCTCAACAACAGGGCTGACAAACTCAGCCGTCGATTCCTGGTGGATCACGAGTAGTGTCTCCACCCGGAGGTGGTAAAAGGACTCAGCAGTGGGGAGAGCCTTGGTTAGATCTGTTCGCCTCTGCAGAGAATGCGCAATATCAGCAGTTTTGTGCGTTGGGAGTTTCCAAGGCAGCACTTGCTCAGCTACGCTTTTTGTCGCAAGTGGAGTTCAAGCCTCCTGTACGCCTTTCCGCCCCATACCACTTCTGCCCAGAGTTCTCAAGAAGATCTAGAACGACCAGGCCCAAGTAAGCCTGGTGGCTTTGTACAGGGGAATGAGAGTCTGGTATCCCAAGCTTCTGAAAAAGGAACATTGATCCTTCGATCAGGCTGCCCCTTCGGTAAGATCTTCTGTTGCAGTAGCAGGGGAAGGTTCTCCACCCGAACCTGTCAACTCTGCGCCTTCATGCGTGGCGTTTGAGCTGCGACAGTTGACAGCCTTCGACCTTCCTCCCGAAGCCTGTAAAGTTATTCTAGCAGCCAGACGTCCCTCCACTAAGACAATATACGCCTGCCATTGGAAACCTTTTTTAAATTATTGTACAGAAAGATCTACTGATCCTTTTTCCTTTTCTCTCTCTGACATTCTTCTCTTTGTATTATCTCTTGCCCAGCAAGGCTCTGCCTTGGGCACTCTCAAAGGCTATCTTTCAGCCTTTCCAGTGTTCCTTCAGCTGCCGGATCAGCCTTCATTATTCAAATCACCTATTGTACATAGATTTCTCAAAGGGGTTGTTTCCACCACCCCCCTTGTTATGCCTCAGTGGGACTTAAATCTAGTTCTCACATTTCTCATGTGCGCTCCTTTTGAGCCCTTACACAAGTGTCTCCTCTGGTTGCTCACGATCAAGACAGCCAGATAATGCAATGCCGAAGATAAGTAACTTGTTCATTTGGATACTACCTGAACATGGAGGCTGTTCTGAAGAAGGGGCAGTGCTGCTGCTGAGACACAAGAGGGATGGCATCCTGTCACTAACCAGTTAAGTATCTGCCTGAAGCTGCACTTTGAGGGACAGGAGAAGTGGTGGATGGTTGATATGCTGCCTTCCAATATGAGCAGAGGATTAAACAGTTATTTGGAGGAAACATGAGGAAATGACAGAAAATGGTTAAGTCGCAGCTTACTTTTTATTCCAGATACATTAATTCAATCTTTCTGGCACAAAATGCTGTAATCATTCCAAGTAGATATAAGATGGAATCAATCCCTTTATGTGCCAAAAGGTCAGTCTTATAAATTCAAAAGACAGAAACATAGGTAATGTACAATTAATGAATACCAACAAATGTCACTGCATTCTGTGGTTGTCATAAGAACACAGAGCTCCAGGCTTGCTAGTGGCATCCTTGTCTGACTGGGGTCGGTTGTATGATTATTACTGAAAAATAAACTCTTTAAAAACAATCTTTTGGGTCCTAAAACTGGCAATGAAGGTAGGATACGACAGAAAAACACAAGAAGAATAAAATAGCGACCCCTTACAGTCATTTGTGCTGAAACAATGGTGCGGCTAGAACGTGCAGGAAACTCCAGAGAAGGAAGGTGATCTCAAGTTTTATTGCAGTAGGCAAGAAACTGAGGTAAAGACCTTTAGTTCATTTTCATGAGGATATTGGCAGACTGGATTTTGGCCCAGCCCCAGCATATATAGTGTACCGCAAGCAAAGTGAGGAGGCCATTTGGGACGTGCAGCATTTAAACTTTCAGGCAGCGAAGTTGCTGCATGTTGCCTGCTGCACATGCATTGCTATCTTTAAAGCTTCTCAACGCATGTTGCCTGCCATGCGCACTGCTGTCTTCAAAGCTGTGATGCGTGACATCCATACCATTGTGTATCTTCAAAGCGACAATGTATGGCATTTAATCTCAGGAATATTGATGTGTGCTGTTGCTGCGCACTTCTGAGGGATAATGACAAGCGTTGACTGCTACCTATAGGGCAGTGTAAATTTTAGTTAGGTGAACACGTGCTGGTTAAGACTACTCAGGAGCATAAGGAAAAAACAACAATTAAATAAAATAAAATAAAAATATATATATATACACACACACACACACACACACACACACACACACACACCTTGCATTAAGTGCATATTCACAGAAGAGCATTGATCTGAGGCAAGTGGGCTTGCTGAGAGAGCAGCTATGGTTATGCTGAATGAACCGGATACAAAAGCAGTGTCATGTGACCAATTAACAAAGAAGAAGGACAAAGCATTTACAGCAAGTGGTGAACAAAGAAAGAGGACTAGGATCTTACGTGGGACTTGGCATCAACATGGGTGTATGGACGATTGAGAACAAAAGTACAATAATCTCGAATGGTTGACAACAGTGACCACTTTTATGGTTTTACTTTATTAAAAGAAATCCACAGAAGAAAGGTAGAGTAGTTGACAACGGTAAATACTTTTATTGTTCTGTTTTATTTTGTTAAAGAAAATCCATTGATCACAATGACTACTTTTATTAGTTTATTTCTAGTGTTTTAACTGTGACAATATATATATAAAAAATATTATACTTCTAACATTAACATGGCGATGTAAACAATTACTGCCCCTCCTGTGTTCTTGCAGGCTCCAGGGTTCTCAGGTATGATGTGAGGATAGGAAAGAATTGTTTTAGATGTACTTGGAAGCAATAGGAGGGAAGGGTTTGGTGGTAAAAAGAAAGTTAGCCCTACTGAAACACAGTCTTGGAGTTGTGAGAAGTAAAGTTCTTAAAACATTACCTAAACCTCAAAGTGAGGAAAATTAAAGAGGTGATGGGTCAGGTCCCGAAGATGAATATGCACCAGTTATGAAAGCATTAGAAGAATTTTAATAACAAAACTGAGTACTGTGGTTTAACACCACCAATTTTTTTCACATGCTCAGCAACCTGTTGAAACAAAGAAAAATATGTAGCTGCATTGAGAATGTTGTCTGTATCTCAGGGACCAAATGATAAATCGGACTAGTAATAGAAGAATACATGAGATGCTATGCAAATGAAATCCCTCCTCAGAGGAAACCTTAACCATAGCACACCCCATAGAAAACACGCCTTGCTATGTACAAGAATTAAATGGTGATCATGATAAAAATAGGTCAGATGAGAATGATGTGAATGCTGTGCAGAAATGTGGGCTCAAGAAAGACAAACAAAAAGGGTGGAGAACTAATAGAGGTTCTCAAAGAGAGGTGCCAAGGAAACAATGCTACAGGTGTGGGAACACACATTTAGCTAAAACGCATGTCCAGCTGTTAATGCTAGATGATACAAGTGCTAAAAGACAGGACATTTTCAAGAGTGTGTAAGGTGGGAAGTAAGGACAAAAAAATATATATATATATATACACAGGGAGTGCAGAATTATTAGGCAAGTTGTATTTTTGAGGATTCATTTTATTATTGAACAACAACCATGTTCTCAATGAACCCAAAAAACTCATTAATATCAAAGCTGAATATTTTTGGAAGTAGTTTTTAGTTTGTTTTTAGTTTTAGCTATGTTAGGGGGATATCTGTGTGTGCAGGTGACTATTACTGTGCATAACTATTAGGCAACTTAACAAAAAAAAAAATATATATACCCATTTCAATTATTTATTATTACCAGTGAAACCAATATAACATCTCAACATTCACAAATATACATTTCTGACATTCAAAAACAAAACAAAAACAAATCAGTGACCAATATAGCCACCTTTCTTTGCAAGGACACTCAAAAGCCTGCCATCCATGGATTCTGTCAGTGTTTTGATCTGTTCACCATCAACATTGCGTGCAGCAGCAACCACAGCCTCCCAGACACTGTTCAGAGAGGTGTACTGTTTTCCCTCCTTGTAAATCTCACATTTGATGATGGACCACAGGTTCTCAATGGGGTTCAGATCAGGTGAACAAGGAGGCCATGTCATTAGATTTCCTTCTTTTATACCCTTTCTTGCCAGCCACGCTGTGGAGTACTTGGACGCGTGTGATGGAGCATTGTCCTGCATGAAAATCATGTTTTTCTTGAAGGATGCAGACTTCTTCCTGTACCACTGCTTGAAGAAGGTGTCTTCCAGGAACTGGCAGTAGGACTGGGAGTTGAGCTGGACTCCATCCTCAACCCGAAAAGGCCCCACAAGCTCATCTTTGATGATAGCAGCCCAAACCAGTACTCCACCTCCACCTTGCTGGCGTCTGAGTCGGACTGGAGCTCTCTGCCCTTTACCAATCCAGCCACGGGCCCATCCATCTGGCCCATCAAGACTCACTCTCATTTCATCAGTCCATAAAACCTTAGAAAAATCAGTCTTGAGATATTTCTTGGCCCAGTCTTGACGTTTCAGCTTGTGTGTCTTGTTCAGTGGTGGTCGTCTTTCAGCCTTTCTTACCTTGGCCATGTCTCTGAGTATTGCACACCTTGTGCTTTTGGGTACTCCAGTGATGTTGCAGCTCTGAAATATGGCCAAACTGGTGGCAAGTGGCATCGTGGCAGCTGCACGCTTGACTTTTCTCAGTTCATGGGCAGTTATTTTGCGCCTTGGTTTTTCCACACGCTTCTTGCGACCCTGTTGACTATTTTGAATGAAACGCTTGATTGTTCGATGATCACGCTTCAGAAGCTTTGCAATTTTAAGAGTGCTGCATCCCTCTGCAAGATATCTCACTATTTTTGACTTTTCGGAGCCTGTCAAGTCCTTCTTTTGACCCATTTTGCCAAAGGAAAGGAAGTTGCCTAATAATTATGCACACCTGATATAGGGTGTTGATGTCATTAGACCACACCCCTTCTCATTACAGAGATGCATATCACCTAATATGCTTAATTGGTAGTAGGCTTTCGAGCCTATACAGCTTGGAGTAAGACAACATGCATAAAGAGGATGATGTGGTCAAAATACTCATTTGCCTAATAATTCTGCACTCCCTGTATTTAAGCTAGGCTAATAAACAAACACCTTGAGGAAGATAGGAAGATGATGACAACAGCCTCAGAGAGTATGTGGAAGTACTGGTGGTTTGTGGGGTAGAAGAATCTGACTGCATAAAGAAAATGGATATCGCCCCCCCCTCCACCCCAAAGTGCATAATAGGAATAAATGGTATAGAGGTAAGCCGATTTGTGTTTGTGCTCTCCATATACTTTGGTGGACAAGTCCATTTGGGAAAGTACGAACAAATCTATTGGGTTGATTCCTAATAATGTGGAGCTCCAAGGGTATTGCGGGGTTGAATTACCAATGCTAGGCTATTTTTTTTTTTAAGCTTTAACATAAAAAGGAAGATATGCACAAAGTAAGGTGTATACTGTTGAAAGGGAGAAAACACTGCTGGGATGGAAAGAGCAGAGTGCATTGGGAATTGTATTGGATCCAAACCTTCCTGAACAGGTTTTTACTAATGACATAGCCAAGGTAGAAAGGTGGCAGGAGGAGTACCCTAAATTATTATATATTTTTTTTTAACTGATGTTTGAAGACATTCAAACAGCGTATAATATTAAAAGAAAATGCTATTCCTAGCGTGCATAAGGCAAGGAACATGCTGTTAGCATTACGTAAATCTTTGTCTGAGGAATTAAACTGATTATGCAATGAAGAGATCATAGAACCTGTTGAGGCGTCTGATGGCTAAGCCCTATTGTGCTAGTGAAAAAGACTAATGGGAAAATATGCATGTGTGTAGATCTACGGGATGTGAACAAGAACATCTGGGTTTACAGGCATCCACTTCCTAAGAGCAGTGAAATTTTGATGAAGGTAAAAAATGCTATGTATTTCATCACGCTTTATTTATCCAGCCAGCGCTTACCATCAGGTGCAATTACATCCGGAGACCAAACAAATCACCTAATTAATTACACCTGAAGGGTAGTATCAATTCAAACGCATGCCCTTTGCTTTAGCGTCCGCTGTGTTTCAGAGGGTAATGCAGTTGGTGTTACATGGGTTACACAGGGTATTGATATTCCAGGATGATATTCTGGTGTTGGGTGAAGATAAAAATCAACACAAGGCGTATTTGAGGAACGTCTTGGACAGGTTGGATGAAGCAGGTTTACCGGTGGAGTTAAATATGTAAAATTATGAAGAAATAAGTGGACTATCTAGGACATACATTATCTGCAGAGAGACCCAAAATGAAAGTGATTGAAGCAACTGAGAATGCTCCTTCACCCAGAAACAAAGAAAAACTAAAATCATTCCTAGGTTTTGCCGACTATTACTCCAAGCTTGTGGAACATTTTTCAATCAAGGCACATGTGTTGAATAAGTTGTTTAAAAAAGGGACCAAGTATGATTAGATGGATGAATGTCAGTTTACATTTGATGATATCAAGACAGCTAATGTGAAGGCCAAGGTGTTGTGCCTTTTGATTTAGCAAAGAGATCTATAGTGGTTATTGACGCAAGTTTGTTTGGTTAAAGGGAAGTTCTTATGGAACAGCATGGAAGCAGGGAAAGAGTGGTAACTTTTGTCTTGCGCATGTTAAAGGGGACAGAAATCTTATACTTTGTTATTGAAAAAGAGGCTTTTGCGTGTGTGTGTGGGGAACACAATTCAAACTCGGAACAGATCATCGACCAAGGGGAGCTGGAAGAGCCATGTCTTGTATCATAAACTGGTTGTACAGACTGCAGGAATACCTTCCAAATTAAATATGTACCAGGTCACAAGAACGTGAATGCGGATTGTCTATCTCCTTTACCTTTAAACGATGTTTCAAGTAGTAAAGAGGATGACTGGGTGGTAGCAGAGGTAGGTCCCACTTGCAATGGAGCGATATGGAAGGATGAATGGTTAAAGGAAACTGAAAATTATGACTTTATAAAATTACTTATTGACAAGCTACCAAACCGAGAGAGTTTTACACAGGAGGAAAAAGAGAGGCTGAATGAGTATATGCCTATCTGGGATGAATTTCCAGTAGTTGATGATGTGGTCAGAAGGTGTGACATGTTGGTTATACTGATTTCTTTGCACCATAGGCTTCTAGAGTTATTACACCAAGGTCACAGAGGAATTTCTGCAATGAAGAAGGCAGCTTGTAATGATTTCTGGTGGTCAGGCATGGATAAGCAAATAGAAATTAACATTTGGAACTCTGAGACGTGTGTTTGTACTGACAGAATATATAGTGTAGCAGAAACAACTATAACTCCAGTGAAGTTTCCCTAAAGACCCGGGCAAAAGGTTGTGATTGATATTTGCGGACCATTTGAATGTTTGAGTCCCGACAGTAGGTTTGCAATACTTTTAACAAACTCTTACTCCAAGAGGCCGAAAGTTCCTTTCGTTAGAGATATCTAATCTCAATTTGATGGCATTTTGTGAAGAGATTTTCCTGAGACAGGGATGCCCAGAAACAGTTGTGCATGACAAACGGGCCACAGTTTTTCACTGAAGAATTTGAAATGCTTCTTAAACATGACCGAATTAAGCACCAAAAGACATCTGTAAACAATTACAGGGAGAATGGTTTAGTCGAAAGTTTCAATCGAGTGTTGGGAGAATGCATTAAGTTGGCTCTGGGGAAAGGCTTGAGTTGGAAAAAGGAAGTAAGGAACATGTTATGGAGTTAAAGGACAACCCCTCATTCTGTAACTAAGTAGACTTAGGGTGGACAAGAAGAGTCTGGACAGATATGACTGGAGGACAAGAGTGGACAGTACCATAGAAAATATACTGCCAGACATAATGAAGGTTTGAAGTGTAGGGTGTTTAAGAAAGGAGAATGGGTCACATATGCATGAGAGCAGGAGTCAGGAAAGGTGCTCCTAAATAGTCTTCACCTAAAAAAAAGTGTTCACTGTACGTAGAACAGTGGTTTGTGTGGAAGGGGGAAAATAGTGGACACGCAAAAAGTCACCAAGTGAAATAAGGGAGAAGAAAATTAAGTTTTTCCATTACATTAGAGGACAAACGTGAGGAAATTCGTAAAAGTACTGTGTAGGAAGTTGGCTCTGCATATACTATTTCAAAGTAAGAAATGGTGTGCACAGAGTCCAAGGGTTCCCCTTAGAGGTAAGATAGTGGCAAAAAGAGATAATTCTAATGCTCTATTTTGTGGTAGTGTGGTTGAGCAGTAGGCTTATCAGAGGGTAGTGTTAAGCATTTGTTATACACACACAGGCAATAAATGAGGAACACACACTCAAAGACAAATTTCAGGCCAATAGGTTTTTATGTAGAAAAATATCTTTTCTTAGTTTATTTTAAGAACCACAGGTTCAAGATTTACAAACAATACTTTAAATGAAAGGTATTTCACTCAGGTATTCTAGGAACTTTGAATTATCACAACAGTATGTACAGTTTTGACAAAAATGGCAATAAGCTATTTTAAAAGTGGACACAGTGCATAAATCAACAGTTCCTGGGGGAGGTAAGTAAATGTTTAGTTCACAGGTAAGTAAAACACTTACAGGGTTCAAAGTTGGGTCCAAGGTAGCCCACCGTTGGGGGTTCAAGGCAACCCCAAAGTTACCACACCAGGAGCTCAGGGCCGGTCAGGTGCAGAGGTCAAAATGGTGCCCAAAACACATAGGCTTCAATAGAAAGAACGGGTGCCCCGGTTCCTGTCTGCCAGCAGGTAAGTACCCGCAACTTCGGAGGGCAGATCAGGGGGGTTTTGTAGGGCACCTGGGGGGACACAAGCAGGCACAGAAAGTACACCCTCAGCGGCACAGGGGCGGCTGGGTGCAGAGTGCAAACAGGCGTCGGGTTTCCTATAGGAATCAATGGGGAAACCCGGGGGTCTCTTCAACAATGCAGGCAGGCACAAGGGGGGCTCCTCGGGGTAGCCACCACCTGGGCTAGGCAGAGGGTCGCCTGGGGGTCACTCCTGCACTGGAGTTCGGTTCCTTCAGGTCCTGGGGGCTGCAGGTGCAGTGCTGTTTCCAGGCGTCGGGTTCCTTGAAGCAGGCAGTCGCGGTCAGGGGGAGCCTCTGGATTTCCTCTGCAGGCGTCGCTGTGGGGGCTCAGGGGGGGGGTGTCAACTCTGGCTACTCACGGGCTCGCAGTCGCCAGGGATTCCTCCCTGTAGTGTTAGTTTTCCGCAGGTCGAGCCAGGGGCGTCGGGTGCAGAGTGGAAATCTCACGCTTCCGGCGGGAAACGTGTGGTCTTTAAACGTTGCTTCTTTGTTTCAAAAAGTTGCAGTTTCTTGAACAGGGCCGCTGTTCTCGGGAGCTTCTTGGTCCTTTAGATGCAGGGTAGTCCTCTGAGGCTTCAGAGGTCGCTGGACCCTGTTGGATGCGTCGCTGTTGCAGTTTTCTTTTAAGTAGGGAGAAAGGCCGGTTGGGCTGGGGCCAAATCAGTTGTCATCTCAGTCGTCACTGCAGGGCTTCAGGTCAGCAGTCCTTCTTCTTCTTTAGGTTGCAGGAATCGATCTTCCTCGGTTCTGGGAGCCCCTAAATACTGAATTTAGTTGTGTGTTTAGGTCTGGGAGGGTAGTAGCCAATGGCTACTGGCCCTGAGGGTAGCTACACCCCCTTTGTGCCTCCTCCCATTGGGGAGGAGGGCACATCCCTAATCCTATTGGGGGAATCCTCCATCTGCAAGATGGAGGATTTCTAAAAGTAAGAGTCACCACAGCTCAGGACACCTTAGGGGCTGTCCTGACTGGGGTGTGGCTCCTCCTTGTTTTCCTCTTTATCTCCTACAGCCTTGCCGCCAAAAGTGGGGGCAGTGGCCGGAGGGGCGGGCATCTCCACTAGCTGGGATGCCCTGTGGCGCTGTAACAAAAGGGGTAAGCCTTTGAGGCTCATCGCCATATGTTACAGTTCCTGCAGGGGGAGGTGAGAAGCACCTCCACCCAGTACAGGCTTTGTTCCTGGCCACAGAGTGACAAAGGCACTCTCCCCATGTGGCCAGCAACATGTCTGGTGTGTGGCAGGCTGGCAAAAACTAGTCAGACCATACTGGAAGTCGGGTATGTTTTCAGGGGGCCTCTCTAAGAGTGTATTTTTACAATAAAGTGCACACTGGCATCAGTGTGCATTTATTGTGCTGAGAAGTTTGATACCAAACTTCCCAGTTTTCAGTGTAGCCATTATGGTGCTGTGGAGTTCATGTTTGACAGACTCCCAGACCATATACTCTTATGGCTACCCTGCACTTACAATATCGAAGGTTTTGCTTAGATACTGAAGGGGCATAGTGCTCATGCACATATGCCCTCACTTGTGGTATAGTGCACCCTGCCTTAGGGCTGTAAGGCCTGCTAGAGGAGTGACTTACCTATGCCACAGGCAGTGTGATGTTGGCATGGCACTCTGAGGGGAGTGCCATGTCGACTTACGTCATTTTCTCCCCACCAGCACACACAAGCTGGCAAGCAGTGTGTATGTGCTGAGTGAGCGGTCCCTAGGGTGGCATAAGACATGCTGCAGCACTTAGAGACCTTCCCTGGCATCAGTGCCCTTGGTACCAGGGGTACAAGTTACAATGGACTTACCTGGGTGCCAGGGTTGTGCCAATTGTGGAGACAAAGGTACAGTTTAGGGAAAGAACACTGGTGCTGGGGCCTGGTTAGCAGGGTCCCAGCACACTTTCAACTCATAACTTGGCATCAGCAAAGGCAAAAAGTCATGGAGTAACCATGCCAAGGAGGCATTTCCGTACATACTGTTTGTGCAAAAAGGCACCAAGAAAATTATGTGTGTGAATAATTATAAAGAAATAGGTATTTTCCCATAGCTGCAGTGTTTATTTAACTATTTTATACTCTAAGTAGATATGTTTTAGTAAACACATTTTATTTAATTGGTGTGTAATATCTTTGGAGATTGTATAACTATTATTGTAATGTATTTATATTTTATTTTTAGAAAGGAAAATGTTGCATTTTAATACCTATGTGATAAGAGAATTCCAACATATGGCATGACATTCTGTGGTTGCCATAAGAACATAGAACGCCGATCTTGCCAGTTTTGTCCCTATTTGCCTTCAGTCAGTTGCATGTTTATTACTGAAAAAAATAAACTCTTTAAAAGCAAGGATTTGGGATTTAAAAACTTCTCTCAATGCAGCAGTGACAAACTGTTTTCTAGGAACATAGACCGGTGTTTCCTGTATTTATAGGAATGTTATTAAATGTGCATAGAAAAACAATTGCATTTTGATTTCACAGTATAATTCACTGCCACTGGCCTGCTTAAAATGTATAATGCAAGTGAAAATCCACTTCATTTGAATTTTTCTCACAATCTAAAAAGCTTTAGTATATGCGAGCATATCTACACCCATAATGGCAGATTTTGCCATGAATTTGTAAAACCTTTTGGGGGTGGGTGTAAAAGCCTCACAAGGACTCAGAAGAACAGGAATTGTTCATATAGTGGTCACTATTGAGTTTTAATGGCGCGTTCGCTAGCACCAGCTGTCTGGATTCTGCCCTTGTTAACATACTAACCCTGCATCCATAAAAGGAGTACAATAACATAACAATTACAAACAGATAACCTCTTAGTACACCTAAGACAATTGTTTGCCTGAATACTGCTAACTTTCAGGACCTAATACATACCTTCACCTCCCTCATGGGAATCTTCTGCAATTTTTGAATGATTCACCTCTTTCCTATCAAGAAAAAAACCAAAGTTAGACCTGATGCCCCCAAGTCAATCACCCGGACTCCCAGAAATCCATGCACCCATCCATCTAGGTAAATCTATGCATAGAACCGTTATGAGTTCTGCTCTTTGAGCAGGACATCTTCCTATCTCAGTGCATCAGCCAAGGTCTTGTGTTGCCTTAAAACAAACACTTCAAATCCTGCACGCTGACAATCTACTCAAAGCTGAACTTCACCAAAACACATTTGTGCTAACCAAAAACAACTTTCTGTAGCTCCAGATTTAGACCTGGCTTTCTAGAATCTTGATAGCTTCACTTCCTCACTCTTCCACTGCACCAACTCTTGACTTTTCTGTACATAGACAGCTGTCCATCGATGACCTTGTAAAAAGAAATCAACTGAGACTCTCCTGCTGAATTTTACCATTTCAGCTTCCCAGCAATTTTAGTTTCATCGTCCAAGTTATGTTCCTGTACAACTAGAAGGGACGATGCACTTCTCACTGAGGTGGAGCACATAACAGTGGAGATAGTAAAAGTTCTTTTTGTAAAGCTCATACGGTTGATTTTCTGTTAGCTAGTGATCAAGCATACAACCTCATGCAGGTCAAATTGCAGTGCATCCCTCTTTTAGCCTGCATCAAATAAAAAACCCACTAAGTAATTTACAAGGCAGCCTGCTCACAAAACAGTCTCAAAGAACCTCCATATCCATAGAGGTCCTTGCACAACAAAAAGATTGCCTCTTGTAAGGCCACCAATCCAGCAATCTCAGAAGGAATGAAAATAAACCTTTCCAAAAGGTATCATTTAAGCTCTGAAATTAATTTTCTATCCATGACAAATCTTCCTCCCCACCCCAGTAAATATTTGGAGAAAGAATCTATCTTTATCTTTTCAATGCTTATGCTTGTCGGGAATACTACCCTCATCTTCATAAACTGAAAGAATATATGTTCACTCTTTCAGGTAAATTAATGTCTGTGGATGCACTTTTAAGGCTCTAACCCTGGCAAGAAGCTCTGGATCTGTTTACGATGCACTGTTGCCCAAAATAAAATGGGGAGAGGTAAGCTGGTGAGCAGCTTCAGGCAGTCACCGCTGCATTAACATTTGTTACCATATCACATGGAACGTAGGTGCAGACACCACAGTGCTTAGGACAACACAACTTTAAACACACACACAAAATAGGGTTAAAGATCAATGTGAGACAGTGATTCGGGAGACAATGAGATAACTCACTGAAAGTGCATGATATGCACCACTGACTGAAAACTGCAAGAAAGACAGTGACAACTGTGAATGAAAAATGAATTCATGATAACACATATATAGCGTGCACTATTTAAGAGTCTACGTTGCAAGGCTGAAGCTGTAACAAGCTGCAGCAAAACATGAGAAGGAATCTTGGAGGAAATGCAGAAGATTAGGTTCTGGGCTATATAGACCAAGAGCTGATCAAAGAGAATCAGGTTAATTGTAAAAACAACTGGGGTTTAAGACTGGTTCTGAAATGTGCTATGGGGGAATCCTCCCAAGGTCATTCTGGTTGTGAATTTCCCTTGCTACCTGCAAGACTGAATAAGCTTTTACTCCTCATCACTGAAAGACAAAAAAGCATAGGGTAGGCATACCTCTACTGAAGAATTTAACCTTCTCAGTTTCGAGAATCAATCTGTGTCCATCAAATGGTGTAGTACTAAGTTGTGCATAAACCTGTTCAGTAAATACATCCACTTGAAAGTGATAACGGCCCTCATTTGGACCTTGGTGGTAAAAAACGCCGACGTGGCGACGGCCGCCAAAAGACCATCGCAGTGGCTACCAGCCGTCCGCCATAATATGACCACAGCCGGATTTCCACCAGAAGGATGGCGGAAATCCGGCTGTGGCTATGCCGGTGGATGGCGGTAAAATGGCACTACTGCTGCCGCCCGTATTATGAGAATTAATATGGCCTGGTGGTGTTCTGCTGGTGGACGCTGCAGCTGGCAGCAGTGCCCCATCCCATCTCATGCCGGAGGACCCCCTGGACATAGGTAAGTTGGTGCTCCTACGGGGGAGAGGGCGGGGATGTTGTGTGTGTGCAGGGGTGTATGTGTGTATGTCTGTGCGTGTATGCAGCTGTGTGTTGCGTGTTGTATGTGTGTGCATGTTTGGGGGTGTGAGTGCGTGTATGTTGAGTTGTGTGAATGTGTGTATGTACGTGTGTGCAGATGTGTGTGGGAATGGGTGTATGCATGTGTGGATGAATGTGGAAATGGGTGTGTGAAGGGAGGGGAGTGTACGAAGGGAGGTCTGGAGTGGAAAGGGGTGGAGGGGAACCTGTGGAGGGGGATGGGGAAAGCCCCTATCAATGACAGGCAAAGGATTCCCAGTCACTGATAGTGCCTACCACCATGGTTTTCGTGGTGGTAAGGAAGCCACGGAAACCATGGTGGTAGGTGGGGGTCATAATCCCGCAGGCAGTACAGTGACGGCCGCCAGGCTGGAGATTAATGTCTCCAGCCCAGTGGGCGTTACCGCTGTGACGGTCGGTGTGGTACATTGGCGGTTTGGCTCCAGCCAAACCGCCAATGTCATAATATGGAGGAAAGTACTGCCAGCCTGTTGGCAGTACTTTCCTCCATATTACTGCCGACCGCCGGGGTCGTAATGACCCCCATAATCTTCTACCTTAAGATAGTGTAAATATCTTGTAAGTGCTAATTACCTACGGACCCTACTACTATCCTAAGCATTGATAGCGGGAAAGAAGATGAATTCTAGGCACTTATGTCACATGAAGGATGTGTTTTTGGAAACACTGGCCACTTATGCCTTAAGGGACCATTGCTGGTCAAGAAACCGGCCTTGATTTGTAACCTTTGGCTTTCACACAGTACATTGTTCAAAGATGGATAGGATCAATCCTGAAACAATGTCCCCATCAGTGGCTCTAGCACAAACCATGATACTTTTTGTCTCATCTTCGTTTAATTGAAGCCAACTGTTAAGCATCCATGTTTTAATATCTTCAAGAGAATTATTTACAAAGTTATGCTGGGGTGCCATCTAATTAGATAATAATAATTGGGAGTATTATCTGAATATAATTTTATGGCAAGTCCGCAGGCTCCTATTATGCAGTAGTCTTTTCTTTATTTTTAATAGCAGCTCCAGTCAAGATCAACTACAAGTCCCATAAGGCAAACGACAAGTAGCCAATGGGAAAACAAAAGTAGTTCATAACGATGCACCAATCACCATCGCATCCATGGAATAATACCCATCTTGAATGAAAACAGCCCTCTTTTCTTGCTGCTTTTCAGTCAAGATAAGTATTATTCGATTTTTCTACTCATTAAGTGTGTGGGCGCATTATCGGTGCGCGTTAAAGTTAAGGTTATTTTCATTTGGTTTGTGTTTGTAAGATCGGCTTGTCAGCCGCATGTTGTCGGTCTTTCCTCCCGTCGCGCGCAGCTTTTAACGGTCTCTGCGACCGTTTGGAGCGCTTCAGCGCGCGTTGGCATATTTCAGCCTTCGCGCGTTGAAGGATCCTAACGCTTACCTCGCGCTGAGCAGCTGCGCTTCGGTTAGCGCTCCTCGGTGGAAGCCGGTTTTCTTCTTGCTGACTCGGTCAGCTCCCGGCTCACTTTTCTCAGCAGTTAACCCCGCTCGTGGGCAGAGCCGGGTACTTTCTTTTCCTCTCTGAGAGAGGTTTAACCCTTGTCTGTCTTTTGGTTAAAGGGGTTGCTTTCAGACACCACCATGGACAGTACCCAGTCACAGATTTCTCATGAGGAGGAGGAGGACGTTTTAAAGGAGCATTTAAATTATTTTATTCAATCTTCTGTGGACCAGGCTATGGTTGCCTCTTGGCAAAAGCTTTCAAAAAATTTAGAAAACTCTGTGGTTAATATTGTGTCCAAGACCATGCTGGCCCATTCTGCGGGGGAAAGCAGAAAGAGTCGAATTTCTTCAAAAAATTTAAAAGTGACGCTAACTGGAAGTGACAGTGTTTCACACAAGGCGGAGGACGTGGATCCTCATGGGCTTCCTAACAAGGAGGGGTTAATAGCTAAATCTGTGAAAAAATGCATGGTGAAATCAAAACACATATTTCCCCTATTAAAATAACAAAAATTTTGGACACGGATGATGAAGGGAACGGTCCTGATTCGGATGCGGATAGTTCCGATGAGGACGTTGGGGAGATGCTCTTTCCTCCTCCACTCAAAAAAGCCAAACATACTTCAGGGTCCACCGTTATTCTGGATTCAGAAGGGGTACCTATGTTTGACCCTGGAGATATTCAACACCCAAATTCCACGGAGTGGCTCCCCGCAGAGCATGTGGCGGACTACGTCACTGCCAGACTTCGAACTCCCCTGGATAAACAGGTCCGGGCGAAATTAAGATCGGAGTGTCCTCGCCCGGCTTTGTCTTCTAAAATAACAGCGACTCCAGCTATGGACTCTTCACTCCTGATGTTCTTCACCAGATACGGCAAAGATCCCCGTAAAGGGGTAGATAAAGCTTGGTCCACGTGCCAAGATAAGCTTTTGGACATTGTGGGTCCCTTGACCCGCATATTTGATATGGCGGAATCAGCTCGGCTGGAACAAGTGGCCATTGATGCAGAAGAACTCTCTTTATGGGCACAGCGGGCTGTATGCCTGTTAGGGAATGCTAATTCCTCTATTACTCACGAACGGAGGAAGGGTCTCCTTCTCAAATTGGACCCAAAGTTGGTTAACTTAGCTGGTTCGGATCCGGGGGTAAAAGCAGAAGGCTTGCTATTTGCTGATTCGTTCATCAAGGAGCTAAGCAAGTATGCGACCACCTTTTCGTCGTTAGACAAGGCACAGCAATCTTTGAAAAAGATGTTTGCTTCTCGGGTTTTCACCAGGGCCGGCAGAGGTAGGAACCACTTTGCCGGCCGAGCCTACGCCAACCAAGGTTCCTGCGGTCCCTATCAGAACACCTATCAAGGTTACAGGCCCCAATTCTACCCAAAGAAGCAGGGGCTTCAGGGCTAAGGGAGGCCGTAACACCAGAAACGCGGCACAACTCGGTAAGTCAGAATTCCTTTACTCCTGTGGTGGGGGGGGTCGCATTGCGCAATGTCTGTCAAAATGGGAGGATCTTACAAAAGATCCTTGGGTTTTAAACAGTGCGAGGTTACGTTATAGAACTCTTTTCAGAACGTTTTCAAGAGGTTTTTCCTCCCCCCTCCTCAATTTTCGAATCAAATGACAGATCTAATCTCGTTAGAAATTCAGTCTCTATTGCAAAAACAGGCTATTATTCCTTGTTCTCTAGATTCTTCAGGTTTCCTCAGTTCCGTTTTCTTAGTACAGAAAAAGAACAAGAAAATGCGTCCTGTCATCAATCTGAAACAGTTCAATCAGTTTATTCTTTATCAGCATTTCAAGATGGAGATCATTCTTCATCTCAGAGATACTCTTCTTCATGGCGATTGGTTGGTAAGATTGGATCTTCGGGATGCTTATCTGTTGGTTCCCATTCATCCCGTTTCGCAGACGTTTCTCCAATTCCACTGGGCAGGTCAGTACTTCCGTTTCACCTCTCTTCCCTTCGGCCTTTCCTCCGCCCCATGGTGCTTCACAAAATTAATGAGGCCAGTGGCGGCTTTTCTCAGAGCTCGAGGCATCCGCCTGGTGATTTACTTGGACGACATTTTAATCATGAGCCAGAGTCGAACCTTGCTACTGTCTCAAGTTCGTCTCGCTTGCGCTCTGTTAGAGGATCTGGGCTTTATCGTAAATTACGAGAAATCTTCTTTAGATCCAGTTCAACAAATAGAGTTTCTAGGCTTTTTAGTGGATTCCGTATCTGCTACTCTCCTTCTACCGTCATCAAAGATCAAATCCATAAAGTCCGAAATTCTCCTGATTCTTCGCAGTTCTTATATATCCCTCAGATCTCTAGCAAGGATTGTGGGTCGGCTTTCGTCCTCAATTCAAGCGATTTTTCCGGGTCCTCTGCATTATCGAGCATTACAAAGACTAAAGATTCGGCATATTCAAAAAGGTCTAGCTTATTCAGACGTTATAGCTCTAGACCAAGATTCACATGCAGAACTCCAGTGGTGGATAGACCATTTAGACGCCTGGAACGGCAGAACTATCTTTGCATCAGCCCCAGATCTTGTATTAGAGTCAGATGCAAGTCTGTCGGGTTGGGGAGCCCGGTGTGGTGCAATCTCGACTGGAGGTTCATGGTCTCTAGAGGAGTCAAAATTGCACATAAACTGTTTAGAGATGCTTGCAGGCTCCTTTGCAATCAGGAGCCTCGCAAGAGACAGGATTTCTTGTTCGGTTCTGCTCAGAATGGACAACATTTCAGCGGTGCGCTACATCAATCGGCTAGGAGGCACAAAATCCAAACCTTTAGCGGAATTAGCGAAAGGGTTTTGGGAGTTCTGTCTTCAAAACAAAATCTCGGTTCAAGCCGAATATCTGCCAGGCAATCTCAATCTGGTAGCGGACTGGTACTCCCGTTTCTTTCGGGATTCCAGCGATTGGATGCTCAACTTACAGGTGTTCAACGCCCTGGTACTCAAATGGGGTCCCTTCCACATAGATCTCTTTGCTTCACGGTTAAACGCTCAACTTCCTCGATTTTTCAGTTGGCTTCCAGACCCTCTAGCTCTAGCCTTCGATGCGTTTACTCAGGATTGGTCGTCTTCCCTCAATTACGCCTTTTCTCCTTTTATCTTGATTCCCGGAGTTCTAGCTCAAGTCAGACGTCAACAAGCCTCTTTAGTCCTCATAGTCCCTTATTGGCACTCCCAGGTGTGGTTCCCTACCCTCCTGGAACTGTCAATCGAATCTCCGATGCTGATACCCTCCTTCGCGGACCTCCTGACCAATCATCAAGGCCACCGACACAGTCTTGTACTTCAAGAGTCCCTGATCTTATCGGCCTGGAAAATTTCGGGGAATCTCGATCTAGCGTTTCAATTTCGGCAGAAGCTGCAGCCTTCATTGACCGGGCTACAGCTCCTGGGACAAAGAAGGCTTATAGATCAGCTTGGTCTCTCTGGTGTTGCTGGTGTTTGGGAAGACAAGTTGATCCCACTACAGCGGATGTATCTCTGATGGTCAATTTTCTGGCGTCGGAAGCCAGTAAAGGTAAGTCCTTTCGTACTATTAATTTATATAGGTCTGCGATCTCTTCGGCTCATGATTACTTCCAAGGGAAGCCTATTAGTGAACACCCGTTGGTTTGTTGTCTGTTAAAGGGAGTAAAATTTTCTAATCCGCCGAAACCTAAATACAGTTTTTTATGGGATGTCAATACAGTACTAAGATTGTTTGTCTCTTGGCCTGACAATCCTGTGTTATCTTTAAAGCAGTTGTCGGCTAAGCTAGCTATGCTTTTATGTTTGGTATCTTTTAAACGGTTATCTGATGTTAGAGCTCTCGATGTTACTGCTCGCTATTTTACTCCCTCCGGAGTTCTGTTTAATGTGGCGAGACGTACCAAAACTAACCTTTCTTCAGTTTTTTATCCCTTTTTTGCCGATCATCCCAAGCTCTGCGTGGGTCAATGTTTAAAAGTTTATGAACAACGGACAGCCGATCTGAGAAATTCCTCTTCTACCCAATTGTTGATCTCTTTTAGGAAACCTTACAATCCTGTGTCCTCTCCTACTTTGGCCCGTTGGGTCCGCTGGATTATGTCGTTAGCTGGTATTGATACCTCTGCTTTTGGAGCGCATTCAGCTAGAGGAGCCATGGCGTCCAAAGCTTTTTGGGCCGGTTCTCGTTTAGAGGATATTCTCAGGTCGGCTGACTGGTCTAATGATAATGTATTCAAAGTATTTTATTGTAAACCAATTCAACATGCCTCTTTAAATGTGACTGAATCGCTTTAAAATTGCATAATAGGAGCCTCCGGTCTTGCCATAAAATGTAGATTTTCCTAGTAATTTATGAAGGAAAGTCTTAATTTTATTAAAGACACGGAGGCGAGTATTATCCCCCTGCTACAAACTCTAACTTCGTGTTTTGTTACCCTCCCTTTTTAGCTTCTACTCCAACACAGCAAACCTCTTAGTGGAGACTCTTTTTGTACGGTGTCTGCTTCGTTGTCGCCTTTCAAGGATTATCAAGAGACGGATCGTCAGAACCTGCCGGTTTTCCTTCAGAGACTTTTGTTCTATTTACAAGAAGTTTTCTCGCTTTGTTTGGCGTTTTGTATTTGTTGCGTTATTATACCATTGTTTACTTCTCATTGAGTATCGCACAAAAAAAGAAAAGAGGGCTGTTTTCAGTCAAGATGGGTATTAATCCATGGATACGATAGTGATTGGTGCATCATTATGAACTACTTTTGTTTTCCCATTGGCTACTTGTCGTTTGCCTTATGGGACTTGTAGTTGATCTTGACTGGAGCTGCTTTTAAAAATAAAGAAAAGACTACTGCATAATACTCGACTCCATGTCTTTAATAAAATTAAGACTTTCCTTCATAAATTACTAGGAAAATCTACATTAGTATCTCAAACCACCACTTAAACTAATAATAACAATGGTTGAACAAAGATATTTTAAAAAAGATTAAAAGAGAACATGACGCCTTATGGCACACCACAGGCAAGGGAGGGGGAAGGGAACTGAACCAAGGGTAAGAGATGTTGATTTATCTCTAAAGAAATTATCTGAACTTAGTTAGTGAAAGGAAGCTGTCCAATCCCCACTCCAACACGACGTTACGCAGCTTTTGTGATAGTACAGACTGGTCAATACTATTGAAGGCAGCCGAGAGGACAGTATACTCTTTATCCACTGCCCATGTTTAACATTAGCTTTTGTTCTATGCATGGGCCTAAAGCTTAAATGGAATTCTTGCAATGTAACAAGCACTGGGACTCAATACATCGCTGCAAGTGGCTAATCACCAGCTCAAGAATGTTGCTGATAAAATGAAGCACTGATATCAGGGAACAATTTTGTTTATTCCTGCGTACCATTCCAGACCACACACCAGGTTCGGTTGCGGCTCAGTGACTGTGTAATGACAAGGCATCTACTACTCCTATGTTCGATCCATCCAGGGAAGTAGGTTGGAAAACCTAACAATCTTTCCTGCGAGGACGTAACCTATGGTACTGCTTCCAAGTAACTACAATTCCACTCTGGCCATGCACGCATAGCTACTAGTAGCCCTGGGTTATGAGTGGCACCTTCTGACAGTGCTTGCTTTTTAGCTGACAGCACTTACAATGCTGGGATTTTTTAGCTCACATTTATTTACAAAGTTAAACGTAAAACTGTGAGCCCTGGAATGGAAAAGACAGAGAATTAAAGAGCGAGAAAAGGATGAAGCTTTACAGCTGACACTTGATTCCTAAGAGGGTATCATAAATGAGTCTCCAAGAGACCTGCATACTCATGGATGACCTCTTGGCACAACTTGATGTATCCCTTTTGAGAACTGTAAATGTGAGATTGTTTCAACACCTCTAAAACACATTATATATTGAATATGTGTTGACAACAGCAGAAAACATATGTAATGGAAAACATTTAGAAATTGTGGCAAGCAAAAAAATATATATATATTTGACATCTCTACGTTGGAAGGCTGCTGGCTCTCTGGATGCATCTTTCTTTGCTGATTTACCCACTAAAGTGCAAGTGAGACACTCCGCCCATGTTCGAAAGCCCCCTGACCAGCAGCGGCTCATTAATAGGAGTGTCAGCGATCCACCTCACCCCCATTTCTTGCCTCATCTCTCATTATAGAGTTTTATTTCAAGCAGTATCAGGCTGTTCTACTGACCCTCACTCCACACGAGGGTCAGGCAGTCATGGCACTTCTTACAGACACATGAACTAGTGTGTATGTGCCTCTATCGCAGCTTTTTCTGGGCTTGTTTAATGTCAGCCCAGAGCCTTTGTGTCTAGCAACGCTGTAGAGCCACATGAACCTGTGATGCACAGCACCCTTGCTGACTGAGCTCAGCACGGGCGAGACAGGGCTTCAGCCCTGTCTTCCCGAGGCTATGAGTCAATTGCAAAGTTGCACCTTTCCCAAATTGTAACTAGGTGGTATAGTATAAGCAATAATTGCTGCCTGAGTACACACGTCTTCCATAGCACTACAAGCCAGGAGCCTGGAGTTCTCCCTGATGAGACAACAAAGCTAGAAGGTAAGTTTCTTAACAAGTGTGCTCTAAGAGTAGAAGAGGTGATTAAAATATTTAAATTGGTTGTATCATTCGTATGACATTTTAGAGCCTGCCAGTGTCCTGCACTGTCGAGAAGACTAGCACAGTAAGGTTCTCTCTGTCATACAGCTGAGTGTTACCAAAATGAAAGAACACCTATATCTGGAAATGGAGGAAAAATATATTGCAAGGAGAAGCCTGGCACGCAATATGTAAAGGTGGCCATGCAGTGAGCAATGCTTTCCTCGAGTCAGTCTCCCCAGTCGCTGTCCCAGTCGCTGTCCCAGTCAAAGCATCTGTCTCCTTATTGCACCTCACCTGGTATCCTGTCCATGAAAAGGGAATCGATGAGGGAGGAGCGAGAAACGAAGAAAAAAAAAAAAAATAAATAAGTGTGTGAAAATGAATTACAAGTGCCATATTGGGTCAGCTTCTGTAGCTTAACCCATCTGCTGCAGCGCTCTGGGCTATGAAAGAGGCCCTTTGAGCAAAAGGGATGTTTTGCCATGGACAGAGGTGTCTGCTGAAAACCTATCTGCTCTCCACCCTGCCTTTTCATCCTCACTTTCAATCTAAGTACCAGAGAAAATAAAATAGCTTGCTAATAGCAGAGATTAGCCGAGCAGTACATCCATTTGGCAAGAGCCAATCAAAATTCAATTTGATAAAAGTTTGTGATTGTGAATAAAGCAGAAGCCCATGAGGTGCTTCGCCATGTTTTAAACTGTAGCTTAGGTCTATTTAAGGAAAGCTGCCTGTCAACACCCCTGAGAAGGTACATTTGCTTTCACGTGATAACCTCTGAAATATTTCAGGGTTGTCCCTTCAGGATTTCTGGATTTTTAGCACATTTTCCCCCAAAAAAGTTAATCTAGAGATAACCTACTAAAAAGGAGGTAATGCTTGGTTGATTTAGCTCCCCCACCACTTAACGTTTACCAGTTGGCTCTGACAGAGGTTAGATGTGGAACTTTTCTTTCCTTGTTTACTTTATGGTGACCCATCTACCTGGACCACTACAGCTGTGGCAGAACGAGCCCAAGGAGCTAGAGCTGTACATGGCAAGGCAGTCTCTGGAGCTTATGGCACCATTGAAAATCTGGAAGGGCTTGCTGTTAGGTATAGAACAGCCAAGCTCCCTTGGCAGGTACATCATGAAGTGACTGGTTTCTTGGCGTAACAATGAGGCCTCTTCTCCCAAGCAGTGCACTAAAACATAAAGTTTAGCTAGTAGGCCAGAAACAATCTAAAATGTCGTAGGGAGAGAGGACTCCAGAACAGAATTATAAAGTTCCCTGGTTTAACAAAATGGATAAAATAGAAGAACACACAAAAGTTTCACGAACCAAACATTTCTCAAAAAAATAAACCACCTGATACTAAATCATTTTTACTGAAGACACTTTTTTTGGAGGGTGCCATAGCCTATTTATAGTGTCATTCAGACTGTTCCTCTAGCTCTTCTCTAGCATATAGAGTGACTTTGCCAAAAGATAGGCCTAGGCCCCAAAATAAAAGCAGATCTCATTAGTGAACCAGATAGCTAAACAGGCACTTACAAGAGCTATTGGCTTTGCCAATATGACAGCCATGTTGTACACCAGCTTAGCAGCTGTTCAGAATGGTTAAAAGTGGCATAAAGGAGAGTGGTGTGGAGTATAGCGTCGTAAAGTAGTGTCATGGAGTAGATTGGGGTGTCATGGAGTGGTGTGGAGAGACATGGGTTGGTGTAGAGCTGAGTACTGTAGAGTGGAGTGTCAGAGTGAGGTGGCATAGGGTTGTGGAGTGTCATGGAGTGAGTAGAGTGACGGAGAGGAAGGGCATAGAGTGAAGTGGAGTGTTGTAGAGTTGAGTGGAGTAAAGTGTCAGAGTGGAGTAGAGTGGCATAGAGTTGTTGAGTGGTATAGAGTGGAGTGCGCAGAGGGTGTTGCATAGAGTGGAGTAGAGTGCTGTAGAGTGGCATGGAGTAGTGTAGGAGAGTGAAATGGCAGTGTCAGAGTGGAGTGGTGCAGGACAGAGTGGTATGAAGTGGCATACGGGGAGTTGCATAGAGCATCGTAGAATGGAGTTGAGTGGTGTGGAGAAGAGTTTAATGGAGTATAGAGTCATACACTGGAGTTCTGTAGAGTGGCCTACAGTGAAGTGGCGTAAGGTAAAGTGATGCAGAGTAGATTGGCATCGGGTGAAGTGGCTTAGAATGCATTGGTTTGGAGTAAAGTAGTGTAGACTGCATTGGCGTGGAGGGCAGCGGCACAGAGTAGTGGTGCAGGGTAGAGTGGACCGGCACATCATAGATTGCAGTGGCATAGAGTGCAATACCGTAGAGTTGAATGGCAGAGGGTGGAGTACAGTGGTGTGGAAGGCAGTGGCATAAAGTAAATAGTTTCAGAGTACAGTGAAGAGGTTCATGCTAAAATGGAATGGTGCAGGATGGAGTGCAGTGGTGTACAGTAGAGTGGCATGGAGTGCAGTGGTGTCGAGTGCATTGAAATAGACTCCAGTAGCGTAGTGTTGCAGAGTAGAGTGCTGGAGAGCACAGTGGCATACAGTACAGTGGTGCAGAGTAGAATAAAGTGGCGTAGAGTGCAGTGACTTGGAGCGTAATGGTGTAGAGTGACATGGCATGCAGTGGCATAAAGTGTAGTATAGTGGCGTTCAGAGTAGATAGCATAAAGTAGAGTGGCACAGAATGCATTGGTTTTGAGTAAAGTGGTGTAAAACACATTAGGGAGAGTGCAGTGGTTTAGAGTAAACTGGCGTAGAGCACAATGGTGTAGAGTGGCAAAGCACAGAGTAGAGTGGCATAGAGTGCAATGGTGTATGGTAGCTTGTTTCAGAGTAGAGAAGTGCGTAGAGTGTGGTGCTGCAGGGTAAAGTGGACTGATAAAGGGTAGAGTGGAGTGGTATAGAGCGTACTGGCATAGAGTGGTCTACAATGGAGTGGTGTAGAGTGCAGTGGCGAAAAGTGCACAGTAAAGTAGAGTGCACTGGCAGAGTAGAGTACAGAGGTGTAGAGTGCAGTGGGCCACAGTAGATTACAGTGGCATAGAGTGGCGCGGTCCAGTAGCATAGAGTACAGTGGAGCAGACTAGAGTGGCGCAGAGTACAGCGGCAGAGAGTTCAGTGGTGGAGAGTGCAGCGTTGCAGAGTAGAGTGTTATAGAGTAGATGGACAGAGTGTTACGGTGTATAGTGCAGTGGAAGAGAGAAATGAAATGGTATTCCTGTGTCCAGTAAATTCAAAGGGAAGCAGTCATTTGTTAACAATCTGTCCTTGGTGCCAGACTGTCCTTGTGCGACTACACCTGTTGCACAAATAGAAAGAGTGACATATAAGCATGTGGGTGCAAAAGGTAGGGACGGGAAAGACGCCTGCTAAAGTGTTAAGACATATTACTGATGAAGATTTGTTGTGGTTTGAAAGAACTAATTGGCATAGGTTAGAGGCAACATTGCAAGTAGATCAAATCTATCTTAATGAAAAGACATTCATGGCAGAGGTCGTGTGCCCTGAGCTGTAGTGGTATTAATTAAATATGCAGCTGTATTGTATTGCAGAACAACAATTTATTATTGTATAGTGACCTTATTTTTAGATTGTGTTACTGCACTATTATGGCTAGGGCTAGAAAAGTAATAAAAAGTGAGAGAGCCGAAGGAGAATACATTTTTAATTGTTGATAGCGGTAAAGGGAATGAAGGATGCAGTGTAAATGTTGTTAGAGCGTGTGGTAAGGTGCAAGTTCATGGTGTTAAAAGAGCTTAAAGGCAGATTGTGAAGCTTTGAATTTGGATATGCAGAGGGAAAGGGGTGCTTAGAACTGTGGGTGTGTGAAGGAGGGATTCTCAGAGTAGTTCTAAGATATTGGTGTTTCTGTTTATAAGTAGCAGGAAGTTTAATGTTAAAACGTGTGCATTTGTACATAAAAGCACAAAGGAGTCAAATTACCAACCTGGAGCCAGTAGACTTGCTGACTAATGGAAGTTAGGACTTTATAAAAACATGGAGGAGTGGGGCAGGGTGAGGCGAGTCTAGGGACAGAGGAAGAATATGTAGATGAGTGAAATGAAGTTGTGGTTTACGCTCATTGTGTTTGGGTTAGGCATGGTGTTAGTGTATCTGCTGTACAAATGTAAAATCCAGTCTGGTGAGTGTAGTTCAGAATGACAGATAGAGAGGTGCGTTGTTGGTGTGTGTGCGCCCAGAAGCAGGGTGGCAAGTTGTGGTGTTACTAAACAATAACCAAAATTTGTATTTTACCATGGAGCTAGGGACAAAATGACTATCCTGACGTTGGCAGTGTGTGATAATTCCTTTACTTGCAGTAGGAGATGTGTTTTTTTTATCTGTTTAAAATGTAAACTGAAGCCTCAGCATAGGTGTCACAGCACTTGCTGATTGAAAATAAAGTAAGCTCCTGTTGCATGTTCAAAGGATAGAGAAGGAAGAGGCTGAACTTGTACTGTTGAAATTTACAGACACCAGTACACGTTTAGAAGCGCCTGCATGGTCTGCTTTAATTCTTAGCAGCAACATTCAAGTGGAGAGGACTTTTTTTTTTTCTTCACCTCCAGCTGGGACAAATATAATGGCTGAAGTTAAGGGGCCATCAAGCCGCCTTTTGGTTCAATCTGATCCTGGATGCGTGCGGTCTGGAGGCTCACACTTGGATGCATATGGAAAAGAGGAGAAAGAAAGGCTCACAGCTTTTTATCACTTCACAGGGACTTAAGAGAGGCATGCTTTTGACTTTGTTCCGTTCCTTCTTATAAGAGAAAAACATTCACTGTAAGAATGTCAGATGTGTTTGTTCCAGTATATGCACAAATAATGTAAATACCACTATTGTATTTCTTTTATAGCGCTACTCATCCCAGTGCAGGGTGTCAGAGAGCTTTCCATCCTATACATGAAATACATTGTCAATACATCATGTAAGTATGTAAATCAATGTATAAGCTGTTTGTTGCATACAACTGTGAGGGTTACAAGGTGTAGCAGTCACATGTCCTTCATAGCTCACTATGCTATATTAGAAGGATTACAATGTATTAACTGCAAGTAGCAAAAGGACCGCTGTGTTAAAAAGCAGGAGCCTTCTTACCTATTTATTTAGCTAAAGTAAAAATCTGTCATCCGTGTTAGAGAGCAAACATTTTTAATAAAATTGTGCTACTAAAACATAATGTGCAATAACGAGCATTGAAAGGTCTAACTGAAACACATGTATTCGAAAAAATAAACATGCAGCTTTAAAAATGATTTACATGGTGTCCACCGTAATCAAGTGCTATTTGAAATTGCAAGTGGTAATGATAATGTATTTTAAATGTCAAGCATTGTTTATTAGACAACTTCGCAGTGGAATGCTACTGCTTTCTCAGTTTCCCTTGTAGTGCATTTCCTAGTGATAAGAAATATAAGTTTTAACAATGGGCTTTAGTTTTTGGCAGGAAGCAATATGTCATGTTTCTGTGTCGTTTTAAATTTAATAATTTGATGGTAGCTGTCGACCGCAGAAGAGCGTGAACGTGACACTATCTTAAAAGGAACAAAGAAGAGATTCCACTGAAGCACAGATGATGTTTTATTGGCTGCACACTAACCCACCTCAGTCTTGTCCAATAGAAGCCTAGCTAGTAACTTTTGGAATTTTAGCAAAGCTTTAGGTGATGCAAGTCAGATTTGATGCTGTTTAGCTTCTGTTCTGTTATTCAGCTCTTGTCTATGATTCAAACAGTTCAAAATCCTTAGGCCCAAGTTTACTGAACTGTGACCCCTTTCATGTTCCTGATGCTGACGGAAGACCTGCAGTTCCTGTACTCCACTGATGAAAAATCTGCAAGCTGCTATCTCATTTAGGAGTGGTATAACCAATGTGCTTTTATTTTTCCTTTACATGTTTTCCCTTTGGAAAATCCAACTGCATGTTTTTTGGTTAGCCCCATAGTTAGATGTTTCCAAAATTAATTTTTGTCTTATTTTTATTTTTGAGTGAAGCCCACAAATGTATTTCAAATTAGAGTAATAGCTAGGGATGCCTGACATGATATTTGAGTTGAATGTATATTAATTGGTTCTGATTAATTCAACTGCACAAATTAAATGTATGCTGTTTCTATCATCCACTAAATTCTGTTGGTATTCTGTGTTGTTCTCTTGGAGTGTTTAATGTTAAATGCATTGGCTGGATTGAGATTCTTTAGACCAGTGGTTTCCAACCTTTTGGCTTCTGTGGACCCCCACTTTATCATTATTGGAACCCAGGAACCTCCACTGAATAATTATTGGAATCTGGGGACCCCCCACTGAGTCATTACTGAAAGCTGGGGACCTAATCTGTTAATATATTATTTAATTTTCTAAGCAGTCGTGGATGCCCTGACTAGGCTTGGCAGATCCCCAGGGGTCCCTGGACACTGGTTGGGAACCACTACTTTAGACGTTTTGATCAATCAGTGTTGTTTATGTATTGCTATCATTTGGTCTTGTGCATCATTCACATAGCTTTAGCATTGTTAATTTAAGGGCAATAAATGTTTCAACTTTACTAAATTGGTGTGGTGATTCATGGCCACATAGGTCATGGTGTGTTTAAATCACTGACTCATTATTGCATATTCTGTTATTGTTTGATGGCTATTGATTTTAATTGTATGATCTGATACTCCTGTCTGAGTCAAAGGATTCAAGTAGACCGCTGAGGTTAGTAGATATCACTGCCCTTTTATGTCACCTTATCATAATAATATAAAATATTATGAGGTCACACGCCCACATCCGTATGATATATCATATGCTATTTAAGGATTATGTTACAGCCTCTTAAATTGAGTATAGGAGGGGCAGGAGCAGGCTCCATGGGAAGAATAATCTGCATTCTTCTTTCCGATAAACGCTCTGACTTTGAAGTCAGCGAAAGCAAACCCCAACCTCCCTCGAAAGACACAGTTTGACACATGACCTCTGTCTTTGAATGCACAGCAAATGTGACAAAATTAGAACAAGATTTAAAAGCCTGTTTACAGAAAGAGTTAATGGAAGAATACAGTAAACAAGATTTAGGAAACGGGAAGGACAAACGCAAGATGGACAGCCTAAAGCAAATAAAGCCAGTAAATAGAAAGCCAGAAAATGTGAGTTACAAACCACAAAGCCAGCGGTAAGCAACAGGTTAAATGCATTCCAAGGCCAACTTTCTGAATGTCCCTTAAATGTCTTTAGCAAACAAGACAGTGCTGTCTGGTAGGTGGGGCGTAAAAAAAAGTAGCCTATGTTTGCAAATCAGGACAGTTTTGAACTTGTATATAACACACTGCAAGGGTGTTTTGTATGGTATGGAAGATGCAAGCGTGTGTGTTTGCTGCAGGCAACATCTGTGGTAATATCAAGTTAATCAACAGTAAAAAGAGGAACCTGGACATAAAAACAGGCTCACAAACTGCCAAAACAAACATCACACATTCATTTAAACAGGTATTTCTATCTGACCAGCCCAAAATTCCACCCTGTCGGTAACCGGACCGCTTGTCTCGGAGAACACAACTAGCGGCAATGGAAAGGAAGTGAGAGCTGTATTCCGGCTTACTGGGCTTCGCAATGTCTGAAGAAAGCAGGATCTCAACCAAGAGGTAGATCATCACACCTTACGAAACAGACAGGCTGCCTGGGAACTGGGCATAGAGTGAGCTGCCTATCCGCGCTGAAGGTCACACTGTACTCTAAAGGTGACAAAGGGAGGCCTAGGAATTCTGGAGAGCAGACCTAACTGGCATCGTGAGGGCGACCGTGCCATGTTCACATGTCGGACGAGGCAGGGAATCAGGGTGCACTACGGACTATCAGCGCTGCGGATTTGAAGTCACACAATGTCTCCGGTAATGACAGCGAAGCAGTCGATCTGGTTGCAATCTGCCTCCCGTGAAAGTAATAATCCTCCTACAATTTTAGAACGACTCACCTCACTGCACGGAAACCCCTGCTCCTGCCTCCATTCTGTATAGCCCCTGGCCCGGCGAGGTCACTCACAGATTATGTTATTGGAAGCATAAAACAAGCACAATGTCCTTTAAAAAACAGACCGAAACACTCCTGTGCGGCCATAAACGTCAGAAACAAGTTCCGACCCCACACAACAACCATAACTGACTACAAAAACAACGCATTGAAGCGCGGAATTATTTAACAGAAGATAGCATCATCTGGACTTTCGTTTTAATAAACGCCCGTTTCCTGTTATTTCCACGCATGAGAATAAATATGGGTGGAATGTGCTGTGGTTACTAATAACCTTGAGAGAAACTACCTCTACAACGACGTTGCTTTACGTTTGTCACGTGACTTCACGAGCGCGAGCTGCTCAAATTCAAGGATTACAGAGAGAGTAAGCAACAATTACGGAGAGAAATTCGGGGGAAAACAGATCAACTGGGTAGGTTTGACAGAATGCAAATAGTACGTGGAGTAAAAAGGGTTTGGGAGATTGGGGTAGATCTTTACATTTGGGATGGGGCCGGGGCATATTGAGAACAGTGTGTGGTGTACCAGGTTACCAGGGATGTGGTCGTGGAAGAGAACAGAGACAGTTGGGGAACCCAGGTAGGGTGCACGTGTTTACGTTGAGAAAGGAAGTCAGTATGTAAAAAGTCAGTATGTAGAGTCTGACGCGAAGTTGTTTACTCCTTTATTGAAACCATGAATTGCATCCACCAACAGAGGAGCCAGCACAACCAGTTGTTGTCTCCTTCCTGCACCACTCTCTCCAACTGTCCATCTGTGGAATCCTCACAATGTAGAATTCCACTCGCAGCATCATCACTTAAAGAAACCTCTGCCTACATAAGATCATAACAGAGTCGTTTGAGGCATGGCTACAGTTGAGGCATTTAGGGTCATAGGACAACGCCACATGAAGTGAACACCAAGGAACTCTTAAGAGATGGTAGTTTGTTATAATTGGAAATATATATTTATTTTTAATTTGAGGAATTCTGTTCACTTTTAAACTATTGATGAGAAGTTATGATGTGATTTAGACCTAAATCTAGTTTACAACCAATGCGGATGTAAGTGTGACCCTGTTTTTCTGACTTTGATGGCCATTGGAGGCTCAGTGCCGGGTACCACTACTAGAAATGGGCAGCTGCAGTACTCCTTAGTTATTGAACAGGTAATATTGACCGAAACTGGGTTTAAAGCAACGTTCCACTCAATTCACATACCCTGCTTGTTACAAAAGATATGGTGTCGGTAGAGGATCATAGAGAGGAAGGTGGTTGTAAGAAATTGTATTATTATTTGGGATGGGTGACTACCCACCTCAAGAATCAATAAAACTCCTTGTCAGGATGAGCCCTCAAATCCACTAATTTAACTTAAGCTAAAGCTATGGCACAGAACAGCGAGGCTTCAGTTACGGCAAAATGTAAAGTGTCTGATTTAGTCCTTCAAGTCGCAATTCACCACAGGAATATACTTCTAAAGCCTCCTAAGCCGTCAAGGGATGTACTTATAAACTCACAGGAGGTAAGGCAGAGGCCAACAGCAGAGTCCAGTCCAGGTCCAGTTGCCACTGGACTGCCGGGTAATTCCAGGGAAAGGCTCCTTGTAGTTTGTTATATCTCTTTTTAGCTTGACCCTTGGAGTCCACTTCTTTGCCCTGGGTACAAGAGGGAACAGGTCTAGTCCTTTCAAGGCTCATCTCAAGTCATGGACACATGATCTTCTGCAGGTCCAGGAAGTATTCGGATGTGGGTGCTTGGAGGTGCCATATTTATGCCTGGCGATAGCTAGTGAGTAGGGATGACTGCTGGACACACCCTAACCATTTGGATAAAAGTTCCCAGACTCAATTTTACTCTCTTTGGGCATTTTCAAGAAACTAAAAGTCGCCAGCTACACTAAACTTTGGCACTGAGGGCTGGTGTATGTTTATGAAGTCCATTGTGGTAATCCTAGTGTCCTACATCTGACACAAATGCAGTTTGTGACAGACACTGTACGGGCAATAAACTCAGAAGCAGAGGTCTGGTAGGGCAAAGGTAGAGTCCTTTAGCAGCCAGACAGTGGATCTACAAGAATTGTCTTGCCATCCTGCTCCCTCCCATTTCAAGTGTGCCCCAGAGTTTATATGTGAATTGAGCAGAACTGTTGTTTTGCTTCACTAATGACCAAGCTGAAACACTCATGCACTGACAAAAAATCTCTGGAATGCACTTCTTAGTCCAAAGAAGACATTATTTCACTACGCAAGGTTCCTAAAAGGAGATTAGCTTGTGAAAGCACACTTTTAAAAATAGTCACAGCAATGAAATTAACTAATGTACAAATGATTCTCCACTGCAATATACACAACAAATATATGTATCTATATTATAATGCAAAGCAAATAATGAATTAAAAAATATGCATCACCATGAGACAAGGGCATTTCTGCTTCATCTCCCTCCTATTCAGCATCAGCTCCCCAGATCCCAGAATCGATCGAGGAGAGAGAGATCAATTATCCTCACAGGAAGGATGGCACACTCCAGCGTCCTGGATGTGCCTGAGATCTGCAAATACTCTCTGTCCCCAGTCCATCTGGTCTCTGCCTCTTATACTTTGAACAAACAAGAAAGGAAAAGTCTAGAACTCTCCCTCTCTCTGCAGAAGTTTATTTATTCAAAAAATGCTGATTGCTTTAGACCTGCTTTGAAAATAACACGTCAGGACTTGGTCACAATCCCAAGGTGATAATCCAAAACAAGTCAGTTCCCTGCCATTTGAGTATTCTTATTAGCCTATGCCCTTGGTGGGGAAAAACACAAAGAATAAAAACGTATGCGCGTTGTACAATGTGGAAAAGTACTTGCAGCTTTTAACGTAGCAGGGCCTAATGCTAAGATAAAGTCAATAGGCAAAATTAAGCTGGTGGTCACTAAAGTGACAGTGTAGTGCTAAGCTAAGTGCAACATGGAGTCAGTGGTCAAAACTCACATATCATTACAACTGTCAAACAGGATTTGACACTTCGGCTTTGACAACGTAGTGTCAAAAAAGGATTCTCTGGAGTACAAAGGAGTAATCTCTACCCATTCAGGACAGTCTATTATTTGCTCCTGGGAGGCATTTCACACCTGTTCAAGACTAGTCACTGACTGGGAGCTGCCAAAGGCTAACGTTAACTAGTTTTCTGACAGTTCAGCTAGGTAAAGGGTAACTTTTTAAAACTTACTTTTCCTTACTATTTTTTAAAATCTGACTTCACTATTGAATTGGATTTCTTGTAACTATTAAAAATAATGATTTAATTATTTTCTAACTGGTCCCATTGATCAGACGCAGTAACCATATTTAATATTGCTTCCCAGTATTTTTCTATGGGCCAGGCTCCCTAGAGCGAAAATAGCTTTTGGGGGCTAGTCACAACAATGGCTTGCTGACTTTATATTACTACACATCCTACTTTTACATACCATATAATCTGGTGTAGGGCTACCTGACCTACGTAAGAGGCTTAAAAGAAATACTTTTACTTATTTAAAAAAGGATTTACTTTGACAGGTTGCAGTGCATATTTTGCACTATTACAATCAGGCTACAGTTGTGGGCCTGAAGCCATGTTTGCAGTGCCATTGTATTGGATGGCACAATAGGTGCTGCAATTCACTTGTGACATTGAAAGTCCAGCCCTAGGTACACCTTGTACCATATACTAGTGACGTATGGGTAAGTTAAATATTGCAGCGAGGAATCTGCCAATCTGACCATTTTTGTAGTACAGCGTATAGAATTGAGTGTGTGTTTCACTAAGAGAATGTAAATGTTATCATCCAGTTATCTTGTTACAATGCCAGTTAATAATTATTGTTGATTTGTGGGCTAAAGTGCTCATTCATTCTTTTATGAAGACAGAGGCCTATAAGAGAGATACTTTAATGTGTTCAGTAGTGTGTAGAACTTGTTGACCCAGAGGTGTTAGAGTCCCTAGAAGCACATACTTTAGGTGGAGTGATGGAGCTGAAAGAGGGTTTAGCTTGGGATCCATGAATGGTTTATTGAATTTTGTTAAATTCAGATCAATTGAAAATATTTGAACAGATTTACAGATTTCTAGGGTGCTCTTTGCACTGTTTTTGATAGCATCATTGGTCTCTTGGAAAAGTTTGATGCATTCTCTTGAATGATTTTGTTCTTCTAAGGTTCCATCAATGCATTAGTTTTGCATGGGAATCTTGCATTTAAGGTTTCCTTTTTGTCATTGGATTTTTTTCAAACAGTGTTTAAATTCAAGTCTAGATTCTACTATTTGTTGTTAACTTTGTCCGCTGATGTTGTTTTGGCTGCACAGATAAAGGAATATTAACTGTACAAATGGCATTGGTCAATAATTTTAGCAGGTCCTCAGAGGTGGAGGGGTTCACGGGTTGTTGAATGATCCGTGAAAAATGGAGTGCATTATTTCTTGAGGAAGCTATGTGTGAGATGGTGAAATGGGTTTGTTTTGTTTGTTTGGGTTAGAGCTCTTTCGTGCCATTGGCATGAGCTAAAGCAGGACGGGAAGAAAGTAATTGAATCAAAGTCACATCACAAGTAGTGTTGTTGGAATGTAAGAACCAAGTTATTTATTCCATGAGAGAACAGTAGATGGAGTTTGTGGTCTTCTTTATGAAAGGAAGCATCGGAGTTGAACAAGATCTAGCACTTTCAGTTTGCTAGTTAGATTAGAGGTTAATTTGTTGTCTTTAATTACCCATATATTATAACCCTAACTCCCTTCAGCATGGATTAATGAGACAAGGATTGAGTCTGTTAATCAAAACTTGTAAAGTAAAGCACTAAGGTTGAATTGTGTCTTTGTATGTGGTTAATCATGAATTCAGGTTGGTTGAAACACATACCTTTTAGGTGTTAAAAAAAAAAGCAATACGTTGTATCTTTTGTCATTTCACCTACTAAGTCAGCAGAATGAATAATTACAGAACCACTTCCTATTATTTTGGTTTTTCTCCTTAAAGACAACTTGTAACTTGGAGGGAGGGCAAATTGAATTGGAAAGGGGCTTTTGATGTGAACCCCTTCTCAGGCATCCTAACGGGGCAGTTAATGTATTTACTCAAGTAGTTTATTTCTAAGGTTTGTTTTTATGGCAGAAAGCGCATTGACCATGACCACCTTGAAAAAATGAGTTTGGTTAAGTTTGGCTCTGCTCCCAAATGAGTGTCCTTGTCTCTTTTTATTCTCTCCCTCACTCTTTCTCTTCTCTCACTCTTTCTCCCCTTTCTGTCCCCTCCTCCCATTGATTGCTTGGTGTATCCTTTTTCCCCTTTGAGGAACTTGTATTGCAATGTATGAGACGCTATTGTACATTTAAAATGTACTCTCGCCCATCACATACTCAGTTCCTTCATGTCATAAATGCATTCTGTACACACAGGAAACCTTTTTTGTTATTATTTACAAACAAGCAACCATTTAAAAATATTTTTGTTGGGACTCAAATGCAAGCCTGATCTTTAGATGGCCACACTTTAAATGTGTCCCTTTGCTGATGAGGACATCATGACCTCAAGATGGCTGCTCGACCACTTTGAAACACTTTGACCAGTTGTCTTGCTGTAAGGCTGCCCTATCTCTGAGCAATGCTATTTTTACCTGTGGCTACAACCTGTTTCTTAAGACAAATACAAATTGTAAACTAGATCTGTTGGACTCTGCTTATGCCTGATGTTTGATGCTTTGCTTACAGATGCCAGTTAAAATGCTCTCACCACAGTGGAACATATGACACCACCACTCTCTCTGAAGTCCATTAGTGCAAACCTCAAGTTTTAAAAAGGCTTGACACTTAAGTGGTGATCCTCTATGAAAAGGCTCAACAACTGTCACAGATTATCACCTAAAATAGTTTTATTTATCAGAGTTGTATAGTATTTTGAGATGTAGGTACATAGGAGGAAATACTATGACAAATTGTGAGAAGGTAGGCATACTGTAGGAGAGATCTGGAGAATCAAGAAACAGCAGGGTAGACGGAAGGTGCACAGGAGCGGAGAGTGGTGAATAGAGTAGGAATAAAAAGGGCAAGAATGAGGGTAAAATTAGGAATAGGACAAGGTATTGCGGTTGAAGTAAGAATGTGGAATAAGTGTGCATAGGGGGCCAGGAGAAGCAGTAGTAATGGAGTGCAGCGATGGAATGTGGGAGAAGAGTAGTTGTGGGAGTAGCTGTAAATAGAAGTAAACTAGTGGTAGAAGTCAGGTTAGGTGGGGTAAAATTTAGTAAAGATGGGGGTAGGAGTAGGTGCAAAGTAGTCACAATAGAGGCTGGAATATGAGTCAATCATTGGAGTAAAGGAATATGAAAGTGCCTACTTTGCTTT
Source organism: Pleurodeles waltl (assembly GCF_031143425.1). NCBI lineage: Eukaryota > Metazoa > Chordata > Amphibia > Caudata > Salamandridae > Pleurodeles > Pleurodeles waltl. The sequence continues at coordinate 378,197,118 of NC_090444.1, read as the reverse complement.
AACATTGCATACTCTCTTGCTTCAGTAGGATGATTATTTTGGTCTGTTTATGTTATTGTATTTACCATAGGTCCTCCCCAGGTATTCCCTTGGGTAAGGTAGGCCCTTCCTTCCCTTCCCACGTTTTTTCCTACTGCGATTTAAAATGCAGCGCGTTATAAGCATCTGCAACAGGGATCCAACGCCCTGATGAATGCCCAGAGACCCTCCATAGCTCAATCACAAGGGCAGAAACATGTCGGCTAGATAGGTGACCTTGCGAGTCATTGTTCTCACACTGGTCTCCCATTTCTTTTAATCACACCACACAGAACCTTCTATTAAAACTCACCCTGGTATCTGAGTAGGTGTTTTTATTCCCATAGCATAGCTGGATCCCTACTTTCCAGAAATCAAACTAATTTACGCACTCCCTCCTGTTCCTTTAACAGCGAGGTTGAGTCCGCCCAGGTGGTATTGTCCTACCTGGGTGGGGCTAGGTGGTCATATGATGAAGCATGACACTATATAGTGTGTGAGACCACCTAGTCCGTAAAGGAAATCCCCCTCCACAGACCTTAAACCACCCCTCGTTTTATCTTTAGTTGAGATTTAGGATTGGTATAGTGACGCAATTAGCACACTTTCAACCCATTTGTAATTTCAAAAAACCCCGTACTCTCGTTTGTGACTTAGTATTGTGTTTGGGGAGTCGAGTACGAAGGGTGTCTTTTCCTACTCCCTTATACTCTCCCTTTGTGTACTATCATAGTAGAGCAGCCTTCCGGTTGCGAGAGTTGTTTACTCTTTAAATCCTTTTCCCTTAAGCAAGCGCAGTGCTTTGCTTGCACCCCACAGTACTTAGGGCCTACTCCTTTTTCCTTTCTGACGTCCCCTCGACCTGTGGACCGAATCCCTTTACTACCCACTTTCCTTTTCTTCATCCCCATCCCCCTCCACCACGCCTGCCACACCATGGCAGAAGGTCTCTCCTTCAACGACGAGGAAGTATCAGCTATCCTCTCAGCCCCCTCTCTCTTAGGGGACACAGCCTTGTCCAAAAGTCTATCCCAGCTTGGGGACTGGGAGTCCCTAGTGGAATTAAAACGCTCCCAGGTTAAGACCATATTACACGGAGCCGTCCTCACTGAATACTTACGCAGTAATTCGGCACCGAATGGATTACTTGTCACCAATGAACCTCGTATATTCCTAGACGACCTGGAGTTTCGTAAAGATTGGTCACTCATAGCATGGAAATGCACACGAGATTGGCTGATATTAATTATAAAAACCGCGACTAGGCTATCTGAAACCTTACTGATTCAAATCAAAACCAGTGAAAATAACCTGAAGTCAGGTGTGAGTATTCTCTCCTTCAAAAAGAAACTGGAGGAGGTAAACAAAAATATAAATGAATACAAAGAATACTTAACTCAGCAAAAAATAGGGAAGTTTCAAAAAGACTTGAACCGTTTTTCCCTAGAAAAGAAATATCCCTATACAAAATCTGACTACGTAGCAAAAAATTCCTCTAACACATCTGATACTTCCTCAGGGAGCAACACCAATTCAGATAGTGACAGCAACTCATCAGGGTACACACGGCAACGCCGCGTACGACGTGGCCAACGCCGAGGAGGATGGAATTATCCACCCGTACCTCCCCAATACCCACCATACTTTAACCAACAATGGGGCTGGCCCAACCAGTATGGCCCCCCTCCGCAATACCAAGCACCTTACCTGCAACGCCATGCCCAATGGTCCTTCCCTGAACCCCCACCTCCTTTTTTAGACAGAGGCCATGGGAGGGACAGAGGGAGGAGAAAAGAAGTACAGTGGCGTCAAAAAGAGGATGTTTTGGAAAACCCAATGCACAGGGACGCCGTACCAGGGACAAGCAAGACAAAGTGAACCCCGATTTAGAGAATACAGTTAACATCATCAACCTAACCAATCGGACCCTGAGTCCAATCGAAACCCAAGCATTGAATAAAGGCCTGAATTTCGTGCCTACCCCTAGAGTAGACCTATTCAGAACTAGAACAGAACTGGCAGGTCTGTTTCGTAAGATCCGCCTTAAAACCTTTTTCCTCGGTAGAGAATTTGATACTCCCGCACAGAATACAGGACTACGCCCGAAGTCTACTTTTTGCCCCCCCGCAGGGCAGATGCCCCCGGAGGTACTTGCTTTTGAAAAATCAGTATCCCTCAAGATCAATGGGCTGACTGAGTCGTCCAACAAAGTATTCCATAATATGAGTAATATCGAAATAGAGTCACTGAAGAGCCTCACAGCCGATCTTAATATTATCATCAAACCAGCAGATAAAGGCGGGGCCACTGTGATCCTACCATACAAAATGTATAGAGACGAGTGTGAGCGACTACTGGGGAATACCAGACACTACAAGCGGCTGTCATGTGATCCTACAATTGATGTCCAAGAAGAGATCACCTTCCTAGTGTCAAAAGGGAAAGAAAACAACTGGATCACAGATCATGAGGCATCATATTTGATACAAACCAATCCAAAAATCCCGTACTTCTATATCCTACCAAAAGTACATAAAGGAAAGATCCCCCCACCCGGTAGGCCTATAGTTTCCGGGATAGGCTCGGCACGTGAGCCTTTGTCTAAGTTTGTGGATTTCTTTCTTCAGCCGATAGTCAAAAGGATCCCAACCTATCTTAAAGACACCACCCATGTCCTCCTTTTACTGGAGTCCATAGCCTTCGACAAATCCAAGGAACTGCTAATTACTCTTGATGTGGAATCACTCTACACAAACATCCCGCAAGAGGCTACTCTGGAAGTAATCAGCAACCTACTGGACATACATATGGGTGTATCCCAAACTCAAACCCCCCCCTGGGTTTATACTGGACTTAGCACATCTCGCCCTGACCAGAAACTACTTCAAGTTTGAAGATAGTTTCTTCCTGCAGACACAAGGCACATCGATGGGTAGTACATTTGCCCCCAGCCTAGCATGTCTATACGTTGACCATATTGAAAGACATACGATCCTACATGAAGACAACCCCTACCGAGATCAGATTAAACTCTGGAAGCGATACATCGATGATGTATTGTTGATATGGACCGGTAGTAAAGAAGAAGCCCAGGCGTTCGCTATCTGGCTCAACTGGGCCAACCCGTTTTTAACCTTCACTATGAACATAGGTGACAATAAACTACCTTTCCTCGATCTACTAATCTTTGAACAAGACGGCGGGTTAGCGACTGAAGTTTATTATAAACCAACAGACTGCAACAATCTATTACAATACGAGAGCTTCCACCCACGAGCCCTACGAGATAACCTTCCGGTAGGGCAGTTCCTCCGGTTAAGACGAAACTGCTCATCCGTCACCGATTACCGCAAACATGCAGAGAAACTGTCTACCAAACTACACACCAAGGATTATCCCACACATTTGATTAATAGGGCAAAAAAACGGGCACGTAACAATAACAGAGACCAGTTGCTCCAGCCCCGAGCACAGAAACCAAGTTTGGATAAAATCGTATGTGTTACCACCTTCAATCCCCTTTCCAATGAAATCCAGAAGATCATTAGAGAAAATTGGAAAATCTTGACGTCAGGTGGCTTACCCTTTGAACCACCATTACATGCATTCAAGAGAGCAACTAGCATACGGGACATGGTGGTCCACACTAGACCGAAGGAGAAGCGAAGGTCCACACAGACTACACTTTGGCAAATGCCCCCCCCCGCTGGTCATTACCCTTGCGGCAACTGCAGTGTTTGCCCTTTTACTCATAGATCCACCACCATCGATCTTGACCTCAAAACTCCATGGGTGCAAAAATCACTGACAAATTGCAACAGCAAAAACGTAGTTTATTTAATCAAATGCCCTTGCCTACTTAAATATGTGGGTATGACTACGAGAAAAGTGAGCACCAGAATTTGTGAACATAGAAGCACGATTAGGTGCAAACGAGATGCGACGAAGCTCACTAGCTATTTCCTACAAAGAAACCACTCTCCAGATGACATGTCTTGGACGGTCCTGGAACAATTCTCTCCTTCAACACCCAGCTTGTCCGATAAACTTTTTAGGGCAGAACAACGCTGGATTTGGAGATTGCACACCGACATGGTTGGATTAAATGACGAGATACTGTGGTTCTCTCTTCACAATTAGAACCCCCTTTGTTCCCCACCCTCTCGCCTCTCTGGCGGTGCTGCTTCCCCTCCCTCCTTTTCTTCTGTTACCTCTCAATTCTTTTTCTCTTCCCCTTTTCTCTTTCTTCCCTTTTTCCTTATCTTTCGCTCATACGTTCCCTATTCTCCTCCACTCTTCCCCTCCCTCCTCCTCCTGGACCTGTAGTCTCCCCTTGAATCTTCCTTTGTCCTTTTCCCTATATCTCTTTCTTTCCCTGCCTCGCCCCTCCCTTCCCCCCACCCCCTCTTTTCCTTTGCTCTTCCTTTTTCTGCCGGTTCTTTCCTTTCCTTACTCTCACTGCTTCCTCCTCTCCCAGATTTGCCCTCTTCCCCCTTCCCCCCCTCTGTCCAACACCCCCACCCCCTCTCCTCCCATTTTATATTGGATATTAATTAATTTTTTTGTGTTCCAATTTTAGTCCTAATTTTTATTTTTTATTTCCTCGCTTATTAATTAAAATATTTTTTTCTAACACCACCCCCCCCCCACCCCCGGCGCCACCCGCCACCCCCTGTCCCGGCTTCTCCTCGTTTTTAGCCTCACTCGCAGCCGGGATACTACATTTCCCGGCTCGCGAGTGCAGGCTACCCGCATGGCTGCTCGGGAACCACAATTCCCGGCAGCACTAGCGGGCTCGCGTCCCCGCCCATACAGGGCTTTCTCAAAGCCGCGGTCGCTGACCTCGGCCCTCGCGGAGGGGGCTGATCATGTGGAATTACGCTATTGACGAACGCCCCACCCATTTTGGGCACTTTTCGGCCAATTCCGGCCCGCGGCACTTCCGGAGGGACCGCAATCTAATCTGGTGCAACAAACGTTTACAGCTCGTAGTACTTCCGGCCCCCGGGCCGCGGCGGTGATTACCTACAGCTGCAGGCAATTCTCCCCATTAAGAGTACTATATAAACCAACGACTTTCAGGTCACTTTACCCAAACGGTCCTGAAAGAGAGGTCGGTATAGGCGCACAGAGAGCGCCCACCTTTGATGCAGTGAGTCTACCATCGATGGATACACAGATAAGAAGCCCTTCTCTTCTCTTCTTTTCTTTTTTTTCTTTTCTTTTCTTTTTACTTTACCCACCTTCCTTTTTCCAAGCTGTCTCCCCCCTTTTTCTTTTTCTCTTTCTCTTTCTTTTTCTTTTTCTTTTACTTTCTCTTCTATGTCTCTTATTCCTTCCTTATTCCTCTGCCCCCACCTTTTTTTGCCCCCTCCCTCTTCTCTTTCCCTTTTTTTCCCCTTTGTTCCCCCTTCTCTTTTCCTTCTTTTTCTTTCTTTTTCTTTTTCCCTTTCCTATTCCTATTCTCTCATATATATACTTCTTTATCTTTACTCCCCTTCTGCTCTCTCCCTTCTAACCCTAGAGTCTGACTATAAGGGGCCGCTCCCTCTCCAGGATACCAGAGGCTAGTAGCCTTTATTGTTAGGGTAAGGAATTGTCTTCCCTGACCTACCACTCGCCGCGCATAACCTGCATTGCTGCGACCGTTTTATCTGCCACTAGTACTATTGTGTTATGCATGAAATTTTGTCACGTGTGCTGTGGTTTGCCGTGAATTATCTTCTCACCGCCAATTTTGGTCTGTTTATGTTATTGTATTTACCATAGGTCCTCCCCAGGTATTCCCTTGGCTGAGGTAGGCCCTTCCTTCCCTTCCCACGTTTTTTCCTACTGCGATTTAAAATGCAGCGCGTTATAAGCATCTGCAACAGGGATCCAACGCCCTGATGAATGCCCAGAGACCCTCCATAGCTCAATCACAAGGGCAGAAACATGTCGGCTAGATAGGTGACCTTGCGAGTCATTGTTCTCACACTGGTCTCCCATTTCTTTTAATCACACCACACAGAACCTTCTATTAAAACTCACCCTGGTATCTGAGTAGGTGTTTTTATTCCCATAGCATAGCTGGATCCCTACTTTCCAGAAATCAAACTAATTTACGCACTCCCTCCTGTTCCTTTAACAGCGAGGTTGAGTCCGCCCAGGTGGTATTGTCCTACCTGGGTGGGGCTAGGTGGTCATATGATGAAGCATGACACTATATAGTGTGTGAGACCACCTAGTCCGTAAAGGAAATCCCCCTCCACAGACCTTAAACCACCCCTCGTTTTATCTTTAGTTGAGATTTAGGATTGGTATAGTGACGCAATTAGCACACTTTCAACCCATTTGTAATTTAAAAAAACCCCGTACTCTCGTTTGTGACTTAGTATTGTGTTTGGGGAGTCGAGTACGAAGGGTGTCTTTTCCTACTCCCTTATACTCTCCCTTTGTGTACTATCGGATGATTAGCATTGGCATTGTGTTCTCCAAGATGGCTTCTCAGACAATTCCTGTGCCTCACTTCAGTCTCATTTAGGGGATTTGTTCTAGATGCTGAAGTCAGAGCTCGCAGGTGATGATGGATCTGTTGAAAAAAATGCCAGCTTCCTTTTCACAGATGATTATGATACCTGCCAGAGCCCCACTGTTGGAAATCACAATGTAACTAGAGGCAAGCTCATACATTCAGGTAATTCTGGGATGACTATGTGATTCAGGGCTGGAGAGAAAGTGTTTCTTGTAGTCGTCAGGTGTTCAACCTCAAGAACAACTGGTGTTGGAGATGTGAAATTCAGAGGTGCCGGCAATATAGGCACAATTTTCATGATGTAACAGTCAAGAGTTGGTAAAGATTAAATTTACTGAATCCACCAGAAGTGATATAAAGCTCAAAAGAGACCCAAATCATTGCAATTAATGGGGAGTTTCAGTCACGTTTCCCAGCACTGGATCGAATGCCTGTACTATCATAGAGGTTGCTTTTACCTGCCTGGACAGGAGACAGATCAGATCGGTCAGTTTCGCTCTGTCAGGAAAGGGGTTATTTATATTGATGGAGGTACCCTTAATAACTCAGCACACCCACTGTGGACAGGCTAAAAGACAATTTTGTGATACTCTCTCCTCAAGCGCTGGTAGCTTCAGGCAGTCGCAGAGAGGTGTGCGTTAAATTCAAACAATACCAACAATTTCACAGCATTATAAAATTCCCAAACCAATTTAGGAACATAGAGAAAATGAATGAACAGAAAGACACTAAGAGTTTTAACAAAGGTAAAGGAGAAATGGAGATGTGATTTTAAAAAAAAAAAAAGTTTTAAAGCACAAAGAATCTAGAAAAAGTAAAGCTCTATTGGAAAAAAAAAACTATTCACAGTGGCCTGGACCTACGTGCAATTTCAGGCTGACTGTCATGGATCTGCAATCAGATACACCAAACAGGTCTCCTTCAGTGTTGAGTCCTTTGTGGTCAGCTGGCTTCTCTTGGGGTCAGAAATCCTTCTGCTTTTTGTGTCACCCCTTTAACAGGTAAACAGGAGGCCAATCATGTGACCCTTAGAGATCTGTTCAGTTCCTGAGTGCCAACAGTAGCTGGATGTCCTGAAGTATATTGTTTTCTTTGAGTGAGGTTCAGGATTCAGGAGTCTTCTTCCAGCAGGGCCTTCTTCAGAAGAGTGGCAGTTGAAGTGCCAGCTTTTTCCCGTGCACTAGCCAGCGATTTGAGAAATTGTACCACCCAGTTGTAACTATTTTCTTGCAATCCCTCCACATCCTTTGCAGCATGTCCTCCTTACGTTACTATACAATTACCCAGAAGGCTATGCTTCAAGGTGGCAGAATAATGCTGCCACCAAGCAGGCTTGTCTTTAGACGCTGTCCCATTTAAATAAGCTCTCTTCCCACCAGACAGGGGCAAAACAGGTTATCCCTCATACTGTGACAGGAACCTGGCTGTCTGGGAAGGTCCTGGGAATGAATGTCTCTAAGTTAAGAGGTAGTGCTAAAGGTGCCCTTTGTTCTGCCATTGTTTCTGTCCGCACCCAGATGGCTAGTCCCTGCTAACAGCCTTTTACTATTTCTGATCTCAGAAGTAGGCAACTATCCTCTGAGCCAGAGTTGTTAACTCTTTCAGCCAAAGATGTATATTCCAGCCTCACTTGTGTGATGGTTTTAAGCCAATTCTGGTTCAAGTACCAAAGTGCTCTTCTACAAAATTACTGTTCCATTCGAGTTATCAAAACTCGCCATCAATTCCACCATTAAACCAGATTAATCAAATTAAATAGGAAATACATTTGACGAATATTTCTAGTATTTTTCTGGTGCAGAGATAGGAAATAAAGATTTTAATTCCATCTAAGGCTGTTCAGAGAAAGGCCTAGCAAGGCCTATACTGTAAAATAGGTTTTATTTCACTGTAAGGGCACAAATATATAGTTCGTCCAATTTTTATATATTATCACCCAGCCCTAGGAGATACAAGGCACACTTCAGGTGTGACCTACAAATGTATAAAAATAGCCTTTTCGTAGATGGCAATGCACCTTTACTGCAATGTGTTACTACACTGCATTGAAACTGCAGCATAGTCAGTGGTGATCCAGGCATACATATATTTTTGTACTATATGTAGGTGGTGTAAGTAAACACTACAGCCTACACATGACATTTTACTTCCACATTGCGGGGCATTTTCTATGCCATCTACAATGATCTTGCAGGATAGTTAAATAGACCAATGTTGTCAAACCAATTTTACCACTACCGTTTTAGGTCCAGAGCATAGACATTGTGGTGCTGATTAGCAGTGGCACAGGGCATATAGTCTTATTACCAGCTACAAATGGGATCAGATTAAAATTGAAAAATGTAGGGTGACTGTACACAAAGGGCCAATCTTTTACAGCCACTGCACAATCAGATGAAATGGTGGTCTGCGCCTAAATAGAGGCAGGTGCATGGAGTGTCCAACTGGCAATCCAGAGAGGATTGGGCCTCTGGAAATTTGCACCAAAAACATACATCCTAGTGCCTTGATGTTATGGTTCCAGTATATCACTGCAGGGTATAGTCTGCTATGCTTTGTCATTTGAGGGGAGAGCAAGACTTTGTACGATATGGCACATATGAGATGTTCAGCCTTTCTCTTTCCTTAGATTCTTTTGTTGCATACCCTGTGACTTTGGCGAAGCTCTACGAGGTGTGCTTTTCCCACCCACTGGTGACATGGGTGAGTTTGGTTTAGTGCATCAGGAAGGTATATGAAATACAAGTTATTGCAGCCCCACAGAACACTATTCAATGTGTAATTAAAATAGAAGTGTTGCTTTTGGTTTGCTAACAATCCCATCAAGCGATCAGGGACACTGTGGTAACAGTAACAAACCTTATTTCGTTATTCACAGTAGCACACGCACTGTACTAAGAAGAATGAACAGTTTTAAGTAAAAAGTATTTATTGCTACAGGAATAATCTATTTCTCAGTATGTCTAAAAAAACTACACAGGACATTATAAAAACAGCAAGAAGACATGCTCTAAATAAGGATATAATGCACAGCACAGTTTTAACATGGTTTAAAATGTCATCTAAAACCTAACACCCTAACTGCTACTTGTATGTGCATACTAAGAGAGCAGGGAAGGCAGAGTAACTTGCAATCTAGAGTTTCTTAGGAAGAAGAGACACACTGCATAACTTACTGACAGCAAAAGCTGTCTTTATGAAGGGAGGCGTGAAGACAGTGTTCCTTGTGAAGGGCAAACACACGTGGCAGTCTTCTTACGGAACGCAGCTTTATCGGCTTTAGGCTTCAGACAAAATGTAGCATCTTCGAACTGCGCTGGCAGCAGATAAGTCTGTCTCTGGTATAATCTTGTGAGACAATCTGGGTGAATTACCTCTCCTGACGAGTATTTAATCATATCAGAAATTGTAATTTCTGACATAAATTTAGGAATGTCTGACACAGATTATGTGCATCAAGGTGTGTGTCCCAGATGTTTCCTTATGAGCCTGTAAGGCAAAAGATGTAAATTAATATTTCATTTTTTCGGAAATAATTGTGTAGGTGTTCTTAATTACCCTTGACATGGTAAAAAGGAGACATTTCACCAACACAAATGTCGCATCAGGTGTTGTATCTATGTCATTAGTCGAATGACTTGACACTATCACATTTCTTAGAAAAATAAGGTCAGCCGACATCTGCCTCAAAATGGAGAAATGCAATAAATCTGCATAAATTGGAAACATGGTGACTTCTATTGTTTAAGAGTTAAAAGATGGGGGCCCCGTTTAGCCGACATGGAATCCGGGTCTACATAAAATGGAGTTGAATCTTTGGGGGTCTGTACCACGTTTTCTCAAGGATTGACATACACTGCTAATTGTTGACTTGAATTTGCTAGCAGAAACATTGAACTGATTTGTCCAGAGCTTTGGTGGCTAATATATGTGAATAGATTGAATTATTTCAGCTGTTTTGAGGATGGAGTCATTTGAGTGCCAGTCTTGTCGAGGCTTACTAACACTACTATAGAAGTGTCTACTGTATCCATGCACTCAAAGCACACTAGTTCGTTAATAAAATATCCAATGCCATGGGAATGGAAAAATTAGCTTGTTGTGGAACATAAAGCAGATTTATAAATTTGCTGTAAGTGATAAGATGCAAACAAAGAAATCATTTGTCTCTCAAAGTGCTTTTAAGCTTGAAGCAGTCAAACCAGGTAAACATAGAAACACTTATTCTGCCACAGAACCTCACACTAAGGACTGTTTTAGTAGCACCAGACTATGACTGATTGTACTCAGTAATGCAAAAGGTGACCCTTTCTACAATACACCTGGAAATGGACGGGGGCCTGAGATTTCTAGCCTTCACCTTTGCCAGCATTCACCTAGGGCACACCCAGCCTCCCCAAACTAATCTAATGCCTGGATCTTCATCATCCTTAAACTAACATATGTACTGTGCCACCTAGTGATGGGAAAGGAAACTGCTTCTATTGATGTTAAAACAGGTAGGTGCCAGTACAAAACATGAAAGTGTATTTCATACATGGAATCCTCCTCCCGTACATATCCACACCCTCTTTTTTTTTTTTAAACACCAATTGTTGTGGATTGCAACCAAATTCATTATTTTATTTTCAGTGTTTTACTGTCTTTTCTCTTTTATTTCTTGAGCATTAGAAATATGCTGCAGCGCTCCTGCTTACCACCATGCCTGTAGCACTGTTGTGCTCATTTGCAACAGCTGGCCTGGATGACATCTGCATCTTGTATTTGGGGAACCGTCATCTGGTGCATTTGTGTTGTGTGTGTTACAGTTTCTCTGGAGCTTCTTGGCTTGCACAGACAGTAACGGTGCATAGATCTCAAGAGTGATGTTGGATTTCATCCTTAGGAAAGAAGAATCAGGAGGTAGGCATAGGGCCTCGGACAGTGGATTTTATTGTGTGTTCCCCACCTGGCAGAAAGTTAGCAAAGCCTCCCCAAGGACTCGTTCACGTGGAGGTCTCCATGGTGGCCCTACACAGGTAATGGTAGTATCTTCGAAAAGATGGATTGCAAGACTCCCCCCTCGAAAGAGTTTTTTTCCAACAAGAACTGTCTTGCATAGTCTAGAAAAGGAGCATGGCACGTCTGGGAACAGGGCGCTCTTCAGGGTCAAACTCTCTCCTGCTTTGGAGACTCCCTTGCACTGATGACTAAACACCAGTACCTGTTTTTGCATTGAGGTCCCAAGTTGTCCTTTAGCCAACGGGTTGAGTCTTCCATGAGTGTGAGTCAGGGGACCAACCCCCACTTTGCTCATGTGAATTCAGAAACGTAGAATGGAGAATCAAACCCAGCACCTTCTGTGGGTACTACCATTCCTAGTGGCATTCTTATGAGGTAAGCCCAATCCAGACTCCTCTTGCTGTGTGGTTGAACCAGGCTCCTGTGCTTTGCAGGAGACAATGGAGAAGAACAGCACCTCCCATACAACAGCCAGATAGTATTGGTACAAGAAAATAGTGCAGGACGCAGGTATCATCCCGGTGTTCAGGCATATGTTCTATTCCGACCTAAATACAGGAGACACAAAAAAAGCAGTAGCGCAACAAGGAATTGGCCCTACTGTTCTAGTCTCTCTCGATAGCCAGCTGCTACAAATCTTCTGCCTTATTGGACTAAGGGTTGGCAAACCTTTCCCAGATCCCATCGGATCCACTTGCCTAGATTCTCAGTTGATACACCCTCCTATATGTTCTGAGCATGAAGGTGAAGGCTAGCATTAGGCTGAAATGCTTTTCCAGCTCTCCCGCTCATTGTATCCAAAAATGCAGCTCTCGCAGATATAGGTACAGGATCTGGTGCCTTTAGACTAGCCAATTCCCCCTACACAACAGACACCACCTGTTGCATTTCTACTGCTGCATTCCAACCTCAGTCCTGGCTGCTCCATTTGCACTGTCAGACATGGACGATTAACCAGTGATGTCCTGTCTAATGTCATCGGTTTACCATTCTAAGATGGCTGCCATGTCTAAAATCATTCATCACTCTATGTATATGTTGCACTCCCCAGTCATACAATAACAAGCATTAGCAAATGATGCACTGGGTGCCCCGCTCTCCAAAGAGGAGATCGTGGCAGCAATCAAACGCCAAAATACAGAAAAACCCCGGGGAGTGATGGCGTGCCTGTGACAGTTTATAACAAGTATACAGATGCCCTGGCCAAGAGGCTACTGGAAGTCTACAACAAGGCATTACAATGTGGTTCATTGCCGTCCTCCCTGCGAGAGGTGGTAATGGTGATGATTCCAAAGCCAGGCAATGATCTAACGGCACCCTTGGCTTACAGGCCGATATCCTTACTAAACATAGATATGAAAATCCTCAGCGCAGGCCTGGTGGCTCACCTCCTCCCCTGGATGCCCACTCTGATACACCCGGACCAATCTTGTTTTATCCTGAGATGAAACACTGCATAATTTGAGGCTGCTGATACACGTATACCATGCCCCACAGCTCCTAATTGAGGATTAAGCCCTGGCTGTACTACAGGGATGTGAAGTTCCTATAGCCCGATGCCCCTGACATAATGTTTGGTGTCAAGGGGAACAAGTTTTCATGTTTATTTTGTCCTTGAGACAAGTCGGCGCAGCCACTTTAAGTTATAGTTAAGAACATTATGGATTGGGATGGGCATTGTCTGTAGTTAAGGTAATATTTTTTCCCCTTTTGTTAATGCTGTTCAAACTTGTGTTTGTGGTTCATTAACGCAAGGCCTTTATTATTAGAGTGAGCGCTGTAAGGAAATGTTGTAAGGTCAGACTTCACTAATGACCCTGGTTCCAGCATAAAAATGTGTACACAAATTTGCAAAGTTCACCACTATGAGGCTACGTAAATTCTCCCAGAATGCTCTCTGATAAGATGCAGGTATTTGCAGAAGCTTGATAGCAAGCTTGATGATTCTTTGTTTTCAAAATAAAATGTTCACAAAAAATGCAATTAGGAAAAAAATATTTTCCTAAACAGACTTTTGTGAAATTTTAGATACCATTTCTAGTCACATGTTGATGAATTTTAGCATCTCTAAAAAAATATTCATAATGGAAAATAAATCAATATAACCAGTTTCAAGAAGATTATGTGAAACATGAAACTAAACAAGCATTGGTAAATCCAATCGGCCTGATATTGGTGGTCAGCCTTTTGGTTTTGTCAATGCATGCCTTGTTTTACATGTTTTTTGCAAACATTTGTTGTGGGAGCTGTTGGGCCCTCATCATTATAACACATTGCCACAGTAGTCCCTGGCACTGAACAAAATTATGTTGTGTGTGGATGTGCTCCCTGTGAAAGAGCAGAATGTTGTTACTCACTGTGAAGCCGGCCGATAGACACAATTTAATTAAAACAAAAGGTCTTGATTCAGGCCAGACCTAAGCAGTGTCCCAATTGTTAAAAAAAAAAATCACAAAAGTGTACCTATGGTATATATCCTTGCATTAGTGCATACTTACGGCTTCCATGAATTCACAAGAATTTACAGAAGCAGGGCAGGAAATGGTACTTATTAAAATATTTGTGAACTGCATTTTAGTATGAGCAAATAAGCATGTGTAGGTTTCTCCATGCAAAAATCTGTTGAGCGTTTACAAGTTCACTAATACTTTCCAACCAATTTTTTCCCCAACTCTGGAAGAAGTTTTACTTCTGCCCTTTTCAGGGGTAAATTTCCAACCTTTCTCAGTATTAGAAAAGATTATAGAAGAGCTGGTGAAAACCCCTAGAACATGCAAGTTGGTATGTTTGCGCAGACTCAAGAGGGCATTCCAACCCTGGAACTATTGCTTACCGCTGCTTCCAGCCCCAGTATGTAGATATGCAGAAAAGTGGCAAACTAAAGTTATGATAGTATTCAGACCCTACTATATTATGAACCCTGGCATAATCAGAGAGGCTATTATCAGAGCTCTTATATAATAAAATTGTTGCCATAATTTGTTGCCGCACTACGTGCCATCAAAGGGACAAGTGGATTTTTTTTACAGGAGAAGCAGATTTGTAAAGCAACTTGTCTCACGGACAAGTAGGTATTTCATTAAATTCCACATCCCTGTTCTGGATATTGAGCAAAGGTTGGATTCCCTAAATTGGGGATAACTGTGGTGGGTGTTCCAGGAGATGGGTGTGGGCCCCCGATTCATCCATTTGATCCACCTGCTTTATTCGGACGCATATACCCTGGTACACTCCGGCGGAGCTGTGGCTGAGCCCTTTTGGCCGAATAGGGGGACTCGACAGTGTGTTCCCTTTCTCCGCTCCTGTTCGTCACAGCTATGGAACCCTTATAGGAGGCTCTACGGTAAGCTCTGGGCCCATAGGGTATTAAACTTGGGGAGACAACCCATGTAGTCTGCCATTATGCAGACGATGTCCTGGTGTATCTGGGGCACCCGTTATACTCTGAGCCTAACCTACTTAACATCATGCAGGCGTTCAGAGAGATATCAGGACCTAAAAAGTCTAAACTGTTTCCATTGGGTAGGCTAGCGGGGATTCCTGCAGAGGATCTCCCCAGAGTGTTTTTTCTATGGAAGCCCCAAGCGATTCGACAACTTGGGATGCAACGGACTCACATGGCCCCGACCTACCATGGCGGAACATTGGCTGAGAAGTAGAGAGGATACATTTCTCAACCCGTTTGTGGTAAGAAGTGCCATTATCTTTAACAGGAAAGATTGCTATTGCTAAAATAATACTTACCAACTGTTTGTATGCCCTCCAGAGCACTCTGTATGTGATTCCCCAAAATTACTTTCAGACAGTAGATAGTCTGATGATGGACCTGCTCTGTGGACCCAAATGCAAGCGGGTTGGGCTTGCTGCCTTAAAAGGAACATGGGATCAAGGGATGCTGGAGGTGCCCCATGTGGAACTTAATTATATGGCAGCCCAGTAGCAACACGCAGTACTCTGGCTAGATCCAGATGACAATTGGAAGAAGAGTCTCCTGTGTGGCGCATATTGGGGAAGGCCCCTGCAGGTACTACTGATGCTGGAACGGAGGGCGTCCCCCGTATCTTCCCCAGCACCCTCAACATCATTCGGTTGGTGGCGAGGGTATGGCAAGAGGTGGTTAGACATGTTATCCATTGAGCTCCATATACCCTGGTGTTAGAAATGGGGTCTCTAGGTGGCAGTCAGTTTACACCCTGTCCACGTAGGGACCCTCACTCTGGTCAGGGCAAAGGAGCTACTCGGCTTACTTAACCGCTGCTCACCCCTTGGTAGCTTGGCACAAGCAGTCAGGCTTATCTCAGAGGCAATGTGTAAAGTATTTGCACAAACAAATACAGTAACATAGTAAAAACACCACAAAAGGACCCCACACCAGTTTAGAAAAATAACCAATATTTATATAAATCAAAGGAGACCAAAACAACAAAAATACAACATACACAAGTATGCATATCAAATTTTGAAGTAAAAATAGTCTTTATCCATAAGAATCAATGGATGTGTTGTTTTAGCACAAAGTACATGGTATGTGTCAAAAATAAAGCTGCGAGGTGGGTGCTGCGTCAATTCTTCTGCCGCTAGGCTCCGGTGCGTGGCTCTTCACTCAGGTTCTGCCAGCTTCTCCTTCCAGGGGCACAAGGACTGGCTGTACCACTACTTGGCAAGTCAGGGGGTCTCAGTAAGATAGCCCAGGTGCTTGCAGGTGAAGTCATTGATGTCATTGAGACTTCTTTACATGAGGCAAGCTCAGTCCAAGCCCTTGGAGAATCCTCACAAGCAGGATACACAGTAAAGTCCAGACTTTGTCCTCTCTAAGGCAGAAGCAGCAAATGCAGGCAGCAATCCAGCAAAGCACACACAGCAAAAGGGCAGTACTCCTCCTTGCAGCTCTTCAGCTCTTCTCCTTGGCAGAGGTTGGTCTTGATCCAGAAGTGTTCGAAAAGTCTGGGGTTTTGGATCCACTACTTAAACTCATTTCTGCCTTTGAGATAGACAAACTTCAAAGAAAAGACTTTGTAGTGCACAAGTCCCTGCCTCTTCCTTGCCCTGCCCCAGCCACACTCTAGTGGGTTGGAGACTGTATTGTGAGGGGACAGACACAGCCCTTTCAAATGCACGTGACAGCTCCTCCCCAGGAAGACTCATCAGGATGTGCAAGACACACCTCAGCTCCCTTTGTGTTACTGTCTAGAGTGAATTCACAAATAGCCCAACTGTCAGTCTGACCCAGACCTGGATTCAGCAGCCAAGCAGAAGCACAGAATGGGTAAGCAAAAAAATGCCAACTTTATAAAAGTGACATTTACAAACAGACTATCTAAAAATCAACTTTACCAAAAGATGTATTATTAAGTTGTGAATTCAGAGACCCCAAACTCCAAATCTCGATGTGCTCCCAATGGGAAACTGCACTTAAAATATATTTCACGGCAATCCCCATGTTAACCTATGGGAGAGATAGGCCTTGCATTAGTGAAAACTGAATTTGGCAGTATTTCACTACAAGGACATGTAAAACACACTAGTACATGTCCTACCTTTTAAATACACTGCACCCTGCCCATGGGCCTACCTAGGGCCTACCTTAGGGGTGACTTACGTGTAGTAAAAGGGAATGTTTTGGCCTGGCAAGTGGGTACGTTTGCCAGGCCAAATTGTCATTGCAAAACTTCACACACACCATTCAGTGACAGGGCTGAGACATGTTTTCAGTGTTACTCATGTGGGTGGCACACTCAGTGCTGCAGGCCCACTAGTAGAATTTGATTTACAGGACCTAGGCACTTCTAGTGCACTTTACTAGGGGCTTACTAGTAAATCAAATATACCAATCAGGGATAACCTATCATAATCACAATCTTCCAGTAGTGGTAAATTGCCCAGAGTACCAAAAACCAGCAAAAACGAAATCCAGTACAAAGTAGAAAATACAGAAAGGAGAGGCAAGAAGACAGGGGAACCCACACCAAGGATGCCAGGTCTGACATCCAGAAATGCCTCTGTGGGTAACACAGCCTTTCCTGACAATCACAGACTCCATGTCTATACAAGATGGAAAGACGGGGGTGTGAAACTATGGGGGACCTTTACCCTGAGCTGCGCTTTATAACTAAAGAGGAAGCTGTGATCTCTTTCTCCCTCGGAGGAGGACAGTACCTCCAGTACATAAAGATCTCGAGGACAGCACGCAAAGTGTGGCCCTACTTCCCTGACGAGCCCCCTAGATTTAATGCATTAACAGCCATGTTAAAATTGGCAGGGGGTCGCAGGTTGGTCTCCCGTCTCTATGGGGCGCTTTGCGCGGACCTACCACAGACAATGCTCCATATGTAGACCAAATGGGAGAAGATGTTTGTGGAGCCATTCTCAACCAAAGAATGGATGAAGGTCCACTAGGGGGTACAGAGGGTCTGTTCTAATGCCAGCTTCAAACTCCTACAATATGACTTTGTACACCAGACATATCTTACCCTGGAAGCCGACCAAATAGCGGTGCTTACGTCACCTGATATGAAACATCTGTCCAGGAAACTTGTCCTCCTTGGCTTGTCCTAACTGAAAGACGTAAAGCCGTTGCGTGGCTGTGGTCAACACCTCCTACCCATGCCACATGGATGAAAGACTTGGTTGAATGGGCGAGTGCCGAAAAAGTACGGATGTGCCATATTTGTAGGGATGAACGCTTGGAGGATGACCTGCAAGCCTGGTCGGCTATCTTAATGGGACTTGCAGGAGACAGGAGTACCTCCTGCTTCTGGGGAAGGTGCTGCCTTAATGACTAAAAATTATGAGGAGGGGATGGAGAGAATAAACCTAGCCCAGACATCTGGCCCAGCATGACAGAGAGATATACATACCGCGCACTGGACCTCCGGAATTGACTCCATGTATTAAATTGTACACCAGCAGATTTTCATTGAGATGTACATGTCACTATAAAATACCTTAGGTTTCTATCCCTGTATTCTAAGATAAGAAATATGTGCACAGATGCTTGGTGATATCAAAACTTGGTATTTATTTATAGGATGTGGCTGAACGATATCTTAGGCCTGCCCTGAGGGGCTGAACAGCTATTACATTTTTATGGCTTAGTTCGAACACCCGAAATTATGTGTAACATACTATGAATCTTGCTGATTCAATACTACCTATACCCTGAGAATTATGATGTAATAACTATGTGATATTCAGAAAATCAATAAATGTCGAAGTAACATGGGCGTGTTGGAGGAGGAAGACGCAATACAGAAAACCGGGATGGGAAGGGGAAGAAACAACACAAAGAGGGTGGGAGGGAAGAAGCAGTACAGGCAGAAGCATCACGGGGGAAGATATAAGAAGCAGTTCAGGGGATGAACAAAGAAAATAGTGCGTCAGTCACAGTGTGTGCAGAAGAAGGACACTAGTAAAGTACTCCACACGAAAGAAGTAAAGGCATGCGCTCTGCTAATAAGGAGGCAGCGAATATGAGTAACCATGAAGCCAATGAATGGTAAGCAGTTGTGTTATGTTGTAGTTAGTGTGAAGCGTTACCTTGGCAATAGAATGTACTGAGGATTCGAGGGAGGACGGTTGGGGATCGAGAGAGAGGAGACAAGGGAGTCACTGGGAAGAGATTGTGATTTATGCTGTTCTGGGTGGATGTAATAAAGAAGACGTTAAATAGATGAAAGAGTCTCCGTGTCAAGTGGCGACGAGCTACATCCACCCTTCATCGGACCCACGTGATTTAGGTGAAATCTGAGCGCTGCGCATTTCAGACTGTATTCAGTACTTCAGGACGACAGCTGATTGTCAACAACGTGTTTTGTTTTCCGGCACACGCACGCATATTTTGTGAAATTTAAGCGCTGCGCATTTCAGACTGTATTCAGTGCTTCAGGATGACAGCTGATTGTAACAGCTGATTGGAAACAACGTGTTTGGTTTTCCGGCACGCGCACGCATACAGCTGTGTAGGATGGCAGTTGATCGTAACAGCTGAATGTAATGCGTTTTGTTGAAATACACGCGCGCACCTCTCTAAGACGTTTTGGTGGATACAGCTGATTGTGAACAAAGTGCATTTCTACAAACCGATACGTGCGCAGAATACAGCTATTTGTGTGTTTCCAGCTTTTGAGAATGACAGCTGAGCAACGTGTTTTTCATCAGGAATAGATGAAGTGCTCTACTGAACACGCACGCACCTCGTACTGTTTTAAACCTTCTACGTCAATTGTCTTCATTTCTGACTGTTGCTGCCATATGCATATTATTATGATTATCACAGTTTCAACAGCATAAACTTACTGTATCCTGGTGAATCCTGCTCCCATTGACATTCATGAAACATAGTTTTTACAGGAAGTTCCTTTACGACAGGAAATGAATATAAACTAGAGTGCTAACATAACAAGAACTTGGGCACATTCAGGAAGTACAACAAAGCATATTCAGGAAGTACAACAAAAGAACCTTTTACCAGAAAGATTTACCTACATTTGATATTCTTGATTATTAACAATGACCCATCAGTCTCTCCTCAGCATGTCTCAGCCTCCACAATTTTTATCTGAACGAGGTGAACCAATTCTACCATGGAAAAAATGGATACATTTATTTGATTCATACTTAATTGGTATTGGTGGAGAGAAATTTTCCCCTGCAAGGAAACAAGGCATTCTATTACACAATTTAGGAGTTGAGGGACGAAATATTTATGGCAGCCTTGATTTGATAACTTTTGGTACAGCTGAGGGTGAACCTAGAGATGTTTATGAAATGTCACTTATGATGCTCAAAAAACATTTTGGTGGTCGCATAAATGTTCTCATGGAAAGACACAAGTTTTTTATGAGAGTGCAAGCTAAAGATGAAAGGGTTGGCAATTACATTGCTTCACTCAAGACATTGGCTCAAACATGTGACTTTACTGAACTCACGGACTCCTTAATACGTGACCAACTGGTGCGTTGTACTAACAATCCCAGGGTCCAAGAAAAACTACTAGCCAAGAACTCAACCTTGCAGGAAGCTCAGATCATCGCTGAGAGCATGGAACATGCCATTTTATGGGCCAAGGAGATGAAGGGCGCAAGTCATGGCATTCATGCTGAATCTGCACTTCCGGGTTCTTCTTGTGATTGTGTTCAGGAATGTGACTTTGTGCAGAAAGTGTCCAGTAAAGGAAAAATTAATAATGGGACTGTAGAGAAAAGCAACGTCAGATGTTACAAGTGTGGCAATGTTGGTCATTTGGCTAATAACCCAAAATGCTTTGCTAGAAATGTAAATTGCAGGAATTGTGGAAAAAGGGGGCATTTAGCGAAAGTTTGCAAAAGTTCAAAAGTGAATATGGTCAGTGAATCAACAAGTGAACAACAGATTATTTTGCATGTTGATTATACCAATCAACAGTGCAATGAAAATAAGTTAGTTATGCCAAGGTTTGATATTGGTATTGATGGGAAAACTGTCCCAGTACTTGCTGATTCAGGATCCCCGTTTACGCTAATTGGGGACAAGAATTGGGAAAGGATTTTTGCAGGTGAAAAGATTGAACTAGTTCCACCTGACATCGATCCTATTGGATATGGTGGACAGAAAATTGACCTTATCGGTTACTCTGTGATGACGATAGAATTTAAAGGGCGTGAAACAGTTGGAAAGGTTTACGTAGCAAAACGTGGCAACAATCTGTTGGGGTGTCGCCATCAAAAAGATTTAGGAATTGTTTTGAACCCCAATACTCCTGACCAGGTCCTTTCTGTTTCTGTTTTGGGTGATGATGAAGAAATTGTAAGCAATTTCCCAGAGATCTTTAATGATGGGCTTGGACTACTGAAAAACTTCAAACATAAAATCATATTAAAATCTAATGCCAGTCCGGCTGTATTCAAGGTGAGGAAGGTGCCTCATCTGATGTTGCAGCCCTTGCAAGAGGAGCTTGACAGATTACTGGGTTTGGGTGTTATAGAAGAGATTGAAGCCTCAGAGTGGTTAGCACCCATAGTTTTGGTTCCCAAAGATAATGGGAAAAAAATCAGATTATGTGTGGACCTCAGAGGTCTCAATCAATGCATTTGGGTAGACCGCCAGCCGTTGCCTAATATCAATGAGACTTTGACCATGTTAACTGGGGCTAATGTATTCAGTGTTTTGGATCTCTCTGCAGCGTATCATCAGATCCTGCTTGATGAAGATTCAAGACATCTTACTTCTTTTGTTACTCCTTTGGGGGCGTTCAGATATGTTAGAATGCCTTTTGGTTTGGCATCTGCTGCTGCTTGTTTCCAGAGAATTATGAAGGAAGTACTCAAAAATCTTGATTCTGTTTTGTTTTTCCAGGATGACATTCTTGTTTATGGCAAAGACACCGTCACGCATGATGCTATGCTTAGAGCTGTTCTTATGAGGTTGAGAGAGAATGGGTTGACTGTAAAGAAGGAGAAATGTAAGTTTAGAGTTGGAACTGTTTCTTTTCTTGGTCACACTATATCTGGAGATGGTATCAAACCGAAGGTAGAGTTAGCGAAATCAATTATGTCAGTACCAATACCAGTAGATAAAGATCAAGTACGATCGTTTCTTGGTCTTGCAGAATACTACTCTAAATTTGTTAAGAATTTTGCGAGTATTGTGCAACCATTAAGAATGATCCTGAAGAAGGGTGTGCCGTATGAGTGGACTCCACAGTGTGAGGAGGCGTTTAATGCAGTGAAAAATGACATAGGAAAGATGCCCACCTTAGGCCATTTTGATGTTAAGCGCAAAACATTTTTATCCACTGATGCTAGCTTGAAAGGCCTTGGTGCAGTTCTCTCACAACACGTAGATGGAGAAGAAAGAGTAGTGGCGTTTGCGTCACGTTCTCTTAAAAGTCAAGAGGAACGGTATTCTGTGATTGAGCGTGAAGCGTTGGCTTGCACTTGGACTATAAATCATTTCAAATATTATTTATGGGGTTTACCCTTTGTACTCAGGAGTGATCACAAACCCTTAGTACAGTTGTTCACTTGCCGAAACATTGAGAGTACAACACCACGGATCAAGCGTTGGGTGGAGAGCCTGTTAGACTTTAATTATTTGGTGGAGTATTATCCTGGAAAGAAGAATATTCCTGCTGATTTCCTGTATAGACTACCAGTGGTTGGTTGTAGCCTTGCTGAGCATGTTCCTGTGTTGTGGATCAAAGAATCTGCTCTAGACAAAGTGGAATGGGATGGAGAATGTGGTAGAGACCCGGTTTTAAAAGTGGTCATGGAATATGTGGTTCAAGGGTGGCCATGTTTGAGTGATTGTCATGAAGATACCAAAGTTTTTTGGAACGTTATGGATGAGTTGAGTATCATCGATGGCAATTTGTTCAGGAATAACAGATTAATTCCCCCTTCTAGTTTACGTGAGAAGCTGATTAATTTAGGTCATGAGGGACATCTAGGTAGGAACCTCACAAAAGCTAGTATCAGAGAATGTTATTGGTGGCCAGGTTTAGATAAACAGGTTGAGGTTGTGGTGAAGGACTGTTTACAGTGTGCTGGAAATGATAAATCCAGGGTAGTCCGGACTGCTCCTTTATCTCCGTTTTCCATTCCTGATGAACCATGGGTCAAATTGGGTTTGGATTTGGTGGGACCTTTTGAAATGTTACCATACAATGAAAGATTTGTGATTGTTCTTGTTGATTACACTTCTAAATGGGTCACTGCTTGTTGTGTACACTCTATTACCACCAGAACTGTGATAGATTTTTTGACTGATGTGTTTGCCTGTGAAGGAATTCCTAGAGTGATAGTGACTGACGATGGTGTTCAGTTAACTTCCTCAGAAATGAAGGATTTTCTTAAGAGTTTGGCAATCTCTCATTTTCGCACAGCACTTTATGCACCCCAAGCTAATGGGTTGGTTGAGAAAATGAATCAGTTGGTGAAGGCAAGTGTTCAAGTAGCTTTGGAAAACAGATTTCCATTAAAAACTGTATTGAGGGAGAAGTTATGGGCCCACAGGAATGCACCAAATGTTGTTACTGGTATGTCTCCGTTTCGCATTCTAAAAGGCAGATTAGCAGGCTCAAAGCTGAATCCTTCGTGGTTGCATCCTAAAACTCAAGTTAGAGCAAAGTTCAATGACTTAAAGGATATTCGAGCTAGAGTAATTGAGAATCAGACGAAGTATAAGAAGCGATTTGATGAGAAGCGTTGTGTACGTCAGAAGAGTTGGTGTGAAGGTGATTTGGTGTTTATTAAGAAACCTCTGTGGTGTCCTAAAGGAGAATCTAAATATATTGGACCGAAGAAGATTATAGAAGTAAAGAAGAATGTTGTTGTTCTAGAAGATGGCGAAGTTTGGAGTATGTCGCGACTAGCCAAGTGTTCCAAATTGTTGGATGAACATGATGCTGTTAGGTCTGATGTAGATGTGAATGTAGGAGTAAGAAGGAGTGGAAGAAGCTGCACATATCCTAGACATCTCAGGGATTTTGTGAGTTAAAAATTATACTTTATTTATACCTTATTTATACCTTAAGAACTGTGATTAGAACCATTTCTATAAGTTGTTCTGTAAGTCCTATCTTATGTTGTTTTTTTAGGTAAATGTATATAGTTATGCTATTAGTTGGTTATCACATTTTTTTTCTCCATTTATTTATTTATTAAGAGGGGAAGATGTGTTATGTTGTAGTTAGTGTGAAGCGTTACCTTGGCAATAGAATGTACTGAGGATTCGAGGGAGGACGCTTGGGGATCGAGAGAGAGGAGACAAGAGATTGTGATTTATGCTGTTCTGGGTGGATGTAATAAAGAAGACGTTAAATAGATGAAAGAGTCTCCGTGTCAAGTTGGCTGGCTCCAAGCCCTGTGTTGTATATAATATCTCTCTCAGGTGACAGCGCATGCGTGCTGTCTGTGGCGAGACCTAAAAAATAAAGAGTGGGGAGCACAGGCTGTCAGGCGAAATGCATAAGAAATTAGGTGCCTTACAGCAGCAGCAGAAGAGCTGTAGGCACTGCTACAAGTAAAGGATTTGCGGAGTAGCCGCGAGAGCTTTGGGTTTGAAAAGTAGAGAGGGGCCCGCAGCAGTGGTTGGAGTGGTGCAGCTGTTTTGAAAAGTAAAGGAGTGACCTGGCAGCCAGGGCAGTGGGGGTCGATACAAAGTTTTCCGAAGAGGTATAATTTAACCTATTGAGCTCATACAGATGCAATAAAGCAAAATTCCATCTCTCACAGTGACTGACAGCTTTTATAATAAATGGTTATTTAGTGGGCATTCCCAGAATTTTGAAACGAATGATAAAACAGTCACTGGTTGAAGGAGTCTAATCCGTTGTCCCATTCTATGTATGCAGTACTGTGGGCTGATCGAACATGTGAGTGGCACTCCATTTTAGCAGTGGCTGAAGGAGGCAGACTTAAAGCCCCTTTTGTGCATGTTATGCATAACTTACTTATATTTATCATCTTTGTTGAAAACTGTAACCTGGCAGACATCTGAGGATGTCAGGCCAGGCTTACAAAGGATCACATATTTGAATGTTTTGCTCAAAATCTACTGGTTATAATTTGGCCAAGCCAAAAACAATTTAAGTTTGACTAATCTCACTCTATCATGAGCTGTGGAAATTCTTAAAGTTAATTTTGCTATGGCAATATTACTGGGACACTTATATTGAACCTCTCTGTAATGTGTAACCATCTCCTCATGTCCCACCAACAAGTCTACATGCATCCTGTGGTGTTATCATTTGTACCTCCAGAGTTACTGTTTTCACTTCGTAACATATTTACTTGTATTCCTGAAGTTTCATGTTGAGACTCCAATCGTTTTAAGAATGCTGTGCTTACAATTTTGAGTTTGTATCTAAAATGATTGTTTTGAAAGCTGTTGAAAAGGCAGCTTTGACAAAATCTTAAGGTTTGTTAACTGAAACTTTAGATATGATTCAGTTTAAATCGGTATACTACGAGTTTCAGTTGATCAGTAAGTTTGATATGTAATTTGAATTGTCTTTAGCAAGTTTAAGTGGTCACGGTGATGGATTATTTTTATAATTTGTATTGCACCGTATCATATTTGCCTTTCTGTAGTACAAAGTGGTATAATGTCAATAAATCCATGTTAACATAGTATATAGTTCCAAAGCAAAGTAATAGAAATGGCGTGAGACAGAAGTAAACATGAGAAATGGAATAATGAGAGGGAATAAGGGAATTAAAAATTTGTTTTATGTCATAAACCATGACTGCTGTCACTTTTAGAATTAATGAGCGTTATATTTCATATTAAAGTGTTGATATTTAATCTGGAGTTAGTTGTGGTGCCTAGCCTTGGACTGCCACACCTCTTTGCTCCAAGAAATAAACATCATTCTACAAATATACTTTAAAAACGACTGTTTTATATGTTGCTACTACAATTTGTCGTCAATCGGGCTGGTACCATACATGCCAGGAAAGTGGTAGATTTTGAAAACAAAATCGGGGAATGCATTTTCCCCACTTACTTCTATTGAAGTAGAGGCAATTTTAGGCAGGAGGCAGCTAAATTAGTAATTTTTGGCATAAAAAAGCGGGAGTCTCCCGTCTGAATCGGGCCCATTGGCATATATGTGATACCACACCAGAGACAAGGACACTCGTGGCGGGAGCATCGCATGCATATGGACTGTCAAAAAATGTTGAACCACCAAGGGTATTAGGACCCAGCTGTGGCTTGAATACGTAAAATGGAAGAGGTATGTCCTAGGTTATCAGAACACCACAAATTAGTAATCGAAGGCTTCCCTTTTGGATGAGTGATTATGTTAGAATCTGTGTAATTTTGCATTAGGTGGTGAATCTCAATGATCTTTATGTTTCATGTGTTAGGTATCCTAGTCTGTGGCTGCAATGTATTATGCCAGTTTGTCAGTGTGAAGTCTATATCCTCACCTCGGTTTGCTTATTGTGTAAGGAAGGAGATGTGTTATATCTGTCTTTGTAAGCATAATGGTTACAGCAGTGTTCATTTTTTTTCATTGAGTGCTATATTCCATAATTGAGTGTTGATATTTAACCTGGAGCCAGTAAGTTGTCGTGCCTGACCTTGGACTACCATGATACCTTGCACCAAGAAGCAATTATAATTCTACATATTTTGAAGATGTCTGCTTGATCTGTTGCCACTATAGTATTTTATGAGTGGTACCAAGGGTTAGTTAACAATACCCTCATTTCTATTATTACTTGGCGTCTTCGTCAAACAGGCA
Organism: Pleurodeles waltl; assembly: GCF_031143425.1. Taxonomy (NCBI): domain Eukaryota; kingdom Metazoa; phylum Chordata; class Amphibia; order Caudata; family Salamandridae; genus Pleurodeles; species Pleurodeles waltl. Next base: position 378,170,356 of record NC_090444.1, on the reverse strand, counting down.
GTCATAGAGTTTCATTTGTCCATACTTAATTGCTGCATTCATTTTTCTTTTTCTTTTTTTTTTCATGTTTATTGACTAACATGTAAGATAAGAAACATAGACAAATATGAAAGGCAGAGGGTGAACAGGAGAAAGAGATGTTTCAAAATTAACAATTATGTAGCATTCATTGATATAAGTAGTATATTTAATGGTAAGGTGCCAGCCATAGGATCCCCTCCTCCTGCATTGTAGTGCAGATTACACTTCACTTCAGTTGTCATGTAGTGGCCTTATATGTACAAGTCCAATCTACTACACATGTATTGACAGACCATATTGTACTGCTTCCTGTATAATGGTTGGCTGCCAGTCCTCTTGTTCCCCATAAAAGAACAACCAAAATGTGGTCACAGTTAGGAGATATGATTGTAGTGGAGACCATATGTATTTTCGGCATGGACGAAGGTGGGAGTAAATCTGCATAAAGCTCAAATTGGGCATTAGACTATCTAAAATAATTGAGCTACATCTTCTACTTAGAAGCCTGACCTCTGCCTCCTTGGCACACCACCTGCCATTTTGCCATCAGCAAAAACAGATCCACAAATCTCCTGCTCATTGCTGGAAGGTCCTCCACCCAACCAAGGATTGTGACCTTGGGGTCCATGTCCATCACATGTTCAGTCATTAGAGATAAAGCATCAGTGACCTCACTCCAGAAGGACTACACTGCACTGGCCAGGTGTAGGAAGTAAGCATTTGGAAATTGCTCGAAGCCCAAATTTGTGTAGCGTGTAAGAGAGGTAACACACCTGATGGAGAAATTTGAAATGGATGATACTCTGCCTGCTAATGGAGCCCAACATGCTTGTCTACAGCATGTTCATTAAATCTTGTCCAGTGGCACCTCCCCCAAATCAGATTCCCATCCGGCCCTGACCCATCTTTAGAGACCAGGACCTCTTGATAAAGAATGTTGACCACTTGCCTTGTAATAGGTTTTGAAAGGAATTTCTCCTGGGCCTGAAAACCACATCCATCTCCAGCAGTAAGGAATGGACTGTGGGTCTTCATAAACTATGGATACGGTAATAGAGGAAAAGATCTAAATGGGAACAAGGGAAGGCCGCCCAAAAATGTTCCAGTTGTTTAAAGTATCCATCTTTGTATTTACTACACCAAGACTCCAGCCCTTTCGGGTATGCAATAAAGTCACCGTCTTTGGTTTGTCTGTGACCGCCTGTCTTGAGTGGCAGAGCAACTGCAGTTCTTGGACAAAGGATATCATGGTCTACCTTTTTTCTCAGTGAGTCCCAAGTGTGTACTGTCCACATGATAGGAGGGCGGCAGGAGTAGCAAAGGAGACACCCTTTCCAGCTCAATTGCTGAATGTGGAGTATACAGGGAAGGGCAATTCCAATGGGGGCAAAGTGGGCCTGTGCACAAAGATAATAGAGTTCAAAGTCAGGGTCCTCAAATCTACCAAGATAGAAAGGACAAGTTAGGGATTACCACTTAATCCTAGGTTGGCCACACGCCCATGTCAATTCAACCATTTTCCATTGGCGTGTCTGGAAAGGGATCTTTATAAATGAAATAGTGATGTTCACCAAAATATATAGTAGTTTAGGTCGAACTACCATCTTCATAAGGGAAAGTCGTCCTGCCAGCGACAGTGGAAGGGCTTTTTATCTGGTAACTTGATCATATAATTTAACCAAGGCCATCCCGTTACATTCCTTCATAACCTTATCAGTGTCCCTAAGGATCCACATGCCTGGGTATTTCACCGAACCATCTGGAGTAAACAAAACAATGCCATTTCTGAGTGTAAATATATAAGATGTCTCCTAGAATATAGTCACCCCAGAGAGGGAGCCGAATTTTAGGAATTCTCTCATTACCACATTAAGGCAAGGCCCAGGGTTTCTTAAATATAGAGCCATGTTACATGGAGACTAGGAAATGTTGGCTTGTGTACCTGAGGGGGTGAGCAGAATAATGCTGTCTTAGTCGAGCAGCTAGGGGCTCTAAGGTGATAGGCCTCTTCCCTCTTTCCACTTCTTTTTTGTTGTCTGATGCCCCCTGAAATCGAGATCAGCTGAGAGATGTCCACATTCATTCTGTGTCTGTAGTCGAATTATGTAAAAGGTGTATCCATTCTGTTAAACAGTTTATCTGTTGTAAAACTCAGTGGGATGGTCATCTGACCCAGGTGTCTGGCCCACCGGCAGAGAGATAATAACAGTCTTTATCTTGTCTCATATAAATGGACACAGAAATTGCAGATGGACATCATCGATCCAGGCAAGAGCAGTATCTTCCAAGAATTCGGAGATGCTGCTTGGGGGTCTGACTCCATATTAAGAGTACAATCCTCTGAACTCGGAGAAAGTGTCTATTATGTGATGTGTGTTAAATAGTGTCCCTCCCCGGCGATCTGTGATGTCAGCTATAGTAGTTCCAGCTTGTGGATGCTCTACCATATTTGATAGTGACTTGCCAGTGCGTTTGCCTTCTATATTCCTTCCCAATGGGTAGTCCTGGAACAACCAGACGGAGCAAGATTGGAGAGTGGTCAGACCACACCCTGCCGGGATAATGGATATTTCCCGGCCCATGGGCCAACATCCGCTGAGGTCATCCAGTGGTGCAGACGAGACAACATATTATTGACCTGCAGAAAAAAGGTGCTCTCCCATGTAGCAGAGTATCTGTGGCACCAGACTTCAAGGAGATTATGCTCCAATATTATAAGTCTAAATGAAGACGACCTATCTGAAGAATTTTGGAGTACGCAGTTGAAACCAACCCCTTACCCCTGCCCCACTCCCTCAGAGCAGTGCATGCAGCTCGGATGCAAGCAATCTGACCAATAGTGTTTTGAAAAAGGCAGGGTTGTTGATTTTTTAGGCTGTAACAATTCACAATAGTGATTTGGATGCTCGCTAGTCTACCCCATGCTATGACATACCTTCCACAGTAACTTGTTTGGGAACCAAGCTGAGAGAAGTGTACCAATTTTTTGTTTTTGTTTTTTTAACCAGAATTTCCACACCTTACTTACACAAGGAATATGACACAACTATCCAATGCAAAGCCCATTTGAAGTAAACATGGATTCAGTTTGTTGGAGCAGAGCTATTTTAACGTGGTGTCTATCAAGGTAGAAAAGGATGTGACAACGTTTTGGGGATTGCTGAGCCCCCTAATCACAAACAAACCATCACCCACCCACAATAGCAGCCTAGTCCCACCAGGACATAGCTCCTTGGAAAAAAACAGTCAGTAGCAAAGATAAACATCAGTGCAGAGGGCATAGTAACAACAAATCAAGAAGGCGGAGAATCTGCTTCTAGAGCTAGGAGCAGCGAACAGGAGCCCACACTAATCCCTCTTTCACATGTATATACAAGGAGAGTGAGGCGCAAGGGTGCACTCTGCATTCCAGGCTCATATATAACTGGATTGCAGATCCCATGCTGACAAAACATAGCTAGTATCAAGCCATGGCTGATAGCCCCGGTCTGCACAAACAAATGGGTGAGGTGCATAAGGCAAGTGATGGTGCAAATGCAGGCCTGGTGCCTGAGACCAGCATGGAGGGGTATTTCGAGCAACCGAAGCAACAGGTGCCTAGATTAACACGATCATATAAGCTAACAGTTCCCACAAATGTGAACCATAAATTAACTTCATGAAGTCAAATAGTGCTGGGGTATCACAGTGTGAAGCTGGACATATTCAGGGGCAATCAGCCATTATCTCTGAATCTGATGATCTATATCCTCATGATGTTACTGCACACTGGCCTCAAACTGTAGATGAATTTGTATAGTGCTCACTACCCTGGCAAGGCAATGAACTGTTTTACAGTGAGTAGCATGCTACTCCTGGACCCAAGGTTAGTGATTAACCAGTGGTATTGTTGGTTATTAGGATTAGTCATGTGCTCTCGTGGGGGAAACAAAATGCATTTATTACAGTTTCTTTGTGGTAGATTAAAAATAATACCAGTTAGGTGTGATCATTGGCGGGGTTACTCTGGTTTCAGGCAAATAGTTGGTGAAATAAGTAGGCTGGCAGAGATTGGATGTTATTGGGTTATAGCAATAGGGTTTTAAAGAAGGAGAGGCTGTGGTCAATAAAATTAAGATTAAGGCAGACAGGTATGAGACTGAGAGGAGGTTATACTCCAAAACTGAAAGCTTGCATAGGTTGGTAGAGGAGAAGAGGGTCACTCCAGCGAAAGAAAGGAGAGTAATTAATCAGAAGTAAGCCAAGGTCAATTTTCCATGAATGTTTTAAGGTGTATAAAGGGAGAAGGCTTTCTGACATAGCAAACAAACTGAGGATGCACACTGTAGAAAGAAATATTAAAAATAATGGGCACTGAAGTGGCCATCTGATGAATGCTCGTCTTTACACTTTACACTGACTCATGGATTCAAGGACTACTTTCTCAAGACTGGCAATATGCAAATCTGATTACACTGTAAATCATTCTGAGAGCAACAGATGCAGCACCACAGACAGACCGCTGTTGAGAATTGTTTCTCCAAGTCCCAGTGACTACCCCTGTGAGGGTGAATTCGGATGCCACAGCACTGCATACAGACAGTCGGGCAGCCACCACAGTATTATCATGGTTACGGCTTCATGACTGGATTCCATCTAGCAGAATGTGACTTGCACAAATGGCAGCAGCAGCGCTAGCTAAGTGGACAGCCGACTACAGGAAGCCAGGCATGTTTCCATGTTCCACAGGAATTCAGATACCTTCTGAGAGGAGGGAAATATACCTGTCTTGTCCTCATGTGTGACCTTCATGTGAGCAGGATACATCATTGCATAGTGGATTTTGTCCTTAAGGAGGGTCTTTTAACTGCAACAAACGTAATCTTAGCTTCTTGCACTGCAAGTGTGAAGTCTGGAAGAGAGAGGTGTCCATCCTACAAGAAATCTCATTTTTTCACGTGCTAGTCTCAGAGCAGTATCCTTGTCTCAGAAGTTTATGTTGGGGAAAGCCGGGGCCTCCAGGTGGTTATCTCATGGTTAACAGGTCTCCAATCTGAAAAATGCAAATAAAAGACGCTATAGGTAGTACTTAAGTTTGCCTGCATTGGCTGATTCAAGAATACCTAGAATTCCAATGTTGTTCCATTGGGACCAGGCCTGAAGGACGTTAAAGAGCTTTTCCATACTGAGGAAAGTTTCGCCTTTTGCAGCAACATTGTTTTCTACATCTGATACTCGTAGTTCTACTGTGCAAGTCTCCTGTCAAGCTTTTACAGTTTATTGAAGACAGAGTCCTTTTCGTGAGTTAGGGAGTCAGCCTTTGAGCCTATCCATTATAGGCTCTCCTGCATTGCCCAAAGGAATAACTTCATGACCCCATCCTGTGCATTTTAGTCTGTGGACAGGGAGCATGCTGGTGTAGAATCTGCTGTCTCACCAGTCACCCATGAGCCCCTCCGTTGCTCAAATTGTAACTTAAACTGCTTAGTGTCAGTTTTCCCCCAGGTCATTGGCTGATGGGGGCAGGCCAGGAATAAAGCAGCTAAGGTGTACGCCAACGAATTCTAGCCTCAGGAGTTCAGCGGAGTGGTGTGCAAGTACAATGCCAATCCAAGTTGCTAGGCGTCCTTGCTGCTACCTCACCACCTTTGAAATAATAGTAGATTGATATCAGGATGTAAGTTATTTAATGATATAAGATTCATGATTGAAATTTTATTTGTTGTTTGATTAAGCTAGTTTTTTGTTTTTTAACTGTATTTTTAGCTTTACTTTTTAACATCACACAAAACTGTCCACCCGAGTCCCAGGACATATTATTTGTGGTCAAGGACAGCAAGTATTCATGTTTATCTCGTCCTTGGGACAAGTAGGCCCACCCTCTGCAGCACAAGTCCATTGGCTTCCAGTTTACAGGGAAGGGAACTGTCTGCAGCTGACGTTATTTGTGCCCATATGTTAATGCTGTTTGAACTTGTATTTATGGTTCATTAATGCAAAGCCTTTGTAATTGGGGGTGAGCGCTCAGAATAAATGTTGTAAGCTCACACTGCATTACAGGCAGTGGTTACAGTAAAAAAAAAAAAGTAAAACTTTTTAAATGTGTGTGTACACAATATGAGACTATGTACAATGCTCCCAGAATGCTCTCTGATTAGATTTAAATGTTTGCAGAAGATTGTAAGCAAAATTGATGATTTTTTGCTTTCAAAATAAAATGTTCAGAAAAAAATGCAAGTGGAAGAAAAAAAAGTTTTACTGTGAAATTTTAGGTACTATTTCTTTTAAGCGTCATTTAGCAATATATGGTGATGCATGCTAGTATTTCCAAACAATATTCATAATGGAAAGCCAAAGTGATGAATTTCAACAAGATTATGGGAAGCATGAAAATAAATAAGCATTGACAAAGCCAATTGATCTGAGATTGGTGGTCAGTCTTTTGGGCTTGTCAATGCGTGTCTTGTTTTGACACTGCTGTTGTAAAACTTGATTGTTGTGGGAGCTGCCAGGCCCTTACCCTTGTAATGAACATTGGCAAAAAGCAAAAAAGAATTTGGGCTCACAAAGCACACATTGCCACAGTAGTTCCTGGCACTGATCAAAACTACTTTGTGTGCTAATATGCTCAAAGTGGAAGAGCAAAATGCTGTCACTCCTGGTAAAGCCAGGCGACAGATAGAGAAAGAAAAATAATTTTAATAAAAACAAAAGGTATTGGTTCACACCAGACCTAATTGGGGGCCCAATTCTTAAAGAAAGTTACAAAAGTTCACCCATGCTATATGTTTTTGCATTAGTGCAGAATTATGGCTTCACAAGACTTCTTAGAAGTAGACCAGGAAATCAGTACTCCTAGAAAATATTTGCCAATTGCATTTTAGCACAAGCAAATATGCATGTGTAGATCTGCTCATGCGAAAATGTGTTGAGCGTTTACAAGTTCACTTTCCCTTCAACCACTTTTTTCCCCCAACCCTGGAAGAACTTCCATTTCTGCCCTTGTCAGGAGTAAATTTTCAGCCTCTCTAAGTATGGGAAAAGATTGGAGAAGAGGTGGTGAAAATCCTTAAAACATGCAAGTTAGCAGGTTTTCAGGAACTCAGTCCTTCCAACCCTGGAACTATTGCATACTGTTTCTTCCAGTATGTAGATCTGCGGAAATATGGCAAAATAACAACATTTCTAGTTTTCAAACCCTACTATAATATTAGCCCTGGCATAATCAGATAGACTATCATCAGAGCTCTTATATAATGAAGTGGATACCATAATTTGTCATCACACTACATGGTACCGAAGGGATAAGTAGATTTTTTTAGAGGACAAGTACATTTATGAAGCATCTGTCCCATGGACAAGCAGATATTTTATTAAATTCCACACCCGTGGATCGTACACATATGCAAGTTAAACAATATGTTTCCCACTGTGGGTTAGCGTAATCAAATGGTGCATATAAATTGCCCAACAATGTCTGTGGTACAGCTGGGGCGGTTGACTCACTCAGAGCATGAGGAGATGGCCACTGAGTCCCTGCTCTCATAGTCTGAGTTGTTTGTTTGATTGTCTGGCCCCTGTGTGGAGACCTTGGAGATACTCGTCCTTCCCAATCAAGCCTGTAGTGCTCTCTCCAGACTCCCCCCCCCCCCCCCCCCCCCAACAAACACCACACACTTTATTAAACTTTCCGGGCATATCCAGGCCTCATTCACCACCCTTCCCTCCTCCATGCACTAGGTCATGCCCATTATTCATGTGCCTTTGGTCAGCACCAGGAGACTCCCCCATTGCCTCACTATGTCTCTTTTTTCACTAAATCAAACCCCAGCGTGCAAAACAGGAGTTGTTTCCTGGACAGATCCACATCCCCTAGTATCCCCTGGATAGCAAACTGCAGGGCTGTTAGGACTAACATTATTGCCAAGAGTTCCCCAACTAACTCCTGCCAGTACTTCACAATGAGGGGATACTCCCAGAGGGTACGGAAAAGGGAGCCTTCCATTTAATTGCTTTTCAGGCAGTTGGGGGAAGGCGCCCTCCCCATCTTAAATAATTTACTTCTAGCACTGTGTAATATTTTCAACTGGACAAACTTGTTTTAATTGCTACCTCGCCTGAGTGCATTAGTGTGTTCTTTTAGTCTACATCTTCCATGTGGCCTACTTCTGACTCCCACCAGGCCCTGAAGTGTCTGGTCTATTATTGATAAGCGTGCTGTATGTGTCTGGTCATTTTGGATAATATTCTACTTTATGTGGGCTGCTATCTTCCACCGCTGCCGGCTTTGATTCCGCCTTCAGGGTAGGTTTTACTAGGGCAAAAGGAAATTCTGTGAAGGGTCTAACTCATGCTCTCCCTGCAACTCACAAAATTACTTAATCTCGTCCCTTCCAGTCACTTTGCCTAGTGTGGAGGTGCCTCTCGGGTTCTACCTTGTATGCATCACATCAATTTCTGTATTTCCTTCAATGTGCTGCCCTTCCAAAGGGTGGTGTACTAAGAGTGCTAGTTTTTTTCCATCCCATATATTTTGTGACCTTGTCCAATGCCTCCAATGAGGTTTCGGTTGTCCCTGTAGGCACCGATCTGTAGGACTTGCCATATATGTAATGTATGTGTGTCCACTTCCATCAGGGATCATTCTAATCTCGTTACAGGGTCATCTCTGGGGACAGATCCCCTTTTGTTTATTGTTTGCAGCTGGGAGGACCAGTTGTACCCTTAATGTCTGGGAGGAAGGTGACAAGGTTTTTATAGGCGTTTCTTTGCAGCGCTCGCAGTGCTATGGGGGGCCTCCATCCCAGAGTGTGCCATCCATCCTATCTCGTAGAAAGTGCTAGGGTTGGGACTGTAGGTTTTCTGAAGAATTTATGGGAACTTAGGTAGGGTGATCATCTTGAATAAGAAAGCCCTGTCATAAGCAAAAGCATCTCTATCCATCCACAACAGCTCGAAACTCTTGATAAACAGGCACTTGCTTCTTCTGCAGAAACTGGGCCCTGCTAAGTGCGATCTTGATTACTAAGTAACGGAATCCCTCGGTCACTCCCTTGACGTTGACTAGGAGTGTCTCATTCCAGTGCAGCAATTTAAACAGTCGATTTATATCAGTTAAACCTGTATCCTGAATGTTTTTAAAAGTTCTAGAACACTGACGGAACCTCAGATAACAATGTCTTTGATTTCGACAGGTAAAGCAGGATGTAACGGCATATAATGACACCTATTCTGGTTCACCCACCACTTCTGAGAAACCTACTGTATCACCCCCAATTCTCACCCAGTTCGCCAATGGCTCCATGCAGAGGATGAACATTAGAAGGGCCAATGAGCACCCCAGTGGGGTCCCCCCTCTCTAGCATGAAAGTCACGGAGTTCACTCTCACCCTCATCTTCTGGCAAAGTAACTATACCCAGGGGCAAAAAATCTGGTCAAACCCAAATCTCAACACCCTGTCCAATCTAAGGAAACCATCTCCTTCTCGACATCTGAGCCCAAGAAGACTAGAGGCTCCTGAGTGATAACCAAGACTGGTATGCAGTTGTTGGAGGTTCTGCTGTGTTGCACAATTAGGCCTGAATCCTGGCTGGTCACTCTGGACCAGGGGAGATCTGACTCTCACAAGGCGAAGCACCAAAATCTTAGGTAACACCATGACCTATGTATTCAACAGAGAAATCGGCTTATAAGGGGCACATGCAGTTCCAGGTTTTCCTGTCTTTGGAACAGCAACAATTGCAACATGTAGTAGATCTGGTGGCAGTTCACCTAAACATGGCCATGAAGTGTGGCCCCAGAATTGAAAGAGTTTGTTTATAGAAACACTACCAGTAACCCATAGTGTCTTTCCTGTCTGCATCTATCTCACTGCTTCAGTGCAAGAGAACTCCTGGATGTGGTCTGCCCTGCTGACGATGTCTAATCTCAGAATTGGCAATTCCTCAAGGAAAACAATGATATCGGCCTCTGCGGCATTGTGCCGCTCCCTATAAAGTGTGCAGTAGTACTGTGGGAAATCCTCCAGTATGCACCTGTCCACAATTAATTGAAATCCATTTTTGCCCCTGAGATCCCCTACCCATCTAGCTCCCTCCTACAAGGGTGGCCATAGGTTGAAGCAGGCCAGGAATTATCCAGCCTTATCTCCCACCTTGTACAATTTTCTCAGTGGAGCCAGGTAGTACTTCTTCACTATGTCATGAGTAAGTGTGTTATTATTTATGTAGGGCCTCTAGTCGGTTTAATGCTTCCTGCTCTCCAGTCTCAAGATAGTGCCTTTTGCAGTCTTTACTCTCACTTTCTTAACTATTCTTTCCTGTTTTAATTTCTTCTTCCTGGCTATGATGTTTTGCGCCTTGTCTTGGAGTGCCGTCTTATGAGCTTCCCAAGGTGTTACAGAGGAGGGCACTGAATGTCAGTTTTCTTCAAAATAAAGCAATGAGTCTGTACGGTGTTCATGCATCATTTCACTATCTTGGAGCACCCAGCTATTAAGGTGCAACTCATCCCTCTCAACACCCCTTTTGTCTCCAAGTGTTACCTGAAGAGAGGAGTGACCTGATATTCCCTTGGCAGGTTTTCCACCCTGACAGTGTTGGGGCATTCCCAAGCTGGAACAAAAACATAATCCAACTGCGAGAAGATCCCATAGACCCCTGGGAAAAAAGGAATATTATCTGTCTGTGGAGTATTTGGCTCCCCAAACATCTGAGGTCCATCACATTTGTGAATTGTGCCAAGCATGATGTTGTGCAGGATGAGGATGTATCTAACAAGGATTGAGCATTCTGTCCATCACTCCCCTAAAATATCTGCCTATTATGTGAATTTCGGCTTCTTAATCTACAAGTATGGTCCCAGTGCTTCTAACACTGGTTGCTGGAGTTTAGGGGTTGTTTATAAACTCACTGCTAATAAGGATTTTCCTACCTTTGGACCACAGGACTCCTATGAATCTACCTACAGGGTCAAGCCATGTCCTGTCAGCCTGAAATGGAGGATTTCTTTCTCCCCAGGTTTGCCACCATTCTTGACCCTCAGGTGTACGGAGCATGTGCCAATGTTATGTACTGCCCCCTAATAACGCAGGGAACACTATTGCTTGCCAAATGCGTTTCCTGCAATAGTATCAGGTCTGGGGCCTGTTGTCTAATATATTTTGTAACCACCCCTCTTTTAAGCTTACTGAGCAGACCATTAACATTCCATGACAGGACGGACCGGTGGTTTGAGTCAGCATGAGGCATACTTCACATGATGGCCTTGTATTGAGTCAACTTCATGCTTCTCTCATTGCACCTTCTCACTAGCGGATTGATCATAGAAAATGCACACAAACCAATCCCAGGTAGGTTTACACTGTATTCTGCCCAGCTACTTGCGCTGTTTTGTGTCTTCCCTTGGTGAGTCTGGACCAGGTCCCTCACCTCCTCACTCCTGGATAGTACCGGTTGGTAGTGCAGCTAGCCTCCTATCTTGGCTAGTTTTGAAAGGGAAATTGAATCCTGTAATATTTTGGCGCTTTAAAAAAGCAATTATTTTGCACGGATTTTTGTGAAAGTGTGATTAAGAATGAAAAGTTCCTTATCCTCGCCACTTATGAACAACTTCCCTTTGAGCTTGAAACTGTTCATGCTCCACATATTGCGTTTTTTGGACATCTACCTGAAGAGATATTGAAAAAAGAAATGTAGCTGTGCAGTATTGTCCTATATTACCATCAAGCGATCCTGCTGAAGATATGCACTATGAGGCCGAAGCCCAGTGATTTGTAAATGACGAGATTATAATAACACAAAATCTACGTCGTGCCTACCAAAGGAACTTTCAAATTTGTTGTGGGATTTGTTTAATTACTTTAACCAATATGGCATATAGGCATGGAAGGATAATGTTGTCTCCCTACATCCATTTTGTGCTTGTCCAAACACATACTTGTGTACATAGAGGGGGGGTCTGCACAAAAATATGTACTAAACAATATAGCATGTGAATATTTGCTTCAAAAGGAAATATGTTTTTCAAAGACGATGTTATCACAGAGAACGTAAAGTACTACACACTTGTGCACTTGTAGCATTTTGTAATGCGCACTACAAATAAATCTGCTGGATGTTAACATATATATATATATATATATATATATATATATATATATATATATATATATATATATATATATATATATTTCTGATGGATACAACTACCTGTGGATTCCTCACCTAATGAATACTCCCATGGCGCCAGCATTCAACGGAAATCTTCTTCCTAGTCTCTGCACGTCGACGAGGACGTCACTCTAGCCCACGCTACGCCGTCTGATGTCATACAGGCAATAAGAGGTCCTCGACGACGTGCCGACGTCAGTTCCCTTTTTTCCGTGCATTCGAAACGGTTATCTTCGAGGGAGCAACTGTTACTTTCGTGGTTACAGTGTATTTTTTGCTGCGTAGTCCTTCGCTGCAGTAATAATGTCGCAGAGAAAGTCGGGTTTTAAGCCTTGTCGTGAGTGTGGGGGCAAGATGTCAGTTACGGATCCTCACTCCGACTGCATTTGGTGTTTAAGCTCCGACCACGACGTCTCGACTTGCGATTCATGCCAGCACATGAATCCAAAGGCCCTCAAGGAACGTGAGGCGAAGTTGTTTATGGCGAAGTCGAAGAAAGAAAAACATCATAAGAAGTCTTCTTCGCCAAGGCATCGGCGTCATCGAGACTCCCGGCGCTGTAGAGAATCACGGCGCCATTCAAGCAAGGAGACTCGTTCCAGGTCTTCGGATTGGTGTCGGAGGACTTGGGAGGTCAGTCCCACGGTCACGCCGCATCCATTGATGCCGTTGCCCTCTCCGGCGTCACCGACTTCACCTGGACAGGCGTCGGTGATTGAAGTGGTGCAGCCTCTGGTGTTGTCTCCGGCGTCGCAGACGTCGAGGCCGGCGTCGGGGTCGCCTTCGATACAGGCACCCCAGTATCCGGCTTTTCCCACCCCTGGAGCCGATAATACTGCATTCCTAAATGCGATGTATACCATCTTCCAACAGATGGCTCCAGGGGGTGCTCCGGCTGGCCCTTTGGCCTTTTCATTGGGGGATCCTGCGCCTCTACGGCCGGCACCCTTTATGTCCTTTCTCCCTTTTGGGAACGTGGGCTCGGCGCCGGTGTCGGCGCCGGTGGCCACTCCGGTGGCTACGGAGGGATTGGTCCCGGAGATTTCCATTCCGTCGTCGGGATTTCGTCCTGTGACTCCGGTGGGTCCATCCGCTCCGAGTGCTCTTTCATCGGCGCCGAAGTTACCTGTGGCGCTGGACGCGGCGTCGGTGGCTTCTGAAGATCGGTGCCGATCTTCGGCTTCGGCGGAGGCATTGACGACTCTGCGTATCGAGCAGAGGCTTCATTCGAGGAGACGTGCTCTCCGTTTATTAGAGGAGCAGGAGTACCAACGAGTCCTGGAAGAAGGAGAACTAGAGGACCCGGGTGATGGACTGCATGGCCTAGATACAGCAAGTGGGCTGGACACTTCCCCTGAGTGGGATCTTTCATCTCCAGGGGAATACACGGAGGAGGCTGCTTCCTTTTACGCAGTGGTACGGAAGGCAGCTAGTTTTCTGGACCTGCCTTTGCCGGTGGCAGAGACAAAACAGAACCTTCTGACAGAGGTGCTTCATCCGGCCTCAGCTGCGGCAGAGCCTCTATTGCCGTTTAATGACGCTTTGCTGGATCCGGTGCTAGAGGTGTGGAAGAGACCAGTATCTTCCCCAGCGGTTCATAGAGCCTTAGCCAGGAGGTATTGTGCTGCACCAACTGACCCTGGCTTTCTTTCTAGGCACCCTACACCGGAGAGCTTGGTGGTGCAGGCCTCCTGTTCATCCAAATCAGCGCCTGGTTCTTTCCCGACGGTGCCTGGGGACAGGGACTCGAAGAAACTGGATGCGCAGTCCAAGAAAATCTTTTTGTCCTGCAGTCTGGCGTTGAAGGCCACCAACGCAACTTCTATCCTGGGGAGATATATTCATGCTCTTATGGATGACATTTCCTCATCATTTACGGAGCTTCCCCAGGGTCTTTTGGATGTTGTTTCAGATGCCCAGGCTGCCACGACCCAGATTATTCAGTCTGGGCTGGACACGACCGGCTCGGTGGCCAGAGCAATGGGCACGACTGTGGTGGCAAGGAGACAGGCCTGGCTCCGTAATTCGGGGTTTTCTGCGGATGTGCAGTCAACCCTATTGGATCTCCCTTTTGATGGGGACAAGCTGTTTGGCGCCAAGGCAGATTCGGCCTTGGAACGTTTTAAGGAGAGCAGGGCCACAGCCAAATCGTTAGGACTCCAAGCTCCTTCTTCCTCTGCCTCTTCCAGGATTTTCAGAGGTTTTGGGGATTTGGGCGTGGCTCTCCCTCCTCTTCCTTTCGGGGGAGATTCCAGCATCCTGCCTCTTCCCATCCCTATAGATCTTTTAGAGGGAGAGGGAGGGCCCGCACCAGAGGAGCCTCTCAGCAGCACTCTGCCTCGTCCTCTGGAGGGGTGCAGCAGGGAAAGCAGCCTTAGGCTTCCACCATTTCCCACTCACTCCTCTCCTGTAGGGGGAAGATTACAGCATTTTCTCCGCAAGTGGAAGACTATTACAACGGACACTTGGGTTCTCAGTATTGTGAGAAAAGGCTACACCCTTTCCTTTCGGGAGTTCCTGCCCCTCATCCCGCCCTGCCCATCTTATTGTTCAGAAGAACACCTCCTGTTGCTAGAACAGGAGGTACAAGTCCTCCTTTCAAAGGGCGCGGTAGAGTTGGTCCCAGAGCAGGAAAGGGGTCGAGGTTGTTACTCAAGGTATTTCCTGATTCCCAAGAAGGATGGTCGGTTGAGACCAATCCTGGACCTGAGGATCTTGAATTGGTTCCTCAAACAGGAAAAGTTCAAGATGCTGACCCTAGCTCAGGTGCTTTTGGCGTTGAACAAGGAAGATTGGATGGTGTCTGTCGACTTGCAGGATGCTTACTTTCATATCCCGATACTCAAGTCACAGAGGAAGTATCTCCGGTTTATGGTGGGATCGCAGCACTATCAGTTTGCGGTCCTTACGTTTGGTCTTACTTCAGCACCTCGAGTCTTCACGAAGGTGATGTCGGTGGTTGCGGCAGAGCTCAGAAGGAAGGGGATAGCAGTATTCCCTTACTTGGACGACTGGTTGATCAAAGCCAAGTCTCCGGAGCTTGTGTCGCATCATCTGCAGTCAACGACTCAGTTGTTGTTCGACCTGGGTTTTTCGGTGAACGACCCCAAATCTCACCTGGAGCCCTCTCAGCGCCTCCTGTTCATAGGGGCAGTACTGGATACAACATTGGGTCGAGCCTTTCCTCCGCCTCAGTGGATTCAAGATATTCAGGAATTGGTTCCAATGTTTCAAAATGGAGCGGTAGTTCCAGTCCTCAAGGTCCTTCGTCTGCTCGGTCTGTTTGCCTCCTGCATTCTGTTGGTCACGCATGCTCGCTGGCACATGAGGGCTCTTCAGTGGTGCCTCCGAAGGCAGTGGTCTCAACACAAAGGGGATCTAGAAGGTGCTGTCAAGATCTCCAGAGATGCTGCTGTGGACTTGAAGTGGTGGATTGCGAGCAACAATCTTTCACAAGGAAAGCCGTTCGAACAGTCGCCACCAGTGGCCACGGTCATAACGGATGCTTCCACTCTAGGGCGGGGAGCTCATCTGGGGGATCTGGAGATCAAAGGCCTTTGGTCTCCAGAGGAACAGATGTTTCATATCAATCTGTTGGAGTTACGGGCTGTACGTCTGGCTCTCAAGGCCTTCCTCCCTTCCCTTCGTGGTCAGTCGGTACAGGTCCTAACGGACAATACTACCACGATGTGGTACATAAACAAACAGGGAGGAGTAGGGTCGTACCTTCTCTGCAAAGAAGCTCTTCGACTATGGTCCTGGGCAAAGGACCATCAGATTTGCTTGGTAGCAAATCATCTGGCCGGGGTCTTGAATGTACGTGCGGACAGTCTCAGTCGCCAATTCTCGGCAGACCACGAGTGGCGTCTCCATCCAGATCAAGTCCGTTTAATCTTCCAAAGGTGGGGGTTTCCTCGGGTAGATCTGTTTGCCACTCTGGAGAACGCGCATTGTCCGTTATTCTGCAGCCTCCAGTATCCGATGCAGGAAGCGTTAGGGGACGCGTTTCAAATAACCTGGTGCGACCAGTTGCTTTACGCGTTTCCTCCCATACCCTTGATTCCTCGAGTATTGAGGAAGATTCGCCAAGACCGGGCTCTAGTAATCTTAATAGCTCCGGATTGGCCAAGGAGGGTGTGGTACTCCGACCTTCTCCAACTCTCAATGTGCCCTCCGCTCCGTCTCCCTATCAGGGCAGACCTCCTCTCGCAGTTGCAGGGGCAGGTTTTACACCCTAACCTCCAGAGTCTGCACCTACATGCCTGGAGATTGAACGGGGCAACCTGAGTTCCTTCTCTCTCCCGCCTGATGTAGTGGATGTTATATTAGCGGCCAGGCGACACTCCACTAAATCTATTTACGCTAATAGGTGGTCTAAATTTGTGGCGTGGTGTGGAGAGAGGCAGATTAATCCCTTACAAGCTCATCTATCGGATGTTTTGTCTTTTGCTCTGTATCTAGCGCAGAAAGGCTGTGCAGTGGCTACCATTAAGGGTTATTTATCGGCCTTGTCATCCTTCATATGTCTTCCAGACCAACCATCGTTATTTAAATCCCCTATTGTTGTCAGATTCTTGAAAGGTCTTCTAAATAAATATCCTCCAAAACCATTCGTTATGCCGCAATGGGATTTGTCCTTGGTCTTGACTTTCCTTATGGGGTCCCCTTTTGAACCTATGCATTCTTGCCCCTTAAGGTATTTGGTTATAAAAACAGTCTTCCTGGTTGCTATAACATCTGCAAGGAGAGTGAGTGAGTTGCAGGCCTTATCGGTAAAGCCCCCTTATACAACTTTTTATGGGGATAAGGTGGTGTTGAGGACCAAGGCTGCTTTCCTCCCGAAGGTTGTTTCACCTTTCCATTTGGCACAGACAATTACTTTGTCCACGTTCTATCCTCCGCCTCATCCTTCTAAAGAGGAAGAAAGACTGCACCGGCTGGACCCAAAGAGAGCGTTAAGCTTCTTTATTGATAGAACGAAGGATTTCAGGCTGGAGGATCAGCTGTTCATTGGATACGTGGGCAAGAGGAGAGGAAAGGCAGTCCACAAGATAACACTATCCAGGTGGGTTATTCTTTGCATTAAAATCTGTTACTCTTTGGCAAAGAAGGATCCCCCTGAAGGCATTAGAGCTCATTCCACCAGAGCTAAGTCGGCCACTTCGGCCTTGGCCAGAGGTGTTCCTGTGGTCGACATCTGCAAGGCCGCAACTTGGTCGTCCCTTCACACTTTTGCGAAACATTACTGTTTGGATTCTGAGGTTAGAAGGGACGGCCATTTTGCACGGTCAGTGCTGCAGGATTTCTTGGTTTGACCATTTAGGCACCCGCCACCGGGCGTGGTACTGCTTTGGGACTCTATTCATTAGGTGAGGAATCCACAGGTAGTTGTATCCATCAGAAGAACGAGTTACTTACCTTCGGTATCGACTTTTCTGGTGGATACATAAGCTACCTGTGTATTCCTCACTCATTATTTCAAATGTAATGCCCGTGCTTTCATATTCTGCAGTAGAGGTCACCCCTTTAAATGGGTACAGGTCATTACACAGTGCCAAGTTTACAAAAAGCCCAGAGAAATAATGCTTTCCACTTTGCCCAGCAGTTCGAGTTTTTCTTACTTGTACCCATTTAAAGGGGTGACCTCTACTGCAGAATATGAAAGCACGGGCATTACATTTGAAATAATGAGTACAACACACAGAGTGATGGCGGCACCGTGATGACAATGGTTGAAGAAGCAAATGCGAGTCCGTCATCTGTCTTTTCACTTAAAGTATGGAGTAATTTATTTAAAGGCTGCTCAGGTGACTGTTTTTCTTTCATTTTTGCGCAAATCACATTGAGAAAGGCAAAGAATGCTGAAACGCGTCTGTGGCGCAATAAATTGGATCTAAAGTACCCGTGAGTGCTCCATCTCTTCTTTTTGTTTTAAATGAATAATGTGCTGCCACTTGCACACAATGGATGCACCCGTCAAGAGTTCGGCATTTTTTAGTGGACTTTGGTGAGGAATATATATATATATATATATATATATATATATATATATATATATATATATATATATATATAACTTGAGTGCTTAATACCTCATTTAGTTTCGAAGCAGGTTATTTTCTATCATATTTAATTTGAAACTAAACATTTTTTGTTAACATTTATAGGTTGCTGCTGGGTGTGAGACTGCCGCCATGACTTCAAACAAATTAGTTGTTAAGGTAATTGTTCTACTTTTTGTTATAGGCCTTGCGTTCACTTTTTTCGTTTGCTACTGGAAATGCATTCTTTAATATTTTGTCTTTATTTGTTAAGCACCCCAGTCTGTGTGCCATCTTTATAGGAGCAGGATAGATGTTAGGATGGGGAGCAGCCAGTATGGCCAAATGATGGGATTCGTCTTAATGGGAGAATTGATGGGGAAGAGTCATAACTGTGGGGCAAAGGGCCGTTCAGGGTGAGCAAGGCAGCGGCGTAGTCGGGGTGGTAGAATGGAGGTGTCTGTCGGTATGGTAGCATGACTTGTGTAGAAGTGATGTCAGGATAAAGGGAGTAGTGAGGATGGTATGCTGGAGGGAGTAGTTAGATCAGAGGCAGATGGGGCATTTAAGATGAGACAACAGGAGCCTGCCGTTCAGGATGAATGATGGAGGCGGATGATCAGAATTTAAGGACAAAGACAGCATTGACGGTAAGACTATGTAGAGGCAGTCGTGGCGCTAATATGGAGGGGCAGTCAGCATGGTAGGATAGAGGGCCATTAAGGATGGTAGGCTGAAGGGGCAGTTAGGAAGGATGAGACCATGAGAAAGCTTTGATGGATATGGAGGTAAGAAATTAGAATGGAAGTAAAAGTCAGTCAGGTTGGTAGGCTAGAAAGAGCATTCAGAATGGTATGATGGGGTGGTCAGATGGGTAAAATAAGTAGTAAATGTCATGGGTTGGTCAGAATATAGAATACGTGAGGAATTCAGGATGGATGAAGCATTTATTGTGGTGGGATGGAGGGAGCAGTCAGTGTAAAGTTGTATAGAAAATAGGACATAGTTAGGCCGAATAAATTGCAGTGGAACTAAGAGGAAGTCAGGCACAGGACACATGCAAAACAAATGACTTATGCATGCACATTCGCAAACATACTTTTGACATGGACACATCCTTGCTAAAAAAGGATATTGACTGAAATAAGCACTAACCTAGACAGACAAATCCTCATCTCTTGCACCACCCCCACTAGTGTCTGCATTTTTGATTAGCAGCACAGTTTTCATTTTACTGCGGTAGGTGCTGCTGAGAAGTGTGGAGGATGTAGACAGATTTATGGGTTGAGGTGGGTAGTAACTGTGGAGATAGGCTGCAGCTTGGCTGTCCCCTCTAAAGCATTTGGCTAGGACCTACAGTACTCAGACCCAAACTGCGGTGGTCCCCCTGTAAGGTAACTAATGTGGTAACAGAGCTTTGAGGAGGTCTGTATGGCAGGGGTGATAGCCACCGGCACAGAACTACGAGAGAAGTCTAGGAGCAATTACATCAAATGTACCCTGCCATCCCAGGCCACATAGCACAAGGTCATCTTCTCTCCTAGCTCCCTTACCACGCCGCTCGTAATGTATTTTGCAAGTTAGGGTCAGGGCTGTAGTGACTGCTGTCTGCATTCCCAGTTCTTTGTACTGTACTCAGTCACAACAAAGAAGGCACCTCACTTCTTCGGTCTTACTTTCCAGTAGAGTCCGTCTTCCATCCACTATCCCTCTCTCAACTTTATCTGTTTTTCTCACTTCACTTCTTCATCTCTCAGTACATCCCCTCTTCACCTTGCTCTGTCCTTTCTCAGTATGTAACATCTCTCTCTCAGCCTTGCCTAACTCGCCACTCTATCTCACCTCACTGTCATTTCTAGCTCTACATCACATCTCTCTCTACATCCTTTCTCCATAGCACCATTTTCCATCTCAATACATACCTTCTCAAAATACCTCACTTCCTCTGCTTCTTCCTCTCTCTCTTAAACTTGCCTATTTCTGTATATCTCTCCTGTCTTACTGCTTTATCAATATGCCTGCTTGATGAACAGGGACCTGGAAGTCACTTTGAGTCCTAAATTAAGAACCGCTCTGTCATTCAGGACTAGCACCAAAACACTTATGGGGTGTTTTGTAAACCTCATTGAGACTAGAAAGAAATTAAATAATCTGTTCATGTTGCTCCTGAATTGTATCTCCAGTGGTGTGAGAGGGTCACATTGACTTAATTATGATAACATAAATGGCAAGTGCCTCAACAGTAAGGGTTTGTATTTAATTATATTTTGAATTTGATGAAGTTCTCCATGTCGAATGACATGTTCTTTTCAACCACTACAGGGTCTTTGACTTTGTGTCCATCATGAAGACAAGTATTTCACTGTTATCTTTTATCAGTGTTTTGTCTTGGCACTCTCTGTCGCGCCCTTTAGAAGAGGGGACCTTGTGTACAGCACAATAAGTCCTTATGTCGACACTCCTGAATATCTTATCTGGACATCACTGATTCTCTGGTTGGTGAGGGCATCTTCCTGTCTTTTCAAGCAAATTCTTTCCCTAACCTTTATTTTTGACTTCTGCTGGCATATTTCACACTCTGAGTGAACCAAAAGCATACATTTCTCTCAGCCATCTTCCTGCCATATGTAAAGTCCTGCCATAAAGGGAGACACGGCATAGCTGAGAAAAATGAGTGCAAATCCTAGGCCCTCATAAATGATTGAAAACACTTTTTCCATGATCAGTTGTTGAGTGTAGTACCAAAATAGACTGTGGAAAAAAGCTATTTTAAAGAAATTTGAAAAGTTGAAAGCTCAGCATTTAATGATTCTTCGTACAGGAGCTAGAAAAAAACAACTGAGGCAACGTCCTCCGGAAGACATAATGGGATATGGCTGGTGTCCTTCTGGGTTAATTTTCAAATGTTGGCTCCATAGAGCTTCTGTCTTGCTGGCTCTATATTCCTCATTTTCTCCATGTTTTACCTGTGGGAATAGCAAAAGTAATTTTATACAGCTCGTTTTTCTATGGAGTATTTTTAAGCTTCAGTGGGATAAATAATACAATACAATAAAGAAGAAAACATAAATGAAATTAAGCAACTTTATCCTTACAGAAGATGCAGCATTGGCCAGTAGTTTAAAACATGCTGGGTTTTATTAATAAGACTATTTTCATTAGCAAAATTTGTTCTGGGATCCTGCAGGGTTGCACTAGCAGGCTATTTAATTGTTTATTGTTTTAATATTTGTACTTTTTCCATCCCCCCCCTGCCCAAACCCGCCTTCTGATTTCCACATATTCGCTAGTAGGAATGACAGGAGCCATGTAACCTCCCCCACCATCCTCTACCAACCCAGACTCAAATCGGAGTGCTATGAGGTACATGCAGGAAATTGAATTCTTGGGACCACATCCGCTCTTTCCACACTGTAGCAATGGTGCCATATGACTTAGTGCAAGCAAGGAGAATGCATCTTCATGTCCACTGTGTGGTAATAAAAGACAGTCCTAATAGAGGAGTGGTGGAACACCTAGGAATTTGGGATTCCATGCCACTGGATATGCGTGCCCACTGATAGCCCTGTCCTATTCTAGTATCTACCTTCCAGCAGTCTAGGTGGGGTTGGTGTTTGTGTTGGGATTTAAGCACACATACATTTTTGAATGTCTTGTCACAGTAGAAAGTAATTAGGTAGCAAGGGAAGAAGGTGGGCCAATAAGAATATAACCAGACATTTTGTATTGCTTTCCCAAAGAGGTCTCTGTCTCGACTGAACAGGATTTTCCACTCTGCTACAATATTTCTTCTTAATTTCACCTAGAGAACATATGTTGTGAAAATGGGTTCTCTGGGTCACAGTGTAGTAGACTGATCTGGTGGCAATAATGGCAGGGTAGCTGGTTTTTGTTGTGATAGTACTGGCTTATTGACTCAGAAATTAGACAGCATTTTGCATGTGTGCCATACAGAGAACTCTTCACAGAAATTATAGGAGAGGCATAAACCTCTGCCCATAAGTCGGTAAATAGATTTTTTTAGTACAATGTGTAGTACTACTTCACATACTAAAAAATTAGTGGTTTCTCCACAAGTGGCACCTGAAGTACGTAGGTTAGGTTGCAAAGCAATTTGAAGGAAGAAGTCACTTGCTGACTGCCACCTAAAGGACCTGGACTTTGATACCACTGCTGGCTTGTAAATAATTATTACAATCAAGTAATGAAGTAATTGGCTTATTACAATCACGTTGTGGCATCAGAAAGCGCCTTGAATAAAAAAATATCAATAATGGAATATTTCAATTTATGTTTATTTTTGTATGTGACATTTGGATAGCGTTATGCTGTAACCTGTGCAGCGTTGTAGTTTTTAACCTTGCCCATTTTTATGAACTTTTCCATGTCATAATAATCCTAATATTTTGCTTTTTATGTGGCCTTTCATCCCACAGTTGTTTAAATCTGTAAGTGTTGTAAATAATAGATGCTAATATTATCCAAGTAAATGGTACCTTACCAACTATGGAAGAGTGAAGGCTGGCGTGGCCTTGTCAAAATAGATATAGAGACCTGCAGGTCACTGCAGTTGCTGCATAGACTATTTAATACGTTGAACTTTTTTGCCGGGCTATGGTGAGGACGAACAGACTTGAGATTTTAAAGCTGCATGACCCGCCGATTGTTTGTTTTTCAGGTATGGCTTTGGTTGTTTCATCAGCCTCATGTATTAAAAAAATATAAAGATTTCATATTTACATATACTATAGTAACCACTGCACATCGTCATTATGGACACAGTACTCAGTCTTGGCGTACAGTGCATCAGCGTAAGCATTACATAGTTTGCTTCAAATGAGCTAAATAGACTGTCATGCCTGATACCAGTGATTTGTAGGTGAACGTTTGAGGGCAAGGGAGTCTCGGTGAATGAAATAGAGCGATGCAGTACAGAGGGACTCTTCATCTTTTGGTCTGTTTAACTGTTATTCAGATTTTGGTCCCTCCCACTATCATTCAGATTTTGGTTCCCCCCCACTGTAGCATGCAGCTTTTGACAGTGGGACAGCCCACGTCAGCCTTTTACTGTCTTGCATTCCGACAGCATTTTGCCTGGTCACAAGTGCATAGCCACCTAAAAAAAAAAATGTGCACGTCCGTTTCATTGCCTTTGCCTGGGCTGGTAGACTAATACTTTAACTTGCCACGATTTTTTTGTTTTTTTCTTTGAATCCTTTATTCATTTTAATATTTTAGTCATTCTTTTCTGTTTCTAATATGTCTTTAACTTACAACATTTCAGAAGCAATAGTACATTTTCTATGCAGCAGTAAGAATAATAATTTTCAGGGATGCGCATTAAAACTAAAAAGGATTTTATACCGGTTTTTAAGTACACCTGCCTGCTAGGAAGCACTCGTACTATTGAATTAGAATTATATTAAAAAAAATGTATGTCAATTTACAATTTAGTGCAGATGTATGGTTGCCATATTTACCATATTGGAAACTTGTTTTATTTTCTGAGACAAAAGAAACCCTGCAATATGTGCAGTATCATTTGTCCAAACTTCACTGCTATACTGAGATCTTTAGTTTCATAGTCCTCAACCACGAATTGCTATCACTTTGTGTTATTAATCTCTGTAAAATGTCAGTGCTGGAAGTGTCCTGAGGCATGTCATATTAATTGTTCCCAGTCTCACAGTGTATGAGTGGTTTCCAAGTATTACTGAACTGTTGTCTTTATTTTTGAGGTTCGCAATCAACATTTCCACTGCAATTATCACCTAGATCCTTCCTGACCAATTATCAATTGTTGAATGCAAAGCTTTTTCCTGTTTCTTTCTTCGCTGCCAATTTTACTAAATTGGTGTGGGATTTTTATTGGGTTGTATTTTCACTTTATTTCTGTTTGTGTGCTGGATAAATACTCTACACAATTGATGAATGGTGATATTTAGTAGCTCTTTGGACAGGCTGTTCCAGAGGGCAGTAGCTTGAACAGGCTTTGCTGAATTGAGGAATGCAGAAACGGATTAGAATTAGTATCAGAGGAGCAAAGAGTTCTGCTTGGAGGAATGTCAGCAAGCGTTTAGGTATGACTAGAGGCACTTTGCTGTACATAGTACAATGGACTATACCTAGAGTATTAAAAAGGACTGGTAGACATTGCAACAGATTGCAGTCATGTAGAAGTCTGCTGAAGTGAGAAAGTTCCACCACTTAACCAACTACCAGATTTTGAATAGATTGCAGACTTTTTAAGAGAGGTGTATGTTCATGTTGAGGTACAGACTCGTCTAATCTAGACCCAGTAATGACCATGATGGAAAGGAGTTTGCATCCTGGGGATAGAAATGAGAGAAAATAGTGCATAGTTGTTTCATGTGATACATATGAGAGAAACAACAAAAGCCACTTGGCAAGCTGGATGTAGCATGGTGTCAGTTTTCACACTGAGACTTCTAACTGCCTTGATTGGTTGAGGTTAAGAATTGTAATTGGGCACTCCAACAAATACTTGCCAAGAATAGTGAACAGTACTCATTATAAGAATTTCATTCTTGTCCTTATTCAGGTCAAGCCAATATAGACCCATCCAAATGTGATTAAATTCTTGGGCATCCTTGGGATGAGTGTTCTTTTTTTAATAGAAGTTGGTTGTCACCTGCATCTGTGTAAAGATTCAGACCAAATGAACAAACATAAGTTGCAAGGGGTCTCACTTAGGTATCAACAAATATGGGCATAGTCCAGAATCTTGTTGGACACTGCTTGAGATAATGCTAGGGTAGATTTGACTGAGTGTAGCCTCTTAACATATGTTCTTGAGGAAGGAAGTAAAACAACTCTCACCCTTGTGGGTAAGGGATATCTCCGCCTCCCTTATGGTTGGAGTGATCATACCCAAGTGTCGAGCGGGACGCAGCTGGTTCTTTTTGATCCAGTTCTTTGTCCGACATATGTGTGATTCCTTTGTGAAGCCGCTATGCCTTTCAACTAATGTTATCAGTGTAACGGACAACTTTCCACACAAAGGGTCACAGCTATGTGGGGAAAAATCCAGTGGCAAAGAAACCTCCAAGAAGATGAGAGTCTCAGAGTCCAGAAAGTGGTGGAGTTTTTGAGGAAACAGCTCTGGAGGAACTTGAGGAGAGAAGCGTACCAGACCTCAGGCTGTATCCACACAAAGACACTTGAAGGACAAAACCTGGGGCAAAATAGAGGCTAAGTGGACATAGAATGCGCTGAAAGAATACTATGGCTGTGTTGTGACTCGGTGTTAATTACCATCTTGGATTGGGGAAAGGAATACGAAAAAGGAATATTCCTCCATATTGGTTTTGCTAAAAAGAAAAATTAAAGACCCGGACTTGATTCAAATCCTATAAACCCTTTAGAAGGCTTCTAGGTCCCCTTAAACAAGCAGTAGCCCTCTTCCAAATAGCCCATGAGGATTCTGGTGAGTTTCTCCCTCACCTTACTCCGCATCCCTTCAGGTCTGAGTTCCATGATGCAACTGGCGAGGAACAGCCAGATGAATGAAAAGCACTGCCTCAGGTCCTCCCTTGTTTATAAAAGATGTTCCTTAATCTGTCCCTATGTGTTCCCTCGAACATTCATCTCTTCCCTCAACATGGGTCTTTCAGTGACCTACTTTCTATGTAGTTTCACTCTGCTTTCTCTAAATTCCATTCTAGTTTCTTTCTCACCAATACTCCATTGCATCTCTAGCCGCTATACATTTGCCTCTAACGACTGCTTTGAAGGTGTAGCAGCACAAAAAGATGTTGGGCGGAATGCTGAACATTGCCAAACATTCCTCCCCAGTCATAGATTTGGGTTAAATCTATAATTTATTTGCCTCATCAGCCAGGCTAGCTTAAATCCAGTGACACAGTGAGCATGGGACCCACGTCTGGGCATACCTTTCCCACTTAGGGCGACTATAGCAACACAAAAAGATGATGGACGGAATGTTCAATGTTGTCAAACATTCACCCCTAGTCACATTAACTCCATCGTTTTTTTTGTTCACAATGCCACCCACCCCAGTTTGGACTCAGCTATATGCAAGTCAGTTTTTACCATGCCACCCATGGGAACAGTCCAGCCCGCACTTCCAGGCCAGGTCCTCCATAGACCGGGAACAAGTGCCCTGGGACTGGTTTCAAGGTATCACCTCTCAACAGCTAGGCTAACTTGAAAACTGGGGTGGCAAGGTGAACAAAAAAACGATGGCTTTAACCCAGGACTGTGACAGTACTTTTGTTTTTTAAAAGAAAAACCACTGTCTGGACAATAAGTTGTTAAGTATTGTTATTGTGTGCCATTGAATAGAAATTACTAGCCCACACCACCTACCCTGAATAGATCGTGGCCTGCTCTGCATCGCTTCCCTGAGAGAATCAGTTGGTACAATGGGATACTTGGTTCCTGGTAATAAGACAATTGCGGACTTATTACTTGGAAAGGACTCATCTTTCATAACTGATTCCCCAATTTCTTACAATACCCATTTGTGACTCACCATTATCATTCATTTTTTTTTTCCATTTCATTTCCGAGATCTATTTCACATATTGCTATTTTAAGTAATTCGGGGCGTCTCTCAAGGTATTTCTTTTTTTTTACCTCTCACCAGTGCTATATTTTCATATAAGCAGTGCATATCCTGCTATAGTTAATTCTGTTACTACATTATCCATATTCACGATTAGCCTATCTGTATTCTAAATAATACCTAATCTTGATCTCTTCAGTGACTGTAGAAGTACCTATACTTATTCTTCATTTGATAAGTACTTCTGCACACATCAACGATTCCAGTTCTGAGAAGGTTTTCAGTAAGGAATGAGACATTCTGTTGCTTGTATACATAACTAGTTGAGTTACTTTCTATCCGTCAATACCTTTTCAACATCAAATTAAATATCCCTGGGAATTGCAACTTTACACCTTCTGTCTCACTGTTGCGTAGTATTGGGTGAGCTCTGCAGGGCATTAATCTAGTACCTTTGGTAACCTTTTGTACTTCCTGTAAACATATTGTATCAGGCGATTCCTGCAGCCGTGCCCTCCAGATTTTATTTCATTTATTGAGGGAATTCAGTCCCACGTATTCTAAGTGAGTAGGCGTACCATTAGTATCAGGAGTGATGATCATCCGGCATTGTGCTTCTCCCTGTCCATTCCACAATCCTTTGCATGAATCTATGAGCATAGCCCAGGTCCGACATTTTCCTTGGTTCACGCCCTCCCTAAAAAGAAACAGCATAAACATAATATAATTCATAACACCACCTTGGAGTTCTAGTGAAATCCACTTCTGCTCCAGCCTCCTTCATCAACACCTCAGCCTTGAAATATCAATATGCCATTTAGTTAGTGTTCAGTGGGCGCACAACACAACAAAAAGGAAGAGAAAGAGAAAATGTTATGACCTTTAAAAAAAATAGTTATTTTCCTGTTTCAGTTTGCAAGGGCATAATCTAAGGGAAGTCTCTCTGGGGTAAAAGTGTCCATTACCTTTCTTTCTGTGGTTCCAAATCTATTCACACTTGCCTCCAAATCTAGTCTGACATTGTAATTATTCTTGTTTCAAATTGTAAGTCTTGGTCTATGAAAATATTGCTTTCTTCAGGATATCAAATTACGTGAGCTTTTCCATTCATTTGGAATAGTAAGACGAAAAAGGCCGGCCCTTACCTTATCTGCCGAAAACCAAGTTCCTTAGTTGATTTTTTCAGATCTCTGTTTGTTCAGTGTTCCTTTAGACAAAACTTTATACAGGTTGAACGACAATCCTCAAAGTCAATCGCATCTGAATGCATTGTCTTTTGTAATATCTCCCCCTCGAATTTGAAGAGGATAGCTTCACCAAGGCTTCTCAAGCCTGTGCCCCCGGCGAAGATTGTGTTGCTCCCAGCTTGTGCGCTCCTACTATGCCCATTACCCTATTTTCCCTTCCTCATAGGAAATGTTTACAAACGTTGGTGCAGAAAGGCCTGATTATCATCTTCCTCCAAGGATTCCTCCATATTTGTTTATCTTACATGATCCTCCCATATCTATCCTCCAAATTCTCTTATTTTTCCCTGAACTCATGAAGCCTATCAGACATAAATTCTCCTGCACCTCAGTGTGACTCTGTTACTTATTAATGAACAAGTTGAGTTAAGTTCCAGGGACAATTGCTTAGTTGTTTGTTAGACCCTCACACGCTCTATTAGTGTTATACTTCACCAACTGGTCTCATCCTGGTCCCTAAAAACCAGTATGGGCTCAACCATATTCCAAGGAGTACTTTAAAATATTGTGGAATAGAGTGTGAGAAAGATAAAAATGCGTTGAGATACCCCAACATCTTTTTATTATTATGTATCACAGGCTAGGTTAAAATGATTAATAACAGGTATTTATAAGGGGATTAGTATTCTTACACCTATCTCTCAACATGTTTTTGCCTCTCATAATGGCCTCTTAGGCTCCTAGGCTTTCATCAGTATGTTTGCAAAACACCCAAGTATAATTTTAATGTGTAGTCCTGGCCCCAATGTCTGTGTGAGTTCAAGGATAAACAAACATATATAATCATGCGTTCTTACTTTGTCTCATGAGTCGAGCACCCATTAATGCCTAGAAAGAATCAAATATAAAGGAATGATTCCTGGTAATGCTAAAAAGCATATATTGTTACACCATATCTTGGCAAACCTGCAGGGTATTGTAACTCTGCAATAAAGCCATGGCAAGCAGACAAAGACACGTAGAAAAGTATCATAACGCTGTTGTAAGACATAGCGAACAAACACATTAAATGAATGTCAGATGGCCCTTTGAGGAAGGTGGACAAAACAACTTGTGGAAGTGACAGTCACATGTTATGTATTGCGCTGCAAAACTGTGAAGATGAGTGCACTGGTATCACAAGCAAAGGTAAGGTTTTACCCTAAAGTGTTACTGGCTATTTGCATCCGGCTTAGGAATTCGGGACCGACATGCCCCTGTAGTCACAATCTGCATTGGGAAAATATGCCATAATATATGAGTCATTAATTACCAGAATCGCGTTTGTCAATCTGTGCCCCTTAGAAAAAGTATGCAGTACTTCGTCAAGGGTGCCATTTCACATACTCGCTGGGGAAAACACCTATTGAGTTAATTTCAAAACTAGCCAGGTTGGGCCTTATTAGGCATTATCCTGAGGACAAAGGTACAATACACCAACTTCAGTATGAGTCTTCCATGGGCAGTACGTTTGCCCCCAGCCTGGCTTGCCTAAATGTCCACAAATTTGTAGAAAACAAAATATCTGGACAAATAACTCTTACCACGTGCATGTGCACCTTTGGCGACGATGCATTGATGATATTTTCATCATTTGGCACGGGTGTGAGGAATTGACGAACATGTTTGTGGATTGGTGAAATGAACAGAATCCACATTTAATATTGACTAAGTCAGTGAGCAAACAAGAGATTTCCTTACTGGATCTAGCAATCATGGCTCTTGGTGGCACTTTACACACCAAAGTATACAAGACAAATAGACAAGAACAGTTTACTTCCTTTTAAGAGTGTCCATCTCCCTGCCCCAAAGGAGAACCTACCTTTTGGGCAGTTCATAAGAATCAGACAGAACTGCTCCAGTTTGGAGGACTTCAAATCAGAGGCAGAAGCATTGATCAAAAAGCTGACAACCAGTGATTAGCCAAAACAGATGATAGAGAAAGCTAAAAAGAGTGCTAGATACAATCA
Organism: Pleurodeles waltl; assembly: GCF_031143425.1. Classification (NCBI taxonomy): domain Eukaryota; kingdom Metazoa; phylum Chordata; class Amphibia; order Caudata; family Salamandridae; genus Pleurodeles; species Pleurodeles waltl. The sequence goes on along the minus strand of NC_090444.1, from coordinate 378,140,400 downwards.
GCAAAACTTTTTATTAATGGACAGAGAAAGGACTGACCTAAAACAGGTAGTCTGTGTCATAACCTACAACAACTCAGATCAGTTTGAAAAGATTATCAATCAACTTTGGTGTATATTGAACACAAATGGACTGAATTTAGAGAAACCAGTTTTCTCATTTAACCGCTTCAGTGCGGGTCACGACCAGTTGCCGACACCAGTGAGGGGATTAAAAAAAAAAAACACCCCTTTGTGATGTCCGCACGCCGTTAGATGTGCTGACGTCACTATCTGTTTTCTCCATCGGAGCAGGAAGGGCCCGCAATAAAACAGGCCCAAACGGCGATCAGCCCCCAGGAAAACCACACCCACATTTAAAAGTGAACTCTATATATATATATATATATATATATTCGCCACCAGTTCTCTTGCAGTTGCAGCTTGCGCTTTCAAAGCAATGCACATACTTCAACTGACGCGTTTCAACTGTAGCTTTTAGGCAGCAATAAAAAAAAGTCAAGTAAGTCTTGTGATTATGTTTTTGCTACAAAAGGATCTGACTTTTGTCTAGTGGCAGTTTTGATGCCGTAAAGTAGCGCAGAAGGTTTATATGCCTACTGCAAAGATCAAATCTGTATTGTATGTAAATAGCTGAGTAGATCGCTAAATTCAGCCATTACCTGCGCCATAATACAAATGAAATGTATGTGCAGGGGGTGGGGCTATGGAGATATGAAGGGCACTTTTGCTGGGTGGTAGTGAGGGAGTCCAATGAGGAGGTTATGGAAGTGGGAGCACCAATAATGATTGTTGGACTGGGCGCTAGAGGTGCTAAAGACTGTGACGATTAATATGTGACAAGGTGAAGTAATAGTGTCTTTTTTTTAATGTCTTGAAAGAACGTGCTAATTGAGGGAGGAAGCGAAGGTAAGGTGACCTCTACTGTTGCACGTATCACACACGCACACACCCACCAGCAATTTGGTGACTGTCTACGTAGGCTAGTGTTTTAGAGCGACAGTTTAGCCAGTAGCAGAGATGTCATCTCGTTGGATGACTGCTGCTCAAGCCCTCACTTGGGTTCTAGAGGACAGCTCTGACGTAGGATCAGAGATTGAGACAGCAGATACCGAGACAGCATCTGGACAATGGCGCAGACTCTGGGAGTGATTTGTCAGTCGGAGGAGTCCCATTCAATAACTCCTCTTCCATTGAATATGAGCGAGGTGATGAGGATAGTCCTGCTTTCCCTTCGCAAGCACAGTCTGTGCGGTGGGAAAATAGCGGGTTAGCCTAACCCAGAGAGCAGGTGCATGTGGCGGCAAGCACCGAGAGAGTGCTCTCTTGGGAGCTTCCCAATTTGGTTCACCCCCAAATTCCACCGCACAAATCGTATTGTGGAGACATGAAAATTATCTATCACAAAACAACCCGGTTTTGTAATGCAGGCACCTGTGTTTTTGGTCCTGGGCTCGGCAGTCATCTAGGGAAACCTACCAAACCCAGGCATGTCTGGAAACTAGACATCCGGGGAGTCCACAGAGGTGTGACTAGTGTGGATTCCCCAAAGTTTTCTTACCCAGAATACCCTGCAAAGGTGAAATGTTGAATAAAAACTCAATTTGTTCTTGCATTTCTGTCACACAAACTACAGGAATATGCTGGGATCCACAAAATTCCTACCACCCAGTGTTTCCCCACCTGTCCTGATAAAAACGCTACCCCACTTGAGTGCCTGTACCAAGTGCCTGCGTCAGAAATGGATCACCCCAGGGTCAACAGTTGCCCTCATGTAAGGACCAACATTGACTGTTGTGTGATCTGTTCCTGCCGCAGGCACTAGGAGATTTGTGGCTTCTCTCAAATTCCAGAACATTCTAGCACAGAAATGTGAGGAAAAAGTGTGTATTTTGCCACATTTTGAGGTTTGCAAAGGATACTGGGTAACAGAACATGGTGAGAGGCCCACAAGTCACCCCATTCTGAATTATCCTAGATGTCTAGTTTTCAAAAATGTATAGGTTTGCTAGGTTTCCCTAGGTGCCGGCTGAGCTAGAGGCCAAAGACCACAGCTAGGCACTTTGCAAAACACAGGTTCGTTTTCTTTGGGAAAATATGAAGTGTCCATGTTGTGTTTTGGGGTATTTCCTGGACACTAGGTCTACCCACACAAGTGAGGTACCATTTCTATCGGGAGACTTGGGGGGAATGCTGGGTGGAAGGAAGTTTGTGGCTCCTCTCAGATTCCAGAACTTTGCAGCACTGAAATCTGAGGGGGAAAGTGTGCTTTTTTGCCAAATTTTGAGGTTTGCAAAGGATTCTGGGTAACAGAACACGGTGAGAGCCCCACAAGTCACCCCATCCTGGATTCTCCTAGGTGTCTAGTTTTTAAACATTCACAGGTTTGGTAGGTTTCCCTAGGTGCCGGATGAGCTAGAGGCCAAAATCCACAGCTAGGCACTTTCCAAAAAACACATCAGATTTCAATGTAAAAATGTGATGTGACCATGTTGTGTTTCCTGTTGCGAGCATTAGGCCTACCCACGCAAGTGAGGTACCATTTTTATCAGGAGACTTGGGGGAACACAGAATAGAAGAACAAGTGTAATTGCCCCTTGTCTTGCTCTACATTGTTTCCTTCCAGATGTAAGACAGTGTGTAAAAATGACGTCTATTTGAGAAATGCCCTGTAATTCACACGCTAGTATGGGCACCCCAGAATTCAGAGATGTGCAAATAGCCACTGCTTCTCAACACTTTATCTTCTGCCCATTTTGGAAATACAAAGATTTCCTTGATACCTATTTTTCACCCTTTAGATTTCACCAAATGAATTGCTGTACACCCAGTATACAATGAAAACTCATTTCAAGGTGCAGTTCCTTTATTGGCTCTTGGTACCTAGGGTTCTTGATGAACATACAAGCCATATACATCCCTGCAACCAGAGGAATCCAGCAGACGTAACGGTATTTTACTTTTGAAAATATGACCTAGCAGGAAAAAGTTACAGAGTAAAACATGGAGATAAATGGCTGTTTTTTTACCTCAATTTCAATATTTTTTTATTTCAGCTGTTGTTTTCTGTAGGAAAACCTTCTAAGATCTACACAAATGACCCCTTGCTGAATTCAGAATTTTATCTACTTTTCAGAAATGTTAGCTATCCAGGATCCAGCATTGGTTTCACACCCACTTCTGTCACTAACTGGAAGGAGGCTAAAAGCTCAAAAAATAGTAAAAATGGGGTATGTCCCAGTAAAATGCCAAAATTGTGTTGAAAAATGTGGTTTTCTGATTCAAGCCTGCCTGTTCCTGAAAGCTGGGAAGATGGTGATTTTAGCACAACAAACCCTTTGTTGATGCCATTTTCAGGGAAAAAACACATGCTTTCTTCTGCAGCCCTTTTTCGCATTTTTCTGACAAAAGCAAAGTTTTAGCTGTATTTTGGCTAATTTCTTGGTGTCCACCAGGGGGACCCACAAACTCTGGGTGCCTTTAGAATCCCTAGGATGTTGGAAAAAAAGGACGCAAGTTTGGCTTCGATAGCTTACGTAGACAGAAAGTTATGAAAGCCTAAGCACGAACTACCCCAAATAGCCAGAAAAGGGCTCAGCACTGGTGTGGGGGGTGAGGCCCAGCAACTAAAGGGTTAAAGGAAATACAGTGATAAGAGACAAAGTAGTGCACACATGTCCAAGACAGACTATCACATAAAAAACCCAAACACTGTGGATTTTATTACGGGTAAATGGACATGATCTGTGTGGTCATTGCTCTGTTTGTGACCTTCCATCAGCATCTAAAACTTTAAATGTCATTTACATGATTACGTGCCCATGTGGTTTTATGTGGATTGGGATACCTTCCAGGAAGTCAACAACCCATTTCTTAGCTCTGGAACATTAAAAAAAGATGTACAATGCACCATCATTGAAAAAATTTACAATGCACCATCATTGAAAAAACACCTCCAAATAGCAATGTGGCAGACGTTATTGACACAGGAACAAAATTGGGTTTATAGATTAAAAGCTGACACAGAGGGGCTGAATGACAAAATTCCTCGGAATCAGTAAAATTTCATGGGATAATGTCAAAACATAGTCTAGACTAGATGTTTCTAACTGGTCGATCACGAGCTTGCAGCAGTTCGCAGACACCCTCAGAGTAGCACGCAAACTTGAGTTTAATTTTAAATAAGCACTAGGTCAATAAATAAGTGTTGGTTTTCCTATTAAAGTTAGGAAAAGGCTGTGATTACTTTACATTGTTGTCATCAGCCTGTTGATAACATGGCCTGATAATGAGCAGTGCTACAGCTTTACGACCTACAGTGGGGAACAATGTCAAAAAACTAAAGCATTGAGGTCTTAAATCAAAGGCCTTGTCAACTCAGTGTTGGAGTGCAAGAACAAAATGATATTTTTGAATACATTTAAATGGGGGAAAATGAAAATGAAGAGTTAACTTAATTATTAAGTTAATTCTTTATTTTAATTTTCCCCCATTTAAAAGCATTGTATTTACAAATAGCAGGCATCTTCCTCCCAGTTGGCAGCAGACATAGTGCATATTCATAACTGAAAAATTGCATTTTTTTTAAGTCGGAAAAGTTTAAAGTGAAGAAAAGTATTTCTAAGAAACATGAAGTCTTAATGTTTTTCTCCACTTTCAACTAAGGCAATTCCGTTTTATAGTTTTATGATGAATGTTCCTTCACTTTAAATTCCTCCTATCTAAACAAATTGCTGTATGTTTCTGTTATAAATATAGTAACGTGTCTACACGCCACTGGTAGCAAGATGCCTGCTGTTTTCAAATGTGACTCTTCAAAATGGGGGAAAATGAAAATGATGAGTTTCATGGAATCCATATAAACGTAAAGTTAAAACTTCAGTTAAATTTTCCTTCACTTCAAAATGTTGCATTTACACACAGCAGGCATCCCGCTACTAGTGGCTGGTAGACACATTGCCATATTCATAACTTAAAACAACAGCCATTTTTTTAAATGGGGGAAATTTGAAGTGCAGAAAAATGTTCCATATTATGACCACTTTTGCAGAACATTTTTGTCTTCTTTAAATTTCTCCGAAACACGAATGACTGCAACTATATTTCCCAGCAGTCTTCGTCACACTGCTCATAGTACGGTGACTTCATATCGGGTTTGAAGCAGGAACAGGAACAGGAACACATGTTACAGACATGCACTAGTATTGCTAATACAGCGGGTGTTTCTCAGGACTATGACACACAAGCGGGAAGAAAGCAGGACAAAATTAGTTTGAATTGTGACATGGCACCTTTGACAGAATAAGTACTGCATACCTTTTCTAAGGGAACACCGATTAGCAAATGTGTTTCTCCTAATTGATAACTCATATATCATGGTATATTTTCCAAATACTGTGTTTGACTGCTGGGGCATGTCGGTCCTGCCTTCCTAATAGAGAGGCAAATAGCCAGTAACACTTACAGTGAGTTCTTCCTTTCACTTGTGATGCCGGTGTATGCACCTTCACAAATCTGCACTGCCAATTCATCATGTGTGACTATCACATGTCTTCCACAAATTATATTGTCTACAGGATATGTCCACCTTCCTCAGTGGGCCAAACAGCACATATTTAATTTGTTTGTTTGTCATGATTTATGTCAGAGTTATAATACCCTTCATTTGTGTCTTTGTCTGCTTGTCATGGTTTTAATTGCAGGATTACAGTACCCTACAGATTTGTCAAGGTATGGTGCGAGAATATGTGCATTTTATCATTACCAGGAATCATTGATTGCTTTACTCAGGTCACTAATCTGTGTTTGACTCCTGAGGCAAACTAAGACTGCAGAGGAGGCCAAAGGTGATCGCCCCTGACGGGGCCCGGCTGAGACTTTGGGGAAATGGCATATCCTGGTGGGGGGTGAAGTGGAGTGGGCTGCGCTGGGTTGCCTATTTACAGTTGCAGTGGAGATTGCAGAGTAAGAAGGTGAGGCTGTGGGGCTGAGGTGACTGTGAGCCTCTTCTCTCCTGCCCTTCTCCTATCCCAGAAGGTATCAGGACAGAGTCGGTAGCCTGCTGGTGGGGGGCCTGCGGCAGACTGGGCTTGCTAGAGCATTGCCTGCTTACTGGATACCCATCTCACAGACATAGAGAATGCCAAGGTAAAATAGTAGAGGGACCAACTGTACTCGTCCACCTTTTCCACATATGCTAGGGGAGCTATTAATATGGGTGGCCTTTTTTAGCTTAGCTACCCAGAAGCTGACCTGGATGGCAGTTACATTCTTCTTGACAGCACTCTGGATGAGAGGGGGCGGTGTATAATTAACACACATGCCTCTAACAATGATGACATTCTCCCTAGGGATACAGGAGATTTTGCCTGTGTTCATAGGTCTCTCAGACCTGGATGGGGAGAGATCTCAACTGTACCCTAGTTTGTAATCTTGAAAGATGTCCACCAAAACAGCACATAAAAACGGGCATGATTTTGGCTTTAGCTTACAACATTCTCGTCAATCATTAGTACTCAGCACCTTTAGCAGATTGGATTATTTTTTGGTTGCTAGTATGGCTCCTTCTTGAATACACACTGCAAAGTATTTAGGCAGATTTCTGTAAGACCGCTGTCCATTATTACAAGAATGGGAGTTGGGGAATATGGTTGTGGTTGCTTTCTCTTGGAGAATAATTCCAGGGGTTCTTGATCCTGTATACCTTGATGCTTTGAATGCTGCACTTGCTGCATACCTCGCAAGCAATTGGGGGATCCACAGGTACTAGGGTGAATAAATGGGAAGGGATGAAGGCAGAAATGTGTATGGGGTTAAGAAGCAGTTACAGAAGGACCGAATGGTACAGGGTGAAAAATTGGTTGGCAGACAGCTGCACAAGATTGAATCTGCACAAGACAGTTGAAGATAGTGGCTGTCAAGATGGCCCCAGGTGATATCTTGGACAGGTTAGATAATCTGACCCTGAAGAAATAACTGACAGAGACTGCACAGAAAAGGGACTAAACCCAGCAAATGTTGGGTTGAATATTTAAATGAGAGCTCAATATCCTTCAGATACTTATTTTGACCCACCTTGATAGCACAAGTGCTACGATACAGGCGACAATTAAAAGCACATTGTTTAGTCCTCTATAGAAAACATATAAGAATACAAGTCCATACACTGCTGAGTTATTAGCTACCCACTTAGAAAATGTTGATCATCAGAAAGACTTAGACAATGAATAAAGAGCTTAAAGCAGAGATTTTCTTAGAAGAACTGAGGGAAGCCTTGAAGTCCATGCCAAAGGGCAAGACGCTGGGGAACATTGGCTTTCTGGTGGAATTTTATCAATCCCTTACACCACAGTTAACTGAGAAACTATTAGAACTTTCAGAGAGGTTAGACAATTAGACATTGTTCCACCTACTATGTGTGAGGGTATTATCTATATGATGCTTCAGGTAGGTGGAAATCCTGCACATCACCCGTCTGATAGTCCCTTGACAATCATTAACTTGGCTACTAGAGTTCTGTGGAAGATCTTGGCCAATTAGACTAGGGCTGGTGGTGGGACGATTGGCCCAAGAAGATCAATGCAGCTTTATACATGGCCATAGTATAGCAATGAACAGCTATTGATTAACTTGTGTGATTCATTCAGTAGCTTAAATGGAGGAGGATTTTCCGTTAGTAGCAGTCGATCTTGAGAAAGCTTTTGACACTTTGAACTGGTCCTACTTGATGAAGGTTCTGCGACTTATGGGCTTTGGTCCAGTCTTTCGGAGCTGGATGTGATTGCACTAAACAGATCCAATGGCTAGGGTCAGTAATGGGAGGACTGTATCACATACTTGCAATACAGAGTGTAGCACAAGATAAGGGTGTATTTCATGCCCTTGCTTTTTACTCTGGTGCTCGTTGCACATGAGATTGGGGGTATTACAATTGGAGATACTACTCATATAGGGCCAGATGTATCAAACATGTTTGCATTCGCAAACGGTGCGAATCACAAAATTCGGACATTTGCGAATGCAAAAATAATTCTTTCACAATGTATGAAAGGCATTTGCAGTGCAATTTTAAGGAATTGCAAAAATAGCGATTCCTTAAAATTGCAACCTCATTTAGAGAATCGCAAATTGCGAATCTCTAAATGGGAAATCGCAAATAAGGAATCCCTATTTCTGATTTCCAAAGCACATGTATCAAGCATTTCCTAAATGTGAATTGGGCATTTAGGAAATGCAATTACCACCAAATCCAATTTGGTGAAAAGCATGTGCAATTTTTTTTAATGCATTTTAAATACATTTTTTTAAATGACATGTAGCGCACACATGCCCATGGGCATGTGTGTGCTTCACATGTCCACAAATACGTTTTTGGGATGCATCAGAGGGGGCCTTAGGCCCCCAGCACCCTGGGGTTTGCATTACCTAATTTGCGAATTCCTAACTGGAATTCGCAAATCGGGAAATGCAAAACCATTTGCACCTATGGGCCTATAGTCCCATAGGGATGAATGGAGTCACATTCTCTATTTGCGATTCAGTAATAGCGTTTGCGAATTTTAAGAAATCGCTATTACAGAATCGCAAATTTCATACATACCATTTTGTATTTCTTAAGTGGCGATTTCTTAAAATTCGCCATTTAAGAAATGCAAATCGGATTTTTCATACATCTGGCCCATAGTCATGGTGTGTGCCAGTGACACTCTTTTTTTTTATCTGAAACTGCCCATGGACTCTGTCCCAAGGCTTCTGGCACACTTGGAGAATTTCTGCGGTGTAACTGAGGATTGATAGACACAAGACTAAATTGTTTTAGGTACTTGGGCATAATGGTGGCTCTGACTACTGAAAGACCATATACCCAGAATATGGCTAGAGTGCTGGATGGATTGCAATCGTCAATACATTTTTGGAATATTCTGCCTCTTTCCATTATGGGAAGAATTGCGATCGCAAACGATGATTCTTCTGAGATGTCTCTACACTACAGGGAGTGCAGAATTATTAGGCAAGTTGTATTTTTGAGGATTAATTTTATTATTGAACAACAACCATGTTCTTAATGAACCCAAAAAACTCATTAATATCAAAGCTGAATATTTTTGGAAGTAGTTTTTAGTTTGTTTTTAGTTTTAGCTATGTTAGGGGGATATCTGTGTGTGAAGGTGACTATTTCTGTGCATAATTATTAGGCAACTTAACAAACAAAAAATATATACCCATTTCAATTATTTATTATTACCAGTGAAACCAATATAACATCTCAACATTCACAAATATACATTTCTGACATTCAAAAACAAAACAAAAACAAATCAGTGACCAATATAGCCACCTTTCTTTGCAAGGACACTCAAAAGCCTGCCATCCATGGATTCTGTCAGTGTTTTGATCTGTTCACCATCAACATTGCGTGCAGCAGCAACCACAGCCTCCCAGACACTGTTCAGAGAGGTGTACTGTTTTCCCTCCTTGTAAATCTCACATTTGATGATGGACCACAGGTTCTCAATGGGGTTCAGATCAGGTGAACAAGGAGGCCATGTCATTAGATTTCCTTCTTTTATACCCTTTTTTGCCAGCCACGCTGTGGAGTACTTGGACGCGTGTGATGGAGCATTGTCCTGCATGAAAATCATGTTTTTCTTGAAGGATGCAGACTTCTTCCTGTACCACTGCTTGAAGAAGGTGTCTTCCAGGAACTGGCAGTAGGACTGGGAGTTGAGCTTGACTCCATCCTCAACCCGAAAAGGCCCCACAAGCTCATCTTTGATGATACCAGCCCAAACCAGTACTCCACCTCCACCTTGCTGGCGTCTGAGTCGGACTGGAGCTCTCTGCCCTTTACCAATCCAGCCACGGGCCCATCCATCTGGCCCATCAAGACTCACTCTCATTTCATCAGTCCATAAAACCTTAGAAAAATCAGTCTTGAGATATTTCTTGGCCCAGTCTTGACGTTTCAGCTTGTGTGTCTTGTTCAGTGGTGGTCGTCTTTCAGCCTTTCTTACCTTGGCCATGTCTCTGAGTATTGCACACCTTGTGCTTTTGGGCACTCCAGTGATGTTGCAGCTCTGAAATATGGCCAAACTGGTGGCAAGTGGCATCGTGGCAGCTGCACGCTTGACTTTTCTCAGTTCATGGGCAGTTATTTTGCGCCTTGGTTTTTCCACACGCTTCTTGCGACCCTGTTGACTATTTTGAATGAAACGCTTGATTGTTCGATGATCACGCTTCAGAAGCTTTGCAATTTTAAGAGTGCTGCATCCCTCTGCAAGATATCTCACTATTTTTGACTTTTCTGAGCCTGTCAAGTCCTTCTTTTGACCCATTTTGCCAAAGGAAAGGAAGTTGCCTAATAATTATGCACACCTGATATAGGGTGTTGATGTAATTAGACCACACCCCTTCTCATTTCAGAGATGCACATCACCTAATATGCTTAATTGGTAGTAGGCTTTCGAGCCTATACAGCTTGGAGTAAGACAACATGCATAAAGAGGATGATGTGGTCAAAATACTCATTTGCCTAATAATTCTGCACTCCCTGTATACAGAACTCCTTGTGCCCTCTATAGCTTGGTGCTTTTACAAAATCAAATATATGTTGCTATCTCTAATGTGTGAGCTGGAAAATAACATCCAGTAGCTCTGTACACATTAAAATTGGATCAAGATGAAGGAGGGTTGGGCCTTCCAGATGTGGAGCTACACTATTACGCTGCACATCCAGCATGCAGCAAATGGATAGAAAATAACTATGAGAGGAGGTTACTAGGTGGGAATCATTGGGATATCCCTATGCTGGAAATACTTGTTCAGTCAGAGGAATATCCCTACATTATACACCACACTGATCAGGTCTGAGAAAGAATAGTCATAAGAGTCCAGAAGCTGCCACCATTTGGAAGGGAACTACATGTTTGGGCCCTGCAGCCATTTAAAAGTATAAGCTCAGATGTGACAGTGATATATTAGATGGAGAAGTTGCGGTACTTTCCTAGGGGATCTTTACCGCGGTAGGCTCTCATCACCTTTCAGGAAGCACAAAACACATTTGAGGTGGGACTGGCCAATTCCTGCAGTACACCAAACTGGCCTGAACGGCTAAGGAGATTTGGATTGACTTTCACAATGGCCCCCCTCCACTGGCATCCTTAAGGTTATCTTGCTGCTGGAAATGAGTTGCCACCTTCTGACCTTGATGTGTAAAGCCCTGAAGGCAGAGACCCAGAACTATATTGAAGGCTCGGCTGGCATGGAAGGTTGACATAGGCGAGCAGATTACCGATGGGGACTGGGTGACTACATGTGCTTTGGTGAAAAGGAGTTTAACCTAATGCCAGATTCAAGCTGATATATTTTAACTTCCTGCAATGCACGTACCTAAAACTGATTAAACTGAGTAGGATATACCCTTGTAGGGCAGCAGTTTGTCCAAGGTTTGGAGTGGACGGGGCCTCTTGCATGGTCTTGCGATAGAATTTCAGACTTCTGTGCAGAAGTGGTTGTGCGACAATGTAGGGCACCGTGGATTCAACTGGAACTCTTTCCATAACATGGCTTGCTAGGTGTATTGTAAAACCCAATAAAAATGCAGTATAAGTTCATGCACTTTGCATTGATGGTCACTAAAAGACATGTAGCTGTTGGCTGGCTAGGTACTGGGAGCCTTAGTGTAAATATGTTGGGCAAGGATGCGACGGAATGGGCGTTAGCAGAGGAGACATATTAGAACATATATGAGAAGGTGGCAGAAGATTTGGAGATCTTAGCAGATATGATGAAAGCATTCTCCGAGGCAATTCCCCCTAACCTTCAGCCCCTATTCCAACTGCTGTGTTCTGGTGAAGAAACATAGGGGCTAAAAGATGATGGCGATGGGCAAGTTGGAGTCCTTCCCTATGTCTGTGGTAGGAACCAGGACGATCAAAATATGTGAAAAAATTGGGAGAGACAACAACAGTTTAATACGAGTGCGGGTTTCATTTTAGCTTTATGTGTTCTGAAAATACTCTAACGTAATTTGTGAGGAGGACAGTGCGACTTTGATTTTGTTTCTCTGTTTCACTCTTCCAAAAACTTAAATATTTTAAAAAAATACTTTTCCAGAAAGCAAACTGCTGCGTTAAATACCTAATTTTGTGGTAAACAGATCAATGTTGATATAATACTTTCGTGTGCTCTGGGTGTTAGAGGTGAAAATCACATTGTTGTGCCCCTCGCCTTTCAGATCTGCTTTAAATGATGTATACGTAACTTGCTTTACCAATGGAGCTTCAAACATCAGGAAGCATGCACCCACCTCCCAATCGTTTTGTACGTATAATGACTGTAGAGGTTGAGAAAGGAATTTAGACCAGGGAAATCTCGGTGCAGCAAAAATGCAGAGAAATTCTAGGCACAAAAATTCTTTAAATGTTCAGTATCAGCATTTTTAATTCGAAAACAAACTTGGAGCTAATTGGCCTCTAGTTCCATTGCTTACTTTATCAGGTAAAACTCAAGTCTGATAAGTTCGTAAGTGGCTGTACAAGAAAACCCAAACATAATTGGGAACAAATTACCCTGGGTCAGCTCAAACTGTTTGGAAAATATGTCCCAGGGATGCTTAAATTTCATAAGTTCGATAGGTCATACATTTTAATATTTCCACATTTAGTATTGGGTTCTGTGAAGGACGAAATCATTCTTTCAGTGCACAATGTGATGGTGATGGTGACTGCCTTTTTCATGAAACCAAATAGCTGTATCTGACTGCTCCTGTGATTGTCTGACCATTCAAAAAATACCTCCCGATGTCTAAAAAAATCCTAATACAAATATGGATATTCTAGGGCTGAACAGAAGTGCCTACCCTCTGGAACTTTCCATCCCCACTTAAAAGTCCCTACATAAGGGAGAGACTTTTGAGAACAGTCTGGACTTGGGAGGAAGCTATACTTGCCCAGCAGAAAGACAGGTGACTCCTGAAATGATGGACGTCGAAACTTCAACTGGAAGCCAGGGACAAGGATTTGTTTCTCCTTGGCCAGTGGTGTGCCCACCCTAAACCCTGGGGGACAGTAGAAGGATTGTCCTGCTGGGATGACCTTGGAATGTTCCCCTGGTTCAGGCTTGCAACCTCCAGATGGAGGAGACCTCTGACTCCTGCTGACACACAGGTGCATTGCAAGCAACTAAGAAGCCACAGCAGCTTGGGAGTGCAGGCAGGGAGCATCCTCTACCTTGGGGGTAGTGGCAGTGGGAGTGCTACTGAGAAAGATCATATGCCCAGGAGAGGTGATGGACTCTCAGTCAGGAGACCAACCTGGACAAGCAAGTACAGGCCCGGATAACACGCCCTGAGCCCTCTCTCATTGAAAGGAGTATAGTGAAAAATGTAGCTCCTAGAAGCATAAAAAACTCAATGTGTAACGTATTTATGCAGAACACGAACAGCAATGAAGTGAAACCACAACACAAGAAAAATCCCACACCAATTTAGAAACATAATGTAAAATGTGACAAAAATCTAATTGGTAGACCCAGAGATATGCAATTTCAAAGTTTTTTGGTAAATGTAGTGCCTAAAAAAGTAATGCTCCAACTGTGGTTATCTGGTTGCACTGGACCGGGACAAAGTCACAAGTTCAAGCCATCTGCGGTGAAGTGCGGGAAGGATGCAGGGACCAGGATAGTCCACTGAGAATTGTACCTTATCTCCTTGATGCAGAGAGTTGTGCTGGTTCCGATGAGCTGCTGTGTGAGGCCCTTTGTCGTATTGTATCCAGCTGCAACTATTCTGATGTGGAGCTGTGAAAGCTATGCTGTGAGGTGTTGTGTTGGGTTGCTTTGCATTGCTTCAGTTCCAATAAGGAGCTGTCGGGCTGCAATCTGAGGTCCTGTGTCATGGTGTGTCGGTTCCAGTGAGGAGCTGGGAGGTCCTGTGTTGTATTGTGTTGCGCTACTTCAATTCTCAGGAAACCCACAGTTGAGCCAGGAGGAGTACATTCTGATGCCAGCCAAGGGTAGAGGACCAGAGGGCCACCTCTTAAGGAATCAGGACTTCAACAGAGGCCAACAGCTGGGCAGAGGCTGGTCCAGTTGATTCTGGGCAGCTGGGCAGATGTGTGGAGTTTGTCATGTCCCTGTAGCTCAGAAAAGAGGGCCGGTCAGCTAGCCCTTGCAGTCATTATGTTGGTTTTGAGTTCAAGGAGCAAGTGCAATCTTCCTTTCTGAGGCAGCAGAGCAGTAGGGTAGTCCTTCGGGCAAAAGAGCAGTCATTTTTCTGAGTTTTAACCAGGTGCAGAAGTGATCAGAAGGGTGGATCTGAGGGTCTCTTTTTATACCTAGTGCTAGCTTTGAAATGGGAGGAGCTTTCAGTGTTTTCCCCCACAGATGTGTTTGGGCTTTCCAGCCTCCCTGTCCTGGTCCTAGTCTGTATGCTGTCATAATAGGCTAGTGTGAAGTTCTTTGTGTGTGAGCTGAGGCAGTGTCTTTGAAGTGCAAGTAGGGCTCTACACAACCTCACACCTGCATCCTGCCCTGGATGGTCTATTCTGTCAACAGCCAGGCCCTCTAGTGTGTGACTGTCTCAGAGAAATACACAAAGGCAACCTGACAACTACACCTAGCCATGTGACCTAGGAAACAGGCTGCAGGCACCAAATGGTTAAGACAAGAAAATGGCAAATTTATAAAAGTGGCAGTTTCAGGATTGTGACTTAAAATCTGACTTTAACATTAAAGAGGATTTTAAATTACAATTCATAAGAAACCAAACAGAACTTTCTTACCTGCTTCCATCCAAATATTATCTCTTATTAATTGTAATAATGTAACCCCATGTTATGCTTTGAGAGAGGTAAGCCTTACAGTAGTGAATCCCAAATCTGTGAGTTTTTCACTAACAGGACACGTAAAACTTAAAAAATACATGACCAACTATTTAAATGCAATGCACCCTGCCCTATTGACTGTTTAGGGTCTACACCATGGGTGATTTTTATGTACTAAAAAGCGAGGTTTAGGCCTGGCAAAAGGCTTATTTTGCAAGGTTGAGGTGGCAGTTTAAATCTGCACACGCAGGCTGCAGTGACAAGCCTGAGATATGTTTTAAAGGGCTACTTAAGTGGGTTGCACAATAAGTGCTGCAGGCCCACTAAACACATTTTATTTACAGGCCTTGGGCACATGTAGTACCACTTCACTAGGGACTTAAACAGGTAAATTAAATGTTTCAGTTGGGTGTAAGCCAATTTTACCATGTTTTAGGAAGTGAGCAAAAGAACCTTTAAAGCGATCAAACACAGTTTCAGCAAAACAAGAGGGCTGAAGTCGAAAAGTTTGGGATGGCATAGCAGAGAGGTCCACGTCTAACTGTTATGCTCTAGTGCTGACCATTTTCTTTTAATAGCTGTTCGTACATTGGTTTTGTTTGCTTATGTTTGTGGTCAACCTACTAACGAATTGTTAAAAAAGGAGCTTGAACTGTAGAATCTTGAAAGGAAAAGGGAACGGTGAATAAAGTGGAAAGTTGATTTTTTTCCTTCGAGACAAGGGTCAGTTTCTAATTGTGATTCAATCACTACTTTAATAAAAAAAAAAAAGAATACCTTCTGTGACAGCTATGTGACGCACTATAAACGGTAAAGTAGAATGTTGTTCCAAAGCTTGTATAACTTGGCCGAATTCGCTAGATTTCTTTGACGAAGCATTCCACAGTTTTCATAAATGTGCACTGAGCAGTAAGTAGTATGTAGCTCGAGGAGGCCTGGGAAGAGATAAGAGCAGGGTGAAGAGGCAATACTCGGGTTTTAAGGATATAGATGGCAGCAATGATATTTTGCTAACGCATTGCTTTGTGAAGTATAGTAGAAACATATAAATCATGAGGGTTTCAATTCGCGCATATTTTTCTCCGTCCTGTCGTTTTTGTTATTATAAAAGAAGTCCAGTCTCGCCAGTGTTTCATACATAGAAATGATGTGTTCTTTACAGCAGGGGGAGCAATTGATCTACATTTGAGCAAATGTTTAACAAGGTAACTATTGTATGCAGATGAAACGACGGATCCACTTTCCTAAAATGGTAGTACTTTTAAAAAAAAATATATATATTTTTTTTTTACTAAAAGATATTCCATCTCGTAACCAGCAGAAAAGCAATATAAAAGTCACTGCAAGTTTCTTGGGCTAAGCATCGAGGATTTCTAATAGAGTTGTTTTGGGCCTGAGCGGCGCTTTCACTGACAGCGGTGTAAGGAACCACGCAGCCCCTTTGTCGTACTGCGTAAGCAACAGTGAGACATAAAACAAGCCAGTCTGTTATCAGACAACGCGCCCGTTGAGACTTACATTTTCAAATGTTATCCTAGTAAACAAATGTGAAAACTACCTCTGTGTTTTGTGAACTTTTATCTAGCAGTCAAATGGAGAGGGGGACTGGAGCTTGGGAGTTACTTCAACTGATCTGGTGTAGTTAATTTAGCTTGTCTGCACTGCTACAAACGTTTGAGGATGAATGGACTGGCACGGCCCGCAACCTCGGGGCTGGCATCTAGCCAGCTGGCTGGCAGCCCCTGACTGCACCTAAGGCAGCAGTTGAAAATCTTCGAAGACCAAGGTGAAGTAGTGTGCTCACAACCAAATACAGATGACTTCTACCCCATGTCTTTAGAAAGCCCTTCGATCACTTCTTGAGGAGCTGAATCTAGGCTATGCCAACATTGTTGTGTCTGAACCAGCTTCACTGCATTTTCTTTGCCTGCTTTTCCTCTTCAGGTCACTACAGTTAAAAGGAATAATTGGATCCAGGTTTGACATCTCACGAGAAAGTGAAATGCAAGAGATTTGCCCTAAGGCTAGAGCTGGCGACTTTGGAACTGGGGAGTTAGGTTGGAATCCGGGGCCTTGGTTTAACAGCCTGTGACTGCCGTCTTTAAAAAAAAAAAAAAAAACACAAAAAAGTGCATCTTCCATCTCGCATGTTAAACGTCTAGTTGTCATGTAAAGCACTCTAATGCCCTTAAACAATTTCACGCTATATATAACTGTAAGATGTATGTGAAACACAGGGGTGGTCGCCACTGTGTAGGTCGGTCAGAGTTTCCATAGGGAGAGCGTTTTTGGTTTCACTAACCGTTTTGCCAAAGTGTTAATTTGCACAAACCTTTGCAAAAAAAATGTTCATCCTGCTCGGCTCCATCACCGAGAGTTTTCCAGTGATCAGTAAGGGAGGGAGCCAAGCTGAAGGGAGGCGGGGGATCCATAAAGTGTGATGTCCCAATGTCATGTAAGTGGTGCTCATGTAAAGCATTCCGATACCTTCGGATCGAGTTCGTGCTACCTTAATGCGACAAATTAAAAAAAATTAAAATTAAAGTCTCTGAATGGAATGAAAAGGATATGAGAGGATGGTGAGGGACACGAGGGAGGAGGGTGGTGGCCACATGGGAGGTCAAGGGACCAGGAAGGTGGGACATGGTGGGTTAAAACCAGAGGAGGGGGGTGCGGGGTCGTTCCAAACAATGCTGGGGACGGGATGGGTGTGTTTACACACCGGGATGGAGAGAGGACAGCTGCAAATGCACTCTAATGGCGGGCTCCCTAAGCATCCCTGTAAAATGTAAGTGGTGCTCATGTAAAGCACTCCAATACCTTTGTGCCGTGTTTGCGCTACATAAATTCATACACAAAAGGGGAAATATTAAGCGAAGACAACTAGCTGTGGCTACCGAGTCAAGGTATTGGGTGTAGGAGCAGCAAGGGGGGAAGTAAACAGGGACGTGAGGAGGCATCTGGGATGGAGGATTTGCAACAAACAATGATAGGGTAAGGAAGTTAGTGAGCTGGAGAAAACCGTCAAGAACGAGCGGTGCGAAATGGGGCACTCGAGAGGGATTGTGGTGTGATAACCGTTAATGTGAGAGAAAGGGGTGTAGAAAACACGGGCTTGTTAAGTGAAATGCAAGTGGTGCTCATGTGAAGCACTTCAATACCCTCAGGTCGTATTTGCGCTACACAAATGCGCTAACAAAGGTGCAGGAAGATGACAGACATGCACTCTTATGGAGTTCTTGTTCCAAATGATAAAAAAGTACCTTCTGAGTGAGGAGCCAGTGGAAGGACAGTGATCAGAAGCTGTACGTGGGTCAAGCTCCACATCATGGCATGGACGGCAAAGCGGTGCAGAAAGTGAAGCAGGTGTTGTGCTGGCCAATCAGAAACATATAAGTTAGTGACGTTGGAATGAACAAATAGTCAATTCTGGTGTGTATTGGGAGTGTTGTAAGCCCCTTCTAAGATTTTAGTTTGTTTGTTTGAATACAAGAGATTTCGCAAGCGCTGTGCAGGCGAAACCTAAAAAGGGCAGAATGAAATTACCCCAAATTTGGCAGAAAGTTTGAGCTTTACTAAGAATCATGTTTTTTGATTCTTCTGTCTGTCCCTCCAGGACCTTTTTTATTTGTTGGTGGCTGGGTCTTGACTAGTGTGATCTGGGGCCCACCCACTCACCTTGTGCACATTTCCACCCTTCCACCCATGGTGTCCTGATAAAGACCAGAAAGGTTAAAGGTGGCTTCCTGGCCCCAAAATGTACATTTTTGCATGTTATTCCTCAACATTTCTTTCCATTTTTCCTTAGACCATTTAGTGAGGCATCTGTGAATCTCTTTGTGCCGCTCCAGTACTGCTCCTGGGTTGTTTTGCTTTCACTAGTGACTGAGCTGACAAAAATCTCTGGAATGCACCTCTTAGTTTAAAGAAGACACTTATTATTACTTCACCACGAGGTTCCTAAAAAGAAAATTAGTAGGTCGAAAGCACACGTTTAAAAATAGTCACAGCAATCAAAGGAAAATATATCAAAATGATTCTCAACAGCAATGTACACAGCAAATATATGTGATAATATTATAGCATAATCGCAAAGCAAAGAATAAAGGAAAAATTCCACACCATAGGGCCTGCCAAGCTCTTCATCCTTCTCATGCCAGCAAGAAGATGACCCCGTTCACCTGCGAGAAAGAGATATCCACCCTCACGGGACAAGTGTCAGGCATTTGACGTCCAGTCCTGACCGAGGTCTTGGAAATTCCCTCGCTACTGAGCAGAGCCACCTTTTTATACCTTTAAAAAACTGAAAGGGCTTCCTGGAGAAAACCCCTCCTATCAGATGGAAATATTCAAACATGTTGGCTACGGTAGGTCAGAGTTGGAAGAAAAACATTGAAAACTGGCCAACATTTCAAGGCTCTCCTCCCAAGGCCGAACTGTTCCCTGCAATGTCCTTTCTTATCATGTTGACTAACTAACTGTTCGGTGAGAGAAAATACGAAAAACAGGCTCAGTTTACCATGTGGAAAAACACAGCTCAACTGCAATGTCTTATCTGCAATGTCTGATGCCACGATAAAGCCAATAGGCAGCTAAACTGAATACAAAATGTAATTTGCAGCTGGTGAACACTGAACAACTAATGTGCAAAGTGGTGCAACACAAAGTAAGTGGTCAAACATACCTATTTTCAATACATGGGTGCATCCCATAGACCCACTACTCAGGTGTTCGAGAATCATTGTTTCTGGCACACTTCATAGAATTCTTCTTCTTTGTTAGAGAATCTTCCTTGATTGCGCCTTCTCCCTCTTCGGTGGACCAAATATACCATAATCTAGCGTGGCTGTGGGTTCCATCTTTGTCACTTTTGGGTGGTACGGAGGTGTTTGTGAGTCTCCTTGGGTTTGCCATCACTGCTTTTGGATAGATCCCATTGGTTCTCTACAGGGGTCTGCAAATTTCCTAGGTGTGCCTTCACAGACGCTAGATGAATCCCCCAGATTGAGGTGCTTGTGGTAACCCTGGCGCCCTCCCTTATGGAGTACTATATGGATCCGCTACTGTAATGCATGTGTTTGCTTCACTTCCTATGCTTCTTGATGTTTTTCATAAGGTGAAGGATATCCTTATGAATCGGGCATTAGGTTACCACCTCCGTGGTCTGCGACTTGCCACTTTTGTTTGTGTAGATTCGTTGTTAGTGAGCATGCATGTCTGCCTGTGACATTGGTGCCCTAGCTGCCTGCAGTCTGTGTATACCTGTGCATTGACGCTCATATCACCGCTGGGTAGCTTTTGAAGTGTACCTACTTTGACCGTATGTCTGTAGGTTATGCTGAACACTTCTAGACAGAACTTTTACATCAACGGTGATGACTGACTGTATCAAGTGCATGCCCTAAGGTTGCTCTTCTGTCGCTTCTCAGTGAATTTTATTGATTATTTACTCTGACTGTCTGTTTGTAGGGTGAACACTATAGAGCATTTATCTCTGCTGCCTGCATCCAGTGAATGCAGTGGGCTACTCCTCCTTGGCTCGTTTAAGTAATCTATAGGGCATTAATTTTGGCTGCCTTTAACTAGTGCGCTCTTGTGGGTCATTGCTGTATATGAGCCATTCTATCTCCACTGTACCTGGGGTAAGCCTTCTCTGCTTGCCATCACTACCCTTAGTGAGAATTCTAATGAAATAGATTCTTAGGCCTCACAATCTCTGCAGACGGCCTGGAGGCATGCAGGGGTTGCTGGGCCTGAAGGCATGCAGGGGCTGCTGGGCCCAACCATGGTGGTTGAGGCCCTTTACTGCTGATGCCCCAGGACCCGACCTACTATGGATCCTGCTCAACTGGAACTACTGGAATTACTAACAGGAAAAATAAAATCCCCAAGAACATCAGTGCGACATTAACCATAGGAGGTAGCAACACCGTGGTGGGTAGCTCTTCGTATATTGTCATGTCTCTGCACTAGGGTTTCAGTGGTAGCTGTGGTCAAGCAGCTAAGGCTTCCTCAGGGAGGATGTAGATACAGGTCAATGAACATGGCTCATAACTCAAAGTGAAAACAGTACATACAATAAACCAATGTACAGCCAAATGTGTGCTTTTATATGAAAAAGTAGTATTTTATTTCCAACTATACAATGCAAAGAGATGTGACATTCAAATGCAAAAATACAGTCCGCCTTGAGGACGCAGCTCTAGTAGTTGTCAGGAGAATTCCTGTTCCACCGTCCTTCATGTAATGTGTTCATAATTATTCCCTATTCACTGGCAGTGGCATCCAGGAATGGAAACTATTAGGCCATACCCAAGAGTTCACTTTTGACTCTTAAGAATTTAATAATTTTAAAACACACAAGGGACAACCCAGAAGTACTAAGGGACCAGGGGCAAGTATTTTATAAAGGAAAAAGGGGCCCTTAGATAAAAGGACTATAGATTTAAACCCCACATAGAATCACAATGAAGTCCATGGAAAACATGCAATAAACCAGTATATTTATTTCAAATGAAACTTAGAAAACAGTGTAGTGGGAAAACAAAAACGTCTTGGAAACCATAAATCATTATTGCTCAGACATACCCCATGTGACAGAAAGCACTGTTAAAATCACAATTTTACAGTACTCTTGCTCATGTCAAAACATATATTATTGTAAAGAGTCCAAGTACTAAATGTCGATAACATTTCGATCCCTTATTTGATAGAATTTAGGAACAGTGTTTATTTCTACACCTCTGAATTTGTGTCTACCCATAGCAGTGTAAGATTTGGGGGGTATTTTTTCAAAAGGCCATCTTTCTTCCACACTGGCTTACATTTGAAAAGCATAAATGCGGCCAAATCCAATAGGTAATAACAAGTGTTCTATTATTATATGCTTCTACAAGCCTCCCGATAAAAATTGTGTGGGTAGGCCTAGTACCCGTGACAAGAAACAGCCCAAAACGCAACATGGAAACATCGCATTTTTCCACCGAAAACTGATCCTCTTTTTCCAGTGTGGGTAGCCCTAGGTTTTGGACCCTGTCTCAGCTGGCACCTAGGGAAACCTAGCCTAACTATACCCTTTTGAAAACTACACACCTAGGGAAATCCAGGGTGGGCTGACTTACGTGGCTCTCACCACATTTTTTTACCCTGAATCCCTTGCGAATCTCAAACTTTGACAAAAACAAATCCTCATATTTCTCTGATGGAAAGTTCTGGAATCTGCACAGAGCCAAGTACGTGCTTCCACCCAGCATTTCCTAAGTCTCCCAATAAAAATAGTACCTCACTTATGTGGTTAGGCATAGTGCTTGCAACAGGAAACTGCTCAAAACGCAACATGGACACAGCTCATTTTTCCACCAAAAACGGCCCCTCTTTTTCTGATATGGGTAGCTCTAGATTTTGGACCGTAGTTCAGCCGGCACTTAGGGAAACCAACCAACTTGTACATTTTTGAAAAAACAGACACCTAGGGCATTGGTTCCTAACCTTTTGACTTCTGTGGAGCCCCACTTTATCATTACTGAAACCCAGGGACCCCCACTGAATCATTATTGGAATCTGGGGACCCTTCCCACTGAGTAATTACTGGGAGCCAGGGACCCAGGCCTAAACACTGTTGATGATTAGAACCGCAAACCAATACACAAAAAATACTGAAAATAGCATTCTGTCAAACACATACATAAATGATAACATATTATATTTATTTTGCGAACAAATTAAAAAAATAATAAAGTTAAAAGGGAGGTTAGGCTTTTCTAAATTCAACTAAAGCCACACATCGTCTATATTATATTCTGTTTAATGCACCTGCTCTGCTCCCACAAATTAATCTGAGGATACTGTTTTAATTTTTAGCCTGCAATTTCGAACTCCATAACATTTACAGTATGTTTTACAATTTTCAATTCTTCATTATGTTTTTTACACTTTATTAATCTGTTAATATTAGTTAATATTTTAAGCAATGACGGACCCCCTCAGGATGCTTTGCGGACCCCCAGTGGTCCCCGGACCACAGGTTGGGAACCACTGACCTAGGGGAATCCAGGATGCTGTGACTTAAGTGGATCCTATCATTTTTTTTTACCCACAATGCCCAGCATAAACTTTGTCTGACATCACGCATTTTCTTTACATTTCTGTGCTAGAAACTTCTGGAATCCAGGAAATTCCTACCACCCAGCATTGCTCCACCTGTGTAGATAAAACTGCTGCCCCACTTTTGTGGCTGGGCATAGTGCCGCAACAGGAACAGATCAAACCAAGGACAATGGTTATCCTTGCGTGGAGACTCCTATTGACTTCATAATGGTGCTAGGCCCAGCCACACAAGTGGGGCAGAATGTAGGGAAAATGCGTGACCTCAGGCAAAGTTTCAGGTTTGCAGGGCATTGTGGGTAACAAAATGGTGTAGGGTGAATTTGAAGCACACCACCCTGGACTTCCTCAGATGTCTAGTTTTCAGAAGTGTCTGGTGCGTTTTTCCAGGTGGCAGCCTACCCAAGCCTAAAAAGTGCAGCCGTTCACCATTGTAAGTGGAACGATACTGGGAGTTAACCAAGCTCTTGGCTCATATGAAAAATCAACACCCAAAAGAGTCACATGTCCTCTTGCTTTCCATTGAGATGAGATGCTTTAGTCCGTAGGGGCAGCAGAAAGACTGTTTCCCCCTTTAGTTGGGGTGTGATGAGCATAAAAATGCACATGGTGATGGGCAGTCTGCCCCCCCCCCCCCTTTTTTTATTATTTTTATTTTTATTCCTGCCCTCTAGTGAGCTGTCTCCCTTCCCTGGGGGCACATCGGGGGAAGTTACCCCATCTGGACCCCCGGGGGGCAGAAAGACTTTGTCCCCATTTGGGAAACAAATTATTCCCTGGTGTCTAGTGGCTTTTCTGCCCCACGTGGGGGGCTGATCGGGGATAATAATTCCCATCTGCCCCGCATTGGCGAGGGGAGCAGAAAGACAGTGGCCATTTTTAGGGGGTGGGGGCATTGCCATGCCCATTCTAGGCAACCCCTACACTAACAAAATAAATAGCCCCTGGTGTCTAGTGGGCTTTCTGCCCCACCACCCCCCGGAAAGGGTGGGAGCAGAAAGACTTTAGTTCCCATTTAATTTTGTGTGGGGGCTTGTCCCCACCCCTCTATTATTAAAATATATATATATCCACAAAAAAGGACCCCGACTTATCGAGGCTCAAAGGCGGCGGTCTTGATATGGGATCAGGGAATCCCATTAATATATTGTCAAATTTTCTCATCTGTTAGAACAGAAAATCAAGACACTCGATGGACAGTTTTGAAAAAATATATTGAAAAAAGAGACAAAATAGTCCTCCTCCCAACGCGTTTCAGCCGTAGCCTTATTCACGTTTTTTGAAAACTGTCCATCGAGTGTCTTGATTTTCTGTTCTAACAGATGAGAAAATTTGACTATATATATATATATATATATATATATCTATCTCCCTGGTGTCTAATTGGCTTTCTGCCCACCCAACCCCCCTGGGGGCAGATCAGGGGTCATAACCCCTAATCTGCCCCATGGGGGGGGGGGCAGAAAGATTGTTTTAATTTGTTCATGGGGGTGGGTAAGGGCATTGGCATGCCCATATTGGGCAGCCCCCCCCCCCACCTCTATGTATAAAAAAAATATAATAATCTGTGGCGCCTAGTGGCTTTTCTGCCCCCCTGGGGGGCAGGTCAGGGACTACTACCCTCATCTGGAGCTGAAAGACTGAATATTGCCAAAACAATTAAGGGGGGAGCAAAAGCCCTTGCCCAATGGTCCGCTCCCTCCTCCCTGGGGTCTAGTGGTGGATCCCTGGTTGGGGCTCGCCCTCCTGTGGCGAACCTCAAGCAGGGATCCACATGGGAGTTACCCCTGTTTGCTCCTCACCGTAGGGGGGGGGGTGTCAACAGAAAGACTGAAGATTTCCTTGTGGTGTTGGAGCACAAACCCTTGCCTATGGGGCTGCCTCCCCATGTCTCTTGGGCTTAGTGGGTGTATCCCTGTTGGGGGTCGCTCTCCTGCGGTGATTCCCCAAGCCTGGATTCACTGTGGAATGGGACCATTGCTAAGGGAGATCCTCCCCTTTCCAATGATACTTCTCCTGTCTGAATCTTTGCTCGGGGCTGAGATAGCCCTCCGAGCACTGCTAAAGTGAAATGAGCCGATCGGCTCATTTCACTTTTGTTCCATGCACGCTGATTGTCTTGATGAAAACCAAAAAACTGCCTCAGGTGCTGGGGAAGCTTCTGAGGCTGTTTTTAGCAGAAAAAAATCCCTTTGAGTGATTTCCTGCCTCTTGTACGAGGACGGCTTGGAGCCATCCCCGGCACACAAGCACTGTGGGGAAGACGGATCCAATACATCCTCCGCATGAAAGTGGTTAAAAGTTGGGGTTAATCGCTTTGGAGGACAAAACACAAACCCGCCCTCTTATGTTGTGGAGAAAAGTTTGGACCAATGAGGCTCTAGTACTAAACAGAGTGATCATTGAAAATGTCTTGTCATTGGACTGGGGCCTTGATTTTCCTTGGCTGAGGGAGATTAGAAACTTCGCATTGGCCCTGTCCAGCCCAAAACTGTTTGAAAAACTCTCAATCATTTTCTCCCTCAGCAAAATGTCATTGAGGGATTTGTGTTACGGAGTATGGAGCGGCAATGTGGGACAAAGTTACAAACATGCCCTCTTTCATATATTATATTTCACTGTCCCCTTCTGAAGGTATCCAACCATAATTGATACTTTTTGCCCTGCATCATCAGAATTTCCTCCTTTTGAGGTTTAGACTTAAATAATTACATCAGCCTGTGGCATTCCCTCACTTTACCAGCTGGTAGCGTAAGCTTGATCCTTGCCCTTGTGATTCGTTCTCTCCCCAAACACTTAAAATGTTATGTTGTTTTGTAGATTTTATTCTAAAACCAGATCATGTACTGTTAAAGATCTTTTAAACATTTTTTTCTTGTGACATTGAACACAGGCACTTCATTTCCTTCAACTCTTAACTTCTGAAGAAATTATAACAACTGTTTGTACCTATCTCAGACTGGCAACAAAGATTAGGAGGTCCTAGGGTATTAGTGGAGATTAGCAGGGAAGTCAACCCTGGGCCCCTCAATGACCAATGACCCATGACAATATGATGTTGCAGTTCCGTGCTGGTCCACTCTGTGGATTTTCCCCTCTTTCTGTTACGTGCCTGCGGGTAGGGTTTTTGCACAGGGGGCCTGAACTTGAATATGCACTTTATAACATTATTAATTTCTTTACACTTTCACTCTTACAAGTGATAATTGTTTTTAAGGTTTATTTAATTCCTGCATTGCACTACCAGCACCCTAGTTATTTGACCACTTGTTGCCATTCTCACATCTAAGAGCTCTGGCCCCCTTGTTTTTGTTTCTGCGTCATGAAGTGTGAGAATGTGGTTTTGGACTCCATTGATGTGGTCCCCATACTTAGCCTACTAATGCTGGTTGTAACTTTCACTAAGCCCAGCCCCCAGTCCTCTGGAGTTAAGATCTGCACGAACTGGCATACTGGTGTTAAACTTTGCACATTTTAGACATTTAGAAGTGACAGTTATATTGGTAGGAGCATAGCAGACCCTTAGTTGAGTTTTTTTTAAATCCCCCCTTTACTTTCAAACTGAATTTGAATATGCAATCTCATTATTTGGATGTCATGGATCGGGCAATGTCAATGCATGATAGTACTTTCTTATGAATTGCTTTTATTATACTGTAAAATATATATTAAAATATTAATTGCATTTTTATGTATTTTCTTTTATTATACTTTTATGGTCTATTTATTTAAATCCAATAAAGTTTTTTCTGATATTGAGTGAACGACTGGGAGAAACATGGAGTCAGGATATAAAAGGTAACACAGTGATTCGGATTGTCTGTACTAACAAGACTTTGATCATTCTCAGAGGAGCCCTTCTTTGCAGTATTAGAATAACAACAGATTGAGAAAACAATTTATGAACTTGAAGTTACAAAATTATCTCAGTTTTAAACATGGTAGCCCACGTACCTACCTACATAAAATACAAGTCTGTGATCTTCGTGTTACATGCTGTGCGTTGCGTAAGGCATGTTAACCTTCCATTCTACTTTGAGTCAAAACTGTAATTGAACAAAACACAGAACTCTCCAAGAACTACAGAGCTTGAAAAATCTACTGGACCACTTGCTATGGTGAGTCATATTTGATCAGGTTGAAGCTATTTTTAGGACTTATTCACCCCTTCTGGCAGTTGACAAAGAAGAGGTGTGCTGTTCAGTCAGAAAGTGGAGAAGCAATACAAACATTTTTAAATCTTCTATGTCACATTTTTTCTGTGTTCACAGACAGAGGTCAACAGTCAGTTTGTCTTTCAATTAATTTTCCTTCTGAATGCAGAGATTCATGGATTTTGTAAGGTGAACTGTCTGAACTGCTATTTAGAGTGTGAAATAAACGGCTATGGGGTGTCAGGTTTTTCCTAAAACACAACATTTAGGTGACTAAGTCAACTATACAAACTATATTTCAATTGCTGTGAAGGCCCATTTTTTTGTATTTCCATGTGATCAAACAATCGGAGATTTATAAAGCGCACTACTCACCTGTGAGGGTCTCATGGTGCTGAGGAGGGAAGGAGGGGAGAAGGCAAGGGGGGGAGGTGCTGCTACTGCTCGAACAGCCAGGTCTTGAGAAGTTTCCTGAGGGTAAGGAGGTCTTTGGTCTGGCGCAGATGGGTGGGAAGAGTGTTCTACGTTTTGGTGGCGAGGTGCGAGAAGGATCTACCTCTGGTTGTAGTTTTGTGGACCCGTGGGATAGTTGCGAGGTCGGCGGAGCAGAGAAGCCGGGTCTGGGTGTAGAAGGAGAGTCGTCTGTTGAGGTATTCTGGTACGGTGTTGTGCAGTGCTTTGTGAGCGTGGGTGAGGAGTTTGAAGGTGATTCTCTTGTTGACTGGGAGCCAGTGCAGGTTTTTCAGGTGGTCTGTGATGGGGCAGTGGCGGGGGATGTCCAGGATGAGGAGTGCGGAGGCGTTCTGGATGCGTTGCAGCCTCTTCTGGAGTTTGGCCGTGGTTCCTGCGTACAGGGCATTGCCCTAGTCCAGCTTGCTGCTTACGCTTGCTTGGGTGACTGTTCTTCTGGTTCCAGTGGGTATCCATTTTTAGATCTTTCGGAGCATGCAGAGGGTGTTGAAGCAGGAGAAGGAGATGGTGTTGACTTGCTGTGTAATGGATAGTGAGGGGTCCAAGAGGAATCCTAGGTTGCGTGCGTGGTCCGTGGGAGTCAGAGCGGTTCCGAGATGAAACAAGTGTGATGGAACCAGTATTTTAATAGGATGAAAACAAATTAGAATACTTTAGGTGTTGATGTGCTTTCTGATATGTTTTCTGAAACCCAGTTTTCAGATTGTTAATACACTACATAGTTTTATCAGTAAAGCTGCAAGTTAGTGGAAAGGTTTTTGGACATTTCTTGGAAATTAGTGATATATTTATTAAAAGTGAGTGTTTAAACAGACTGCAAAACACTCCTGCCCGGATGGCAATGCTATTAGTAAACTCAAAGCAAGTTATGGGTCATGTGTCCCCTATATGTGGGCTAGATTCTTGTAATACATGCAGCAAGTTTAGTCTACTTAATCAAACAAGAGTTTTTTTTGTACTGCAGAAATGCTGAGCTCACATATTTGAAGGTGCAATCATATGTGAGAATGAAGAAATAGATGAGTCTGTAAACTATTTGCCTAGGATCACACAATTTGAGACCTGTTTACGGGTCAAGTACATTACAGTTGGGTTGAGTAGATTATTCGAGTTACGCCACCTGCATATCTAGTAATATTTTTATGATTTTTAGAGGCCTGACCTACATTAACCACTAGAGTTACCTTGCTGCTATTTATAATCCCCTCTAATGTGGTGGAAACCCAAAGATCTCTGCAGCAGGTGCCTTAACCCTGTAAGATGTTTTAAAATGTGGTCTGTTTGTGACCAGTTAAACTAGAACGGATTAGCTGTCACATTTGTCCTAGTTGCCAATTTATTTGCAGCAGACTTTTTTTCAATAAATGTGTAAGTTGACTGTATCTCTGCTTTTCAAGCACCTCTACTCGTGGCTCCAACCCATTTCCTCTGGGACGCCTTCGCCCCCAATTTATGGGTGCCTGGAGTAAATTGTTTCCTCTTCCAGGATTGCGCATATCTATGCTGTTGATTTGGTGAGTCTACATGTGACTAGTTAGCTCTGGTGCAGTGTTACTGGCAGGATGTCAAGAGGATTCTGTTCAGTGGCGGCTGTCATTAACTGAAAGTGGGCGAGTAAATGTGTGCAAAAGGTGCCGTGCTGACTCTGGTGAAATAAAACCTTGAGTAAACACTAAATTGCTGACATGCATTGCATGAGCGTTGTAAAAATTAAATGTTTAACTTTATAACATTAATATAATGCATGTCGGTGATTTAGTTTACATTGAATAAAGTAAAATAAATATACACTTACCTTTCTGGTTTTCCTCACGTTGTTCAACGCAGGCCCTAGCCAACTCCTCTAACCATCCCAGAAGCTGCTCTCATGCTTTTAATCCGCATGAGAGAAGCGCCAGGATTGGATGGAGCGGGCTGACTCGCCGCTCCCAAAGGCACTTGGAAGTCTGTGCTTGCTCTCCACCCAGCTGTTCATGACAGCTCGGGTTGGAAAGGTTTAAAGTATGCATGTCAGCCTGGCAGTTGCAAGGCAGCCGCCCGAAGTTACATGCACACATTAAATGTGTGCACCACTACTTCCTCCCCTGCTGCTAGACAGCAGCAAAGGTCCCGCCTTCACAACCACCTCAAGTTGTCAGAGGACAAATGAAATGGTCACTTTATTGCCATTTTATTTTTCCTTTTTTCTGCGCCCTCAGCAGAGTGGAGGGGGCGGTGACAAGCCTCTGCCCAACAAGAAGTCACTGTCGATCATGCTTTTTAGGCATGTCTTTGTTTTTCTGAAACAGCACCGTTCTTAGTTCACAGCTCTTGATTGTAAAACTTCTTTGTAAATAGCTTCTAAAGAAAGTGTTGGCGTTTCCCAGTTAATACCTGCTGCTTTGTATCCTGATTTGGGGTTAGAACTCTTGATAGAAGTGTTCAAATAAAATCGTGACTCAGCATAAGGAATGCTTTCTTTACACTGTCACATTGCAATGGTGGCATAGCAGTACAAATAAAAAACAGAAAAACTACAAATATGGAAAACCAATGAAAGTTTAACTAGAAAGTGTACCATTTTATAAAAACTTACATAGCATAATTGCACACCACTTTAGTGTCACGTGGACTTTCATCTTAATTGTTTTTCGCCTAGTTTGTTCAAATACGTGACAATTTACTTTTCTTATTTTAAACATTTGTGTAAGAAGTGGGTATTTGCTGATTAGTTCTTCATTCATAACAGCTCCACTAACGACCTGGCTATCCCAACATGAGGGAACAGTGCCACCATGTGGCCGTTTCCAGAAATTATGCAACACCGGGGTTAAGGTGCACATGAGGCCTATTTTCTAATTTAGGATCATCTCGCGCTCGCCTTATTTTTACACCGATATGCATTGTGTTGGAGTGTACTAGTGTTTCCTTATTTCATATAGGAATTTTAAGTTCATGTATGTTTTTTAAGTTGACTTTTCTATGCCTTGTTTCAAAAGTGGTTCACGATGCCGATAGTTATTTTAATGAGTGTGTCCTTCCTAGGGTGAGATCTCTTTATCTGAACCACCAAAGGCTTGCACCCGTTACCGTGCATATTGCACCCTCCTTGTGAGTTGGTGTCCATTTTCCCAGGGTAAGCCCAAGTTGTCTTGAACTAATTCTCCTGTTCAGCTCACCACACACAAAAGATCACCCAATGGTAGATTATAATGATTCGGTTTTGAATAACCAAGATCCATGATGCCGGACTGGAAACCTGGGTTATGTATGATTGGCTGTTATCATCTAATGTATTTCAATATATTGTCATTCGTGCACTTATTGTAGAATGCGCATATTCTTTACTTTGTAATGGTTCCTTTAATTCCATTGCACCCTCCTCTAGTGGCTCTGGTCCCATGTGATAGGAACTGGGAGACGGTCGTTGGAGTGAAGGGACCAATGCTGGACGTGTCATGTTGCTCTGTGAATTGATGTTCAATCTGGAAATAAACTCAGATTTGTCTAACCTACTGGACCACTACTCTACACTTTGGGCGACGAGGGTGGTTGAAACCTCTCAGAACCCACGGAGTACTATTCCGTCTCCTTTTAGTTTTAAACACTTGCGTGTTTGTGGTAATTTATGGGTTATCGCTGACCCTGTGCTGGAAAATTGAAGTTCACTCAAGAAGTCGGACTCCGGTTAAATGTTTTGGATTTGAAGGTACTTTGTATTGTTACACAGCTACGTGAAGCATTCCTTACCATAGCGTTATTGGTAGCTTTTGGCAGTTGCTGCGGTCGAAGGCAGCCTTACAGTCGCCATTATTTGAAATTCAACCCCGGGACCGGCGGCTTCGGATTATGCTTCTGAGAGAGCGTAGTTTATATAACCTATATTAGAACGAAATATCTATATATTAATGTGTGACAATACTACATAGAAAACTATAATAATAGCGATTTTGCTTAAAACGTGTACTGAAATTGTGACCACAATGAGTGGCCATCAATATAGACGCAACTAATAATGATGAATAAAATGTATATGTTATGTTCAATTAAGCTTATATTAACGTTCGTATTGTTGAAACTGTATTGAATTTCTTCATAGGCCTTAACTTAGTGTGAGCTGCAGCTTAGCTGCCCAAGCTCTCATATTAAATGCATTTTTCTGTTTTTCCAGTGTGCTGACTCGCAAAGGGCCATGACCCTGCAAATGTTCTTTTTCTTCAGCCTGGAAGACAAATGTATTTATGTTAACACTGTTCCCAAGCGCATACTCCGTGCCTTGGTTTAAAAAATATGAGCAAATTGAAACAAGTGTAGATTAATGTTATGTACAAGGTCACTTAGACCGATGGACAATGAATCTGCTGACCCAAAGAACGTGCCAAAGAGTGAAGTAACGCCGGATGTGCCACCTCCGAAGACCTCAATTATGAAGACCAATCAAAGAACCATGAATTAATGTGGGGTGACAATTGAGATTACCAAATGCTAAATAATGATAGGTTCAAGATAGTGGGGTATAGTAAGTGTCCAATAGAATTTTGGGGGAATGTACTACGGAAAAGGGTTAAAAACCCATGTCACAGAAGGGTCATTAGAATTAGGTAGGGAATGCTATTTATTTTATCCAGAAACTCTGTCACTCTGTTTGGTGACTTGAGACTTATTAGAAACCATCCTCACCCATAGACTGTCCTTTTACACTTATTCTCCTTATGAGGGAAGTGCCCCTTCTTGCCCTGGAGCTGAGTTCTGACAGATGGCGCTTTGACTGATGTCCTGAAGACGAAGACTGAACCTGTGTGCTGACCTAACCTTTGGATGGTAATTATGACAATGCAATTGTAATTTGTCTGTTTGCTTTTCTTTTCTAGGTACCAACTGCTAATTTTTGACAGAGACCATAGCTAGATGTTTTCCAAATTAGTGTTCTAAATTGTTTTGCATGAAGCCCAACATGCCAATGCTAATCGGCGGTTAGGATAGGTGATCACTAAATTGACGCAAATAGACAAACGACTGACGTTATGCTATGTTGAACTGACGCATATTTGACACTTTGCTGTATTCAGATCTCTGTTTGCGCCGTGCTACATTCTGATGTTTATGATTCTTGCCTTAGTGAAATCTTACCAAAGTTGCCATATCGTGACTATGCTTTTATGTTTCTTGGTGTTGAGATTAACGCATTTGCTATTAGATTGTAATTAATAGGGAATAAACTTCATAAAATTCTACCAAAGGTGTGGTTATTCATGGCTGAAAGGTCATGGTTGCGTCGTCAATTTGATTAATGTCTTTGACCAAAGTAAAATGTATTGTGGTGATAAATGTTGATGACATTATCGATATATGGATTAACATATTGATCAGCTATCTCGTCCTTCGGTGTCTCTCAACTGGGTCAAAAGATTCATTGGCCTAAAACGAGTCCTAATGTGTAATAAATTTACATAAAAGGACGCGTTAACAGTTCTGGTAGCAGAGCTACGGTTTGGCCCTTTGGGGCCCTAGGACGGAGAATCATTGTTTAAATTGTTTTTCTGTGATGATGCAAATTGGGAGTATGATGTGTTTCTAAATTCACCATGACTTTCCCGGGAGCTCAAAGCCTGCCTAAGTGAGTTGGGAATGTTCTCGGCGTCATAATGTGTGTGGTATAGGGTTTTGCGCTTGCTTAGCTTATGCCTTTTTGCAGGTGATTGTGAAATCTGTGTGTATCTAGGCCAGATAATGTTGTTTTAGTGGGAGGGGGCGTACTCCACGGTATGAGAGTAGGGAAGGAAGTCGGCGTACTTCACATGAGTGTGGCGCTTTGTGCTCAAAATTATCCACGTGGTTGGTTGTTTATGTACGGACCCGTCGTGGTCTAAGACTCCGGAGTATATCGACAAGTGTAGGAGACACTTGGGTTTATGTTGTAATCTGTGCGGTTTAATAGGTCAATCAGGCGTGGTTGACAAGTCGAGTTTGAGTTGAAACGTATGTGTGAAACCTTCGATGGAGATTTGGCAAGTTCTAAAGTGCACTAGGGTGAACCATTGACAAGTCGAGAGTAGAATTTGCGGGTCGAATTCTGCTTGCGTATGCGGGGAATGAGAAAGAGAGAGTAGTGGGCGAGGCTTCAAGTGAAATCTCTGTAAAGTTCTGAAGCGAATGTGTTACCCTTCCTGTAGTAAACCGACAGATTTGTGTTGTTGTTAAGGTGCTCGCAGTGAGATTTTGGTTTAGTTTGTGTGAATCCAGTGAGAGGCTGACGAGCCGCAAGACTTTGTCAGCTGCAGTGTGTGTGTGTGACGTCAGTGGTGCCGCGCTGAGATAGGTCAGTTGTCGAGAGGGGTCGTGCACGGATTGGCTGCCGTCCGTGAAAGACAATAGGTCGAGAAAGGTGGGTGAAGACTATCCTGGGAATTAAAGTCACTTTCTGATTAAATACAAATAAGAGAAAAACGCAAAGATGAATTTTGTCAAGGCTTTTAAGAGTGCTCTAAAAGGAGACGTGTATATTATGGCAACTGATGGGGAGCCTACACCGCCTGAGGGTACTCCAGCTTACATGGTTATGGAGGAGAAGGGTGTTGCGCCTTGCTTATGGATGAAACAGTGGCGCAAGTTAACAGAGTAGGAGGGATGTTTAGAGTTCCCAGAACATGGGACGTTTAATCCAAAGGTAATAGAGAACTTAAGGTGGATGCTAAGTACACAAAAACCACCTCCGAGGCCAGCTCAATATGAGGCTTTAGCAATTTGGGACTTAATGGCTCTTAAACATAGGCAAGAAAGGTTCCAGAGAAGGCTAAAAAGGGCAGAAAAATCCTATGCAGAAGCTAGGTGGGATAACGAGAACAAAATGTGGAGACGAGGGATTGTTGACGGATTAAAATTGTTCCCTGCAATAGCTCAAGGAGAAGAGTCACAGGGAAAGAAAGCCTCCTGTAAAACAAACAAGGTCTCTAGTAAGTCTAAAGAGAATAAGAGACCTTGGGAAGAGGAAGATGATTCAGACGATGAGGAATTCATGGACCTATCATTACACGATCGCCCGCCACCTTATGCGGTGAGCGACAGTGTTCCAAGCACTAGCATGGATCCTGGGAACCAGACGCAGGAGAAGGGAGTTACTGATACGGTACAGACTAGTGATACGACTTCGATACAGAAAGGTGTCAGTGTACCCACTGCGCCAGACATGCAGATACAGTTGCAACCTCTGCCGCAGATACAGAGAATCTATCCAGACTTCCCAGTACTTGAGACTACTACAAATCTGATAGTGCCGCCAGACCCGATATATACAAAATCAAAGTTAGTGCAGATTGAGTCAACTCCGAAACTGCTGTCCCAGCCGCAGCCACAATTGATACCAGGGTACAACCCAGTAGCTGGTCCTCCATTAGTACCTGTCCCGGGTACTTTGGAACAGACCTATGGAGTTACTGTTCCACGAAGTCTGGGACCGGGTCAGACACCTGCTGCAATATCGTTACCAATTACTGTCGGTCCACCAGTGCCATTATACGCACAAGGCAAATCTGGTGCATGTGATCAGGGAGTAATAACCCAAGATGCGATAAGAGGAGGGCCCATAGGAACTCCCCAGATAATGGCTCCAGGAGAACAAGCAGTCGAAAAGTCGAGGTCCTTAATAGACCTTAGCCCAGTAGAAGCACCCTAGGAATCAATGCGTCAGGCAGGGTTAGGGGTTTTAACTCCACAGACGATGAGTACGAACACCTCACAGTCGCCAATGATACATGCAGGGAACATTTCACTGCAAGGTTTTACAGTGCAGCAGCTAAATGAATGGCTAGAAAAAACTTATACTTTGCAAAAGATTACAGTGACTGCAGTAGAACCGGAAAAGGTAGGGCAAGATGATTACCTACATTTTGTAAGACTGGGAGTGGAAGCTGCTGAATTAGTGGAAGGTACGATGGGGGTAAACAGATTAGAGTTCTACACTGAAGCAGAATTGAGATACCTGTGTCCTAAGATTACTAAAGAAGTGGGCAAGGTGCATCAGAGATTAGCGAATCTAGCCGACAAATACGATATTGATATTGGAAACACCAAACATCTGAAGAGAAGTTACAGACTAGATTTTGATTCGAAAGACTTTGAACACATGAGGTCTGCTGGGATGAAGGCGCACTTAAAAGAGCTATTGCAAAGTGCGCAAATTTGGGGTGCATTAGAAAAATGGGAAGGCAGATGGGCAAAGAAGAGAGATAAGGAAAAAGGTGACAGTCCAGGGTCAAGCCAGACCAAAGTCTCACCCGACACAGAATCAGTAAAAATACTACCCATGAGAGAAACAGCTGGTGGTGTTTTAGTACATGTACCGTGGACCAGAGGAGACATCCTATCCTTTACTAACAATTATCCCAGATTGAGGGAGAAACCAATCGAGTGGTATCAGCAAACAGACAGGTTTGTGAAGCTTGTGAAGTGTCTCTGGGAAGACTTGAATACCTTGTTCGAGATCATTGTCCCGCCTGATTTGTGGCTCGAGTGTAAGAGAGGGGTAGATTGGCCGACGAAGGAGCCGGCAAGTGATAAGGTGACCAGAGCTCCCTCTGAGGAGGTGATGAAGTATTATCATAAGGTGATTGAGTTCTTGAAACAAAAGGTGTCGCCGAAGGTGACCGATTGGCAGAAGATTGACCGGACCTCACAGTAGGTTAAAGAATCAATACATGCTTACTATGAGAGGTTGTTAAAAGCATTCAAACATTACAGTGGTACTGAGACTATTGAGCCAAAGGACATGAACCATCTCATGTTCAGATTTGTTGAAGGGTTGAGACCAGAGGTCAGTCAAATGATTAAGAATCATTTGATTTGTTGGCAAGCAAAGCCAATTGATGAGGTGTTGCAGTATGCGAAATACTGTAGTGACGAAATTGAGTTAAAGCAGAAAAAGCTGAAAGAGAAAGTGATGGTGATGCAGATAAGGGCTGCACAGGCAGGAATACAGGGAAATGGAGTCCAGCAGATGATACAGCAGCAGCCGCAAATTAATGGTGTGTTTCAGGCGCAACCGAGAGGCCGAGGTCGACGTTTTGTGAATCGCGGTCCAGACTTGAATACTGTTGTGGTTCAAAATGACGTACAAGGGGTGAAAAAGATGTCACCATGTCACGCGTGCGGGGGCGTGGGCCACTGGAAATGGGAGTGCCCGAATGTGGTACAGGATGGTGTCGTTCAACAAAGCACTAATGCCGGTACATTACAAAATGTAAGAGGTCCAAAACTGAGAAATCAAAACCCGAATTTTCAAAATAACATGGTGCAGATGCAAGGGGTACAGCCCATGCAGCAGATGCATATGCCGCGTTTTCAGCCAGCACAGATACAGCCAGTACAACAGCAGGTTCCCATGGTACCTAGACAGCAAATGCAATTACCAATGGCTCCGATGGGACAGCAACAGGTCATGCTTCCTCAACAGGTCACGGGTCAGGTAATGAGTCAAAATAATACAGTTCAGCAATTCCCATTACGAGGTGAAAATGGCATGAATGGAGAATGGTCGGATGATAGCTCAGATAGTGAAGAATGCAGGCTTGCAGCGTCCCTAGAAGTAGATCAGAGGGGAACCTATGTAGAAGGAAAGGTAATGGGTCACAAGGTTTCATTCCTGGTTGATACCGGAGCTACACACTCTACAGTCAGAAGTGCAGAGGTTCTGAAATTACCACTTTCGGGGCGTACCATAAGGGTAGTCGGTGTAGCAAACCAATACCTGACAAACCCGATTACATATCCAGTGCAAGTTGAGATCGGCAATTTCCAGGGACTGCATAGATTTGTAGTCTGTGATTCAAGCCCGGTATCTTTACTGGGAAGGGACTTACTGTGCAAGACAAAGGGGGTCATTACGACCATGGCGGTCAGAGACCGCCAGGGGTAATGTGGCGTCCGTACCGCCAACAGGCTGGCGGTACGGAGACCCGTCGGCGGGCGTAAACTTGGTTTGCGCCCGCCGGCCCAGCGGGGATGTCGTAATGGGGTCCGCGGGAGTGCGGCCGCATTGACGGCCGCACGGCGGTTACCTACCGCCGCCCGCCAAGCTCGTAATGACCCCCAAAATGTTTGATAACTTGTTCAAATGATGGAATCGAAGTACAGACAAATAGTGATGATGAAGGAGACGAAGGTCAGTTTTCAGAGGAAGAAACAGGGACGGTGTAGACAGTCCCCACAGTATAGACACTCAGGAGAGGTAAATTTGGGTTTTTGAGGTAAGTATTTATTAGTAATTTGAAATAAGAACTGATGAAAAGTCAGTACGACGTTTAGCGCCAGTTTCTTCTCTGGAGTGGTGAATATCTTCCTTCTAATCTGTGTCCCTTTTCTTCCTTTTCTCTAGGTGGCGTACCGGATCGTCCTCGTCAGGTCCCGGATGTGACATATAAGAAAAAGGGAACACATACCGCTGGTGAGTGGAACGGACGCCTTATACCACGTCTTCTACTTATATGTTTTGCTGGGAAAAGGTTTAAGGAGGGGGGGGGTTTTATGTGTGATATAGGTGCCAGTGAGGACTTCAGGGCTTGTGTATATTCCGTACTTTACCCTTTTGTGCTCTCCCGGTGCTCTCTAAAGTGCCCTTCTCTCCTCCCTCCCCTCACCCTGCCTTCCTCCCTTCCCCAGCGTTTCTCCCCTTTTATTGTGCCCCTCGGTTTGTCCAGAAGGACCGTACCTTGTAGAGCCACGACCCTCCAGGGTCGTGGCTGGCTCTGTGGAGGTCCTCTCGTCGGTCTGGGCTGGTCTCCCCTGCTTCCGGTCGGGCGCTGTTCCTCTGGGTTCGGGTTCCGCCGCTTCCAGGCCACTGGGGTCCTCCTCCGATGTCCTTGTCGCCGTCTCTCTCTTCCTCCTTCGGTTCGCCGCCGCCGCCGCCGTTCTCCTTCCTCTCTCCCTTCCCGGCTCTCCCCCTCTCGACCGGAGCTTCCGTCTTTTGGCCGCCTGGTGGCCAATCCGGAGCCTCCTCGTCACCGGAGGTTGCCGAGGCAACGTCAGGACGCTGGCCTCGTTGCGGACGCGTTTCCAGGGGAACCTGGGAACGCGGCCGTAGCGGTTCCGTTTCTGCCGGTTCCCCGCTGTTGCCCGGGGCGGCCCGGTCACACACCCTTCCCCAAGAACTGTCCTGTTCCAGGACAGGCGAAGACAGAGGAAATCGGGACAGATAATCAGCGGGGGCCTGGTGAGATCCAGGGACGTGCCGAACCTGAAAGGAGAATGGTTGCAGTTCAAGGAACCATCGCAGTATCCTGGAGTTAGAATCTTTATGCGCAGCCAGCCATGTAAGAGGAGCGTGATCCGTGAATAGTATAAACGGCCGCCCTAGGAGATAGTACTGCAAACAGTCAATGGCCCACTTGATAGCCAAGCACTCTCTCTCTATAATTGGATAGTTACGTTCCCGGGAAACCAGTTTTCTACTGATGTAGACCACCGGATGGTCAAGCCCCTCGCTATCTGGCTGAGTCAGAACCCCTCCAAGCCCAACATCCGATGCGTCAGTGTAGAGGTGAAACGGCTTCGTAAAATCTGGGCAGTGCAGGATGGGATCGGAGGTTAAGGAAACTCTCAACTGTTCAAAACTCGCGTTTTGCGTCTCCGAAAAAGGCAAAAGTCGATTGGGATATCGTTTAGTGAGTAGGTCCGTAAGAGGTGCTGCTAAGGTGGAGTAATGTGGAATGAAGCGCCGATAATAGCCCACTAATCCTAAAAAGGAGCGTAATTCCTTTTTCGTGTGTGGAAGAGGGGCATGTAAAATGGCATCCACCTTCCCATTTTGAGGTTGTAGTGTACCCTGATTAATCCGATATCCCAAATAGGAGATGTCGGTTTTACCTATCACACATTTCTTGGGATTGGCCGTCAAACCAGCAGTTTGAAGGGCTTGGAATATTCTCTGTAGGTGTATTAAGTGGTCCTCCCATGTTTCACTAAATACGACTACAT
This sequence comes from Pleurodeles waltl, assembly GCF_031143425.1. Classification (NCBI taxonomy): domain Eukaryota; kingdom Metazoa; phylum Chordata; class Amphibia; order Caudata; family Salamandridae; genus Pleurodeles; species Pleurodeles waltl. The sequence continues at coordinate 378,100,907 of NC_090444.1, read as the reverse complement.
CATCTAGATACGCAGCGGAGAATGCAGGATAGGGTTTTAGAATCCTATCCATCAACCTCTGAAAGGTTGCAGGGGCTCCATGAAGCCCAAAAGGCAGTACTGTAAATTGATATAACCCGGACTGGGTAGAAAAAGCTGTTTTTTCTCTATCTGGAGGAGCTAAGGGAATCTGCCAATACCCTTTAGTTAGGTCGATAGTAGACATGTATTTTGCTTTCCCTAGTTTTTCGAGAACATCGTCCACCCTAGGGATGGGATAGGTGTCGAATAGGGAGTTTGAGTTCAGTTTGCGGAAATCTATGCAAAACCTGACGCTACCATCAGGTTTCGGTACTAGGACAACCGGTGAACACCAGGGACTAGTGGACGGTTCGATGACCCCTAGGGATAACATTGTTTTGATTTCTTCTTCGATTATGTGTTTTCTAGCTTCTGGAATACGATACGGGCGTTCTCTGGTGATCTGCCCTGAGCTTGTGCGTATATTATGGTGAATTAAAAACGTCTTTCCTGGTTTCTCTGAAAAGAGTGGTTGCCATTGCTTTAAAACCTTAAGGGCTTGTTGCTTTTGCCCTTCAGGTAAAATATCGTCTACTATGGGTAGGGTACTTTCAGTATCGGGGTTGGTAGGGTAGAACTCGATATCTAGGGTCTTGTCGGGACACACAAACTGACCCATTTCTACGGAACGTTCAGGTTGTGCGGGGGTCTCCCATTTTTTTAGCAGGTTTACATGATATATTTGTGTTTTTATTGGACGGGAGGATATTTCGATAAGGTAGGTGACAGGGGAAACTGCTTTGATTACTCGATATGGGCCCTGCCATTTGGCCAGGAGTTTATGGTCGGAGGTGGGTCTCATTATTAGGACCTGGTCCTCGGGTTGTAAAACCCGTAGTTTACTTCCTTTGTCATAATAGGACTTTTGTGTTTGTTGGGCCTGTTCCAGGTTTGCGTGTACGTCGGTCCATAAGCTGTGTAGGTGGTTCCTCAATTTTTCCGCATATTCTAACAAAGGAGTCCCTGCTTCCTCAGCCTCGGCCTCCCAGGATTCTACCGCCATGTCTAAAAGGGACCGAGGTTGGCGTCCGAAGACCAACTCAAAGGGGCTATGCCCCGTGGATGCTTGCTCATGTGTCCGTATGGCGTACAACACTAGGGGTAACTTTTGATCCCAATCCTTCCCTGTCTCATTGATAGTCTTTCTCAGCAGGGTTTTAATGGTTCGATTATATCTTTCGACTAATCCGTCCGTTTGAGGATGGTAAACGGAGGTTCTGATCTGAGCTATCCCCAATGTTTTACACACTTGTTTCATTAAGGTGGACATAAAAGGGGTCCCCTGGTCCGTGAGGATTTCATGTGGAAACCCAAGACGAGAAAATACGTTAATCATAGCTTGGGCCACTGTCTTGGTTGTCATACTAGTCAGGGGAATGGCCTCTGGGTATCGTGTAGCATAATCTACAATGACTAAGATGTAGGTGTGTCCTTTTGACGAAGGAATCAAAGGTCCCACTAGATCCATCCCTATTCTTTTGAACGGGATATCGATGATGGGAAGGGGTAGGAGAGGCGCCTTCCTAGGCCGACTAGGTTCGGTTAACTGACAACGGGGACATTGGGCGCAATACCTACGTATGTGGGCGTACACTCCAGGCCAATAAAACCTTCTGAGTAAATATTCCTCGGTGTTTTCTCTCCCAAAGTGTCCTCCCCCTGGGTGATTATGAGCTAGTGTAAGAACATGTTCCCGATAGTGGGTAGGTACCAGAAGTTGGCGTTTACGTTCTCCCCGTCGGGTGGTAGTAACCCGATATAATAAGTTTTTTTGCACTATAAAGTAGGGACCCACCTCTTCTGTCTCCTCTGTTACTGCCGACCTCCAGGCATTGTTAAGGGAGGGGTCCTCTCTCTGTTGTTGGGAAAAAGTACTAGGAACTTCATGAATTTCTGCCACTATCTCTCCATAGGTGTTGTCACCTTTCGTCTTCCGATAGTCCCCTTTTCCCTGTCGTTTCTCTCTTCGTGACAACTTTCTACGATATAGCGGACACTCAATATCACTCTCTGAAAAAGGTGCCTCTCCCCACCAATCCTTAGTTTGTTTGCTATCTCTGACGTAGTCTAATAGTTCTTGGAAGTGGATGTAGTCTGTCCCAATGATGCATTCCTCGATTAACCGGGGCATTATCCCCACTGGGAGGAAGTCCTGATAGGGTCCCCACCTGATCTGGAGTACCTGTATAGGATACTGGGCCTTGTCCCCGTGTATGCAACATATAGATACCCATTGTTTCTCTTCTATATCATTATTTATCAAGTCTTTCCTAATTACTGACTGGCTGCAGCCGGAGTCAACCAGGGCATATACACTTTTCCCGTCCACTTGTATCATCATTTTAAATTTTAGGGCGCCCTTCCCAGTACATAACACCCTTCGCCTTGTCATCCCTATCTCCATGGGTTCTCCCATTTCTTGTTTCTGGGGACACATACGTGCGATGTGTCCCCATTCACCACAACTATAACATTGGGGTCCCATGGTAGGCGGGCCTTCAGGAATCCTACGTGGTACTAGATAGTCGGGTGGACTTTTTACAAATGTCTTTGGGGACGGTAGAACTGGTTTAATGATACTTCGCGTGGGACAGTTTCTGACATCGGTGGATCGATGAAAAGCACAGGCCAGATCGATGGCCGTCTCAGTATCCACTTTTGGGTGTTGTCTTATCCAGTGTTTTGTGGATGGATGTAGACCATCGAGATATTGTTCCAGTATAATGGTTTTGATGACTTCCTCCCGACTATCTCCAATATGGCCTAACCATTTTAATGCTAGATCCTTCACACGAAAATAAAAGGTTCTAGGGTCTTCGTTGGTGCCCCATTTGGCTTTACGAAATCTCATCCTGTAATATTCTGTGTCGTGACCCACCCTTTCTAGTATACTTGTTTTTATGTCTTGATAGGGGTTGACACCACCTGGGTTAGCGGCTTGATATGCTGATTGTAAGAGACCGGTGAGCAGGGGGGCCACATATTGTCCCCATTTATCTTCTGGCCATAGGGCGGAGGAGGCTACCCGTTCAAAGTTGGTGAAAAAGGATTCCGGATCCTCTCCCTCCTGATACTTCTGTAATACGGAACTAGGTACATTCGGATGTACCTTACTAGCGGCGATAGTCTCCGTTAGTTTTTTCATCGCACTTTCATGGACTAACTGGTTGTTCGCCAGTATGGTCGCCTGGCTCTTCAGCGCAGATTGTAAGGTTTCTCGGTCTTCTTTGGCCTCTCTCTGTTGGGCCTCCCATACTAGTTGTAAGTGTCTTTGCCCTTCCGCTAGTTGCTTAATCACGGTCTCTAACGATGGACTCTCACTCATTGTGTATACTGTCTGGACTGTTTTATGGAGAGGGATTAGAAACAAGATCCCACTTCTGACACCACTGTAGACAGTCCCCACAGTATAGACACTCAGGAGAGGTAAATTTGGGTTTTTGAGGTAAGTATTTATTAGTAATTTGAAATAAGAACTGATGAAAAGTCAGTACGACGTTTAGCGCCAGTTTCTTCTCTGGAGTGGTGAATATCTTCCTTCTAATCTGTGTCCCTTTTCTTCCTTTTCTCTAGGTGGCGTACCGGATCGTCCTCGTCAGGTCCCGGATGTGACATATAAGAAAAAGGGAACACATACCGCTGGTGAGTGGAACGGACGCCTTATACCACGTCTTCTACTTATATGTTTTGCTGGGAAAAGGTTTAAGGAGGGGGGGGGTTTTATGTGTGATATAGGTGCCAGTGAGGACTTCAGGGCTTGTGTATATTCCGTACTTTACCCTTTTGTGCTCTCCCGGTGCTCTCTAAAGTGCCCTTCTCTCCTCCCTCCCCTCCTCCTGCCTTCCTCCCTTCCCCAGCGTTTCTCCCCTTTTATTGTGCCCCTCGGTTTGTCCAGAAGGACCGTACCTTGTAGAGCCACGACCCTCCAGGGTCGTGGCTGGCTCTGTGGAGGTCCTCTCGTCGGTCTGGGCTGGTCTCCCCTGCTTCCGGTCGGGCGCTGTTCCTCTGGGTTCGGGTTCCGCCGCTTCCAGGCCACTGGGGTCCTCCTCCGATGTCCTTGTCGCCGTCTCTCTCTTCCTCCTTCGGTTCGCCGCCGCCGCCGCCGTTCTCCTTCCTCTCTCCCTTCCCGGCTCTCCCCCTCTCGACCGGAGCTTCCGTCTTTTGGCCGCCTGGTGGCCAATCCGGAGCCTCCTCGTCACCGGAGGTTGCCGAGGCAACGTCAGGACGCTGGCCTCGTTGCGGACGCGTTTCCAGGGGAACCTGGGAACGCGGCCGTAGCGGTTCCGTTTCTGCCGGTTCCCCGCTGTTGCCCGGGGCGGCCCGGTCACAGACGGCAAATGAGGATTATCCATTGATTCCCTTGTTTTCGATGCTTACAATGATTGACCTACCTGTCGAGCTACAGGGAACAGTGACAGAGAAAGTTTGGGACCTGACAGGAAAGGAAGTGGGACTAATGAAAGGTGTGGAACCAGTTAAAGTACAAGTAAAACCAAATGCAGTGTTTCCCCAGGTGCCGCAATATCATATGGCACAAGATGTTCTCATTGAAGTCTCACAAATAATCGCAGACTTTGTAAAACAGGGAGTTCTGAAAGAGGTGATGAGTAGCCCGTGCAATTCACCGATAATGGGTCTGAAAAAGCCTTGTGGGAAAGTTCGAATTGTGCAAGATTTGAGGAAAATAAATGAGATTGTGGTAAAATGCTGCCCCATGGTGCCCAATCCAGCAGTTATTATGATTCAGGTTCCGTGTGATGCTGAATGGTTCACCGTTGTAGACCTGTCACAAGCCCTTTTCTCAATACCTCTTCACAAGGACAGCCAGTTTTTATTCAGTTTCAAATTCCTGGATAAGGTGTACAGTTGGTGCAGAATTCCTCAAGGGTTTTCTGAATCACCGTCTATCTTTAACCAGATATTGAAAAAGCACTTAGAATCATTAGTACTGCCTTTTAACTCGACTCTAGTGCAGTACATTGATGACTTGCTGATTGCATTCAAAACAAGGGATAACTGTAAATATGATACAATTGCTTTACTGAATCATTTGGGAAAAAATTGACACAAAGTATCACCTAAGAAGCTGCAATACTGTCAGAAAGAGGTGAAATACCTAGGGCATCTAATTGAAAGAGGGTCCCGAAGAATATCAAAGGAAAAAATAACAGCCATTTTGCAAATGAACCCTCCAACAACAAAAAGAGATGTCAGAATGTTTTTGGGAATGGTGGGCTACTGTCGCCAGTGAATACCCAACTTCTCGATTATCTCAAAACCTTTGATAAAACTGACAGGCAAAGAGATCAAGGATGAGCCATATACCATAGCCTTGTCCAAAGAAGAGCTTGAGTCATTTATGGAATTGAGAGAGTGCATGTGTAGGGGACCAGCGTTAGGTATGCCTGACTATACGAAACCTTTTCTATTGTTTTGTCATGAACGTGATGCTTGTTCTGTGTCTGTCTTGACACAGGTCCATGGAGGTGCAAATCGCCCTGTAGCGCATTTTTCAGCTACCTTGGACTCCGTCGCAGCAGCCTTACCGGGTTGTTTGCGCGCAGTCGCAGCAGTTGGTCAGAGCCTTACACAGTGAGAAGGCATAGTCATGGGATACCCCCTAACTGTAATGGTTCCGCATTCAGTTGAAATTTTGTTGACTCGAACTAAAACTCAGCACATGACAAATGCCCGTCTGTAACCGGGCATCTATCGCCGCCGTTACGCTCTCTCCGACAGACCCCGTAAGACCATACCCCCGGGGCACTCCTGGGAGTCCCGAACGGATGACGTCCGACGCGGACGACTTCTCTTTTTGCCCTGAAATAGGCAACGGACAAGAAAATCCGCGTTCAAGGAAGCAGGAAGGAACCCTGCAAACACAGACCGAGAGAAAAGACGTGCCGCTGCAAGGAAGATCCCAGGAAGCACGCGAAGCGAGTGGAAAGAAGCCGGAGAAAAGGGAAAGTCTCGGAGCGCCTCCCGCAAACGCCGAGGAGAAACCAGTATACCACGAAGGGGCCAGCCACGTCCCAGGAGGGGCGTGGCAATCACAGGTACTATCGTACCTAGCCTTGGTTTTCTTGCCGGCTTGGCTACGGGGAGGGAAGCCGGGTGAGGAAAATACGGGAAGTAGGGAGGGGAGGTGCTGCAGAGAAGGGGAAATCTGCTGACCCCTAGCAACTAATCTCACTGCGAGGGAAATCTCTCTTAGCTAAAGGAAGATAAAAAGGGGGGGGGGAGGAAACAGAAAGGTGAAATGCACTACTGAGTGAAGTTACCCAAACACAACCCTACACAGTCCACTCCTCCCACCAGCCCTATTAACCCTATTAAATCCCCTACCTTACCTCTACACTTACCTGTTGTCCTGTTCTTCTTTTTGTTTTGGGGAAAACCTGGGCTGCCGCCACGAGAGAGAAGCCGGTGGCCTCCTTCAACCAGGGGACGGGCTGCACTGGAACCTTGACCCAGAAACCTACAAGAGGGGAAAGAACCCGGATGAATACAATAACAAGCCAACCTGAAACATAGAAGAATCAAAGAGGACAACCTTAAATACATATCAATAAAACAAGTATCCCCTAAGTCCTGAGCCTATAGAGTTGTTCCAATATCGCTCCCACCTGGAGGCAAAGAACCCATTACACCATCTTACTAAATATGAGACGATTATAATGGGGTCACCTAATGTTTCACTAAAACGATGTACTGTGTTGAACCCGGCAACTCTACTTCCTGCTGAAAATACTGAAATTAGCAATGAGGAAGAATTTGAGCATGATTGTCTTGAGGTAACGGAATTATGTACCAAACCACGACCAGATATTCAAGACACACAGCTGAAAATGATTGTATCATGTTTGTTGATGGGTCTTGTTTGAGAGATTCCATCGGAGCACTGAGGGCTGGTTACGCTGTTTGTACCATAGCTGGTATCATTGAAGCTTCCTGGCTCGAGAAAGTGTTTTCCGCACAAGTAGCAGAATTGATTGCCCTTACTAAGGCATGCCACGCAGCTGTGAACCTGAGAGTCACTATCTATACTGACAGCAGATATGGTTTTGGAATTGTACATGATTTTTGCCAACTGTGGTCGCAGAGAGGTTTCATGACCTCTTCTGGTTCTCCTGTGAAAAATGGTGAACAAATAAAGGATTTGTTACATGCGATTCAGTTACCTCATGAAATTGCCGTGGTAAAATGCAATGCTCACGTTAAGTCACAAGACTTTGTGTCTATGGGAAACGGTGATGCAGATCAAGTCGCAAGGTTTTGCGCTTTAAACTATATATCGTTCAAGGAACAATGGGAATTGTTACTGCAAACTGAAAATGACACGTTTGAACCTTGCATTAAGGGTGGTGGATACCTTAGATGAGCTAAAGACATTACAGGGTCGTGCTAGCAAAGAGGAAAAACGTTCCTGGCAGAGAATGCAATGTGTACAGAGGGCTGATGATTTATGGGTCTCAGAGGAGGGGAAATTAGTCTTGCCAAATAGCCTTCTGTCACAATTCGCCAGGCTATACCATGGACAGGCTCACCTTGGGAGAGATGCAATGATCAGGTCATTCAAAATCGATTGGTTCAACCCAAAATTTAGACATGCCGTAGAGGTTACCTGTCACAGATGCGTCATCTGTCAACAGATGAATGCCGGAAAAGGGACTGTAGTAACTTTGAGCCACATTGGGAGAGCTGGTGGTCCTTTCAGCAAAATGCAAATGGATTTCATTGAGATGCCTGTTTGTGGAGGATTGAAGTACGTGTTGGTGATTGTGTGTGTTTTCAGTCACTGGATTGAAGCCTACCCGACACGTAGAAATGACAGCCTCACAGTTACAAAGCTGCTACTTGGAGAACTAATACCAAGGTTCGGGTTTCCGGTCTCTATAGAATCAGATAGGGGCAGACACTCCGACAACGAGGTGATTAAACTTCTATGTTCCGCACTAGACATTGAGCAAAAGCTGCATTGTAGCTACCGCCCTGAAGCATCAGGACTAGTAGAGCAAATGAATGGTACTCTGAAATCAAGAATGGCAAAGATGTGCGCAGCTACCAATGTGAAATGGCCAGATGCATTGCCCTTAGTGCTGATGTCAATGAGGAACACCCCTGATAAGAAAACAGGACTATCACCCCATGAAATCCTCATGGGCAGAGCTATGAGGTTGTCAGCAGTACCTGCAAATGCTCTAGTGAATATCACAGATGATATGGTGTTGGACTACTGCAAAGGTGTGGCTGACGTGATTCACTCTTTCTCTCACCAGGTAGAGGCTAACACATTGCCACCGATCGGAGATCCAGGTCACACCCTACAGGCCGGTGACTGGGTGGTTGTCAAGAAGCACGTGAGAAAGTCGTGTTTGGAGCCGCGTTGGAAAGGGCCATATCAAGTATCCTTTACAACAACCACTGCTGTGAAATGTGCAGGCGTTCCAAATTGGATACATGCCAGTCACACAAAGAAGGTAACATGTCCAACTGACGTGCCGGAAACTTCAAGTTCCTCAACAGTTCCAGGAAGAGGAGTCTCAGGGCCAGAAAGTAGCCAAGAAGGAACTGAGACTGCGGGAGAGCCCACTGAGAACAGCCTCGTCCTTCAAACAGTGAATGAGTTCGAGAGAGGCAACAGAGTGCCTACCTCAGTAGAGGCGCCAGGAGAACTAAGTCAAGGAGAGGTTCTCCCAGCAGTAGACGGATACGGGTTAGAACTAGAACCCGTTACTGATCAAGAAGGAGAAGAAGGGGAAATAATAGAAAGAGATCAGAGTGTACCGACATCCCCTGAGCCAGTTGCAGGTCCATCAACTGAAAACACCATATCACAAGAGGAGGGTGCTGTCCAGCGTCCTGAAAAGACATATTGGAAGAAGACGCATAAGGGTGATAACTGGCCGGAGAAACCACTTTTAAGGATGATAAGCATACCAGATGAAACCATAACAGAGGAAACTGATACATCCAGAGTGGAGGATCTAAGTGAAGGAGAACTGCATGGTGAACGCAGGTTGAAGAGAAAGAGAGTCGCAAACAGAAGATATACAGGTCCTGAATGGGCGTATGCTACAACATCTGAATGGCAACAAGAATTCCTAGCATTCTGTTTTGATCGAGAATTACCAGGTCAATACTACGGTACCGGAATTGACTCAAAGGAAAGACTTTGTTAAAAATCGAAAACTGAAAACTAAGAAAGAGACTTATAAATTACCAGATGTGACATTAGAACCTGATTTGACTTCGAGAAACCTAATTATGACAAGCTGCTAACCTGATTTTACGAAGGGGTCCTGGAGCGAGTGAAAACGCTGTAAATACACGCAGAGAAGAAAAGAGAAAAAAAAAAAAAATTCTATATCATCCTCGAGTTGATTGTTATTCTGCTATTTTATTCTATACAGACATGGCTTATAATAGAGGTAGTAATAAGGGAAGTAAAGTGTGTGGTTGGTTAAGCCTTATAATAGGTATTGTGTGTGCAATAAAAAATGTGGGAGAGATTGTTGGAATGCCGTGGTTGGAGAAAAAGACTATTAACGCTACTTCAAAACCTGAAACTACAACACTTACACCATGGGAGAGGTTTGAGCAAGATGCAAGACACTTGCATGAGGGAACTAATTCAAAGGGTGAACTTTCTACTAATGTCTTCTATTGCTTGCTGAATGAGTATGTGGAAACCATGAATGCGAAAGACTGTTATGTGTGTACCAAGATTCCTTCATCTGTGCAAGAAGGGGTTACCTCTAACGTATGGGATTAGCTGTAGTTTGCAATTAACCATATTCTATAATCAAGAGCATGTGCAATACTTTTACTCAAATCTGGATGTTGTGTTTTCCTTTGTGCCTGTGATTGAATTCTTGAACAAGCTAGCTAAGGAATATGATATAAAATTAGTTAGAGGATACTTTCAGCCAACGCTTACATTTGGAATTGCTTATGCACATCGCAACAATCTGACCTGCTTATTGTCACCTGTAGAGAAAAGCTTTTTAGATCACACTGATGATAGACGCAAAGCATTAAAAGAAAGATTAGATAAAGGACTAGAAAAGCGCACATATGCAAATGATTATGCTTACACCACAATCAAAACACAAGGCAAACTAGCTATAGGTGCACTACATGTAGGTAGGCTTTGTATATATAGGCTGAAATCTGAGCAGGACAATTTGTTTGTGGGAACGAGTGAATGTAGATATGTGTTTTTGTTTCAGAGTAAACAGACATTTATGTTTAATGGACAGGATCCAGCGATCCCTGGGATTTATTACATCTGTGGACTTAATGCTTATTACCATCTCCCTAAGGGATGGTATGGGACATGTTATTTGGGAATAGTTTTCCCAAAGATTTACCAGATTGATGACTTAAAGCAAATACCTAAAATGTCTGAATTACAACATGCTAGACAAAAACGAGAATCAGTGGCTGCTGTCATTGGTGATATATTTGGAGCTATAATCCCTTCAGTAGGGGTTATCTTGAATTCCATGAAGATTCAATAGTTGTATACTATTGTGGATAACATGCCGACAAATTTTACAGGGGCTATACTCATGATGGATACTGAACTTGTTGCAGAAAGAGCTATGACTCTTCAAAATCGGCTTGCTTTAGACATTCTTTTAGCAAAGAGTGGAGGGGTCTGCAAGATGCTCAACGAGTGCCATTGCTGCTCATAAATTCCGGACAATAGTAAAAAGATTAGAGGTATGCTTACTAACCTAACTAGAGAGAGTGCAGATTTGAAGGATTTGAAGGAACCCGGAATTTGGGAGAAATTTGGAAAGGGAATTGCCAGAGTAAGGAGCTGGTTTACCAACATTTGGAAAAATACTAATGGGTCTATTAATTGTTCTGGCCTGTCTATTAGGATTATGGGGGACATGCAAAATTAATGATAAAATTAAGAAAAATTGGACCAAAAGAACCAGGGGAAATGAAGAAAGTGAAAGAGAGAAAATGTTCAATGAAATTTGGGAGAACTCACATAAGGGACAAGATGTTGAAATGCACATTATGCGTAAAGTGAAAAATTGAAGTGAAAGATCAAGAGAGAGGTTTTGTGTGATGACGAGCGTCATCCGAGAAGGGACTGAGAGAGCGTAGTTTATATAACCTATATTAGAACGAAATATCTATATATTAATGTGTGACGATACTACATAGAAAACTATAATAATAGCGATTTTGCTTAAAACGTATACTTAAATTGTGACCACGATGAGTGGCCACCAATGTTGACGCAACTAATAATGATGAATAAAATGTTTGTTATGTTCAATTAAGCTTATATTAACGTTCGTATTGTTGAAACTGTATTGAATTTCTTCATAGGCCTTAACTTAGCGTGAGCTGCAGCTTAGCTGCCCAAGCTCTCATATTAAATGCATTTTTCTGTTTTTCCAGTGTGCTGACTCGCAAAGGGCCATGACCCTGCATATGTTCTTTTTCTTCAGCCTGGAAGACGAATGTATCTATGTTAACACCGTTCCCAAGCGCATACTCGGTGCCTTGGTTTAAAAAGTATGAGAAAATTGAAACAAGTGTAGATTAATGTTATGTACAAGGTCACTTAGACCGATGGACAATGAATCTGCTGACCCAAAGGACGTGCCAAAGAGTGAAGTAACGCCGGATGTGCCACCTCCGAAGACATCAATTATGAAGACCAATCAAAGAACCATGAATTAATGTGGGGTGACAATTGAGATTACCAAATGCTAAATAATGATAGGTTCAAGATAATGGGGTATAGTAAGTGTCCAATAGAATTTTGGGGGAATGTACTACGGAAAAGGGATAAAAACCCATGTCACAGAAGGGTCATTAGAATTAGGTAGGGAATGCTATTGATTTTATCCAGAAATTCTGTCACTCTGTTTGGTGACTTGAGACTTATTAGAAACCATCCTCACCCATAGACTGTCCTTTTACACTTATCCTCCTTTTGAGGGAAGTGCCCCTTCTTGCCCCGGAGCTGAGTTCTGACAGATGGCGCTTTGACTGATGTCCTGAAGACGAAGACTGAACCTGTGTGCTGACCTAACCTTTGGAGGGTAATTATGACAATGCAATTGTAATTTGTCTGTTTGCTTTTCTTTTCTAGGTACCAACTGCTAATTTTTGACAGAGACCATAGCTAGATGTTTTCCAAATTAGTGTTCTAAATTGTTTTGCATGAAGCCCAACATGCCAATGCTAATCGGCGGTTAGGATAGGTGATCACTAAATTGACGCAAATAGACAAACAACTGACGTTATGCTATGTTGAACTGACGCGTATTTGACACTTTGCTGTATTCAGATCTATGTTTGCGCCGTGCTACATTCTGATGTTTATGTTTCTTGCCTTAGTGAAATCTTACCAAAGTTGCCATATCGTGACTATGCTTTTATGTTTCCTGGTGTTGAGATTATCGCATTTGCTATTAGATTGTAATTAATAGGGAATAAACTTCATAAAATTCTACCAAAGGTGTGGTTATTCATGGCTGAAAGGTCATGGTTGCGTCATCAATTTGATTAATGTGTTTGACCAAAGTAAAATGTATTGTGGTGATAAATATTGATGACATTATTGATATATTGATTGTCATATTGATCAGCTATCTCGTCCTACAGTGTCTCTCAACTGGGTCAAAAGATTCATTGGCCTAAAACGAGTCCTAATGTGTAATAAATTAACATAAAAGGACGCATTAACACTTCTCTCTCTTTACTGCACAGAAAAAACACCAGCCAATGAAAACATGTTAAAACACAAAACTACAAATCCCAAAGTCCCCAGTATTCCATAACACTGTTCAATCGTATGTAATCCTCATATATATGTTTTATGCAACAAAGTCCTTCCTCTTTCTTTGCTGCTTGCAGCCGAGATGTGTTTTTCTTTTTTCCTAATATTTCTTACAGTATATATATTGATTCTATTGGCAACGTGGAGCGGGAGCTGAACCAAGTGCCTCTTTTTTCTCTACATTCGCGTGTGACCTGCGTTTGCAAATAATGGACGACCCGGGTCATGCACGATATGTCAAGCTCCCTTGTACTGGGGCTCTAATTAATTAAATCTTGGTTTGGGGCCTCTCGCCCTGCTCCTCTTTGATTGCACATGGAATTCAGTGTGTGAGGCATGGCGCGTGTCTGCACACGCCATTAGCGGCTGCTGGGGCAGAGGATGATGTCCTCTCTTCTTTTCCGATATTGCGCATGCGCACAGGCGACCCACTCCAAATTTAGTGTGTGTCTCCATGCGCATCGCGTTCATTCAACCTCAACCCTTTGTAAGGCATACAAATTGGTCCATAGAACCTCTGATGGGGCACAAAAGTGGCATAGGGCTTTGCCTGGTACTCCCTCCACATTAATACTCTTGCATTAATTTGTGCACTTTGTGCTTGTTGATTGCTTGACCTACTGGGTTCCCCCCCATTTAAATCTTCCATCCCTCCTAGCAGAATAATGGCGTACTATGCCGAGGAGGATAAGTATTACCAAGACTTCCCAGAAGGAAATGAAGAACATCAGATGGATGAGAGATTAGTTGAGGCCCTGGGCAATCATATTCAGGACTCTGTGAACCAGGATCTAATTAAGGCCTTAAAGCCTTTTACCCTTCCTTTGAGGAGATATGGACATTGGGAACTCGGAGGAGGAGCCCCTTTTTTTTAATGTGTCTGGAGATGACCGGGTACCTGCTTTGGGCCTTGCTCAGAGAGCCTCTGTTGATCCAGCTTCCTCGGCGGAGGTTCTTTGCCAGATGGCTGCGTCTGTGCTAAAGGACCATGGCTGCGTCTGTGCTAAAGGACCATAAATATGACCCCTTCACTTCTTTGGGAGCCTCAGGCCCGGCTCCAGGACTCCCCACAGTTTCATTGGATGCCTCTCAATCAGCCTCCACCCACTCATCTTACTCAGACCGGGAGCTAAATGATCCTAAGCCTTTGGGTAAGCGTAAACACAAATCCAGACACTTTGAGGAAGATAGCCAGACTCATCAAAATGTATACTTCAATCCTGAAGCCATTATCCATCCCAGTTCCATTGAGTGTGTACCTTGTAGTGAGGTGGCGTACTATGTGCAAGACAGGATCTGTTGAATTTTCGATTGCTATGTCCGTAGTACTTTGCGTTCTGAACTCCCATGCCCCTCACTGCTGGGCAAGGTGGCGGAAACGCCCGAACTAGATCCCAACCTAGTGACCTTTATAAAGAAATTCATGAAGGATCCCAAGAAAGGTCTAGATCAGGCCTGGAAGGGCTGTCATGATAAGCTCCTCGGCTTTTCCGTCCCATCGCATAAATCCTTGAACTCGCAGTACAAGCAAAGGAATCTAATGCGCCTTTAGAAACTAATGCGATCTTGGAATGGGCTCAGAGGGCCATATGCCTATTGGGCAATACTAACTGTGCGATATCTGCTGAACGCAGACATTCCTTTCTCATGAGAATCGATCCGAAGTTGGCGCAGCTGGTGCCAAACGAGGCAGTAACAATGGCAAACGCATGTTGTTTGGTGACAAATTTGTAAAGGACTTCCGGAAAATACATTGCTACCTTTTCTGCCTTAGACAAGGCACAATCTTTCATGAAAAAAATATTTATTGCGGGCCTTTTTGCATGGGTCGGGCGCCAGGCCGTGGATATTATCAGGCCTCAGGAGGCTACTCTCAAAGAGGACGAGGAGGTTCCTATGGATTGTGCCCTTCCAGATCTAGAAGAGGTCGTAGCCGCGGCTTCCAAGCAGCTACCAAGGTGGTTCCTCCACATCAGATGGCACTGCTACAGGTGAGACTCATTCCATTTTCAGAAGTAATTCTGGGGAGAAGAATACAAATGTTTGTACACGCTTTGGACAATATTTCACAAGATCCTTAGATCTTGCAAGCTGTTTGGGTGGTCAGAATAGAATTTTACGCTCCCGCCACCCCCTCCCAACAAACCAATCCTCCCTGAGATATTCTTTTTTCCCCCAAGTAGAGAGCAATCTCATAGATCTAGATGTCTCTAGATGTCTTGCTTTGCAAGAAGGCCATAGTCATGTCAAACCCTCATCCTTCGGGCTTTACCAGCTCAGTCTCCCTGGTCCAAAAGAAGGGCGGAGGCTCTCGCCTAGTTCTCAATCTTCGGGAATTCAACTCCTGGATTGTTTACCGTCACTTCAAGATGGAAGGCATCCATCTTTTAAGAGATCTGTTACAAGAAAAAGATTATCTCGTATGACTAGATCTCAAAGACTGTTACCTATCCACTCCCATCTTTGGCCCACATCAAAGGTACCTTCAATTCCTCTGGAGAGGCCAATGCTACGAGTTTACGGTCCTTCCCTTCGGTCTCTCATCGGCCCTTGGTGTTTCACCAAGCTTTTAAGACCAGTGGCCCAATTCCTCAGGGAAAGAGGGGTGCGCCTCATCATTTACTTGGATGATATTCGGATAATGGCCCAGTCAAAGGAGACTGTGGTAATGCTTGTTTTGGACAATGCAACTTCTTCAGGATCTGGCTTTCCTCATCGGCTCAGAGAAATCAATATTGACTCCTTCCTAGAACATAGAATTTTTAGTATTCCAGGTAGATTCTATCAAAGCACAGCTATTATTACCCCTCGCGAAGAGGACTTCTGTCAAGAAGGAGTTGAGGAGAACCCTTGTCTCTCCAACTATATAATTGAAGACCCTGGCTCTCCTGGTGGGTCTCCTAGCCTCTTCCATTCAGGCGATCTTTCCAGGGCCTCCCCACTATCGGGCCCTCCAGCACTTAAAGATTTTGCCTCTTCGCAAGGGTCTGTCACACTCGGGGCAGATTATTTTGTCTGACGAAGCCAGAACAGAGATAACCTGGTAGTTAGCTCATATGGATGCCTGGAATGGCAGAGCAATATTTGCAGGTACTCCGGTGGTAGTGATAGTCGGACGCTAGTCTTTGGGGTTGGGGAGCCTGCTGCGACTCGGTTGAAACAGGGGGTCGGTTGTCCTCTCAGGAGAAGAAGCTCCATATAAGTTGTCTAGAACTTCTGGCGGGGGCCTTTGCAATTAGCATGGACAGCATTTCAATAGTGTGCTATATAAATCGCCTGGGAGGTACCATATTGCAGGTGCTGGTAGCGATGGCCAAAGAGTTCTTGGAGTTTTGTTTTTAACTCAAGATTTCTGTGAGGTTGGAGTACATTCCGGGATGTTCCCTTCTAGAGGGGGAACTAGAACTCTCGCTTCTTGAGAGACAGCTGCGACTGGAGATTGGATTCTCAGAAGTTTTCCGGCCTGAATCTGTGGTGGGGTCAATGTGCCATTGATCTGTTTACCTCTCAACTGAATGCTCATTTGCCCCGGTTTTTCAGTTGGAGACCTGATCCCCTAGCGGTGGGGTCAGATGCATTCCTTCAGTCATGGGAGACGGATCTCTTGTATGCCTTTCCTCCGTTCTCCATGATTTGGAGAGTACTGTCTCAGGTGAGGAGACAGGCAGCAGAGATGGTTTTGGTAACACCTCTGTGGAAGGCTCAACCATGGTTTCCAGTGGCAATGGTCATCGATCATCCTCTGCGCATTTCCCACCATCCATCTCTATTGCTGGACCCAGCAGGGTTTCCTCATCCCATGATTTTGACCGAACAGTTGTCACTCATGGCGTGGAGACTTTCAGGAGACGTTGGCAAGTGCCAGGGGTTTCGGACAAAGCATTGTTTTTCTTATCCCAATCCTGGGCCCCATCCACTCACAAGCGTTACAAGTCTTCTTGGAAAAGATGGACTAGTGGGTGTGGTAAACAACATATTAATCCCATGGGAACAGGTATTAATATGATCGTTCATTTTCTTTCCGGTTTGGCATCTCAGGGTTTGGTTTATAGAACCATTAAAAAATTTCGGTCTGAAATTTGTGCAGGGCATCCCCATGTAGAGGGTAAACCGGTCGGGGAAATTGTTGCAGAGAATCAGGATGATCAAACCTCATCAGCCTAACTATTCGGATTTGTGGGATGTTGATATAGTTTTGCGTTTTTTGAGAGCATGGCCCTACAACAAGGATCTTTTGCCTAAACAGTTGTCGGCAAAACTTAGTATTCTTCTCTGTTTAATATCTTGCCGACGGGTCTCTGATGTGAAGGCACTCAATTTAGCAGGTGGAGTATTTACTCCTTCAGGAGTGTCTTTTTACAATTTCCAAAAGAACAAAAATGGCTTCTAAATGTATTTTATATCCTGCATTTCCTAATCAGCAAAAGTCATGTGTTGTTAAATATTTGAAAGCGTTTAAGGAATCTACGCGTGAGTTTTGTTGTGATATCCAGGGAAAATTTCATCAGCCACACTGGGCAAATGGATTCAATGGTTGCTTAATGAAGCTGGTATAGATATCTCTGTGTTTCGAGCACACTCTGCTCGGGATGCTATGGCATCCATAGCCTTTTGTTCAGGCTCTCGTCTGGAGGACATTATGACAGCAGCAGACTGGTCCTCAGATTCTTCATTCAAGGTGTTTATCATAAACCTACTGTTGCTATAGCATCAGTGGTGGTGGACCAGCTTTGAATTAGCATAATCTGAAGCTTCCAGTCCTGACATAGAATAAAACATTTTCTATCTTTCGCATCAAGAATTTTCAATTCTGTTAAGGACACGGAGGCGAGGATTATCCACCCATAGGATTGCCGAGATTATGTTGTATCTGACCCTAGACAATGTCATGTTTTTATTAAATTAAATGTTTTTAAACACCCACCCATTGATACTTATTTGACAGGCTATTACTGATGTGTTTTGTTTATCATAGGTGCGGATAATAAAAGCGCTTGAGGTCCAGAATTTGTAGATCTGTCTCCTGGCATATTGGAGCCCTGGTGGTTTCGTCGCTCAAAGAAAGAGGAAGGACTTTGTTGCTTAAGATATATATATATATATAGCTAGAATGTTTTTTTTATCCTTGTGACAGCTTAATTCGCTGTTTGGAATTCAATGTGGTGGGAGCTCCCAGCATTGTTCTCCTTTGTGTGCTCCCACTTCGGTACAACATTGGCATAGTTAACCACGTCAGTATCACAGAGTTTAAAGGTCAACGAACGTGGTCACGCTACACTCATACGTGCTGGCATCTTGGATGTCCAACCAGTAAGTTATTTGTCACTCCTGGAAATCAGGCAGCAATACGCTTCCTTTAAAAATTAAGTTGCAATCATTATATTTAATAATGAGCCTGCGCATTATTTGTGATTCATTTATTCTTCAGCAACTACTTCTTTTTCAACCAGCCTGTAGGAAATTATAACCAAAGAATATTACTTCAGTAGCAAGTGAGTTATCAAACTAATTTTGTTTTCAGCCCTAAGTGAACTAGGAGCAGCAGTGGCACTTCTGCTCTATCGTTATAATTTATCCTCCACCCTGAGCAGTGGACCAGTCCCTCAGTGGGTGAAAAAAGGACAACTGCATATGTTTTCAGGGGCACATACACAACATCTAATGGACTACTTCTTTTTCAATTTGTACACCTATTTGTACTATGTCAACACAAAACTTTGCATCACAACTCCCACACATGTTTTGGCTTGCAGGTGTTAACCCATGAATGAAATGGCTTGAATGGAAGGCTTATGTTTTTTAAACTTTCTATAAACTATTGCTGAAGGAGGCGAAATTAAACCGGAACGAAAAAAAAAGATTTTGACTTTTAACTGGAAGGGAAAAAAAGATTTTCTTGCTCTCAGTGGGACCGTAATGGTTGAAGGTGTATGAACAAATGACAAAAACTCCAGCGGGAGGGGATGTTAATGTTTTTGATGAAGCTTTGAGTGATTTTTTTTACAACCATTTTGACCCTAAAGTCTGTATTGGGATTTTGTGATAGAGGTTTTTTTCAAAGGAAACAAGAGGTTGTGGAGACTATTGGTGAGTATGTAGCTGCGCTTAACAAATTAGCAGGGGATTGCAAATTTGATCATTTACAAGAACAACTTATAAGGGTTCAAGTGGTTATGCATACTCGTGATCCAGCTATTCAGGAGAAATTCTGGGTCAATGGGGATGCAGAACTTAAAGATATTTTAGCTATAGTGAGAAAGGTGGAGTTGTCCAGCTACAGTGCTAAAGCTCTGAAACCAGAGTCGAAGGATATTCAAGAGGACGTTATAAGTCAGATTAAAAACAAAGGGTTTAGTAAACCAAAGAAAGAAAATACTAAAGTACATGAATCTAATAAGAACAACGTTTGTTTAAACTGTCTCTAGTTGGCAGATACTTTACACCCTGTCCACGTAGTGACCTTCACTCTAGTCAGGGGATGGGAGTCACACACCTAAGATAACCCCTGCTCACCCCCTTGGTAGCTTGGCACAAGCACTCAGGCTTATCTCAGAGGCAATGTGTAAATTATTTGTACACAGTAACACAGTGAAAACAGCAGCATTTAATTTACAGGTAGTGCCTCTTTACTAGGGACTTACAAGTAATTCAAATATGCCAGTTGGGTATAAGCCAACTATAACCTGTTTTAAGGAGAAAGTACAAGCCGTTTAGCACTGGTTGGCAGTGGTAAAGAGCGCAGATTCCTAAATCCAGCAAAAACACAGTCAGCAAAACAGGATGTTTGAAGACAAAAGGTCAGTGTAAAAATCACACGGAGGTTGCCCGGTCGATCACCTGCATGTTACGGGATATTGCTGTTAATGGATTAGTTGGTTTTATTGTGGTAGATGTTGGTGCAGCTTCCAACCCTGGTGGGATGTCTGTACCTTTTCCCCATTCTTAAGTCTAGTATGGACATTATGTGGGTTATTTCCCCATTGTGCACCATGATATCATTGTAACCAACCAAAATAGCTGAACTAAAATAACATAAACATTAACTAGCTGTTGCAAATTTGCACAGTGCAGTTCGTGCAGTTTCAATCAGATTATCAATATGGTCGAAATTGTGCAAGCCACAATCATTGAATTTTAGTGTACTATTCAACGCAGTCCTCATCTGTGCGGCGGGACTAACTGTGTGATGGGGTTCCAGGCTGCCACCCAATACCACCAACATAGATACATGCCCATCGGATTTCTGATTGCCAGCCAATCTGGTGCAAAATGTAAGCTGCTTAGGAGATCTCCAAACCAACAAACAGCTATTATACAGTGTCACAGTGAAAACATATGAATTGGCTGCTAATAGAATAGTTCTGTTCTTCACAAAAAATCTGTTGATCTGAGAGTCTTCTGGACATTGGTGCCTAAAAAAAGAGTAGTCATTGTCAGAAGTCAAATATTGGTCTTCTTTTCCTGTTACTGTCACGATTGTCTGCTTTCTTTGCACTATTTATTTATTTTTGGGGTCCTCCAGCTACCTTAACTATCTCTTGAAGGGGCTGTTTCATTATCTGTGATGCATCTTTATGGATTGGAAGGCCAAGCATCTCTTTTGTTTCACTCACATCATGGTGTTTGCCCTGTAAAGCTCAAGCGGAATAGGTAACCCCATCTGTATCGGATTTTCTCATTTCTAAGGTGTAGTTTCTGAATTTAACCAGTGTGTGAGAGGAGACTTCTGGAAATATTGGGATTATACAGCCCCTGAAGAATATGGATTCTTGTTTGCACGCAACAGATAGCATCCTTCTGATGGATACAACTACCTGTGGATTCCTCACCTAATGAATACTCCCATGGCGCCAGCATTCGACGGAAATCTTCTTCCTAGCTTCTGCACGTCGACGAGGACGTCACATTGGCCCACGAGACACCGTCAGACGTCATACAGGCAATAAGAGGTCCTCGCCGACGTCAGTTCCCTTTTTTCCGTGCATTCGAAACGGTTATCTTCGAGGGAGCTACTGTTACTTTCGTGGTTACAGTATATATTTTCTGCTGTGTGAATTTTCTCTGCGGTTATTATGTCTCAGAAGAAGTCGGGTTTCAAGCCCTGTCGGGAGTGTGGGGGCAAGATGTCCATTACTGACCCTCACTCCAACTGTTTATGGTGCTTAAGCTCCGATCACGAATGAATCCGAAAGCCCTAAAAGAACGAGAGGCTAAACTCTTCATAGCGAAGTCAAAAAGGAAGGAGAAAAGGCATCATAAGAAGTCCTCCTCGCCGAGGTCTCATCGGCGTCATCGAGACTCCTGGCGCCGTAGGGATTCACGGCGTCATTCCAGCAAGGAGTCTTGTTCGAGGTCGCCTTCGGCTCGGCGTCAAAAGACTTGGGAGGTCAGTCCCACGGTCACGCCACATCCGTCTACGCCGTTGCCTTCTCCGGCTTCGCCGACTTCGCCTGGACAGACTTCGTCAGTGATTGAAGTGACGCAGCCTCAGGTGTTTTCTCCGGCGTCGCAGACTTCGAGGCTGGCGTCGGGGTCGCCTTCCATCCAGGCACCCCAGTATCCGGTTTTTCCTGCCCCTGGAGCCGATAATACCGCATTTTTGAATGCGATGTATACCATCTTTCAGCAGATGGATCCAGGCGGTGCTCCACTTGGTCCTTCGGGGCCGTTGGCTTTTACCTTGGGTGCTCCGGCGCCGTTACGGCCGGCACCCTTTATGCCCTTTCTCCCTTTAGGGAATGTGGGCTCGGCGCCGGTGTCGACTCCGGTGTCCGCTCTGGTGGCTCCAGAGGTTTCGGCCCCGGAGGTTTCCATCCCGCCGACTTCGGGATTTCGGCCAGTGACTCCGGCAGGAACATCGGAGACTCCAAGACGTGATTCTCTTCGTCCGGCTCCTACCTCGGCGCCGAAGCTGCCTGTGGCGCCGGACATGGCGTCGGATGGATCCGGAGATCGGCGCCGATCATCGACTTCGGCGGATGCCATGTCGACGCCGCGTATCGAAGAAAGACTGCATTCTAGAAGACGTGCTCTCCGTCTTTTGGAGGAGCAAGAATACCAACGAGTCTTGGAGGAAGGAGAGATTGAGGACTCTGGTGAGGGTCTTCATGGTCTGGATACAGCCAGTGGGCTGGATACTTCCCCTGAGTGGGACCTGTCATCTCCAGGGGAGTATACGGAGGAGGCAGCTACCTTTCACGCTGTGGTAAGGAAGGCAGCTAACTTTCTGGAACTGCCTTTGCCGGTGGTGGAGGCAAAACAGAATTTGTTGACTGAAGTTCTACATCCGGCCTCTAATGCAGCGGAGCCTCTTTTACCATTCAATGAGGCTTTGCTTGATCCGGTGTTAGAGGTGTGGAAGAAGCCAGTATCTTCCTCGGCTGTTCATAGGGCTGTGGCCAGGAGGTATCGGGCTGCGCCATCTGACCCTGGCTTCCTGTCCAGACACCCTACGCCAGAGAGCTTGGTGGTCCAGGCCTCCTGTTCTTCTAGATCTGCGCCTGGATCCTTCCCGACAGTGCCGGGGGACAGAGACTCCAAGAAGTTGGATTCACAGTCCAAGAAGATATGCTCGTCCGGTAGTATGGCGTTGAAGTCCTCCAACGCGACTTGTATCTTGGGGAGGTACATCTATGCTCTAATGGACGACATTACATCATCATATACGGAGCTTCCCCAAGGACTTTTGAACATTGTTTCGGATGCCCAGGCTGCCGCAACTCAGATCATCCAAACTGGCTTGGATACGACTGACTCGGTGGCTAGGGCGATGGGCATGGCTGTGGTGGCAAGGAGGCAGGCTTGGCTCCGCAACTCAGGGTTCTCTGCGGATGTGTAGTCGACCATGTTGGACCTCCCGTTTGATGGGGACAAACTGTTTGGCGCCAAAGCGGATTCGGCCTTGGAAAGGTTTAAAGAAAGCAGGGCCACAGCCAGGTCACTAGGACTGCAAGCCCCTTCTTCTGCCTCCTCCAGATTTTTTAGGAGGTTTCGTGGATTTGGACGTGGCTCTTCCTCCTCTTCCTTTCGGGGGAGGTTCCAGCAACCTGCCTCTTCTCTCACCTTTAGATCAATTAGAGAGAGGGGCAGGGTCCGCACCAGCGGAGCCTCTCAGCAGCACTCTGCCTCTTCCTCGTCCTCTGGAGGGGTGCAGCAGGGGAAGCAGCCTTAGGCTTCCACCAATCCCCACTCACTCCTCTCCTGTAGGGGGAAGGTTACGACACTTTCTTCACAAGTGGCAGACTATTACATCGGACACTTGGGTTAGCAGCATTGTGGGGAAAGGCTACACCCTTCCCTTTCAGGAGTTTCCGCCCCACCCATCGTATTGTTCAAAAGAACATCTCCTGTTGCTAGAACAGGAAGTTCAAGTCCTCCTATTAAAGGGTGCAGTGGAGTTGGTCCCAGAGCAGGAAATGGGTCGAGGTTGTTACTCGAGATACTTCCTGATTCCCAAGAAGGATGGTCGGTTGAGACCAATTCTGGACCTGAGGATCTTGAATTGGTTCCTCAAGCAGGAGAAGTTCAAGATGCTGACCCTAGCTCAGGTGCTTTTGGCGTTGAACAATGGAGATTGGATGGTGTCTGTCGACTTGCAGGATGCTTTTTTTCATATCCCGATACTCAAGTCGCACAGGAAGTATCTCCGGTTTGTGGTGGGGTCGCAGCACTATCAGTTTGCAGTCCTCCCGTTCGGTCTTACTTCAGCACCCCGAGTCTTCACGAAGGTGATGTCGGTGGTTGCGGCAGAGCTCAGAAGGAAGGGGATAGCAGTATTCCCTTACTTGGACGACTGGTTGATCAAAGCCAAGTCCCCGGAGCTTGTGTCGCATCATCTGCAGTCAACAACCCAGTTGTTGTTCGACCTGGGCTTTTCGGTGAACGTGCCCAAATCTCACCTAGAGCCCTCTCAACGCCTCCTGTTCATAGGGGCAGTACTGGATACAACATTGGATCGAGCCTTTCCTCCGCCTCAGCGGATTCAAGATATTCAGGAGTTGGTTCCAATGTTTCGAAACGGAGCGGTCGTTCCAGTCCTCAAGGTACTTCGTCTGCTCGGTTTGTTTGCCTCCTGCATACTGTTGGTCACGCATGCTCGCTGGCACATGAGGGCTCTTCAGTGGTGCCTCCGAAGGCAGTGGTCTCAACACAGAGGAGATCTCGAGGGTTCTGTCAAGATCTCCAGAGATGCTGCTGCGGACTTGAAGTGGTGGATTGCGGACGACAATCTTTCCCAAGGAAGGCCGTTCACGCAGTCACCACCAGTGACCACGGTCATAACGGATGCTTCCACTCTAGGGTGGGGAGCTCATCTGGGGGATCTGGAGATCAAAGGGCTTTGGTCTCCAGAGGAACAGATTTTTCATATCAATCTGTTGGAGTTGCGGGCTGTACGTCTGGCTCTCAAGGCCTTCCTCCCTTCCCTTTGCGGTCAGTCGGTTCAGGTCCTGACGGACAATACTACCGCGATGTGGTATATAAACAAACAGGGAGGAGTGGGGTCGTACCTTCTCTGCAGAGAAGCTCTTCGACTATGGTCCTGGGCAAAGGACCATCAGATTTGCTTGGTAGCGAATCATCTGGCCGGAGTCTTGAATGTGCGTGCGGACAGTCTCAGTCGCCATTTCTCGGCCGACCACGAGTGGCGTCTCCATCCAGATCAAGTTCGGTTGATCTTCCAGATGTGGGGGTTTCCTCGAATAGATCTGTTTGCCACTCGGGAGAACGCACATTGTCCGTTATACTGCAGTCTCCAGTATCCGGTGCAGGGGGCTTTGGGGGACGCGTTTCAGAGAAGCTGGTGCGACCAGTTGCTTTACGCGTTTCCACCCATACCCTTGATTCCTCGAGTATTGTGGAAGATTCGCCAAGACCGGGCCCTAGTAATTTTAATAGCTCCGGATTGGCCAAGGAGGGTGTGGTATTCCGATCTTTTCCAACTCTCAATGTGCCCTCCGCTCCGTCTCCCTCTCAGGGCAGACCTCCTCTCGCAGTCACAGGGGCAGGTTTTACACCCCAACCTCCAGAGCCTGCACCTTCATGCCTGGAGATTGAACGGGGCAACCTGAGTTCCTTCTCTCTCCCGCCTGATGTAGTGGATGTTATCTTAGCGGCCAAGCGACACTCCACTAAGTCTATCTATGCTAATAGGTGGTCTAAATTTGTGGTATGGTGTGGAGAGAGACAGATTGATCCCTTACGTGCTCATTTGTCAGATGTTTTATCTTTTGCATTGTCTCTAGCGCAGAAAGGTTGTGCAGTGGCTACTATTAAAGGTTACTTGTCTGCCTTGTCAGCCTTCATTTGTCTGCCAGACCAACCATCACTGTTTAAGTCTCCTATTGTTCTTAGATTCTTGAAGGGTCTTCTAAATAAATATCCTCCAAAACCATTCGTTATGCCACAATGGGATTTGTCCTTGGTCCTGACTTTCCTTATGGGGTCCCCTTTTGAGCCTATGCATTCTTGCCCCTTAAGGTACTTAGTTATTAAAACAGTTTTTCTGGTGGCCATAACATCTGCAAGGAGAGTGAGTGAGTTGCAGGCTTTATCAGTAAAACCCCCTTATACAACTTTTTATGCGGATAAGGTGGTGTTGAGGACCAAGGCTGCTTTCCTTCCGAAGGTTGTTTCACCCTTCCATTTGGCCCAGACAATCACTTTGTCCACGTTCTATCCTCCGCCTCATCCTTCAAAGGAGGAAGAAAGACTACATCGCTTGGACCCAAAGAGGGCGTTATGCTTCTACATTGACAGAATGAAGGATTTCAGGCTGGAGGACCAGCTGTTTATCGGATACGTGGGCAAGAGGAGAGGAAAGGCAGTCCACAAGAGAACACTCTCCAGGTGGGTTGTTCTTTGCATTAAAATCTGTTACTCTTTAGCAAAGAAGGATCCTCCTGATGGTATAAGAGCTCATTCCACCAGAGCTAAGTTGGCCTCCTCTGCCTTGGCTAGGGGTGTTCCTGTGGTCGACATCTGCAAGGCCGCAACTTGGTCGTCCCTTCACACTTTTGCGAAGCATTACTGCTTGGACTCTGAGGTCAGAAGGGACGGCCATTTTGCACGGTCAGTGCTGCAGGATTTCTTGGTTTGACCATACAGGCACCCACCACCGGGCGCGGTACTGCTTGGGGACTCTATTCATTAGGTGAGGAATCCACAGGTAGTTGTATCCATCAGAAGAACGAGTTACTTACCTTCGGTAACGACTTTTCTGGTGGATACATTAGCTACCTGTGGATTCCTCACGGTCCCACCCGCCTCCCCGTTGCCATTTTGGTCTCACCAAGTAATCCTTGGGTGTGCTCCTCTTGGTCTTTAGGACTACAATAGATTTTGCATATATGGATACTTGTTTATGTATATATTTCTTTGTGTATATACATATTTGGTATATATTAATGTTTTGTTTAAAAAAAAATAAAAAAAAGAAGAGAAACAAAAGTTATATTAAACCTATAGCCATTTTATTGAAATGTTGTGTATTTTGCAATTTTATGAGATGTTGCCTTGATCTTTCATTGCATAAAGTTATTGTTCTCATGCACGTAAAAAAATATTGGTACTGACGTCGGCACGTCGGCGAGGACCTCTTATTGCCTGTATGACGTCTGACGGCGTCGCGTGGGTCAATGTGACGTCCGCGTCGACGTGCAGAAGCTAGGAAGAAGATTTCCGTCGAATGCTGGCGCCATGGGAGTATTCATTAGGTGAGGAATCCACAGGTAGCTAATGTATCCACCAGAAAAGTCGTTACCGAAGGTAAGTAACTCGTTCTTTTGTCACGTAGGCTCTCATTATTCTAATGAGACTACTGGATTTTGAGTGGCAGAATCGCCTGCGGTGTGGGAGACTGAGTCTTAACCCACTACAGGTGGGTGTCACCTGTCGCCCTTAATCCTGGTTTTGCTCTGGCTAACTAGCAATGCATCATCTCTAACGAAGGGCAAGGTTGATTAGGCAGTCAAGCGCATGATATAGTTGATTTCTCTGGGAAATCGTGGTCACTCAGGTCTCATCCGTTTCTCTCAGCTACATTGGTCTCACATACACAGTGACAAACAGAGGCAGTATATGTTTCAATAAGGTTTTAATGAAGCGACTGCATCTGAGATGGCAAAGCATGTACTGCAATACTCAGGACAATACAACATGACAAGATTAGAATTATGCCAAGGAGAGCATAGAAATAACGCTACCATATTGTCACTAGAGTCAATAGACTAATTCCTACCTAGGCTATAATAGAGCACAGCATGTTAATTCTGCCCTTCAGGTTCCCCAGGGAAGCCATCATCCCCCATACTAGAGCAAAGGCCTGAAGTCTGCATAAGCAGCTGTAGCGAAGCATTCAGCAATCGGCGTACAGTCGTGGTTCTCTGGCTGGAATCTCCCTCTAACATGTAAGGGACGAGGAAGTGTTTTTATAATAAAACAGTTGATGTTCTAAGAAAATTTCCCTACGTAAGGATGTGTGTTTTTCTATCAATACCAGAGACAAAACTTTTGCGACTTTCACCGGCTACCTATCTTACTTCAGCCTTGAAAGAAGCACAGAGTGAACAAGAATGTTGAATATACCTATGTGTGTGATATTAGTAGAAGGTCTTTTCTCTCGACTTCTGGTGATGATTGAAAAGAGCTTGTATATGGCCTCGAAGTCTGTATTGTTAATGTCATTGCCGATGATCCTGAGCCTGATGTTGTTTCTTCAGGAACAATTTTGCATATTGTCGATCCTGTCTTGTATATGCTTTTGTTTCAGCTAGACGGCATCCCGTTTTGTGCTGGCTTATCTCTTTTCTGTGAGTGTTCTGCATTGTTGTTCTATAAATAATCCACTCTTGTTTCTGCTTGCTGGAGCAAGTGATCTAGGTCAGAGAGGGCTTTATTGAAGTCTTGGCACACAATCGCAGTGTCTTTTCAGTATTCAGCCAGTAGTGTTTATATATTTCCTGTTGTAGCAGGTGCCTCAAGATCGGCGCCATTGTACTCCTATGCTTTGTGTGACAGGCAGGGTAACCGTGCCATCTGATGGGTGGGTTTTCTCAGCCATTTGCCAGTGAAGTATTTCTTTCATAGACGTATTCTTGGTGGCTTCCGGTTTACTGGATGACAGTTTCTCAGGTTTGTTGAGGATTATGCCTTTGGAATAAGTAGTAGACTCGTCATGTTTGTGCAGCAACTTGACTGAATGATTGCCTGGTGCTTTGTTACCAGCACTTATGGGAGAAGCAACAATTTCGTTTGAGGGCCTATATCCCAAGTTTTCAGTTAGTTATTATCATCCAAAATGCCATGATTATGACCCTCTGATACTTTAAAGCATTTACTTTACCCTTTTCTTTTCGGAATACCTGCCTTAGTCTGATTGAGGGTCCCGGATCTCTGTGAATCCTGCAGCTGGCTTTTCTGTCACAATCTTTGATATTTAATTCAATAATTCAATGTGAGCAGGACTGCCGCCGAAACCAGGGACTACATGATCCTCAACTTTGGCTACCCCAGCATCAACCTTCAAATATGTTGCTGCTAGCTCCAGCAGCTCATACTGTGACTGTGGCAGCCATCTTGGATACCACCAGCCATGTCCCGAAATTCCACTTGGTTGCCTGCTTAACTACGACCACAGTCCAACTTTCAATAGCATACAGGTGGGTTTCTGAGGTTGGGGGGGGGGTGGTTGTGGCGAGCATGTTGCTGGTGGGGGTGGGGTGGGGAGGAGGCATGGTAAAGGAGTGTGGGTACTAGGCCAGGCTTATTAGTTCAGGGAGTCCATGTCTTTGTCGGTCCCTGCCCTAGCCACAACCTCCTCATACTGGTTAATTGACATTATTTGCAATGGTGAAATTTTTTTTATTTTTTATTTACATTTTTTTTATTGCAGATATATGCCTTTTTTCTTCTTCTCTGTTTTTGTAGCGTATGCTTCACGTTCTTCCAGATCTTTGTCTTGCCAGTCCTTGCTTCTTAATTGCCATACCTAATTTCTACCCCTATTATTTTAGGATTTTACTATCAGCATTAATGGATCACCTCTTATTGTCCCTCCAGGTGGCCTGTAGTCAGCAGTCTAAAATTCCTGGCCAGTACTTACCCACCTTAGTAGCTCAGCAAGAAACATATTAATCATCAAAGATATCTCCATTTCCCAATATGAGAGTCAACTTAATCTCACACGATGTGAGCCACTTTGAGTGTTCTCAAAAATATCTATTTGCTTTTGAAGATCAATGAGAGGGTGCACAGCACACTACCAGAATTCATATGAGTCCCCGAAATGGCCTCTGTTGTAGTGTGAAAATGTTTGAGGAAGCCAACTCTCTCAACCTTTGTACTCTTTTTCAATCATCCTGAACGTCTGTGTCATCATCTCCATCTTGGCCTCTGCAGATTTACTTAAGAAGCATACACTACCTGTTTTGTAAGTAAGATCAGCATATGTAGAGTTGATAATACAAACAGCATCTTATCCCCTTTCAAGAGCTCCTTCTCATCCATAGGATCATCTTATGTCACGTCCCTAGGGTTGTCTCAATCTGCAGGTGGTGAAGGCTTGAAAAAAAACACATCATTACCTTCCCCTTCTTCTTGTGCTTCTGTGCCATCATTACAATAGGGCTACTTTTGCCCCTGAGAAAACAAGCCAGCTACTAAAGCAAAAACTCCTTCACCTATAATGTTGACCCACTCATAGAGACCAACATGTGTACACATGACCTCTACCTTTCAGGAATCTACATGTTAAAATGGGTCCACCTTCCATGATCCAAACCTGCCACAACAGAGAACCCCGAAAGGCAGCTGGCCGGCCATCAAGATGGAGCTGCACACTGGAGCTTAAAATAGCAGGGCCATCTTCAAAGTCGAGTGAAATGCACTGCTAGCTGCTACCTGCAATGCACAGAGACAGCTGTCTCTCTCTTCTGAGCGAGAAGCAGGACAGCTGTTTATGGCAGCACTTGCCCATCTATTTGTTGTTGGGGGAGAAGCTCATTGCCTCTCACCTTTGATTTCTGAATTGTTTTCTGGCAAGGGATAATCTGCCACATTTTTTAGTGTGATCAGATTCTTATAGAATGAAAGCTAATGTAGCAGAGGAAGATGTTTGTGGGGAGGGGAGTGTAGGTGGAAAATATATTACAACCCGCTCCCAAGTAGCTAGCACTTCCAAAGCTGTGTCCTCTGCCATAGATGACCCATGTGGAATTTGAATTTGGCACTGCTCCACTCCTCCCCCATACAAGCAAACAAAAACACACACACACGCACAACTCAATAAACATAATTGTGATTACGAAATGCCAGTCGCCACGAACCACTCTATAAGTTTCCGATATGAAATCCGTTATTAGTAATCACTGTTACAGGTTATCAAACTCCTAAATTATTCTCAAATAATTATCCTTGGCCACCAGCAGTGTTTGTAGTTTCTTGACTTGAAACGTCCACTCATGGACTTATGGACAGTGTCGTTTGGGCAGTAGAAGTCTGATTTGATGTAGTTTGTTGCTATCAGCAGCCATACACGTTTGGCATAATGTTTTGGAATATGAATTCTAACTGCTTGGAAAGTACATTTAGTTCACAATGACTGTATGTGTGCTTAGTAAAATAGAAACAAATACATGCATTTGGAAGCTATGCATTGGTACCAGGATCAGTATAGGAACTGTCAAATTATAATATCCAAGAGCAGACGTGTCAAATGGACAGGGGACATGCCATCAATGACACTGATAAAGATGCACGAGGATGGTTATTTTACCATGATCGTGCAACTTTGAGCCAGCCCTGCACAACCCCATAATAGTTGCAAAAGCGCACCAGCCAAATGACAAGTACGCACAAATTGTTCGTGCTATACTTCATTACAAATTAGGAGTGCATTTGTTTCAGCGAACATCTACAGGCTGTAAACTGTTGAAAGCACTTTACTTGTCAAAGGCAGAGATACGGTCAATAAGTGAGTAGCTGGTTCTGAGAGCGGTAGTAAACTGTTCAACATTGTAACATACAAAACAAAATAATAGTGGAGCACACTAAAACTCAAATGCTATGCATCAAGTTGTTAAACTGGTATTTAGTATGACCATATGAGTAATTCAATTGAGAAATAGGTAAAAAAATATAAACTCTTAGACATCAGGGAGGTATATCATTTTGTTCCTTTTGTTTACCAAATCCATTTACAAAAATACTCTTTACAAATATTCGCATCCGTATCTTGCTCGAATAGTAATTGGATGTCTTGCTCCTTCTAAATTGGAGCTGGCACGGTAAGCATAGGTGTGTTAATGTGTGCCGTACGTGATTATTTTGGACATTACCTCCACCGATTAAAATACGAGCAAGATAAACATCTATAATTGTCAATACCGCACTTTTTAATTAGGTAGATATTTATAAGTGGTGTTTACATGCATATACGGCTTCAGACTCGTGATTTGGGCTATTCAAATATACCAAACTAAACTATATGTTATGGCATGGTCTGGTTGGATATTTTCTGAAAGGATATGCTACAATTGAGTTTCAGTGTGCTCCACTATTATTTTGTTTTATATTAACTGGTTTGGGTTATCAGATTCCAGCCTACACATCATGGAAACAGATGTGTTATAGTGTTAGAGCACCTCACATGTGTACCAATGATCCGGGAAAATTGGAGGGATGTGAAGCTAAATGAAGTAATTGTTGCCTTCATTTTTTTTAAACATTGTAATGTAGTCCGTGTCCTTTAAATGAGTGCGTTTTCATCTGTTTCCTAAATTTGAGCAAGTTTGAGGTGACCCTCATAGATACAGGCATAATGTTCCACATCCTGGACTCTTAAATGAAGAAGGTCTATTTGCTTTCTTTTACTTTTTGGAGTACTTCTCCAGTGGGAGAATGTCCTGTCTTCAAGTGTTCTGAGAACTACAGGAAATGGTGAGCTTGTCAGCCAGGTTAGCAGGGGTGCAGGTTTTGATGACTCGATTGAGATGGTGCAGGCTGGCAGTGGGAGCCAGTGAAGTTCCATCCCAGTGGGGAATACAAGAATATTTCTTCAGGCGCTCATTAACACTGTGACAGGGCCCATTTAAACATGTATACTCACCAGCAAGCTCTTGTATCTATTTCTACTTGAAAGTCTGAAGTTTAGACATGCACAAAACCTGTGAGCCTCATCTCTATCTCCTATCTAGACTGACATATCTTGATTTTTTATATTATGGTCACTGCCATGTTAAAATAGACACTTAGGGGGCTAAAATGTCAGTTTGAGAATTGAGCTGACGCGTTCATTGCCGTACTTATTTTGTGTCAAATGGATTTAAGTGCCACCAAACTTATGAACATGAGATCAAAATCAGCTGTTGAATGCTAAAAAAAAAAAAAACACAACTTGACCATAGTTTGGAGAGGCTTTCAAATGTAACTATCAGGCCAGAGGTCATGCTGGTTTACTGCAAACCAGCCCCAACCAGGGTTTGCTCCGGTGCTCTGAGAGCAGTGCAGAGAAGTGGCCTTTAGCACAGCATTGCTTATCATTCCTGGGAAAGTACTGTGATCAGAGAATAGATGAACAGCTATTTCTCGCTAAGATAGGTATAGTGTGTGATCAGTCTTAAGGAACTTGATTTATAGGCTTGCTATTTTCTGCTGTCGCTAAAATTCAGCATATCATTTAGAAGTAGCAATAGGGTGTAAAATGCTTAAAAAGTACTAACCATGCTAGGACTGTTTATATTGTATTCGCTGGTCATGTAATGCACTGCTGAATTTACTTTTTCATTCTGTGTGGTTGATGTTCATATTTTATGCATTAGACTTGGGGTTTTAGGAAAAAAAATCTTACATTTTGCCTTGTTTTTCTTAGTGCTATTTTGTATGTTTTATCCATTCATTAAAGTGGGCTTGGAGTCCTGCTGTGTCCCTGACTTATCTAGAGGGATTATTTGTGACCCGAAAAAAACACCCACACATTTTTGCTTGGAGGGTGGCTTTGTGTTGAGGAAGGGGACAGATCTTGACAGATTGCTGTAGCATGCCCTTAAAGGTGAACCAGTTTGACGTCAGGGAGACTGTAGAGTAGAGTATTGCCACTATCCAGGTGCAAAAGTACGAGGTCTTGAGCTGCGATTATAAAGTCATTTTTCTGGGAGGAACAGCTTCAATCTCTTTAGGAGAAGCTGATACAAGACAGTCTTGTGTTATTGCCGATGAGTTACGTAAGAGGGAGGTTGTTGACTACAGTGAGTTCTAATGACTTGGTGTTGGGTGAAAGTTTGAGTTCCAAACCATCCAGGTCAGTGTTATTCAGCTAAGATTAGACAGTCACAAGGGGCCTGAGCTTGAGGTCGATGCTGGACACCCAGGTGTATACAAGATGCAGAGGGTGATTAAGGTGCCAGATGTCAGGAGTACAGTAGACTTTCAAGTATAGTTGTGGGACATCAGAATATAGGTGGATTTGTATGCTGTTATTGGTGAGTAACACATCAAGAGACTCAATGTTGCGGGTGAAAATGACAGTGGATGGAAAATGGAAAACGGAAAACTGAGACATCAATAGGTCATATGGAGCTTCTGGCACCTGGAGATGCCCCTTTGAATGAACTGGTGGTGGGTAGTGGGGTGAGGAGAAATATTGAAGAAAGTTTCCAGTGGATTCCATTCAAGACTTCAGGATGTGGTTGAAGGTTGGAGGTTCAACAATGTCAGAGGCGACTGAGTTGTGCAGCAGCATCAGGAGGCATGGGTCAGGTTTATTTGTGGTCACAAGGACTTAGTCTGCAATTTGTAAGATAGCTGGCCCTGTGCTGCAGCTTGATCTGAAGCCGACGTATAGTTGTTCTGGAGATAATTGGTGTTGATTTGATCTTAGAGTTGTTCCTAGACTGTGTTTTTCATGATCCTGCTGAGAAACACAGTAAGTGATGGGCCAGTAGTTGCAGGTGGATGGATCTGCCCTATCTTGAGGACATCTGGAAAGATGCCCTGACTGAGGAAGGAGTGAACAGTAGTGATCTGGCATGAAAGACATTCCTCCAGGAGGATTTGATGAAGAGGGTAAGAGGGTAAGACATAATTTTCATATAACAAGTGTTTATGTGCTAGATAGCCCTTTTTTTCCTTAGTGCCTGGAATTCATAGATTTTAGTTTGAAATTCAGAATTAGTGAAAAATATTGAATCACAAATTGTGAATCACAAATTAAGATATACTAACAAATACCTGTGTGAAATCGCTTTTTGGAAGGGTTCTCCTTTCTTTAAATTCTGAAACTCCGGTTTGCGAATTAGATTGTGTTGCAGATTGTTTATGTTGCACTGGCAGCAACTACTGATATCACAGCCCTGAAGTAGACTACCATTTGCTGAGAGGGCCCAGGAGAGAGGATAGGAGAGGATTAGGCGTACCTCTCAATCCAAGGATATCATGAGGTGCCAGGACACTCAAAGGAAGGAAGGTTCCAGAAAGGCAAAGCATAACTTCTTAGAAAAGAAACCTGAACTTATGGTTGAAAAATGTGTTTCCATGATGATGAGTTATTTGCAAAATCTTCCCTGACTGTTTCTGAGGCTAATCAACATAAAATGTGGCTAAATATATAGAAAAGAATCAGTCCTCTTTGTGTCACTAATTTCGCAAGAGATGGTGTGAGCTTTGTCCCTGAACAAAAGGATAGTTATCAAAATGACAGAATGAATCTGCAGGCGCTGGTGAAAGTCATTCATCCAAACCACCTGCAACTGCCATCGAGGAATTCCTAGAATCGACCCTCCAAACTGAATCTGTATCGGGAGGAAGCAGCGTTAATACACAATACCACCAAGTATGCTAATAGACATATTGCCAATCTCCAAAAAAACGGGTCATGTAGTTGTAGAAATTAAAAGGAAATTCAAAAAACATAATATGTTTAAGAAATAAAAACATTTTATAAAGTGTGTAAGATTACCCTATAGAAAGATTTGAAAACATGCATAATGATCTTTCACTCCAGAACATTTGATGAAACTGTAGAAATGAATTATGAGAGTTGTAGCAAAAAAAAAAAAAAAATATGCAGTATAAAAGTATTGTTTAAATTGTTCACTTTCTCTTATCTATTTGAGTAAGTCTTGTTTACAACGGCCCGGTGAATGTAGTCACTTAAATGTCCCTAAGTCAAGATGGCACAGCTTCAGCAATCTGCCTTGATTCTCACCATGTGGCACACCAGTAATTACATAATAGAATGTTTAAATTTAGTATTAATTGTCTGTTCCCTGTGTTGTGCATTATTTCCTAAAACAGCCACATATGTGCTTGATGATTCTGTTTTGGTACTTTGCATCACAGGCTAGTGCTAGTTGTGCTATACGATTGTGATCGGGCACTGACGTTTTCTCTCCTGACTATTGATTAGTGTCAAACTTGTTGCCCTTGGCTTGCAAACTTGGAGCTACATTATAGAAAGCCTGCTGTAAGTAAGTGGGTTATTAGCAACGGTGGGCAGTTGCCCACTTCAAGGAATAATAAAAAAAACTTGTCAGGGTGAATCTTAATGTCACTAAATGACCCCTTGGTAACCATGGCTCAAGCAGACATGCTTACATTAGGACAATGGGTGAAATATTTCTATAGTACCAAGACAAAATATCAAGTCAAAGCACCAAACATAAAAATCCCAATGTTTATTAGTAAATTAGAGTAAAATGTAATAAACAAAATGACAAGAAACCAATACGAAGATTAGAACATATGAGTTTTTTAAATTTAAGTAAAAATAGTGCCAATAGCAGTAGGTGCCAGTGATAGTCCTTGGAAGCGGTATGGTGAGATCTAAGCTCGATTTCAGGATGAACTTGATGGCGCACACATGCTGAATACACAAAGTGGGTTCATCCTGGTTAAAGATTTTACGTTCTTACTGCTTGACCTAGTCTTTCTCAAGAAACTCAAAATCCTCCAGCTGAGCAAGACTGAAAGTGAATCAAAATTGGACAGTATACACAAAAGCTGATTAATATGGGCACACTCAGTTGGGTCGTGACCCTGACACCATAAATATTTTCATGGAAAATCTAATAAGTTGATGGAACTATGGGGGATTCCTCCTTTACGGAAGAAGTAGTCTCACACACTTAATGTGTCATGCTTCATTATAGACCACCCCTCCCCAACCTTCTAATTGGAATAGGTGCTAGTTTTCCATGTATGTAGGGGTACATAGCCCTGAAGAATGCCCAAGGCCTGTACAGGCTCAGAGTGAGGGCAGAAACATTTTGGCTGTTGCAATGACTGGCTGACCGCCGACCTATGTTTTTAATCATACCAACAGACACCCTTAATAAAGGTGAAAACTACAGGTAGTTCGCTAGTTTTTTTCTTTTTTTTTTTTTTTACTGATCCGGATCCCAGTATTATCCAGTAAGCTTTATCTAAGAACTTACTCTGGTATGTCTGAACCAAGAGGTTGAGTCCCCGGGCTTGGCACTATCCTACCAGGGTGGAGAGAGGTGGTCTTTTATGAACCATGACACAATTAAGTGTGTGAGACCACATCTTCCGTAAAGGAAAAATCCCACAAAATTCCATTGACATATTCGATGTTCCTTGAAATTATTTATGGTGTTAGGTTCACGACCCAACTGAGTGTGCTTATATTAATCACCTCTCCACACCTTTTGTGTGCACTGTCCAGTTTTGGGAAGACATGTGGAGAGATATGTAACTCATCTCTTTGTGTTTCACGCATCAAAATTAGACCCCTTTTCCTTAAGGTCGTCCCCCTAACGGCTCCAGAAGTCTTGAAAAAGTCTGAAAAATATTTTACGTCATAACTTTCTGAAGAAGCTCCATTGGAGCATTTTAAGGCCTCAGGAACTGTAATTGAGAACCAGCACTCGCTTGAGCAGGAACAATGTGCAGCCCACGTCAATTTGGAACTGGGCACTTCAGGAAAAACGCCTCTTGCAGCTTATGTCCTTGTAGCCACACCGGTCGAACAACTGACCCTTGAAGTCCTCTTCTTTTTCCTGTATACAAAAGGGAAGGGAGCAGACTCGGCTGTTTTATAGACAGAAGGTCCAGTCCTCTTCTGCAGGTCCAGAAAGTGTTGTGAAGAGAGTTCCTCGTGGTGGCACATTTATGATTGACACTAGCCAATGGATGAGGTGACTCCTGAACTCCCTAACCAATGGGGAAAACAGGATCCTAGGGGCAACCCTTCCCACTTTTTGAGCAGTTCCTTTTTGCCCTACTGCAAACAATTCCACAGTACCCCTTACTCTTAAAATGTAGAAGGAGAAATTATTTTCCTCTTGTACAGAGCACTTGTGTCCACCCAGATTTGAAAATAAGCACCACCCCCCTAATGTTCACTCTAAACCAGTTATTGAGTATTGTTTCTCCAACTGGATTAGGAGCCAACCTGGCTAGTGAGAGCCTTTAGGACAACGTCTTTCTTTTCTTTGGGCCTCATCTCTGTGCCTTAGACATTAATGGAGTTCCTTGGTCCAAGCTCACCATCTTTCCTGGGCTGATGATGATCATATACCCCATACCCAGTCCATTCTGTCTCCAGTCCATTGGTCTGCTCTGTGAGCAGTTTTTACATATTAAGGTCAAGCACCTACTGGGTAGCTGTTAGCAGTCTAATGCAAATTAGCCACCATGAGCTTCAGGCAGTAAAATGGTACTTTTCTACAAGTTATTTCTCTTGAAGGTTTTTTAAAAATCCAACTTCGCCATTGAATAGAATTTGAATAGAATTTGACTAAAAATGAAAACATTGTCTGACTATTTTCTGTTAAAAGTAAAAAAAAAAAAAGACTTTATAACCTGTACTTTGACATTCTCTAGGACTCAGCTGCAGCCATGCCAGTGAATATAGCTTTTTAGGTTAGTCACTGGCGGAACATGCCAACTTTGATTTCTCATATGTTCCACTTTTAAATATCAGACACCCTACCTTGTGGACGACAGGGTGTACTTCAGGGTGACTTATTAACATATTAAAGTATGGTTTCCGGCTTGTCAAAAAAAGTTATTTTTACAGTTTTGATAGTAGGTTATGAGGCTGCTGCACTCAGGCTACATACTGTGGGCCTAAACATATGTTTTTCAGCTCCACTCTATAGATGGCAATATAGGTGATGCAGTCCACAGGTGGCATTTAACTTTCAGGCGTGGGTGTATTGTTTACTCCATATAATAGGGACTTGTAAGCAAATTATATATGTCTTCCACGGATAAGCTGATTTAACCATATTAAATTGGGACGGCAGGCACTTTACTCCTGTTTAGCAAGGGTAAAAGTGCACAGAGTTCTAAGTACAGAAAATAGGGCGGGCCACTGAAATGAGTTGATTGTGTGGCTGTGGTGGCTTTTGCATAGTTATAGCCCATCAATCGCTGCATAATCTGCAGATTTTAACCAAAATAAATTGTTTCTAGCTCAGATGGTTCAAAAGTTACTACAAACCCAGCAACACTTGTTGCCACGCAGTGGAAGGTCATTTGTAAAGACTGCCTAGTCACAATTCTGTTGCCATATTAGGGTGTTAGATAGGTACTAATGAAGTGCAACCAAATTCCAGACAGTGTGTTAACAAGTGTAGAAATTACCAAAGAAAGGAGTAACACTGTCACAAAATGTGCCACATTATGCCGCATAGAATGCCTTTTCTTGATGCATAATTTAGACAATCCTGTCGCATAATTAAGCCCTCCCCGGCTGCATACTTTGAGTGGCCCTGAGTATAAAGTCTAGAAAAAGGTGAAAAATCTGGGGTGAACATGCAGAATAGGCGGACTGCCTACAGGCTCACTGTCCCTGTTTACACTCTGGCGCACCTATAAGGTAGGTGCACCACACACAAACAGGGTCAGTGTGCTCCATTACATTTAATGCATGGCTCCCAGGGGACGTACATTAGAGAGAAGCGGAGCAACTGTTTTTAACAGCCACTACATCTTTCACAGTGCAGACAGCACCCAATCTGCCACACACAGGGGACTGGGATATCCCATCCCATTGAGTGCAGTGAGTGACTACACCCGTCTGTAGAGGGATGTTGGGGCTCAGAGGTCCCCTTTTACGACATTTAAGAAAGCGCCTTGGGACGATGCACTATATGCCACCTCTTGTGACTGCGTGCTTCATGAGAATCTCTTTGTCGCTGCAGCCATGTCCATAATACCGCATTAGTGCAGCAGCAAACTGTTTTCTTCATTTTCATGAGGCCACGTCCTTATGCAAATGAGGGAGAACCAGCACCATTGCTTAATTTGAGCCAGTGGTTGCTGGTGGGGGTCCATCAGCACTTATTTTTTTGTGACCGGCACTTAATTTTCCTCATCAGACATTCACTGCGAACAAGAGAGTTAAAAATGAACATGGACAAAAGGAGGAAGAGAAAGACTGGAAAACCGTTGCAAAGGGAAAATGCAGGAACGGCACGAGTGAGGTCAAGTGGCCTGGGGTGCTTGGTGATAGAAAAGCCATGAGGTTGAAAGTACGCAGGGATGGTATTCAGTGTGCAGACATTTAAAAGAACTGGCTGCGGGTTTCTGAGCAGAGACTGGGGCACCAGCACTCATTCTATAACAGATTAAGCACTGACCAGCACTTTATGTGCACTGGCACTGTCTGTACTGCATAAGGGGCTGCCCAAGTGTCTGAGAGGTCCCTTCTGGGATAGCAAAGTGCTCCAAGGATGCTGAAAGTGGGCACATATGCCTTTTGTACCCCGAGGGCACCTTAGGTAAATACAGTCCCTGGTATAGTTTTGGAGTGGTAAAACCAAAAAAGTTATGAGGATTGCTTGAAATATTCTTAATCACCAACATTACTTGGGGCTGCATTCCAGTCCATTGTTATAATTTACCGACTCAGCCATTCTAGAAAAATACACAACGGAATTGCACCTTGTGAGTGAGCCTCACTACCCACTTATTTCCATTCACCTACTCAACCACTGCCTTTGGTCGCCTACCCATTCACACAACTCTTATACACAGACACCCACATTTTCTCAGCCACTCAGTCAAGCCCTGCAAACACTTATTCAAACAAACACACATTGCCTCACCCATTCAGTATCCAGCAGTTTCAGTGATAAAAGCTACGCTTTTATTTGAGCTGCAGATTACATGTTTAATATGACATATCACGTCATTAGTCTGCAGAAGAAACAAAATGAGCATAACTAGCCATGATAAATTACTGGAACCATCACTGCCTTTGAGAGACAAAATCACCTACAGAGGCAGTGAAGGGAAGGGAGAGGAGAGCTGAGAGAACAGATTTATTTCTTATTGTCTGTAAAAAAGATAGAGTTCCAACTTACTTGTGTGCAGGGTTGTCTTTGGCATATTTATGACTTGAGGTCTTCAGGTCACACTCCTGTCTCCCAGAGAGCCCTGGAGGGAGTTATTTATTGTATTTATTCCATTTCTCTGCCACAGACTGCTTGTAATGCAGGAAAAGGGGATTTTGATTGCACAATGCCACATTCTTTTAATAAAATGTGACCTCTGGTACATAACATGCTAGAGTGGGGTGTGGTCATTAAGGCCTTCTGATCACACCCCACCATTTGAATATATGAGAAAGGGTGAATAATAATATCGGAGTGGCATTACGTTTTTAGAAACCCGGGCTGAACAAAAAACGCTCCAGGCTGTTTACTATCAGGGCTTCTGGTGGAGGAGGAGATAAGCCAGGGACATCACTGCGTTCTGAGAAAACGTAAGGGCTTTGCGTGGGCAAGCCCTGTCGGCCCTACTGTGCAGCTTTCAGCCACATACTCACACAGGTGCAGTGGGGCTTTTGAAAGTGCACAACTTTCACTCGGAAAATGCTGTGCAGAAAATGTTTTACTTTCATCATGTAATTAAATATATGCTTCACTGGAGAGGCCAGAAAAGGCTAGGGGCGCAGCCCCTTAGCCCTTGAACACCAGCTGCCCCTGGCAAAGACCAGTCCTATGCATATCAATCTTGATTTGTTCCAATAGGACAAAGTCAACTCGATCTCCAAGGCCAGGTCTTCTCCAGAAAGGAACATCTGCATCCCTAGTCTTGTCACTGCCTTTTTGGCTTCATCAATGGGTTGTAGCTTTAATCCAGTGGCACAGTGAGCAAGGGACCCAAATTATTCTTGGTCCTGCTCCAATGGGAACAGTCCATCCGAGCTGCTAGGCAGATCGCACATTGTATTAGCCCCAAAGGGAGTTTTCCAGAAGGAGGGCATGATTGAAGCCATTGCCTAGGTTTACATGTAATCTGGTAACCTTATGGGGAGCGGGCACTGTTGTGGTGTGGCATTTGGGCACCAAGGGGTAGTAAGTGAGAGAGAGGCCCATTCCCAGACCCTAAAGGCAGTACTTTAAAAGTCCCTGCTGATGTCGGGAAAAGACCAATTATCACTCGGGGAGAATTATTTGGGTCAGAGTGAAAAATATGTCCTTGGTTATCTCATTATCCAGGAATGGTTTTCTGTCAGGTTTGTTGAGGAGGGTAGTTTCTCATTTCCAATGGCTTCTTTCACAGTTTCAAAAACACACGTTAGCAAATGCTCCCATTTGGTTTTCCTGGTCTTTATCGTTACTTTTAGGTTGGTATTTGAAGTGAAGAAGCAACAAGAAGTGCGACGCAGCTACAGATACTGATTGTAAAAATCTGAAGTCGGGTCCTGTTGGTGGCCCTTGCAGTGGCCCATTATAAAAGTCTGCTTGATTTGAAATGATCTCGTGCATTTGTTTTAAACTGCTGATGGGTGGCACATATTTTGAGGTACTGAGGTGTGGAGTGGGAGTCTGCGTGCGTATTTGTGTGGTCTGCTTTCTCTGCTGGAGACGGCCAGTGCTACTTATGTGGAAATCTAGCCGTTTGCGTGCACTACGTATAAGTACGTGTTTCTTGTTCATGACGGATTTGCTCCTCTCACGAATTCTGAAGTATCGCAAGTGCTGTAGTCGGGAGCGCGATGCATCCTTCCTGTTCATTGTTTCCTACGGAGTCCGTTTACTCGCTGCGGGGGACTGTCTCATGCTGGACTGTTGGGGCTTCCGTGGAAGAAACAGTTCATGCGATTGGCACTTCTTCTTGCCCGTGAGCCAACTGCTCCTGGCCCAGTGGTGTATTCCAGTAAGGGTGAATTACACGTATC
This sequence comes from Pleurodeles waltl, assembly GCF_031143425.1. Classification (NCBI taxonomy): domain Eukaryota; kingdom Metazoa; phylum Chordata; class Amphibia; order Caudata; family Salamandridae; genus Pleurodeles; species Pleurodeles waltl. The sequence continues at coordinate 378,058,881 of NC_090444.1, read as the reverse complement.
AGCGTTGTGAACACAATGGGATTGGGGTTCTGTGGAACACACTCTTCCTACCGTTAATTGTCTGACTAACGTGTCAGTTTAGTATTGCCAAATATTGAGTTGCACAGTCTTGCGGGAGGGAGTGGGAGGTTCTGGACTCATTTGACCCTTAGCAGGGCAGGTGAAGGGGCGACGGTGCATTCCCTGCACGCTCTAATGAGCACAGAGAATAGCAGGATTGTTGTGGAACAAACAGCAGATGTGAGGAACTAGGGTGGGCTGTATTAACGAATGTGGGAGCTAGCAGCCAACGTTGTATGTTCCTTAGGTGACTGTCACACATTCAAGAGAACAAGGTTGTCGAAGGTAAATCCTGGACAACAAGAGCTAGCCCATATCGTCTGACCTAATAAACGAAATTACATACAGTAGATTGAAATGTACTGCGTTTACATGTTTAGAGGTGATCCCTTTGGGCACCCATCCAGTAGGAACATTCGAAGAGCACGGTCGTGTTACTAGCTGCGATCTTTAAAATAATGCTTGCTTGTACACTGGTGCACCCTCTCAGTACTGCTGCACGTTCCTTGTGAGTGGTTAGTCTACCTACTAGTATGCTGGTTTAGTCGTAAGCAGCCGGGCCCGTTTTCTTTTATGTTCTGTGCTTGGAGCTAAACCGATACGAAGCGTAGAGCCTTGCCACTGCTTACAATAAGAAGCGGAGATATTCAACTAAATCCTGATTTTGAAATGCCCATTTAAGGTATCTGAACTCCAGCGTTTGTTCTGGCTGGAGATAATTTACTGCCAGGCTTCGAGTGCGCGGGTTACATTGTCGAAGGCTGCTCGTCTTTTATATCCGTGGCTCTGATAACTGCAGTATGAGACCACACGCAGACAGAAGGGCCTCTAGTCACTTAAGCATGTAAACAGTCTGGCTTCTTCACAAAGTGGAAAAATATTTTTTGTGCACTGTTTCCCAATATCAGCATGTAATAATTCGGTGTGCAACTGTGTCAACATTGTTTTGGCCAGAACCAGCAGACCTGTAACCTCTTAAGGGAAGAAAACTTAAATGCAAAACGGGGTTGTTTACTGCTGGGATTCACAGAACAATTAGTGCTCGAATTTGGATCGGTGCTTTCAAATAGATAGTGTACGGAATTTGTTCACTGCTTAAAAGTAATGGATGTTAGTGAATGCAGCAGGTTCATTCGATGCCCGGCTATTCAAAGTCAGCTGTTTACATGTAGCCCTCATTCTGTCTGTTAAGTTATTTCGGGTTTTTGTTCACAAACGACAGTTTGCCCTTGAATCTGGATTCCGAGATTGTCAGTAATTATTACAGTGCATGCTTTAGCTAGCAAAATATATTCATCAGGGGTTAAGCCCTCGGAACACTTTGTTTTGGAGAAGGTAGTCTAATATAAGTGGGAGCACCCAGAGTCGACCAAATCTTCAACCACCTTATCATTTGTGTATTCAACGACGAGAAAAAAAAAAAATCACATTTTTGCCTCATTTTCTAAAACGGAGTCATGGTTCCTTTCGAGACTGCCTCTGACAACGGTGCTAATGGAGTAGGAATCATGTGCGCAAGGAATACTCATAACTCACTTGCTATGACTGTACAGGGGATGTATAGACCTTCTTTGTAGAGTTATGGTTACGCTGCAATGTAATAAAAAAGGCACTTCAGTCATGTAATAAAGATGTTCAGGCACCACCAATGTAATATATGAGGCATGGTACACGATGTAATACTTTCCACTGGAAAATAATATGACTTTGTTTTGATTAGAGCATCGCGTCTACTGTGGAGACTGCCTACAGCCAGAAGAAGGTACATAGGCATTGTGTTCCACTGGGGAGATTGTATTACTCACCCCATCGTGGCAGCCTTAGTTTCTATGTGTTTACATACAAAGCATTAAATACCTTAATATAGCAAAAACGCACATCTTTAATGATGCAGAGTATGTGTGAGAAGCTTCATCCCCTATCTTGTGAGCTCCACCATTGTCAAGGTTTACTTCACTGACACAATCCAGCATTTGAAAGTTTGTTCTTCTGGCCCAATGTTTAAGAGCCTGATGACTATCTACCATGATTTAAGGTGGCTCTCTTCTGTGGAGCAACCCCTTCTGAAGATTGAATCGTACTATTGTGCATGTATTGTTACCCTCCTTTATACTTCAGCATTGATCTTCCAAATCTGAATGTCCCCTTTCTCTTACTAATTATTGCATATTGGAGATTTCCTATTCAACTTCTTTCCTCAGAGTTAAGGATGCATCTGTACATTCTAGAAGTCAGGATTTTTACAGCTTATCTCTTTTTCGTTATCCCCAACTATTTCCAGAATAGCAGTGTCGTTTTGGCCCAGGCCAGTTATGTCCCATTGTGACTAGTGCAAGACATACAAAGCTATACCATTTCCTCTATAGGTTAACCAGCCCTCTCTGGGTAAAAGACTGGCACAGATCTGGTGTAGCTGGAAGAAAGTTGTTTTTAGACATTAGTCCTCATCCATAGGGATGTTGTAGGCTTCATCATAGAACCTCAATATATAAGCCTAGTGGCGATTGCCTCCAGGTAGTTATAGTTAAGACCTAGTTTTTATAGAAAAAGCGTTTTTTTTCCCTTGCCCATATCTGTGGCGCCGCTTGATGAATCTTCACAAAAGTTTCCTAATAAATTTGCCAGTCATGTCAGTTGCTGTCTGGAAAGTTTTGGGGTGATCAGTCAAGCAGGGGCTGAGAATAAGAAGGGGATCCCAAAATGCTTTTTCTCCATTCATTGTTCCATAGGGATTTTGAACAGTGATAGTGCCAAAACTACAGGACGGAATTACACCAAATCTGGTAGAAAGGTAGGTCCTGGTCCAGAAAGCGACCTTTTTGTGATTTGGTGTGAAACTATTCAGGGGTTTTCTTGTAATTAACTGGAAAACAAATTTGTATATGTAGGGATGCGGATTTGTCGCAACCTCTACGTGAAGCTCTGAATGGAAGAATATACATTTTTATGTAGCGGCAAGATATAACAATGCAAAGAGGTTAAAGTTACACCAGTTTGTTAATCAAGCCAAGTGGGCTGAAATATCTTATATTCACTTCTTTTGTGACAATAAAATACACAACAATAGAATACACTAGATGGCCACATTCTATTTAACTAATTATATGCAGAGAGAGCTAACCACATCTTTGTCTAAGAAATATCGCTCTCATAGAGTTTAATATATTATAGGGATCACTGTTTGCAAATTCACTGCGCTGTGATCCCATCCACCCTGTTAATTCAGTGACATATTATCAGCTACCACTCATGTGGTATATTGCTCAGTAATATTGCGAACCTAATGATAAACCATACAAATGCTAGCAGAATAATGCAGCGCCTCCATATCGAATTTGCTCCCATAATCTGTAATCAAGTCCAAAATGGGCTGCACTATCTTACTTTCATTATTACTTATATGACCGTGGTGCTGCAAAGATAACTACATACTCTGTAATACCTATGAGCAAAAATACTTACAACAAATACGCCTGCTCAAAGAAGAAAGAAAGAAGTAAACGTAGCACATGCAACTAAAAAATATCTTAAGAAAGATTTCGGTTACTGATAATAAATCCATTCTGTCAAAACTCTCCCTCATGACGGCCTGTGCGAGTAATAATACTGCTTGCTATAAATGTGTATAACGGTCTTCTTCGCAGTTCAGACCACAAGGGTTTTTTGTGTTAAGTTCTACAATGTAGCGTGATTCCATTCTTCCAAGGGCCCTTTCCCTGTCTCCTCCTCTTATGTTGAACGGCAAGGAATCAATCACATAATAAACTAATCCCCCAGCATCGCCCAGATGTGTCAAGCCACTGGGTATGTCTGATACTTATTCCTGATAACACACACGTTGGAGTATTCTCTTACGGACAGGCAGTTTAGTACTGCCTATGTCCTTCAGATCACATGGTCATTGTGGCAGATATATTGCAGAATTGGTCTTAAAGTGATATACTTCCTTGATATTATCATTTCTGTGGGTAAGCGCAGAGCTGTATTCTGCAATGTTCTTCCCATATACTTAAAGCCTGGACATTGATTGATCCTGGTTTGATTTTATTTTTTAACCAACTCAGGACTAATATTGTCAAAGCATCTCTCATAGACCTTGCTCTCTTAAAATTTATACGTGGTCTACGTGGAACCAAACTCCTTATTACCTGATCGCTCTTAATTAGATGTCAATGTTTTTTTAAAATAGAGCATATCCTCCCTTCCTGTTTACTGAAATTGGTCACAAATCTATAACTAGGATCGAATTCATCCTGTTTTTTTCTTTTTGCACCCAAACAAGATGGCATCACGTGACTTCTGTTTCACCTTATGCACTGCTTCATCAATACAATTTTTAGTGTAGCCCCTGTCCATAAATCTCATGGATAGCTCTGTAAGGCCTGCTCCTCCTCTACCCTTTTGCTGCATTATCGTCTCACCCACAGGGTTTCTCCTTACAGAATACTGTAAAATCAGAATTTTTGGATGACAGCTCGTGGCATGCAAGAGTGTTACCTGCGGCTTGTTTTCTATATAGTTTTGTGTGCAATTTGTTGTCTATCACATAAACTGTTAGATCAAGAAGTTGTACCTCAGTTTGATGGATGTTACTTGTAAATTTCAGGTTGAGGGCATTATCAGAGATCTCACTTACAAAGTTCTCGGCACTTTCTCGAGTACCCTTCCATATTATCAAAAGGTCATCTATGTATCTGCTCCAATGAATGATGTTATCCTTCCAGTCTAAATTTAACTCATTCCGGATTACCTGCTCCTCCCACCTGCCCATACACAATTTTGCATAGCTGGGGGGAAGCAGGTACCCAATAGCTGTCCTCTTAATTTGAGTTCTTTATTAAACAAAAATATGTTACTCTCCAAATATCGTTTGGTCGTGCTGAGGAGCATCTATGTGTGCTTTCACAAGCTCACAGGTCTACTGCTCAAGAAATATTGTAGATTGATCGTCATAAGCACAAAATCATTTTCCCAAGGTATATCATAGATTTTTTTCAGAAAATCTATTGTATCCTGTATATAAGATGGTAATGATCTCGCAAAGTCGGCCAAAAAATAATCAACATATTTTGAAGTATTCTCAAAAGCACTCCCCATAGCTAAGAAAATGGTGCACCCTGGAGGATTATCTTTGTCCTTATGCACCTTGGGTATCAGATAAAATACAGGTGTGCGTGGATGACATATGCTCAGAAACCTGTATTCCTCGTTGGAAAGCAGACTTTGCTTATGGCAATTGGACAGTTCTTTATTATATTCAAGATTAATTTTTCTCATCTCTTCCTTGTTATTCCTAGAGTAGCAGCTCTCATTGTTAAATTGTTTGTATGCTTCCCCCATATACTTATCTCTGGCCCATAATACCAAATTACCACTGTTATCAGCATTTTGGACAATACAATTAGGATGTGAATTAAGTTTCCTCAATTACTGTTGCATACATAATCGCATAACTCTTTCTTCATGCCTCATTTTTTTTTACTGCACTGCAGGTTTTTTAAATCTTGGATCACTAAATCATTAAAAATATCAATTATCAATTGCATCTCTTGGCATTTTCGGAATAAACTTAGATTTATCCTTCAAATCGGTTGGTACAGCTACAACAATTTCAATATCCAAAGACAAGCTCACAACCTGTACCGGTGTCTGTTCCTCAGTACCTAACGTTTCATTCTCCGGCTCCTGCAGCGTAATTTGGAGATTCAAATCTGCATCTTTATACTGCTGATCAGCTCCTGACCATTTGTCTTTTCTCCCTGTATGAACTTTGGGTTGCAGTGCAAAGAACTTTTTCAGCTTAATTGCTCTTGTGAACTGAAGGAGATCAATTCTAGTTTGTGTATCGTTCAAATTCTCACCTGGACAGTATGATAAACCCAACTTTAACATCCTTTCATTCTCTTCACTCAGAAGTATATCAGCGATGTTAATAATAGCATTGTTATCATTGCCTATAGTTGTCCTCATTTCCGGTGTTGTCTCTGTGCTCACCCTTTGAAGTTTTTTCTTTGCCTAAGTCTTTGTCCTGAGCTTCTCCATCTCCTCTTCCTCTGATTGTTTTTTCTGATGATAAATTTCTGGGTCTCAATTTGAAGCCCCGTTCTCTGTGTAAAAAATCCAATTATGCAGAGAACGGGGCTTCAACTTGAGCACTCCGGTCTGGAGCACGGCGGCTATCAGTGAATTCTAAGATGGAAATATATGATTAACATTCAGGCCGTTGTCGAACCCCAATATTACAGATGCAAGAATTGAAATGTATAAGTACATAAAAAAAATGTAAGTTACACAAATACTATCCGATAAAAAAACAAGAGGCACCAGTATGTATTATCGAATCTCAAGATTTACCGTTAAAGAGGTCCCAGAATTATTGGAGATCCATGAATTCAATAAGGAGGCAACACACAGCTCTGTGGTGAACATGACTGAGGAACTGAAACTGGGTGAAATCTATGGTGGTCCAGAGTTCGATCAGGAATAAGTTAGGGAGAATGGACAAAATACAGAGACCATGGCGATTAATACCACTACCTTGAATGAAATGGGGTTCTTCACGGGTGTACCTGTGCAAAGTGGGTGCAAGCTCAAATCCTGCTTTTGCCCCCAACTACCCTCTGGCAATAAGATAAACTTATTTCATGAACTGGTGGTGGAAGACCTGAACAAGTTGAGATAAGAATGGCTATGAAGAGACATGGAGGGAAATTTCTCACCAAAGGATTGGAACGACCTAAGCTCCTTTAGCAGGAATCCATCAATAATAATAAAACCATCTGATAAGGGGGTCATCATCGTGATTATGGATCGCACTACATACATGGCTGAGGCTAGAAACAGTTATGCCAGCGGTGTCCCCCTCGTGGGCCGCAGCCGGATCGGCGGTCCGCGTCTCGGGTGGCCAATTCTGCTGTGGGCCGCTTTTTGGGCCGCAACCTGCTTTTTGGGCCGCAGCGTGATCTGGAAGTTCTCTTTTGTGCTCTGGGTCACGCTACGCTCCTTTACGACCCCCATAGTTTTTGCTCACCTGCTTTCTGGATTTGTTTTTTCTTTTGTTTATCTTCTTCTTTTTTCTCCTTCCTTGGCCATATCTTCTTCTTCCCAGGAGTCTGTGTTTCCTTTTCTGCATGCATTGCTTACCTGTTTTACTATGGCTATTTTTCCATTCACCTGTATGTGGCTTTTCCTATTCGAAGATGGTGTCTTAGCTCTTCCTGCATGTCAATTCCTGTTTGTAGGTATATAAGCACAGAAGGTCTTCTGTTCCTTGTGTTGCATACACTTCCATTCTGGTGATGCTCCTTGCTCCCATGTCCAGTGAATTTGGACCTCTCTTGTTTTGCTCATAGTTTTCTTGTTGCTGATTTTTCTTGTGTTTTTCTTTTTTCCTTTTGCCGCTTTTCAGGAGTTCCTGTGATCTGAGGTTTTTTCCCCCAATATTGTTTTGTTTCTTCTGGGACTTCTTCTGGCGTTATACTGTCAGCAGCACTGTGGCTACTGGAAAGGGTCGCCCTTGGCCAATCCAGAACAAGCAAGAAATCAGGTGGTGCCCCGGGACTGGCAGATAACAGTGGCAAGAAGCGTGCAAATTGTGACAGAAACGACCAAAGCACTTTGAGCAATGATCCATCATTAATAATAAAACCATCTCATAAAGGGGTCAACGTCATGAATATTGATCACACTGCTAAATACATGGCTGAAGTTAGAAGACAACTAAACTCTGTTCATTATGAATGTCTCCCTGGTAAGCCTTTGAAACAAATTAAAACTGAGTATCATTTGAAAGTGGAGGAGTGGCATAACAAAGATCTCCTGGACTGGGATGAGTACCAATACCTTTGCACGGAAAATGCCAGAATGGAGACAATATCCTTTCTCCCAAAGATGCATAAAAATGCCAGAACAGCACTGCGAAGAACCATTGTGACTCCATTGCCGCACCATTGGAGAATAGTTTGAGATATCCGGACTTATTTCTACAAGCATATGTCATCAATTTGCCATCATATCTTAAAGACTCCACTGATTTTTCTGAAAAAGTTAGATGGCGTCCCTTGGAAACCTAACTATATCATGACTACTTTAGATGTAGTGTTGTTATGTATATCTATCAATCATGATGATGGAATAAGAACCTATAAATACTTTTTGAGGGAAAGACCAGTGGAACATATGCAGCACACCAACATGTTGATCAAAATGATTTGGTTCTGCCTTACATACAAAATAAGTCTTTAAGAGCAAAAATTACCATCAAAAACAGGGTACAGCTATGGGCAACTCTTTCACCACCACCTACGCAATCATGTCATGGGATTGTGGGAGAAAGAGATATGCTGGGCAGAAACAAATGAACCGTACATAGAAAAAGTCGCAGTGTGGGTTTGGTTCATTGACAACCACTTCATTTTTTGAGAAGGTGAAGAACCAGAGCTGTGTGAATTCATATAGAAATTGAACCACAGCAACTTCAATATCCAGTGCAGTACCTCACACAGCTGAATATGCTGTGATTTCTTAGACATTGAAATTGATGTATTAATTGGAGAACTGGTAACTAAGATCCACAGGAAAGCCACAGCCACTAACTATATTAGATGCAAATAATGGCCACCTAAAGTTTCTAAAATGGAATATCCCTTATGGGCAGATGCTGAGGGCCACATAAATATGCTCCACAAAGGCAGGATTTGAGAAAGAGGTCAAAAATATGTGCATGAGGTTCAGTAGACTAGGTAACCCATGTGGAGTTATAGGAACAGCAAAGGAGAGAGTTAACAACAAACAGAGAGATCAGTTATTGTTTGAAAAAACGTGATTGGCCTAAGCAGGAGGGAAACAACATGAAGAGACTCTTTTTGGAGTTCAGTATGGCACAACCTGAAATTAAGAGAATTTTGATAAACAGTTGGCAGTTATTAATAAAAGATGAACATATTAAAGATGTGGTTAGTGCTGGCCCCCGAATAACATCCAAGAGAACTAAAAGCTTGGGTGACATTCTAACACAGTTATTGGGTTCCTGAGGAAGAGCGCAATTGGTTACAGAAATTTCTGAGGAACAGCGTAATTGGTTACAGAACAACTTGAAAGGATTTTATTAAGTGCGGTTCCTGCAAAGCTTGCCGACATGCATTAAAATCCAAAATTTGAATGTCAACAGGTCACTATCCAAGATAGATTAACTTGTATTACAGATTATATAGTTTACGTCTTTAAATGCATGTGCAACAAATTATATGTAGGCAGCACAATCAATACATTAAAGATTCAGATCCTACAACACATGTGGGCCATAAGAAATGGGGATAAGAGTTATCCAGTGGCCTGCCACTTTGAACAGTCTCATAACTGGTCACTGGAGGACTTCAAATTATATGGCATAAAACATGTCAAAAAGCATCTACGAGGAAGTGATAGAGACAAAGAACTAAGGAGAGAGGAATTGAGGCTGATCATTGTCTTAGGAACAGAAACCCCATGGAGACACAATAATTATGCCAAACTCCATGTGCACTTATCAAAATTTCTAGGTGTGGTGGGGGATCATCAAGGAATCTATCTAGCCACCTCACCCCGTGTGCGATGAGTTACGCTGAGAACTGAATGTAGATTATTTTAAGGATCTGATATTTGACATATTTGACATACATGAACGAAACAGGGGGGGGGGCATCCGAAGACTAGATTTATGAGCTATTGACCCCCCCCAATTTCTGACACGTGGGATTATTACCTGTAGAAGGTTAACTTTTAACTGCACGTTTTGCACTATGGCCAATATTTTGTGGATGGTTACAACTATGTAAAACTACTGTTTTTGAGATGATGGGTTTTGAATCCAAGCACAACCTGCAACATTTTTTAAAACATTTTTTTATTACATTTATGTAGAAATGCATAGAGTGATCATATTACGTAATGAAAACATATATAGAACACATGCATGCAATATGCTCCAACGAACATTTTCGAAAGCGGGGAGGTGTAGACAAATCAGATCAATTGCATTACACAATAAATGCAGCTAGACAGTTATTGGATTACCATATTTGCACATCAAGCATCTCCAACCTACAATTTCAGCACTGACTACCACTAGTGTGTTAGTATGTAGATGGGGCTACTGTCTGCTAAGTGTCTCTATTCGGACAGCGTTGCGACCTTTTATGCAGGGGATGTTGCGTCACAGATAGCCACTAAGTGCAGTGGGGCTTCTGGACTGTGTGGTGAGTGGGGTGCCTAGATCCATTAGGGTTACCTCTCATTGGGATGCGAGTGGGTATTTGCGTAGGCCTAGTGAGTCTTCCAAAGGAAGAGCTGTTCCGTCCACTCTTGCTAAGAAAGTGTTAGTGACCTCACCCTTTCTTCATATGTTGGTGGTTCGGGGGATCACCATCTACGAGTTATAAGGCGTTTAGTCAGCAATAAGCTCAAGTCTGGGAAATGGGACGTAACTCTATATACAGGCTTCCCATGTCTGTGTTACCTAGTGGGTCAAGTGGTTCAGGATTGAGGTCCAATATCGATGTAGGTTCGGACACGACCACAACATGAATAGTAAGTCTGTTTCCAGCCCCTAGCAGTGTGGGCATGCAGTTTCAGTGCAGCTGTAGTACTTGCTAATCTTATCAGGGGTGAGATAGGCCCTCTGTGTAACATAGTATTGTATTAGGCAAAATCTCATATTACGCAGAACATGCGCAGGAGCTTCTAATATAGCTGCCCATTCCTTATCAGTGAAGGGCCCCCCTTTGTCTTCCTTCGATTGCCCACATGGAGCTGTAAGTGGCCCCGAAGCGAGGAGCCGTAATGAGTCTCGTATCCAGCGCACCAAGTGCCCCCCCCTCTCCAAATACATGTAGGTATTGTAATGTAAGATGTATCTGGGTCTCCCTTGTCAGTTCACTCCATGCACGCTGCAATGCGCCCTGAAGGGACTTATACAAGGTTCCCGGGGGCAAATCAGAGTTCTACATCAGGGCGTTGTGAGTGCAGAGCATTCCAACAGTATAAAGGTCTCCCAGAGTGTGTATCCCCACTTCATGCCAGGAATCAAGTCGATGGCCGATGTAACACGCGCTACATGGCGTCCTCAGAAGTGGAATGGCTGGTGCATTGGGGACAATATCCCTAGTGAGGTAACAACATTTACGGTAACAGCGGTATGCCAAGTTTAGCAGTAAGGGCTCTGGTGCAGAGGACTTGGTACAAGGATGGAATAAACGGAGCAGTTTATGACGTGACCATACATGTAAATCAGTAGCGGTATCTGATAGGTATCGGGAGGGAACCAACGAGCCACCCATTGCAGCTGCGCAGCTAGGTAGTAGTGTTCCAAATTCCGCAGTGATAACCCACGTAGGTTCGTTGGGCGATAGAGTTTAGTAAGGGGTACTCTGCAGCTGGAGGTATTCCAAATGAAGCTGCGTTTATCCCGCTCCAAGGATAAAAAAAAATGGGTTGGAATATATAATGGCAAATTCACAAAGTAATATAACAGGTGAGGTAGAATTATCATTTTAACGTGGGCTACTCTGCCCATCACTGTCAATGGCAGAGTCTTCCAGAATGTCATCTGGATTTGCAGAGCTGCCGTGGCGCACACTAGATTCCCATAAGACAGATCAGTGTCCGTGTCGTATACCTGGATACCGAGATATCTAAATGTATTTGGCTGCTACACCAATTTAGAAAACTGAGATGGGGCTTGGTCAGTCATAGTGGGAAAACACAGGACTTGGCCCAGTTGACCCGCAGGCCCGAAACTTTTGCATATGTATCAAAAAGGGATATTATAACATCTGCATATAGGGATACAGCATGGAGCCCAACCCCCTGGCATGCCCTCCCTTCCGGAGTGCGAGCGCCAGAGGTTCCATTGCCAGGGCAAATAAGAGGGGGGATAGAGGGCATCCCTGCCTTGTACCTCTTTCAATCTGAATCACTGATGATACATGTTGTCCAAGCTTGGTTTGGGCTGTTGGGAAGGTGCAATAATAGTCTCACCAGTTGGAGAAGGCGAGGGCCTAACTCATATATTGGTAGGAAGGGCCATTTCAGCAAATTGAACGCTTTCTCTAGGTCTATCCCAAGGCAGCCCGCTCATGGCCAATGATGAGAAGCATACCTCAGTATACAGAAAAAACGGAGTATGTTGAGAAATGTTGTGCGAGCAGGCACAAAGGTGTTTTGATCCTCATGTACCAATGCGGATACTAGTGGGGCTAGTTGCGTTGCAACGATTTTGGCCAATATTTTATGGTCCATGTTTAGGAGGGCTACGGCCTATAAGAGTGCAAATTAGTGGGGTCCTCATGCGGCTTGAGCAGGGAAACCAATGTGGCCTCCCGGAGCATAGTGGGTAGTTGTGGCTTAGGGCCTCCTGATAGAGATTAAGCATTTGGGGTGCAAGTTGGGTAGAGTATGCTTTATTGAGTTCTGCCAGCAGCCCATCAGGGCCAGGGGTTTTGCCATTAGCAAGTGAGCGGATGGCATCTTGTATCTCTGGGAGCGTTACAGGGTCCTCCAGTTCCGAATATTGTTCGGCTGTGATCCGAGGAAGGGGTAGATCAGCGAGGAACGGATCAATATCGCATGATTTGGGGAGGGAAGGGGGAGGAGTTTGAGGCAGAGCAATATAATGCAAGTGGAATGATTTGTGAATTGCATCTTGTGTACTACCTGCACCATAAGTTAGTTTCCTGAGAATACAAGTCCCTAGTGTTGCATGGATTATCCAGTGACCAGAAAGGAATGGGAAGGGAGGCTTTGAGACCCTGGTATGAGCTATAATATACACTCTAACAGTAAAAGCTAATGAATGAACTGGATAGAATCTCTGGCTATCCCCATGAGTGAGCACTTTAATCCCCTTATAAGAAGTACTCCTGCATCACACGTATTCGCAAAATTATGCAACATGCACCTTAAAGCACGTCACTTCATAAAAATAAAGTAAATGAATTACTTGAACTCTTTATGGGACTGAATAGTACACACCTAGCTCGTGTCACTTTAGAATGGGAAACAGCCTTTTCGAAGCAACATGTAGCATAGCCACGCAAACGTTACCATGCTTGCCTGAACCACGCATGTGCCTCACCCACTCAAGTGTGAGGTTAAGGCACCATGCATATGCGTGGTTCAGGCACACAGCAGGAACAACCGGGCCAGGTTAGTGGGGCTGGAGCAGGTGTTTTTTTTTTTTTTTTTTTTTTTAAGGACAGTGTGGTGTAGGTTTTAGTGTACAGGCAGGGGGTGGGGGTTAGGGTAGGTTTTAGGGCAGGCTGCGGTAGGTTTTAGGGTTCTAGGTTGGGGTTCGGGATTGTTTTTAGGACAGGGCCGGGTAGGGTTTGACAGGGCGGAGAGTCTGTAGTTTTTAGGACAGGGTGGGGTTGTTTTTAGGACAGGGTAGGTTTTAGGGTGTAGGGCAGGGGTGGGGTAGTTTTTAGGACAGGATGGGGTAGGTTTTAGGACAGGGTAGCTTTTAGGGTTTATGGCAGGGTGGGGGGTGTCAAGGTGGTTTTTTAGGACAGGGCAGGGTAGGTTGTGGGGTTTAGGGTGGGTGGGTCAGGGTAGTTTTTAGGACAGAGTGGAGTACTTTTAAGGTCAAGGGGGTTGTATCACACAACCATGCATGACATTACCACATATACCTTCACTAAGCATACTTTTACAACGAAATTTGTTGTACAGACATGCGTGGTAAAGACGGGATTGTGGTTCAGATTGCGTTGTTAAGCCATACGTGGTTCTGCCATGCATGGTTCTGTCATACAACCCTTAAGAATCTTATAATCCATATGTCCCCATAGCTGGACCCTTGAAAGCACATACTACTTTGCAGGGATAACAGAAATATTGAAAGCACATGTCACTTTACATCATTGGAATGAATATCCAAATATACGCTTGTATTATATCTAAAAAGCACGTCACTTTAGAATATCAGAATTGGTATTCTTCTGTAATAAGATTCTTGAAGGCACAAGTTACATCATAGGAAGGACGGAGATGTTGAAGGCACCCTTCACTTTATTGTATTAGGCTATTCAGCATAATTGTTGAAAGTAATGTGTTACTTTAGGACTTCAGTCCCCGCAATAGTATCTCTGAAAGCGCATGTCACTTTGCAGGAGGAACGGAAATGTCAAAGGCACTTTTCACTTTATTTATGCGCTATAAGAGCAACCGTTACTTTAAACTGTGAGCCACATATAACGTATCCATTCTGTGTTGAAATACAGATTAGCATATCAAACTGATATGATGAACATGTGTTGTTATTCAGTTCTCAGTGAATACTTGATAATATGCATTTTTAACCGCATGTGCTGTACCTGGGTTGGGAACTTGATGCAACATAAGGCACACAAAAAACTGAGCAATAATTTTGCAGACATGTGGTGTTTTACAAAAAATACATGAGGATTAAAAAATGTGTTGCGGGAAACGTGGGTCACTAACCGTTTAATATGTTAGAACATGTAAGCCATTCTGGGACATCCAGGGAGAACTGAGCTTTCTAGCAGTTATGGCCCAGGAAATGGAGAAGGGACTACGATTTTTTAAAGATTGGTCTGCCATGATATTGAGTGAGGCCCAGTGGAAGGCGTGGAGCTGAAATGCATCGGCTGCATTATTTGTGGTCACCGCACTTAGTTGGTGGCGGCTATGCGAAAGAAAGGACATTGAAAAACAACATAATGGTCTTCTGAGCATGTTTGGTGCCCACAGTTTGGAGAAAAGTGGCCTGGGAAGGAATATATATATATATATATATATATATATATATGTATATATATATATATATATACACCAAAGGTTACAGGGACGTTGTAGTGAGAATATGAATGTACTTGCACAAAACCATAGAAATTCAGCAGTTACGGTTAGCTCAAGTAACTATAACTCAAACCTCTACCATGCACAGTTATCTCATTAGCAATTTTACTACAAATGTTACAGTGATATTATGAATGATGTTATCAAAGTTGGCATGAGTGATGTGATATCTTAGGTAATTAGCAGTGCATGGCGAGTGCAAGAGTTAGTTACTTTATCTAACCATAACTGCTGAATTTCTATGCTGTTATCCGGGTAAATTGATAATATTACTTCAACGTCACTGTAACATTTATTTTTTTCAGTCATTTTCAAAATGTTTATAACGTAAATTAATTTGAATTACTTTACATTAAACCAACCAACTGCAGCCAACCTCCTATAACCACACAACCATGCATCACTCATCGCGTGGTGGGGGTTGGACCCAAGGCCTGCCTCCAATTCCCTATAACCATCCAAACCCGTGCCACGCACCGGCTCCAGCACGCATTGCTTGTGGGCAGGGAAAGAAATAAATACTCTGCTTTCAGTAAGCAGGAGCATTTTATTAAAGCTCCCGCTTGCTGAAAGCGGAGTTATGTTTGCTTTTGGTTTATGGAAGCTAGCATCTCCCTTCAAGCAAAAGCAAACAGCTACCTCCTGAGAGTAGGCACCTCAGGAGGTAGCAGGAGCCAGTCCTGGGGGCAGCAGTCCCCAGGGCCATGTATGGCTGCACAAGAGGGGCTGTGCAGTCCCCCTCTTTCTTTTAAATTTGACCCTAGGGAGGTGGTGGTCTCCAGTGGTCCACAACGGACACCCCTCTCATTTGTATTTGTACCCCCAGGGAGGTCAAAAGCCAACATAGCTTCCAGCAAGCATCATATAAGGATAGTTAAATAGTACTTTGATATAATCTTTGTGTATTTTCTATTTTAGGTATCCCCTTTTGAGTTATTTTTGTTTGGATTAACATGTTTTAAATGCAAATGCACAATTACTGATGCTGTTGAAATATATTTATTTCATTGCAACATAATTCATCTCGTTCGAATATATCTATGTTTATTAGAACATGACTCAAATAGGTTTTTACAGGTATTGTTTTTCAATAACGAACAAGGCTTCATAAAAATTAATATCTTGATTTCTCAGTTATTATTTTTCAACATTAAGAAATGTTTCACCAAATAAAAGTAGGGGAAAGGCTAGAGGGGTTTTATTATTGATTGTTTATGTAACAATATTCAAACAGATAATATAAACTGGAACTAAGTATTATTAGATAGAAAGGAACTTCTATCCAGGGACTTGTGACTGACGGTTGTCCAGTAGCTGTAAACACCTTTCCGTTCTGAAGGCTCAAGAGAAGGACCATCAAGTCCTCCACTCGTCTTATCTCCCAGCTCGAGAACATAGCCGCTGAGACAAGAACAGTATGAACGAAAGTTATGCTGGTTTTGACCATCTCTGAAACTCAAGTAAGCCCTATTTTATCTATGTTTAGCTTAGTTAGCCAAGTGAGCTGTTGGGGATATCAATGAAGAAAACCCCTTAAAATCTGTCCTAATGTTACGATATTTTCTGTTGTGTTGTGTGTTGACAAATATTGTTGCCACAATCTTGTTTTATTTTTATAATACCTACTATTCATATTGTGTTCACTAGGAAAAGATTTTGATTTTAATAAATCCTGAAAATATATTTATAGTTTTCTAGTGTTCTGGAGAATGTCTGTTTAGGATGAAAGAGAGTTTGGGTTCTGCTGACTAGTCCTGTGAGTTTCACAGGACTGATCATTAATTAAAAAGCACCTATTTGGGGTAATGCCAATTGAGTTGCGGGTAAGGGTTGTAGTCGATCGGATTCTGTCTCATGTTTGCACATTTAATATGTCCTTATTGCCGGAGATTCTAGAAAACACGTTCTCATTCCCTGTTCGGGAGAGGAATCTAAAACAATGTTCCAACCTAATTGGCAATTCTGCACACATTTTCCAGGCACTGTTCTTGAACTGCATCATCTTGGAGTGATGCAGTTTACCTAATTTCCTTATCATAGTCTAGTTGTGTTATCACTATTCATTTGTAATATTAGAAGGGTATCACTGCTACAATAACTTATTATAGTTATGTCTCGATGTCTGCTGTTATTACTAGCAAACAATGCAAAATGCTCATCTCTGAGCAGACTGGCTTTTAAGACGCCTTTCTTTTTTAATTTACCCTGAAAATTCAACCGTTGGGTAATAAGGGGACATTTATAGTGGTTATTATTTATTAGGCTACTAGAGTTCTTCAGAGGAAACCGGGATCTAGTAGAATCTTATCATTCAAAGTTGGATTTAAAATTCACTACCGTTAAATAGCTAAAGTATTAGCAAAACAAACTGCTTTTTGATTCGTTTTCTTCACACTAACAATTACATATTTGCTATTTATGTATCCATTTAAGAAATTGGGGTATTAGTTCAGAGGGATGAGAACCCATCTCAAATAATCTTCATCAGCCTTGTCAAGGTGAACCACTAAATTAATCTGAGCTCAAAACTCAGATAGCTATGGCACACAGCAGGCAGGCTTGACTTAGAGGCAACGTGTAACGTATGTATGCAGTACCCACATAGTTGTAAGATCAAAACACAACACAAACAATCCCAAGCCAATTTGAAAAATAAATTAAATTGTAATAAAGTAAGGGACACCAAAATGACAAAAAGCCAGGAGGTAGACGAGGGTTATGATTTTTAAAGTTTAAGGTTCAAATGAGGGACAAAAAACTGCTATGAACCAACCATGGTCATCCGGTTGCGCTCGACCAGGACAAGGGTAAGGTTTAAGGCCGACAGCGACGGTCAAACACAAGGACCAGGTTTGCCACAGTGAAGAATTTTACATCCAGACTTAATCTCTGGAATAGAAGTCAAAAATCCATTGTGGGGCAAGGCAGCAGGCAGTAGCCAAAGAAGTCTCCATGTCCTTGGATAGCTGCTACTGAGGTTTTGGGTAATGCAGATGATGTTTGGCGGGAAAGCGCAGAGCAGGAGAAATTAGAATTTTCTGCTCAGAGAAAGGCCCTCGCTGGCTGGATACTTCTCTGGCCTTTGCCCAGTGAAGATTTCTACCTTCGGACTTCGTTGCTTTTTTTGATTTCGGATTCTTCTAGTTGGGCAAGCTGCAGGCTTTGGCCAAAGAAGACTCCATGGGACTAGATACCTTCTTCATGTGATTCCGCTGAATCAAGTTTGCCGCTGCGAAGAAGAACATAGCAGAAGCAACATGAATCTTTGTCCCAGTGGCGATGCACCTTCTTTGGATAGTCTTGGCAGGTTGATCAAGGACCCTGTTGGATCGCAAATCAAAAGGTTTTCTAAGTCCCAGGTTTCAGGGTTGTTAGGAGGAATATATTTAGACACCAACCAGGGATCAAGAGGACGGCACTTGGGTGGTCAATACTTATTCCAGCAGAGGCTACCAGAATGGTCCAGGGCAGTTTCAGTTGGAACTGATCAGCCGGAAATGCAGGAAAAGTGGCTCTTGAAACTTGTTGTGTCCCTGTTGCCCAAACAGAGGGTCAGTCTTATGAACCTTGGAGTCCACGTCTTTGGCCTGGGTACAAGTGGGAAAGCAAATTCAGTCTTCATGGCTTGTCTCAAGTCACAGTCACCAGGTTCAGTCTGTTTCAGTTCTTCCACAGGTCTTTGAGTGCTTTGAGGAGGGTATTGTAGTTGCTTCTTTTCTGGCCAGTGCTATGTAGCTCTTGGGTGACAATCGGTATCTTGTGCAAAGGGGTTTCTAGAGGCTTTAGGGAGGCACCAGGTAACTTTTAGAAAAGTTAATGTTCCAAAATATTTATTACAAATCTGACTTTACCAATGAGTTGAGCTTGTAAAAACATTTTTAAAACCTGAATATCAAATCTATACCCGTTTCCTTAGCGGAGATAGCAAATATTACATTTAATATTGTATCCCAGTGCTTTTCTATGCAACAACTAGTGGTACAGTGAAAATAGCTCTGTTCGTTTTTTCACTGTAAGGACATGTTAAACATTTGCGTGTCCTACATTTAAATACCATACACCCAGCCTTATGGGCATGGAAGGCCAAATTTTTGTTGACGTATTAATGTTTAAAAGAGGTTGTAGGCAAGTAAAGAGGGGTTATTTTGACAGGTCAAATGTGCAGTTTATACCTGCACAGGTAGGCTACGGGTAGTATACCTGCTGTAATGTTAGCATTGACACTATATTTGATGGCAGCCCACTTGTGACATTTAACTTAAAGGCCCTGGGTACACTGTGGTACCATACCATATACTAGGGACAACAGTCAAGACAAACATCTGTGGTCGTACCACATAAAAAAATTACAATTCTCAGCAGTCCAGCAGGAAAAGCCCTTGTTTCAGATGGAGCAAGAGATGTATTATGAAGGAGAAAAGAGACTGAGAATCTCATCATGCATTCTAAACACCAAAGTTTCCTCTATCAAGTGTATAAAGGATACTGTAAGTCTACTGAGTATTGTGACTGTTAGCACGCCTGACCTTAATAAGTGAACTTAAAAAGGGGACGCTGATAGGCCGATGAACCTTTTGACTCTCAATTAAGGAGTTCTTACCATAGATGCAGTACATAATCAATACACAATAATCAATAATCATTAGTAATAAAATCAATAATCAATGAAGTCAGTAATTATCACGCACGATGACCTTTCAGTCATGAATAACTACACCTTTAGTAAAGTTTAGAATACTTATTTCCCTACATTAACAATGCTAAGGGCATGTAGATTAATCTCAAAATCAAATGAAACACATACAGAAACAACACTGGTTGTCCAAAGCGGTGGAAGAAACGCAATCTAATCAAAGCTTGAACTACAACTCAATCTAAAGTTATGGTGCAAATCAATAGCAAAGTCAGCTGTCAACGAAATGAAGTACATGAAGTTTAGCATAGAAATTCATCAAGCATTAGTCCCTGTTATCATAATTCATTAGTGAGAAGCCTTAACTAACAGATTAGCATTAGCATGTTGGGCTTTATGCAAAACAATTTAGTAACACAAATTTGGAAAAACATCTAACTATGGCTCTATCAAAACAGCGCAGTTGGTACCTAGAAAGAAAAGTAAATATGCATAGTAATCACAGTTCAGAATATACCTATCCTCAGAGTGGATCAGCAAAGCAGAATCAGTCTTGGTCCTCAGGATATCAGTCGATTTGCAAAGCGTCAGGCTTCGGCATCATAATTATAAGGGGCAAAGTCATTAAGCATCAAAGTTAGGCACGTCTCTTATCAAGACTCATAAGAAAGCAATAACTTTTCGGTCAGGAAAGTATGGGAAGAATGAGCCAGAATGTCCGTCCTCTCACTGTGCAGTGTCGTTATATTAAACTTACCTAAACTATCCCCATAATCCCTATTGGTCAGTTAATCATATGTTCACACTCTGTCCAAAAAAAAAAAACAATATCCCAAATCTAGGAATTTTAATATTTCTCTGTTCACATGTTGTTGATTGGTTCGTCTTGTGGTTCGTCTTGTGATGTCCTCATCATCTGGCTTGTCAGGTAACAATATTGTTGCAGCTTCTACCCTAGTCAGTATCTTCATTGTTCTTGTCCTGGGAAAGTCAGTCTCACACACAATACACATAAAATGTTGCACTAGCAAGAACATCATCTTCTACTAGTCGGTTCTCACAAAAAAGCTTCTGTTATGAGCACATTTGAACAATACAATAGACATTTCATAGTTTAATTTCACTTGGTCAGCATTTTTATTAAATGCTAAGAAATACAGCTGTTACATGAAGCCTGGCATGTAGGCCAAGACACTTGCTAAGTTAAGGCCTACAATTAATAAAGCTAAAACTTAATTCATAACCTTCAATATGACATATTACTGCATTAGTCTAACACATTCAATATTTCATTTGTATTAATCATTGATTATTACACTTGGTTAACATTGGCCATTCTTCATGATCACATTTTCAAATACTTGCATTGTATTTGTATATTATTTCATTTTCTACACTTCAAACTTATTATTCAAAATACATAAACACTCAATAATGTTTATTAAGGCACCTGTGCTAGCATGTCCTTTTGGGGGCGGCGGGTAGGTCACCAGTTGTAAGTAAGTAGAATAAAGGTAGGGAAACCAGCCCAATATATAATTTATTGTTGAGACACAGAATGTAGAAGACCTGCAAAACGACCAGTCACAATGGGTCAAGAATCTTGATTCGTCATTTTAAAGGAACATGTGCTGCCACCAACAATGTGCGTACTGTGCATGAAAATAATGCCATTGGCATTTAGGGAATTTGTGACTAGGGAGAAATATGTAGATGTGCAAGCTAAAAGCCAAGCCATAGAGAGCAGAGGTTTAA
This sequence comes from Pleurodeles waltl, assembly GCF_031143425.1. Classification (NCBI taxonomy): domain Eukaryota; kingdom Metazoa; phylum Chordata; class Amphibia; order Caudata; family Salamandridae; genus Pleurodeles; species Pleurodeles waltl. Next base: position 378,037,580 of record NC_090444.1, on the reverse strand, counting down.
AGCCTGCTATGGCCTCACTGGTTGTAGGTGAAAGGGTGGTGGGGTATGCTTGTGCAGTTTTGTGTATAAATGCACACACCTGAATCTCTGTATGCACAGACCTGAATTTGTGTATGTTTCATGTGTGGGTGTCCTCCCTGGCAGACAGTGTTCCTCCAATTTGATGAATCCTGTATCTGGAACCCTCAGTTGGGGACTGGCGTCCCACCTGAGAAACAGAGTTTGTCTGAGACAGAAAGGTGGCCATTGCTTCCTTAATCATCACTGCCTCTATAACGGTGGTCCATGTACAATACTGATCTTTATAAACATGTTTTAGTAACTTTTGCCTAATTGTGGCCTCCACTACTATAATGTGGGATCAGGTGACGTTAGGTAGTTTTTCCACAGATAATAAACATATTTTGTCCAAGAGTTAGGTGTTTTATATGTGCTGTGGTTAGGCAGGCAATCATTAAAATTCATGACTTTTGCAATGTTTTTTTATTGCATGATTCCCATTTCCAACATCTGTTCAAGTATACACGACACCATGTATCTTTCCATTGCGACTGTCCATTTTGCAGTTTGTCACAAAGCAAACATTTGTAAGGTATATACGTTTGTGGCATAGGCTGGCAAGATACAGGTGTCACTATATGTACTTTGTTTGTCAGTCTGTTGTCTTTAAGTTGTGCAGTGAATGATGCTAGCATAGCGCATACCTCACACATTCGGTTTCACAGTTCCTGCAATTACAGCACAAGGGAAAATTATGCAAGCTGTTGGTAACTGAATATTTGATATCTACACAAGATTAGGCATGAGAACTAAAAACATGCAGTGACATACCTTAATGGTGACCTCCCTCTGTCATAATAATGTCCATTTGTGGGCAAATGTTTCATTTTGGCGTAGTGGTGGGCATTATTTTATTTATATATATATATATATATATATATATATATATATATATATACACACACACACACTGCTCACCATTGGCCTAGTTGTGTTCACCCATGAACAATTGGGGCCACCTCTGATATAATTATGGCTATTCTTGGCATATTGTAGGCACCCTTGTCATTACAGTGTTCAACAGTAGCAGGTCTGGAATATTGTGTGCATCCTTGACTTTGTAGGATGCACTTCTAACACAGTAGTGGCCCTCCTAAGCACAGAGTGGGGATTCTTAATATTGTGGTGCTGTCCCTATTGTGATGGAAGCACATGACCATTAGGGACAGAATCTGAATGTTTTGTGTTTGTATGTGTGAGTAATTGATCAAAACATGACAAGTTGCTGTTTGGGGACACAACTGTATGTTTGAGGCATGTGTGGCCGTAGATACACATGCTGTGCATACTCCTGCCATCTAGAGTTGGGCCTGGATGTGTGCAAATTGTTTTTCTTTGAAGTCTTTTCTTCAGTCACAAGGTAATGTGATTTCACTTCTTGCTTGTAATGCACATGGCCATTGTCTCCATTGTTAGATGGATTTTTTTCTGCCATTGGGTTCGGCAGTGTGTTCCCTTGCTCCCGATTGACACTGTCGCTGTGCTTTTTTCAGCCTCTTGTTTCCTCTGCCTCCTTCGGTATAGCCTCTGATCACTTTCTGCTTCTCTCGTATTGGGTTGCCTCCTGCAGTTCCGTCCAGAGCTAACCTTCAGTCGACTTCAGCCCCCACTGGGGCCTCGCTCTTCGGAGCCTTTTCTGTCACCCGAGCCAAAAAGGCCTCCTGCAATGCCTGCCATTTTTTTCAGACAAAAAAATGGTCATCTAGACCGCCAGGCCCGTTGACTCGAGATGTCACTCAAGAACGGCAGTCACCCCAGACCTCTTTGACACCGAGGACCTTGAAGGGGAACATCATCCGAAGCCATCGTCTGCAGACGAGATGGCTCTCTTGCCCGACACCCGCTGTGGCTCCGACCTTGAGAACAAATACCTTCTATCTACTCAACAAATACAGTTCCTGCTCCTCTTCCACCTCGACACCGCTCGCGCTCTGATCTTCCACCCATAAGAGGCATTCAACCACTTTGGACCCAAATAGAGAGACTTCTAGTCTGCCACTGCTTTTGGGCGATGGTCAGCACTGACAGCCAGCTTCGGATGCCACACAGTTTTCAGCTCGATGTTGAAGAAGAATGTGAAGCTCACCCATTAGGCACCGCCCGCTCCCGGTTCGTCACAGACGTGACCTTCAGATCTGAAACCATCGATGTTGAATCCCAAGTCTGTGCCGAAGCATTTTGTGGCAATGGGAAATGTCCATTGGTCCTGTTGAACCAATCCTCCAAATACTGCAGAATGAACTAAACGCTCGCCAGAGGATATGGTCATCCACTCCCAGATGGGCTGAATACTCACACAACCTCTGGCGTTAGGCACTCAACCTTTCAAGAGGCAGCTTAGATTCGAAGAAGCCCTGGCGCCCCCATCACCACCACCACCGAAGCAGCGGAAGAAGCAAAGCAAGGACAACATACCTTTTCCTGAGCCACTACTGCCTGTTTCCTCCATCACACCACCTAGGCCTCCAGCATTACTATTCCCACCTGCTTCTTTACCTGACAACTTTATACTTTATTATACACCACAGTGGTCACCACTTTCCACTCTTGGTGAACATGGGAGTTTGGGGTGAGGGGGGAATTTAAAAGCCCCCACAGAAAGACTCAAGGGACTCCTATGATGCAACCTCCCCAAACAATACGGATCCTAACTTCTACCTTGCCTGTTCCTGCACTCCAGATGACACTACCTCCTACTAAGAGGTCCTAGGTAGGGTTGCATCTTACCAAAGGGGTAGACATACACAAGAAACCCATGGAAGAAGACTTCATTTTCAAAACTCTTTCCCCTGCCCACTGCTCCAAACAGTACCTACCCATGTTAAAGGGAATGCTCAGACCCCCTTCTGATGTTTCTAAGGAGCCAATTAAGGCTTGAATAACTAACCCCAGAGATGTTAAGTAGTATGACACTTTGTCATCGGACCTCCTCTACATTAGGGGCCAACTCCATCCCGATTCCCTGGTAGTGCATACTGCCTGCAAACGGGCCATTGCACAATGCATCTGCAATGCCCTTCCGCTGGATAAAAAAAGCAAGTACATAGACTCTGTTGGTAAGTGTGTCGAAGTACAGTTTCCCAGAGGAGCATCGTAAGTGAGGACATAAGCTTGTCTTGGAGGGCAATCTCAACTCAAATACCACTATTTGCTGCTTTAGATCCCACTGATAAGACTACTTGGGCCATCAACTCCTGCATGCTACTCAGCAGACGCGCCTGGCTCCCTATCTCCGGCTTTAAGCCGGACGTTCAACATTTCCTGCTGTTTGACGAGAAACAAGTTGATGAGATCTTGGAGAAGATAAAGGAAGACACCGAGATGGCGAAGGCCATGGGCACCTTATAAACATCTACCACTCACTGTTCCTTTCGCCGCTCATCTTATCATGGATGCTACAAAACCACCTCCTCTGAAAGCTCCATATCCTTTCAGCATCAGCCAGCATGACAAACCTCTACAAGAGGCTACTTCAGAGTTGCCTACCATGGTAACTGCGCCAAGGATCGAGGCAAAGGTGGCTCCCCCAAAGGAGCAGCCTGAGCCAAGCAGTGAATTGCCTCCTGGGCCCTGCGACCACATAGCACCTGTTGAGGGACGACTTCACATGTTCTTCTCGTCCTGGCAACACGTCACCTCAGGCCGTTGGCTAATAGACCTCATTCAGCACGGTTACGGTCTGGAGCTCACTTCCACACCACCCAACATATCACCCCGCAGACACGTCCTCTACCCAGAACACCAACCCCTGCTTCGGGAAGAGGTTCTAATGCTCCTTCTCAATGGGGACTTAGAGCCTCTGGCATAACACCTATAAGGCTCAGTGGTGTATTTCCTTTACTTCCTCATTCCCAAGGACAAGTCCCTCATTTCCGTTCTTGGCCTCAGAACCTGCAACAAGTGCATCCTGTCAGAACATTTCCACATGGTTACTCTGAGATGTAATTCCACTGCTACAGCAAGGCTACTTCATGGCTGCACTAGACCTCAAAGACGCCTACTTCCACATTCTGATTCATCCAGTGCTATCTCTGGTTTGTAGTAAGTGGCATACACTATCAGTTCAAAGAGCCGTCCTTCTGGGTCACCACTGCACCTCGAGTTACCTGTGCTAATCCTCTGGTAGCTTGGAACAGAGCAGTCAGGCTAAACTAAAGAGACAATGTGTAAAGTATTTGTGCACACTCACAGTAACACAGTAAAAACACCACAAAAGGACTCCACACCAGTTTGGAAAAATAACCAATATGTATTTGAGTCAAATAAGACCAAAACTACAAAAATCCAACATACACAAGCCAATTAATGAAAGATTAAATCAAAATGCAGTGCTTAGTAGACAATAGCTCTAACTGGAACTATTTAGTTGCTCTGGACGGGGACAAATTCAAAAGTTCAGTCTGACTGAGATGGAGTGCTGGCCGGGTACAGGAGTCAAGCAGACCCTTTGAGAGTACCTTGGTTGCGTCAAGGCTTGGTGACAATGGGTTGATCCAAGGATGGAATGTGTTGCGCTTGCAGGTGATGCATTGTTTCATGATCGGGCAATGTCGGTGATGTGTCGAGGTCTAGAAGCGATGAGTACTGGTTCCGATGTGTCTGTGCTGCGTCAGTCCAGCCGGGACTGCTTTGTAAGTTGGGGTTGTTGCGTTGCGCAGTCAGCGAGCGGAGTCCACTGCTTCTGCGCAGGCAAAAGTGGTGTTTCTGCAGCAGGATGCGTCGTTCCACGTTATACGCTGGTGTTGCATCAGTTCTTGTATTGCAGCACTACAATCGCCTCCAAGGGCCCAGGACTGGATTTTTCACCACTTGGCAGAGGAGGGCTCATAGATGAGGAGCCCAGGTGCTGGTAGCAAGATGCAGGTGAAGTCTTTGGTACCCCTGAGACTTCAGACACAGGAGGCAAGCTCAGTCAGGCCCCTGTGAAAAACTTTAGATTGCAGGATGTAGAGAGTTACATCCAGTCCTCTCACTCCCAGGCAAGAAGTAGCAGGCAGCAGTCCAACATAGCAGAGCAAACAGCAAAGTGGAAGTCCCTCCTGACAGCCCCACAGCCCTTCTTCCTGGTAGAATGCGCTCAGTCCAGAAGTGTTCCAGGTATATTGGGTCAGAGGCCCATTACCTCTACCCAAATGTGCCTTTCAAGTAGGGGAGACTTCATAGAGTTGGTCTGAAGTGTTCCAGTTACCTTTCAGCCCAGCCCTGTCTGCCAGGAGGTCTGTGGGGTGTTATCACTCCCTTGTGTGGGGTCAGGCCACTACCCTTTGAAGTGTGAGAGCCCCTCTACCCATCCTGCCCGGGAAAACCCATCAGTATGCAGATGGAATGCAGGGGCAGTTGAGAGTCTTGTATTTATAGCTGTCGGGATGGAATGCACAAAGGTAGTTGTCACCTAACCTTACACAGACCAGATGTGGATTGGAGGCAGGCTCAGGCACAGGATGGTTAAAGTAAGAAAATGCCAACTTTCTAAAAGCAGTGCAACAGGATGATGGACGGAGTACTGATATGTTTCAAACACTCACCCCCAGTCACAGATCTGGGTTAAATCTATTGTTCTTTTGCTGTCCATGCCACCCCAGTTTGGAACCAGCCATATGCAAATCAGCCTTGACCCTTTTCCCCATGGGAGCAGTCCATCCCGAACTGCCAGGCCAGGTCATCCCTGGACCAGAAATCAGCATCTTGGGACTGGTTTCGGGGTATCACGCCTCAACAGCCAGGCTAGCTTGAATCCATTGGCACACTAAGCAAGGGACCCATGTCTGGGCATACCCTTGCCACTAAGGGCGAACATAGCAACACAGCAAGATGATGGACAAAGTGCTGAAACTTTTCAAACACTCACCCCTAGTCACAGATCTGAGTTAAATCTGTTGTTCTTTTGCTTACCGTGCCACCCCAGTTTGGACCCAGCCATATGCAAATCAGTCTTCACCCTGTTCCCCATGGGAACAGTCCAGCCTAAACTGCTAGGCCAAGTCCTCCCTGGATAAGGAACAAGCATCCTGGGACCGGTTTCGGAGTATCACCCCTCATCAGCCAGGCTAGCTTGCATCCAGTGATACAGTGGCATTTTCAGACCTGCAATTTAAAAACTACCTTTATCAAAAGATCTGTTTTTAAATTGTGAGTCCAGAGACACCAAACTCCACTTTTCTACCTTTTCCTGATTGGAAGTTTCACTTAAACAATGTTTTAAGGCACCCCCCTACCAGCCTATGGGAGAGTTATTCCTTGCAGTAGTGAAAAATTAATTTAATAATTTTCAGTACCTGGACATGTTCAACTTAAAAGTACATGTCCAACTTTTTAAATACACTGCACCCTGCCATTGGGGCTGACCAGGGCCTACTTTAGGGGTGTTTTACGTGTAATGAAAAGGAAGCTTTGGGGCCAGACGAGTGAGTACACTTTCCTGGTCGAAATGGCAGTTTAAACTGCGCGCACAGGCTCTGCAACAGCAGGTATAAGGCATGTTTGAAAAGCTACCGTAATGGCTGGCACAACCAGTACTGCAGGCCCACTAGTAGCATTTGACTTACTGGGCACACAGAGTGCACTTTACTAGGGGCTTACTAGTACATCAAATAGACCAATCGTAGAAAAGCCAATGTTGCTATGTTTTAGACACAGAGCACATGCTCTTTAGCACTGGATAGCAGTGCTCATAAAAGCAGGAAAAAAACGAGGTCAGAAAACGAGGAGGAGGAAGCAAAAAGTCTGAGGATGACCCTGCAGAAAGTACCATTTTCAACATGCCTGCTGCAGGAATTCTTAATGCAACAGTGATCTCAGGCAAAGGGTAATTGGGAAGATCTAAGGTATGATTTAGAGTTTGGCGGATGGGGTTACTCCATCAAGGAAAATTGTAATATGACAATGGGAAATCCGTCATGTTTGTGACCTAGTAACCCATCCGCCAGACTCTAAATCAGGCCCGTAGTGTTGATCAGCTGCTGCACTCATCGCTGCCTGCAGTGGTGGAACACCCACAATTTGCTGCAAGGGTGGCATTTTCTCGACAGTTCTGCAGATTACCATCACAGCGGGCATATCTTTCACTGTGTGGGGGCTTATTTACAAAACCTGACTGTCCTGGAGCTGTGGGATCCCAGTCACAGGGATCCTCCACATCAACTACCTGAAGCTGTTAGCTGTCCATCTAGCTCTCAAGGCTTTCTATCCCCATGTAGTGAGCAAAATGGTCCTCATCCAGACGGACAACATGACAGCCATATATTACCTACAGAAGCAGCGAGGCAATTGTTCTCCCCAGCTTCCTCAGCTAGCCCAGTCCATCTGGCGCTGCTCTGTCTGCCACAAGATCCACCTCCCGGCAGAATATCTTCTGGAGGTGGACAACAACTTTGCCGACTTCCTCAGCAGGATGTAGCAACAAGTCCACGAGTGGGAACTTCTCCCAAGAGTCCACCTCCAGTACTTCTGGCAATGGGGCTTTCCAAACACCAAATGTCCAAGCTTGGCCTATGCTTTTCTGCCTTTTCCCCCTCCTACAGTTTTTACTGTTTTCTTTGGCAACCCTCCCTCATCCTAGTTGCTCACACATGGGGCCAGACAGATGAGATTCATTACTCTCGTCAAACTTTTGTTGGTTTGGCATGATACGCTCTACAACAGGTCAGACTTTTTTACAAGGAACCATGGAGAAATCAGGCACCCGACCCCAGCAGTCTCAACCTTGTGATCCATCTCTGAAGTCTTAGACTTTGGTTACTTCAATCTACCTACTGTCTGCATGAATATACTTGAAGAATGCAGGCCCACTAGTCATGCCTGTTATGCTGGCAAATGGAAAAGCTTTGTCAGCTACTACCTTTCAAACCACATTGACCCCTTAGCAGCTAGCGCCCAAAACATTGTTAACCACCACACCTAAAAACATGTGAACTAGCCTTCACCTCCATTCAGCTACACCTGGCTGCTTTGACTGCTTATCTACAACACATTTCCCTCTTTATTATTCCAGTCATTAAAGCTTTTATGGAGGGACTCAAGAGAGTCATTCCTCCTCAGGCCCCAGTGGCCCCGGTGTGGAATCTCACCATCAACCTCACATGACTCATGGGCCCTCCATTTAAACCCTTTCAGGTCCCCTTCCGTTTCTCTCTTGGTTATGCCCTCACTAAGACATGTCAGTAAGCTCCAAGCTTTAACATTGGAAGAACATTTCTTTCAAGTTCATAAAGATAGGGCCGTCCTTTGCACTAACCCTGAATTTCTCCCTAATGTGGTTTCACCTTTCCATCTTAACCAGTCTATAGAACTCTTATTTTTCTTTCTTAAACCTACCTCAGTTGCAGAAATGTCTCTTTATAGCTTAGATGATAAGCAAATATTAATGTACTAAGTCTATAGGACAAAACCCTTTTGAAAGGCTCAACTTTTTGTAGCATTTTCTGAATGACATAGGAGTGAAGGCTTTATCAAAATCCGACGTAGCTAAATGGAAAGTTAAATGTATCCAAACCAATTACGCAAAAGCTAAAAGAGTTTTGCCTGTTCCTCCGAGAGCCCACTCTATTAGAAAAGAAAGGGGCCTCTATGGCCTTCCTGGGAAGTATCCTAATAGCCGACGTTTGTAAAGCAACTACTTGGTCTACACCACACATTTTCACTATACATTATTGTGTGGACATACTACCTCGCCAACAAGCCAAAGTTGGTCAGACTGTAGTCAGTACTCCTTTTCAGTCTTCTGCAATACACACAGGCTAGACACCACTTATGGGAGGACTGCTTTACAGTCCATGCATAGAATGTTTATCTACAGCCATTCATGCCTTAAACAGAAAATGTTACTTACCCTCTAAACATCTGTTTGTGGCATGTAGTCCCCCAGAGGCGTCTGACTGTTGCAGTTATCATTCTTTCTTAGTTTTCTTGCATGGTCATCTTTCTCTGTCTCTGTATCACTTTGCTCCAGCTCCATCCTCACCCACCTTGCAGAAAATAACCTAATAATGGACACGATGACCATGCGCATTACAAGCAAAAGGTGGAGTCATACTGCCTCGTGACTCAGGAATAATTCTTTGAAGAAAAACAACTTACACACACCTTGGCCCAACACAAGATGGCAGGAGTATGTACAGCATATGAATCTACAGCACTACATGCCACAAACAGATGCTTGCAGGGTAAGTAACATATTCCTTATTTAAATTAAAAGCTAGTATATAAAAGCAGTGTTTTCTGAAAATGACATACTTATGTTTTTATGGGAATTAAGAATGTTTACCAAAAGGAAAAATCATATATTTGATAGTCAAATGTGTATATTTTTGGTAACTGACAAGCTGTTATTTGGAAACAAGAAGATTGTGTTTCAAGCTATATTTAAAGGGTTCTTGCTGTAGTGACTGTCATTTTATTACTTGTGTTGAGGTATTTCATATTGAGGGTTTTGACATTACTGTTGGTACCAATGCCTCGGGTAGCCCTTATTGTTAATCCTGCCATTAACAGCAACTAAAATAATCCTGTCTGATGTGGTTCAGTTGTAACACTGCCAGTATTTGCCACTCAAGGTGGAAAGTGAATCTCAAACAATACAAAGATTTTTTTATAACCATAAGAGATTTAAATAAACAACCAGAAAGTTGGGAGATACAACAATAGTGATTCCATTAGAAAAGTAATTCACTCCTCAAATAATTCCTTCACATATTCCCATATTTTACCAGAATTTGTCTGCAACAAATAAATAGGTCTGGTTCCTATTTCAGCCTGGGAAAGCAAGCTTTATCTATTAATTACATGGAAAATTGAAGGTATATAATTGTTAAAAAACGGATTATATTGGAGAAAGTTTGGAAGCACTTTGTTTCGAAATAGAAAGCATGAAATGTGGTCCTGGAGAAGGGGGAAATCAGTAACCTGCGTATTGTAGAAGTCCAATACAAGAACTGGCTAAAAATGAGGAAAAGTAAATATATAAGTAAAAATTGGCAAAATAAGATCCAGGTAAATGAGACTAAGAATACTAGGACATTTTTGCAGTTAGTATGTGAGAATGGAGGGGTCGCAAAATTGAAATTTTAAATTTGAGAAGATTATTGGGTTAACTACATGGAAAAATAATTTGGTAATGACAACGAAAAGGTGTATCAGAGGGTAAAATGTGTTGCGAGTGATGAAACCGCTGCATTTTTCAGTGACAAGGATGAAAGAAAATATCCTTCTTTAAAGTTAATTAAGGCAGTCGGTCCTGACAACCTCTCCGCAGTCAAGAAAATAAGGTAGATTGCTGGGCAATCTTCTATCATTCATGTTTCCAGAAGGTGTTGGCTACAGAAAGGTTTCTCGATAGTTGGAATGGGGCTGTAATAAGACCGATTTATAAAAAGGGCAATGCTACGGGACCATATAATTACTGCTTGATCAGCCTACTGGGTATGGGTGAAAGAGTTTTTTTTTTTCCTCTTCTCAAAAATGCTCTTGATCCTGCTAGAAGATTGGCTAGGAGAAAGTAATATAATCCCAATTGAGCAAGGTGGGTTAAAAGAAGGTCACTCAACCTAATACCACTGTTTTATTTTGTGGGTAATGGCAAAGAAATCGATAGATCTCGGGCGGGACTAATTTGTTGTTTCATCAGTTTCCATGCTCCTTTTGATCTGGTGAACCGCAGTTTGTGGTATATCTTGATCAGCCTTGGAGTCCACAAAGACATACTCTCGATCCTCCACAGGTTATTTAGCTGGAATTATGCACAAGTGATAATGGATAAGGGTGGCAGTTTAACCACGAAGCTACAAATTAAAAATGGCCTGCTCCAGGGCTGTGTTAGCCCCCTTATTTTCCCTATTTTTAGCAGATTTGCCGAATACTGTAACAGAAGCCAAAGCCATAATCCCTAAAATGAATGGTCTGCATGTCTTGTGTCTGTTATGGTCTGATGCCCTGGTGATAATGGACATGAAGGAAATAGGTCTTCAATGGAAATGGAATGTCTTTTATGAATACTGCCTAAGGAAGAAGCTTTCGGTAAACTTTAATAAAACCAAGATCATGGTGCTAGGGGAAAAACATTTAAAGTATAACTGGTTGTTGGGAGGGAACAAACTGGATGCAGTAGAAAACTACAAATATTTAGGAATATGGTTTGATGTTAAGTTAAACTGGAAGGAACATATAGAAACATTAAAAGCTACTGCCCAGTCCTTAGTTTTGGACCTAAAACAATTTAATAAGAAAATGGGGGGGGGGGGGCTCTTTACAACTGATTTTGTCAGCATATAATAATTTTAAGTCTATGTTGTAAATTGGATTGGAATTATGAGGAAGGTAAATGTGTGAAGAGACTGCTGGCATTGCCGTTGTCTTCCATGATACAGGCCATAAGGATGGAACTTGGAGCTGCCTAGGGTACCCAGCTACGCTTAAGTTTTCGTCGAGCTTAACCAAGGATGGAAGCTCAAAAATCTCCTCTTTTTGTATAAACAAGGTAGACATTAGTGAATTTAATTGGGCAAAACAAGTGAGATCAATGTTGGACAAAATTGGTGATAGATCATCTCCAAAACATTGAATAAAACAAACTTGGAGATCTCCAAAATCAGAACTGCTGGAGCTTTCAAAAAAGTGTACCAGAGAACAGGACCTGGGGTATCTAAGGGAGATAACATCCACACAGTTTCTGCTAGAGGCATGGGCAGATGATTATAGTTTTCCCTACATTGAAGCATTGCCTAACCCTAAGCTAAGACGTGCATTGTTGAAGTTTAGAGCCGGGATAAATCCCTGTGAATATTGAAGGATAAAATCACTAATTATAGATGACTTGGGTTGTGTACACGTGTATCAATACAAAGTGCAGGGGGGCACACATTTTATTGGACTGCCAACTCCTCTTAAATTCGCTTAAAATGCTTCTAAAATCAGTTATTTTGAAGTATGTAATTGTTAACCGTAAACAAGCGCTCAGTTTATTGATGGATATGAAATTGTTTGTTGTCACCTAAACAGTTGGGAGATTTTTAATTGCTGTTAAAAAAACATTAAAAAAATTGTGTGGTTTAATGAGACAGATTATGCCTTTGGGTTGAATGGACATTTTTTTTAAAAGAATAGTTTTACTTTTGGGTGGGTTTTAATAGACTATGGTCCAAATAAACATAACTTTTTGACTGAGTGAGTTGTTGGAAGTGTAGTATGTAGCATTTTTAGTGATATTTATGAATTTAACCCCATGAAATTGCAGTTGTAAAACATTTTGTTTCAAGGATATTCAGACATGTTATAGCATTGTTCAACATAAATAGTTATAAATTAAAATAATATTTCTAATGTTTAAATGGTGTAGATACAATTTCAGTATGTTGGTAAGGGTACACACCAACTGCACACTGGGTTTTGTTAGGATTTAAGTACCCTAAATTACAGCTTGGTGGCTTTTATAATTTTTAGACTAAAGATAATCATGACCAACATTGAATTTTGACTCTTCATAAAATACAACTAAGAATAAAGTGTTTGATTTGGAAGAAAGGTTTCACCCATTGTATCTCATGTATGGAGATGGAAAAAAGAAAACTGTCTGGAACTCTTTAAGTTGTTTTAAAGACACCAGAAATGTTTCAGTATCCAAAAAGCACAAATCCTACATAAGTTGTGAGGGATACTTGTTCTGTATAGATTCAACCTTCTAAATGTTAAGCTTGGAATGTAGCTTGATTAGCTTTAGTTATCGAAACACCTTGCAGTATCTTTACTCTTATCATAGAAGTGCGCTCCTAAAAGATGTGCCTCGTCCTTCAACTGTTGGGGTCTCACTGGATTTGAAACATTTAATTTTTATTTAATATTTTGGTGTGGCAAGGACATGAGTCTAAAGCGTTCGAATGCCCTTAAAAAAGTGTGACTATCTGAGTCCATATTCACAGCTATTTTATAAAGAGTCCTAAATCTAGGCGTCAGTGATTTCTGCCTGTGATTCGCATAGGTTTTTATGTATATTTCTATGGATTTTTGTGAATCCTCAAAAAGTCTTTTGTCAATGTACAAAACAGACTTTCATGCTTACTTGTAGTTTAATAGGCTCACGCATGTAAAGGAAATGTATTCCTAACTGCTTTGTAGGAAAGTTTCAGTTCTATTAAGGACACGGAGGTGAGAATTATGCTTTTCTTCCTCTACTTTTAATAATAGCAGCCATCATTAAACTTTTTTCAACCTATAAAAAGTGAAAACTACAACTCCCAGGAACCCATGGCAATGGCTTCATAACAGTCCAGTCATAACATATGTCAGGTTCCACAATGACCAATTAGGTTCCTCCCGGTCTCTTATGGCTGTGTGTCCGTATCGCCCCCCACCCCTGTCTCTCCTCCTTCATCGCACGAGCCAGCTTCAGAACTGTCCTCACTGGTCTTGTTTAGTGCCCTCCAATCCTATAAATGACAAAGCTATCAATATGAGTCATTGCAACAGTAAACAATATTGCATCAGACACTTCTAATTGGAGACATATACCATTAACCATTTCTTCTGAGCAATTCAAGACATTAACTCACATCATAATCAAAAATGGACTACCTACCAGTGATTGAGTGAGTCCTTAAAGAGAAAATATCTCACTGGGTGGGATAATCCTCGCCTCTGTGTCCCTAATAGAACTGAAACTTTCCTACACAGTAGTTAGGAATATTTTTCATTCTATTTCAGGACCGGAGGCGATGATAATGCTGGTTTTAAAGATTGCTTTCCACTAAATAAACCATATCGACCGCCGGCTTAAAGTAGAACCTCTTGAAAGTAGAATATGAGTACCAGTCTGCTGTGTTTATGATGTCCTCGAGTGAGGCTCCAAGAGAAAAAGCTTTAGAGGGCATAGCCCCTCTAGCTGAATGGGCTTCAAAAGCTGTTAGATGAATTCCAGCTTTCTCCATCACCCAGTGCACCCACTAAGCAAAGGTGGGGCATGAAACTGCCTTATGCAGTTTCCGCAATGCAATAAGGAGTTGCCTTTCACTGGGTGGTTTGAAACTCCTCCAACATCTGTTCATTAGCCTTGAAACAGTGTACCACACATCATTTCAGAGAATCCTGAAAAGCAGGATAAGAAACCGCCCATCTATTGGATTTCGTGCATCTACCAGTTGTAACTGACACCCTGGACGGGGGGGAAAAATTCTGCCCATCATTTCCAGTGCTCTCACATCCGAAACGCGTCTGCATGATATCAGACACAGAAGCATGGCCAGTTTTGCTGAGTTGGTGGGGCACGAAACTGCCTTATGCAGTTTCCGCAAAGCAATAAGGAGTTGCCTTTCACTGAGTGTTCTTAAACTCCTCCGACATCTCTTCATTAGCCTTGAGGCAATGTACCACACATCATTTCAGAGAATCCTGAAAAGCAGGATAAGAAACAGCCCATCTATTGGATTTCGTGTGTCTACCAATTGTAAACGACACCCTGGACGGGGAAAAAATCCTGCCCATTATATCCAGTGCTCTCGCATCCGAAACGGGTCTGCAAGATATCAGACACAGAAGCATGCCCAGTTTTGCTGAAAGCTCCTTCCGAGGTAAGGACCTGTTAGGATGCCAGAATAAAAACAAATTAAGGACTCTATTAAGATCCTGTCGGAGGCTGGCTCTATATGTAGTGTGCAAAACCAGACACACTGTGCAGAGAGTCTCGGCAACCACAGATTGGTTTAAAGAGGTAAAAACTAGACCACAATTGCTCTAATTTTTATGGTAGCTTGGTTGAGCAGTTAGGTCAATCTAGGAGAAATGCAAATCATTTTTTTAACTGACAGTATCAATAAATGAATAAACACACTCAAAGGAATAACTTGAGACCAATGTACAAAAATACTTCAGATTTTTTTATAAACATTTTAAGAGCAAGATCATTAAAATCGTGTAAGTACTTGATTCTTCAAAGTTTAGCAAAAATAGTTTTTTTGCGTGTAATTATGCACCATAGTAATCACCGGGAGAACACTGTTAAAAAGCATATAAAATAAGGCAATGCGTTTACCAATGTCTTCATTTGAACATAGGTCGAGGTCATTGAGAAGTCCTGTGAGCCAGCCGGAGGAGTTTGGGCGGTTCCCGGTTTTGGCAGAAAGAGCTGCTGAAAAGACCTTGGAGCTGGTGCAGGACCACTTGGAAGAGCAATGCACAGGCAGACTTTAAAGTGAGCCCGGTGGGTGCCCTTGGACTGTAGAGGTCGCAAGGGGTAGGTACCCTTAGAGCACAGCTGGTTCTCCAGTGCAGGGTCTAGGGAGGCCGGGTGCAGAGCAGATAGATGAGCCAAGAGCTGTGTGCAAAGGTGCCCTTCGAAGCAGGAGGTAGGTCACTTTGAGGGTCACTTGCAGGTCAGGAGAGCCACTCTGGTGGGTGGTTCTAGTGGTTTCTGAAGACCCTCGACTGGGGCTTCCTCCTGGTCGTATTGGAGTCCAGAGTGGACTTTTCTTCTTGGTGTCAAATGTTGAGTGACCTGTACCCCAGGCTATTGCACGGTTCAGCCACTGGAGGGCGCAGTGTCTCCAAACTTGACACACTTGCAGGGTTTGTCCTTCGTGTGGGTCTGGTGAAATTTGTTCCTGCTGCGGTGTCCGGTCACATGGTCAGCAGCTGGTCAGTGAACTGGACTTCACTGGTCTTTGTTGCAAAAGAGTGATACCTTCACTCTGAAGGGAGATCTTTGGCAATTTTCTGAAGAGTGAAGGTCCTCTGGGGATTTTTAAAGTCCGTCCAATGTCTGAGCAACCCCTCAGTGGCGATTGTCGAGCCCTGGGTGCAGCATGAAGGGTTTGGCACCTTTTTCTTTGTGCAGCAGGAATGCAGTTATCGAGCCTTGGGTCATCTATGTTGCTGGTTTTCCTGTGTCCTTGGAATCTGATCTGCAGGTTTAGGGGTGCCCACTAAATACAGCCTTTAGCGGGTGTTTAGAGGAGTACCTAGTAGTGACTCCCACTAAGTGACAACTTCCTGTGGGCAGAGGTCACTTCACTATCCCTGACAGGCTATTTTCCTACCATGCAAGATGGAGGAAAATGAAATGGAGGGATCACCTCACATGCAACACCTTAGTTGTGGCGCAAGCTGGGGGTGGCCACTCCTCTTGTCTTTGTGCAATTTCCCGCCGTTGCTCCCACCAAAAGTGGGGATTTGCAATGGGGGCAGCTATCTCCTGCTAGCAGCACGGCTAGGGATAGAGTTTCAAGGGAGTTGAGCCCTTTGAAGCTCATAGGCAGGGCTGTGCACATTCCTGGGGGAGGTGGTGTAACACCTCTGCCCAGGAAGGGCTTTGTTCTCTGGACACAGAGAGCCCAGGCTCTCATCCCAGGGTTCCAGAATCCTGTCTGGTGGTGGCAGGCTGGGTGTGACTGGCCAGCAACCATGTAGGGTAGTTAGCTTTTTCAGGGGGCACATCTAAAGTGGCCCAGGGGTACATTTAGCAATCAAATACTGGTACAAGTTTGGATTGATCATTTTGAGTTGTATGATACCAAACAACCCAAAGTGCAGAGTGACCACCCTATAGATATGAAACTCATGCCGACCAGTGTCCAGCGCATGCATGTAAAATGGCTACTCTGTTCACTTATTATGCCCCAGGTTTGGTCGGGACACATGGGGGGGGGCATATTGCTCATGCATCTATGCCCACACATGCAGCATAATGCAAGCTGACTTAGGGCTGGAAGGCCTGCCCGAGGGGTGGCTTATCTATATTGCAGGCAATGAAAAGTGGACAGGGCACACAGGCTGTGTGCCATGCCAGTTTTGCATTTTAGGATTGCACCAGGACACTCAGCCTGCAATGGCAATGCTGGGTGCACTTGGATGCAAGGTCCCTGTTGGTGGCAAAATCTGTGCTGCTGCACCCAGGGGTCTACCCTTAGTATCTCATGCCCCAGGTACCTTAGTACCATTTACTAGGGACTTACAGTGGCACCTAAAGGTGTTTCCAATTGTGCCAATGCATCACAATAGTTTTGGGAGAGAATTCTGGCCCTGGGAACCTGGTTAGCAGAGGCCCTGGGCATTAACTACTCTGAAACTACATCAAATACCAGGCAAAAAGTGGGGGCTAACTTTCTCCAACATCCCATAGCACAGAATAGGGCGGTGTCGGGGAGAGAAAGAGGCCCTCCCACGAAGAAGTCCATCTGGTCCAAGCCGACTTGTACCTCTTGATGTTTACTATCCACCCATGCTCTAGATAAACGGTCTTCCGCTTGACTTCAAAGGCCTGGGACCTAATAGCGTCCCATATAATCCACCAACCAATCAAGCCTAATGAGCCCTTCAACACCAACCGATGCGGAAGTTGCTCCAGTTTGAGAAAAATATGAGAAAACAGGAGAAGTGGGGTTAGAGAATCCCAGGAAAGTTCCAGAAGAGCCGGAAAGCAAACTTGAGACATCCACATTGGCATAATCAATACCACACCGATCTTTGCTTCCTGATCTTGGCAGACGCCCAAGTGATCTTTGTGAACGTGGAAACGCGTCACCCTGTTCCAGGGCCCAGTCTTGCATGAAGACATTCATTGCCACTGCTAACGGATCCAATCTCCAGCTGAAGAACCTGGAAGGCTCATGGTCCAACCATGATGCAAACATGTCCGCCGTAAACTGACCTCCTCTTTTTTGGAGGTCCACAAAAAATCTCTGGATTAATCATCCACAGACTGGTGTCCCAAAGGTGTCGGGAGTGCCAATCCGCAACCTGATTTACCTGTCCTGGCATGGACTCCGCTGTCACAGAGGCCTGGTGGTCCAGATAGTACTGCCAAAAATTGGTAGCTATGTCGGAAAGGACCTTGGAACGCATGCCCTCCAGATGATTGATGTATCAGACCTACAAGACATTGTCCATCTTGAGAAGAACACAAGATTGAATCCTGTCCTTCGTCCAACATCTGACCATGACTGAACGGGCTAGGGGTGCCCTGTGGGGACCAAGAACCTCGGGTGGAAAAATCACCACATCGTGCACTCCAGTTTGACCTGCTGGCTTCTGACTCGATGACCAGATCTGGGGCCAACCCAAAAATCGCTCTGCCATTCCATGCTTCCATGAGAGACAGCCACAAGCAGATTTACTCCTTTTCTTCATCTGAGAGGGAGACCACCTGAGAGTGGGGACTGGGTACGCTTGGTGCATTCATTCACAATCATCAGGCGTTCCTCCATGGGGCCCAAGACATCATCAACCACCGTTTAGTAGTCGTCACCCCAGGGCAGGGCATCCACCTGGTCCTCATACATGTCGCCTTGAACCTCCATAAAGAAGGTATGTGACGTGACCAAGAAAGTAAGAGGCATGGAATCCGGTATATATGAGGGCACAGGCAGCGCTAAACACCGTTATGAGGGTAAAAATGGCCAGGTAGCTGCAGCTATGAGACTGTGGTTTCCAGTCACAGGTTTCAAGTGGGCAAAGCCTCACAGAAGTTGGGTCCCCCTCCAGGAGCACTTAACACCCAGTGCCAGAATCAATGGGGAATAACAATGCTTTGGAGCGTGTTCTCTCTTAGGTCCTACAAAGCCAAACCAGGTAACACAGACCACCATGGGGCAATATATAGACACACAGTACTGACCCAATAAGGGCGTCAAACTGTTCACCAAACGCTTGTATGTATACGGACCCCAGACCTTTCTGGGGCATCACTCTCCAGGACGGCAGGTACCAGAGCGCGATTCTTGTTCTGACTGAGGTGAAACTGACAGGAATCGCGTGTTGGAGCCGACCACTGACCCGATCTAGCGGGCGGAGGACTGTGGCACAGAGCCACACTAAAGAAGCAGCCGCGAAGGATCGCGCAACGTGTTCCGCAGCCATGACGCTCTTAAATTGCACACACAACTCTAATACGGCAAACGCCAAAACACAATTAATAAAAGCCATTATCTGTTAAATGGAAAGGAAAAACGTGACTTATCTACGAGTGAGCAGCGAAGAAAGAGGGGAAATTTACAAGGATAAAGGCCCATGAAAGACCAGGAGGAACCTGATTGGTCATTGTGGTACCTGACATATATTATGATTGGACTGTTTTAAAGCCATTCACATGGATTCCTGGGAGTTGTAGTTTTCACTTTTTATAGGATGAAAAAGGTTTGTTTAAGAAGAAAGAAAAGCATAATCCTCGCCTTCAGTCCTGAAATACAATTGCAGTTTGTTGGAGTTTGTTACATGTGACACATCTTTTGAGGAGAGATCAGTTTAAGCTCACATACGCTTAAAATCATGCTTTCATGTCCTTTAAGGTATCTGAAGTGGCTACCCTACTGATTAATTGCAGTGACCCACTCAACAGTGCAAGAAAAGCGTGATCCCAATGGTATATTTGTCATGGTGGCGGTGAACTCTAGTGGAAGATGGGTTAGGCTGGCAGCTGCTTATACCCTGAGCACTGGGAAAGAAACTTTATTCTTTGGGATACCACATTTGATAGCTCTAGACATCACACATTGTCAGCAGAAGCAGCCAGTAAACACCTAAAGTTTGTAACTTCGTTTGCATTCATGTAGACTTGGCCCTAAATTGAGAGATAGAAGTGCAAATAAAGAATCACTTTTATCGCCTTATCAGACTGATTTGCTAGAAGACTCAATACATAGGTTGCATATTGGACAAACTTTCACTTCCTATCTAGATATTAATAGTAGAGTTCCAAATTCCCTCACTGCAAATTAGGGTGCCTTTAAGGCAGATGCATGCAGAAATCGTATAGCTATATAGGCATTCATGAGGGTAGAGTGTAGATTAAATAAGAATAATGTAAAGGGAGGAGTTAATTGAGTTGAAAGGTCAGCACAAATGTATGGTGTTCTCTTAAGTTGCTAATGGAAATCAATAAGGTTAAAGGCCAATTTAGCATACTTCAAATAAACAGCCGAATAGACGCTTCTCTTAGTATGAAGCATTCTGCATAATGGGAAATATAGATTGTAAATTATTTGGCAATAGAATAAAAGTGCAATTCAATAGGAGGCATGTGCACAATGTTTAACAAAAAATAAGGTCGAAATGCAGTGGTTCTAAGTGAGGCAGAGGAGGTTTTAGCCTTTAAATACAAAAGGGGCCAGTATTCTTGGTGATGTTCATGATAAAGCTACGTCCATTTAGCTTAACTTCTTTCATCAACTACTGAGGATCGGGAAGAGTTTGACTTCCTAATTTGGCAGCCAGTTGAAGGGATGAGCCCTAATAAAGTCATGTGGTCTAGACTGGTACTCCATTGAATAAAAAAAAAAATCTTTAAAGATCTCCTGTACCCAATTTTGGTGTACTTATTTAACACATTCACCATTGATAAGGGGGTCACATCACACCACGTCATCCATGGCAAAAGCAGTCATCTCCCTGACTTCGAATTCGAGTGAGGACTCCTTGTAGTGTGCATCATAACACTCAGTAGCTTTGATTCATTCTGACACTGAAATCCTCACAAAAATGCAGAACAACAAGTTCAATAACATATTTTCTCAGTTGACAGAGATTGATCTTTGGGCCTTGTATTGGGATAATAATCTCATAATAATATGAGGACTATGACCAATCTTATTGAGAAGGTCCAGCACAGATGTTTTCCTGCGATCCTTTTAGCGCTGGATACAGAGAAGACATTTGATTGGGTTAGCCAGACTTTTCTAATCGGAGTAATCTCAAGATTAGGTTTTGTAGTGCAATACATAGACCGATTTTAAACACCTCAAAACTCACATTTTACTCTGTGGTAGAAGATAAGAACTTTTTGCCTTAAACAGAAAGACCAATAGCAATGGGAGTCTGATCTAGGTGCACAAACTGATGAGGATTGGTTTGAGCTCTGGAAGTACAAACTACAAGGTTATATATAGGTGTCTTAAATATAGACAAAACCACTTTTCTTATGTATCCGTGCTATCTTTCTCAAGATAGACATACGTGTGATGGTGTTGGGTCTGACAGGGCTATGTCTGAAATCATCATTCTCTGATTAGATGTTATTGAATCAAACACTGGGTAGCGGGGGTAAAGAAAAAGAAGCCTGTGGCACCGTCTCACTCAATGGAAAAACTGTTGCTGTATCATTATCGTGCAGTAATCAGTATTTCATAGGCTTTGGACTTTGTTTCTGGCATACTCTGCAAATACAGATATTGAACTAACTCCCCACAGAGACTAATAGTGCTGGAAGTCTAGTACCATGAACCTTATTGGAACACTTCTTGTATCCACAAAGCTCTCTCTGAATAGGGATCAGAACCACTCAACTATTCATCCACTGCCTCATTCTGAGATCGGGTTGGGGTAGGATGGGGAAAAGAAGTGGCCACTTGAATGGAGTTTTCAGTTTCTCGTTATAATGTAAAAGCTATATTACAAATACTTGAAATTGTTTACAAATATTGTGTTTACTGTAAAACCAGATGCAAAAAAGATGGCTTTTATTTGAAATGGAGATCCCTGTTTTATACACAGTGCCATATCTCTGTTAACTGTCCTATCAGAGCTAATGGTAACAATTGTTATTTGTCAATTTCGGAATTCTTAATTGATTAGACATACCGATTTGATAACAGATAGTGACTCCAAATCTGTTTAGTATTCTTGTCAAGATCATTAATCTTGCGTTTACATCTGAGCGTTTATCATCTTCAATCACCTCTAGGGGGCATTTGTCATTATGGTAGCTTTTTTGTGGGGGGGAAATATTTGTGTTTTTTTTTTTTTTACTCCTTTTCTCTGGTCTCCTATCGTATCATGCACTTTTAGCTCCCATGTGGATAAACATTGCCACTCTGTAACCTGTCTCAAAAGTATAATTAGCAACGGACCCTTAAAATTCTTTAAAAGACACTGAGGAAAAGGTTGTGTGTGTACTTTCTTTACTTTAAAATTCAGCAGACTTCAAAACAAACTACACCTCCTAGAACTCTGTGGAAATGGTGTTAGAAATGGGGTCTTTGTGGTTGGCAGTCAGGTTACCCCCTGTCCAAGCAAGGACCCTCACTCTAGTCAGGGTAAAAGAAAAATCACCCTCAGCTAACCCCTGCTTACCCCCTTGGTAGCTTGGCATGAGCAGTAGGCTTAACATCAGAGTGCTAGGTGTAAAGTATTTGTACCAACACACACACATAACTTAATGAAAACACTACAAAAAGACACAACACAGGTTTAGAAAAATAGAAAATATTTATCTAAACAAAACAAGACCAAAACAAAAATCCACAACTCAAGTTATCAATTAAAAAGCAAAAAGAGTTGTCATGTAGTTTTAAACACAATGTACCTGGGGTGCGTAAAAAATAACCCCACACGGGTGAGTGTGCGTCAAAAAGGGCTTGCGATGCGTCCATTTCACTCACGAGTGAGACCTTGCGTCGTTTCTCCTTTAGTTGGGCGGGGGCTCATCGTTTCTTTTCTCCGCAGGAGAGTGATGCGTTGATCCGCTCAGCACTCTCGGGTCCAGGCAGGTTTTGCGTTTTTTTTTTTTTTTTTTTTAAACACGCCCAGTGGTGCTTGCGTCGGAAACCCAGCCGCATGATCCGAAAACCACACAGCGCGGGTTGCGATCTCACCAGCCTCCATCAGCGATGCTGCGTGTCGTTTCTCCAGCTCCGTGCGTCGATTCTTCGGTCGCGTTGCAGGTGATCATTGATTTCCAGCCGCGAAGCCGGCGCGCTTCGATTTTTCAGCTGCAGATCGGAGGCGATCTTTTCCCCGCACAGCCTTCTGTGTGTGGATTTCTTCCACTTAGACTGCCAGCTTCTCCTTTCAGGGTCCCAGGAACTGGATGGGGACCAGAGGGCAGAGTAGGAGTCTCTCCAGAGACTCCAGGTGCTGGCAGAGAGAAGTCTTTGCTGTCCCTTAGACTTCAAACAACACGAGGTAAGCTCTAAATCAAGCCCTTGGAGATCTTCACAAGATGGAAGGCACACAAAGTCCAGTCTTTGCCCTTTTACTCTGGCAGAAGCAGCAACTGCAGGATAGCTCCTTAAAGCACAGTCACAGGCAGAGTTTCCTCTTGTTTCCAGAAGTGTTCTAAAGTCTGTGGTTTTGGGTGCCCTTCTTATACCCATGTTCTCCTTTGAAGTAGGCCTACTTCAAAGAAAATTCTCTCTTGAATGTGAAATCCTGCCTTGCCCAGTCCAGGCCCCAGACACTCTCCAGGGGGTTGGAGACTGCACTGTGTGAGGGCAGGCACAGCCCTTTCAGGTGTAAATGACCACTTCTCTCCTCCCTCCTAGCACGGATGGCTCATCAGGAAATGCAGACTACATCCCAGCTCCCTTTGTGTTGCTGTCTAGTGTGAGGTGCAACCAACCCAACTGTCAAACTGACCCAGACAGGGAATCCACAAACAGGCAGAGTCACAGAATGGTATCAGCAAGAAAATGCTCACTTTCTGAAAGTGACATTTTCAAACACACAATCTTAAAATCAACTTTACTAAAAGATGTATTTTTAAATTGTGAGCTCAGAGACACTAAACTCCACATGACCTTCCGCTCCCAAAGGGAATCTACACTATGAGAGGGACAGGCCTTGCAACAGTGAAAAATGAATTTAGCAATATTTCACTGTCAGGACATATACAACACATTACTGTATGCCCTCCCTTAACCATACACTGCAGCCTGCCCTTGAGGCTACCTAGGGCCTACCTTAGGGGTGCCTTACATGTAAGAAAAAGGAAGGTTTAGGCCTGGCAAGTGGGTACACTTGCAAAGTCGAGTTTACAGTTACAAACTGCACACACAGACACTGCAGTGGCAGGTCTGAGGCATGATTGCAGACCTACTTATGTGGGTGGCACAACCAGTGCTGCAGGCCCACTAGTAGCATTTGGGTTACAGGCCCTGGGCTCCTCTAGTGAACTTTACAAGGGACTTACTAGTAAATCAAAAATGCAAATCATAGATCAACCAATTACATAAACATTTTGTATAGGAGCACTTGCACTTTAGCACTGGTTAGCAGTGGTAAAGTGCCCAGAGTAACAAAAACAGCAAAATCATAGTCCAGCACACATCAACAACGTGGAAAACAGAGGCAAAAAGTTAAGTGAGACCATGCCAAGGATGAAAAGTCTAACAAAGGGGCAGGGCCAAAAACAAACATGAGACCACGTCAGCCAATCTCAGTCTCGGAATACTAACAAGATGTCTGCTGTTAGCCATTGTAACAAAGCATCCTGGGTAAACTGTCCACTGCTTTTTAAACAGGCACATTATTCTTTCTTCTGCTCTGTGAAAACCAACAAACAAGATCCAGTCCACCATGAAAGTTAAAAAGTATGACTCATATTACAAAATTCGAAATCACAGGAGAATATAACAATTAATATAACATTTCAAATAAAAATCATTAAAAAAACTAAGCTAAAACCCCCTTCTAGTCAATAATATCCAGGAGGGAAAGATTTACCTGTCTGTTCTTTTAGAAGTTGCAGACAGGTAAACCTCTCTTCAATGCTTTTAGGAGAACTTGAACATTCCATCAAAAAAGCTAGATTTAGTTTTTTGTTAATTCTAGGAAAGAACCAGGAGTGAGAATTCTGCTAATTCAAAGCTTTGTCTCCACAACAGATGTCATTCTGGGTACGACCTTAAAGTAAAATGTTTCAAATGTCAAGTCCTGGGACCACTCTTCTTTCCTAAGGTTGTCCTCCAGTCCACTGCCCAAAGAAAAAGCTTCAGCCCCATTGGGGCACCTAGCAGAGTGAGCCCCAAAAATGAAAGAATTCCGTCTCTTGCATGACTCAACATAACCAGCGTTCTAACATGGGAGAAGAAACTGCTGCCAACAGCTTTCTAGTGCAAATCAGGATCTGTTTAACCTTCCCCTGAGCCTGTTTTCCGTTGTTGTGTCCTCATATTCTCAAAGGTACCCAACAGCACACAATTTAGAAGTGAAAGGGTGTGGAATGAGGTGAGTGTTGAATTTTGTCCTTCTTGAAATGTTCTGCTCAACAGATCCCGTGCTCTAAATCTGACACTCCTATCTGATACAAGGCATTGGCATCGTCTCAAAAAGTTGCTTTGTAGGTAGGTTCTTGTATGAACCTTAGGTCCCAAACAGCCAAGCACACTATTGACATGCTATAAAGTAGAGTACCCAGGTTGAGGATAACAGGAGTAACTCCTCTAAATAACCTGCAGAGAAACAGATGCTTACCAACCAGTAGCCCATCCACCGAGAAATGTCTTTTAGAAATCACCAGCGTAAACAGAAAAAGTGACCTTTTTATATGTCATTCTTTCTCTTCACAACTCCACTAGAAAACCCATAATGTCTTGTTGTGTGCGCTCCCAAAGAGTCCAAGCATGTTCTCAAACACCCAAACCATCTTCTTCATGCAGATTGATTTCACTTATTGACTCCTGCAGCATATGCCCTTTCAGTAAACATGAAGGCCATCAGCAGAACCTATCCATCAGCAAAGGAAGTTGATCAAAATCGGGTGATGCTCAGGGAAGGTATTGGAAAGTCCAAGAAAATTTCAGTAGAACCATAAACCATAATTACAGCATCCCTATCTGTGTCACGGACACCAGATTTGCCTTCCTTGTCCGCAGATATATAGTTACCTTTCAGAGCATTGCAAAAGGGATACAAGACATAATTTGCTTCCTTCTCCAGTCCTTCAAAAATGTGTCTACCACCACCACCTTGGATCTAGTCTCCAACTGTAGAACTCCAGAAGTTGAGCATTCACTTTATAAGCAAAGATATATATGCCTCATTCTCATCAACTGTTGAAAAATGATCAGAATCAGCTTCCATGTGATGAAGGTTTAAAGTTGACTTGGATTGTCAATCAAATGATAGGCCTTTTCACTGATGTAAAATCTTCAGCTTTTGAAAAGGTAAGGTAAGGAAGGATCTTCAGAAAGATGGCCTGAATTTGTTATGGCTAGCAGACATAGGTCCCTGCTGTCCTTGGAGTGAAATCATCTGTGCTTGTAACAGCCTGCAAAGCTCCTATTTTTTTAGGATGGCAATCTTGCGCTGAGCTGAAGGACTACTGACACAGTGTCCACCACAAATAATCAAAAACAAAAACAAAACACCATAAGTCTCTGCGGAGATTGATCCAAGTAGCTTTTGCTGCATAAAATCATACAGGAAATGGATGCGCTCCATCTTTAAGTGTCATCAAATCTACCAAGCATTTAGGACTGGAAAGTTATCAATGGCCTGAATAAGTGGTCTTTCTTTACAGCAAGAAACAATATTCTTGTAAAGCCAAATTAATACCTGGTGGAGTGAGACATCATCTCTTTTTAGGTCTCTCCTACTAGACAATGGAGGCTTTCTGGCTTGAAAAAAAACAATTGTGGGCGTACCAAGAACTTATTGTGAGTCTACAGCCCCCCATTGCTTACCATTGTTTGGCTTTATTGTCACTCTCATTTGCGTGCTTCTTATTCATTGATATTCCTTGTCCATCTATTTACATATTGTGCTTTTTCTTCTGGTGTATAGCCTCTTCAGCATCCTTTGGCTTGGCTGACTTGTGTTCTTCCATTGCTCATTTTTAGTGAACTGTTTTTTCTATTTACTTATGCATCCATGAGAGTTTATCGGTTTGTTTTCCATCTCTCTCCCTTGTGTGTTTCTTCCGCAGTTAATTTTCCACCTCCATACATGCTGTGTTGCGGTCCCCTCTTGTAGCAAGCTCTTTTTCATGCTTTTCCCTGGCAATCTCTCCCCACTCTGTGTTCTTGCTCGTACATCTCTCCTCCACACCACATGTTGCTCTCCATCATGGGTTGCTTTTTCTCTCCCCTCACCCACTCACTGCTGCTCCCACTGTCCCCTTCCTCCATTGCCTCCCAACCACATGGTCTTTCTTTTTATTTCATATTTTTTAAATATTTGATTTTTTTATTATTTTTTTTGGGTTGGGGGTATTTGGGGATTGCCAGTAATTACATTTCTGTGAACCCCACCGCATTAGGAAAGCTCTTCCAAGCTAATTCTGTTTCATTTTTGTTTTTATTTATTGGTAATTTTTTTAATAGTGGTTGCCGCAGCATTTTGTAGGTGCAGACATGCATAATGATGCATTGACTTCTAGTGTAGTAAGGTCAATCACCTAAGTATCCATCTGGGACAACAGCAAACATGGTCTCTGCCCTGAGATTTTACAATTAGCATTTCCCAGCATCTCTGTGTCTGCACATGTAGACACACCTCAGGTTGTATGTATGTTGTTTGGGGGGGGGGGGGTTCCTTTTTTTCTTGGTACTCTGCCAGATCCATGATCACCCAGATAGATTAAGCTCTAGTGGAACATTTTCTCCAAATAGTAGTGACAGACACAGTGGATGTAAATGGTTTCTTGAAGCATTCATATGTATTCAGATGGACTGCAGAACCTTTCCGGTTGTGCACATAGGTATGTTCCTGCCACTACCTGTTCTCTGATTTTGCACTTCACCAGATCCATGTTCCCTCAAAGGGTATGGGACAGGTTAGTTGTACTAGGATTCAAAGAAGCAGGCACAGACAATACAAATGCCTCAGAAGCTGTAATAAAGGGCCACCACAGTGTGCTTTACTCCACAATCTCCCCTTTTCTGTGGGGAAATGGTGCACAGTAAAACTGTCCTCAATAAGGACTTCAGTGGGCGAATAATCACCAAGGCAACCCTCCCTCTCCTGCCCAGCTTCAGCAACAGGTGCTGACAGACAGTCACCCCACATACACTAGCCCAATTTTGAGCCAAACAGCATTTTGCAGGTGCAGACACTCCCCTGATAAACAGGGATACCTCCTTCCTTGCTGCTTGAAAGGCTTTACAAGAGCATTCAGCCTAGAAAGAAAAACCAGGACGACACCTAGGAAGGAAAACTCCGGTAGGAGGGCCATGACAAAGCATATTAGTGAAGCGCTGCAACAGGACAACAACTGAATCTAGTCGTCGGAGCTATCCACATTTCCAAAATGTCAGAGTTGCATGTCTGCAACTGAAAGAGGACTGCCTCCGGCACTGAAGCTTGTCCTGTGCAGCTAGTCAAGTTACCTCCTGGGAAAACATTGGAATCCGGTTTGGGTCTGAGAAGTGCTGAACAGATAAGACAGCCAAGACTCACCTCTTGGCAAGCGGCTCAGCAGTGCACCTATCACCTCTGAAACACGTCTGGCCCAGTAATTTCTTTGGTTCAGAGCACGCATGAAGCCAGCCACATGAGGGGCAAAACACAATGGGGCAGGCTGTAATTTCACAACAAAACCAGAATACATTATCACAAAGATACCAGATATTAGTAACTCATATAGCGACTGTACTGATGAGCTGCAAAGAAAGACAGGATATGGCAGAGGGGTTTTGTTGGGATACTGAGCATGGGATTTGCTTATTTTGCACATTTCTTTGTTTTTGGTTTTCCACGAATTGTGTGGACTTGTAGGATGTATGGTTTGTTGTTGTAATTTGAAGGCTGCTAAGTTCGAAATTATAGCAAGTAGCAGCATAATCCTCACGCCTGATCCTACATTAATTTTGTCACTGAAAAAATCTCAGAAGCACCCTGTCTTCATGGACAACAATCACTACAGAATGTAGACTTAATGCAAACCATCCACTCCGGGGCCCTGATGGACACTTGTCCCCACCAACTGTACAACATGGATGCCTTACTAGTCAGCAAAGTTCTCACCTGAATCCTGAACACCTCTATCACCACTGCAACATTCCCAGAGGTCTGGAAACACGCAGTGGTCAGAGCACAGCTAAAGAAACCTTTGGCAGACCCCTCCCAGCTAGTAAACTGCACCCGATCATTCTACTACCTTACCCAGCCAAGGTCATGAAGAAAGCCATCAACAAGCAATTCTCCCACTAACTCAATGTACAGTAAATCCTGCACACCAATGAATCAGGTTTCAGACCCAGTCACAGCACCGAAACTGCACTCATTGCAGCAACCAATGACAAAACAATGATCCTTGACCAAGGAGAAGCAGTGGTCCTCATCCTGCTCATCAGCGGCCATTGCCACAGTCTTCCATTCCATCCTTTTCAGATGACTACATGAAACAGGCGTTCAAGGACCCGCTCTCAACTGAATATGCTCCTTCTTGGGAGGAATTCAAAAAGTCAGGATGCCACTCCACACATTGGAAACCAGGAACTTCATCTGTGGAGTCCTCCAAGGATCACCTCTCAACCTGACTTTAACATCTATGTGACCCGAGTGGCCAACATCATCAGATTGTACAGAATCAATATTCTTTCGTACGCAGATGGCACCCAACTGGTATTCTTGCTGACGAACTGGACTCCTGTGACAAAAAACAACTTTGCCACCTGAATGACCATGGTAGCCATCTGGATTACATCTAGTTGCCTCAAGCTCAACTCCGACAAGACCAAAGTTGTGATTTTCAGAAGGAAGACCTCTGTTAGGGCTTCTACCTGCTGGTGGACAGACCTCGATTTCACATCAACATCCACCGCCCATGCCAGAATCTTAGGAGTCCTCCTAGACAACAAGCCTGATGTTACTGTTTACCTCTTTCCACATCCTGAGGATGCTGCAAAAAATGTTCAAGTGCTACCAGAGAACACCAGGAAAGCAGTTACACAGACCCTGATACCAACAGACTTAACTATGACAATGCACTCCACACAGGAATTACCAAACAGCACCAGAACAGGTTCTGAATCACCCAAAATGCTATAGCAAAACTCTACCACACCACACCCACATCATTCCACACCTCAAGAAACTTTACTGGCTCCTCGTACACAAACCTACTCAATTTAGACTCCTCACATACACATAAAAAAGCACTACACAAGATAGGTCCCACCTACCTCAACAGCTGCATACATTTTTACTAACCTTCCAGACACCTCTGCTCAGCCGAACTCTCACTAGCACAGGTACCCCGCGTTCACAAAAACAGAGCTGGAGGTTGCACCTTCTCCTTCTTCTACCTCAAAGCATTGAATGACCTCTCACAGCACATCATAGCGTCCTCATTGCTTCTTGTGTTATACAAGAAGCTGAAGACCTGTTTTTTCTAATAAATTCTCCTTGGGAGACAGCCCACTGAAGCTTGTCTGGTGCAGCTAGCCAAGTTACCTCCTGGAAAAACATTGGGATCAGGTTTGAGGCTGAGCAGTGCTGAACACGTAGTACACCCAAGACTCACCTCAGGTCCAGCGGCTCAGCAGCGCAGCCATCACCTCTGAAACGTATGTCTCGCCCAGTAATTTCTTGGGTTCAAAGCACACATGAAACCAGTCACCTGAGGGGCAGAAAACAATGGGGCAGGCTGTAATTTCACAACAGGACCATAATAAATTATCAGCATCTGGATACACTCACAGGTGATTAGAAAGTGTTATAAATATGCAGAACATAACTGTTGCTATTTTCAGTGGTGCTCACATATTGGAGGTCCTTATTAAAAAGTTGATCTGCTAGAGACTATTAGTTTCAGATTCCTTACCTTAGAATTTCCCCCAGGCGTCAGACTGGATCCGGAGATTTTTCTTCGAGCAATACTGTTAGACTTTTCATCCTCGGCGTGGTCTCCCTTAACTTTTTGCCTCTGTTCCCCAGGTTGTTGATGTGTGCTGGACTCTGATTTTATTGTGTTTGTTACTCTGGGCACTTTACCACTGCTAACCAGTGCTAAAGTGCAAGTGCTCCTGTTTACAATATGTACGTAATTGGTTCTCCATGATTGGCATATTTGTTTTACTGTTAAGTCCCTAGTAAAGTGCACTAGAGGTGCCCAGGGCCTGTAAATCAAATGCTACTAGTGGGCCTGCAGCACTGGTTGTGCCACCCACATAAGTAGCTCTGTAATCATGTCTCAGACCTGCCACTGCAGTGTCTGTGTGTGTATTTTTACACTGTAAATTCGACTTGGCAAGTGTACCCACTTGCCAGGCCTAAACCTTCCCTTTTCTTACATGTAAGGCACCCCTAAGGTAGGCCCTAGGTAGCCCCAAGGGCAGGGTGCAGTGTATGGATAAGGTAGGACATATAGTAATGTGGTTTATATGTCCTGACAGTGAAATACTGCTAAATTCGTTTTTCACTGTTGCCAGGACTGTCTCTCTCATAGGATAAAATGGGGGCTACCTTTAAATATGATTAAAGCGTAGATTCCCCTAGAGAGTAGATGGACATGTGGAGTTTGGGGTCCCTGAACTCACAATTTAAAAATACATCTTTTAGTAAAGTTGATTTTAAGATTGTGCGTTTGAAAATGCCACTTTTAGAAAGTGAGCATTTTCTTGCTTAAACCATTCTGTGACTCTGCCTTGTTTGTGGATTCCCTGTCTGGGTCAGTTTGACAGTTGGGTTGTTTTTCACCTCACACCAGACAGTGACACAAAGGGGGCTGGGGTGTAACCTGCATTTCCTGATTAGCCATCTCTGCTAGGAGGGAGGGGTGGAGTGGTCACTCTCATCTGAAAGGACTGTGCCTGCCTCTAACAATGCCGGCTCCAACCCCCTGGTGTGTGTCTGAGGCCTTGCCTGGGCAAGGCAGGATTTCACAAGTAGGTGTGAGTCCCCTTTGAAGAAAGGTGACTTCAAAGACTAAAATGGGTATAAGAAGGGCACCCAAATCTACAGACTTTAGAAACACTTCTGGAACCAAGAGGAACCTCTGCCTGGAGAAGAGCTGTTAGCTGAGGAAGGAGTGCTGCCCTGCCTGTGACTGTGCTTTGTGGAGCTTTCCTGCAGTGCTGCTTCTGCCAGAGTAAGAGGGCAAAGACTGGACTTTGTGTGCCTTCCATCTTGAGAAGAAATCTCCAAGGGCTTGATCTAGAGCTTGCCTCCTGTTGTTTGAAGTCTCAGGGACAGCAAAGACTTCTCTCTGCCAGCACCTGGAGTCTCTGGAGAGACTCCTACTCTGCCCTGTGGTGCCCATCCAGTTCCTGGGACCCTGAAAGGAGAAGCTGGCAGCCTAAGGACAAGAAAATCCACGCACAGAGCGCCGTGCGGGGAAAAGATCGACGCAAATCCGATCTGCGGCTGAAAAATGACACGCCGCCAGCTCCGCAGCTGAGAAACGACGCTCGCCGGAAACGCGACCGAAGCATCGACGCACGGAGCAGGAGAAACGACGCGCAGCATCGCTGACGGAGGCTGGGAGATCGCAACCTGCGCGGCGGGATCTTCAACTCATCGTGCGGCTGGATTTTTGACTCGAGTACCGCCGTGCGGAGTTATTTTCGATGCACACCCGCCCGTGCGGGGTTATTTTTGACGCACACCAGGTACATTTTCACTCTAGCAGCGCTAGTGTGTTTTTAAAACTACTTAAAGACTCTTTTTTATTTTTAATTAATAACTTGACTTGTGTATGGTGGATTTTTGTCGTTTTGGTCTTGTTTTGTTTAGATAAATATTTCCTATTTTTCTAAACCTGTGTTGTGTCATTTTGTAGTGTTTTCATTGAGTTACTGTGTGTGTTGGTACAAATACTTTACGCCTAGCACTCTGAGGTTAAGCCTACTGCTCTGCCAAGCTACCAAGGGGGTAAGCAGGGGTTAGCTGAGGGTGATTCTCTTTTACCCTAACTAGAGTGAGGGTCTTTGCTTGAACAGGGGGTAACCTGACTGTCAACCAAGGACCCCATTTCTAACATTGGTGATCAGCGGTCGGGATTTGGACTTGTATTTGTGCTTGACATACAGTATTTAAGTGTACACTACTGTTTTGATCTCAGACCACTACGTGACCACATAGTACTAGTCTTGTGATTTTTGTTTTTTTCTATTTGGACTGTTTTTGCTCTGCATTCAGTTTCTTTTTTCGCTGATCCGGTGATTGACTTTTCTGGAACTTCATTTGAGAACTTGCTTTTCTGCATTTGGAACTTTGCACTCTTTTAACCTTTTATCATGTCTCTACTTGGAGATGCACCAGTTGAAGCTATTTTTGACCTGAAGCAATTGGATAGTTATAACAAGGCTCAGCTAAAGCAGTTTTGTAAAAATTTTGGTTGTCCCATTAAGAGCTCTTCCAAGAAGGATGAGCTGAAAAAGGCGCTGAGGGCCTGGGTGACAACCAGAAGCACTGGAGGGCACACTGAGGATGAGGAGGATGAGGATGAGGAGAGAGAGCAATCAGTACAGAATGGTATATTTGGGGGGCCTGTTATTCCCAGGGAAGGAGTCTCTAGGGCAAGTAGCAGTGTATCCTCCAAGGGTCTGACACCTGAAGAGTTACAGGACAGACAGGCAGAGAGGGAGTACCAATTGGAGTTGAAAAAGCTCAGTCTAGACGTGGAACAGAGAAAGCTGGCCATTGAGGAAAGGAAGTTAGCCATGGCTCATGAGCTCAGTTTAAAAGAGATAGATCAGAAGAGTCAGTCCAGTAGAGATGGTGGCAGCAATCCTACAGTGCAGCCTGAGAGAAGGGTACACATCCCAAAAGACCTTGTGAGGGATTATAAGAGGGATGATGATATCTGCTTGTGGTTCAAGGGTTATGAGTCAGCTCTCCACATGAACCTGGTCCCTGAAGCTCATTGGGGGGCAGCCCTGTGGAAGCATTTTGAGGCAGAGGGGAGGGACACACTGACAGCCTTAGGGGATGCTCAGGATCTCACCTACCCTGTCATGAAGGAGGCCTTACTTACCAGGTATGGTCTCACCCCTGAGCAGTACAAGGAGAAGTTTAGATCCTACAAGAGAAAGGAATCCCAAACATGGTTGGAATGTGTTGATTCTTTTTGCAGGTCACTGGATGGTTGGGTGAAGGGCAGTAAGGTAAACACGTATGAGGGGCTTTACAATTTAATTGCTTGGGAGCACTTGTACAGTTTATGTTTTCCAGAGCTGCGCCAGCACCTCATTGACAGCAAGCTGACTGACCCCAGGAAGCTTGCACAGGAAGCGGACCGCTGGGAGAGCACCAGGGTCCAAAAGAGGTATGGGGGAGACCACGCCAAGGGTGGGCAGGGTCCCTCTCAGAAGAAAGGGGGGGGTCAGGGCAATCAGGGGGAGTTCTCTAAAGGGCCCCAAACTGATTCCCAGGGTAAGGATTCCCAACCCCCCAGTGAAAAGAAGCCATGGTTGTCCAAAGGGAAGCCAGTGGCAGGTGGTCCCCCACGTAAGTGCTATGCATGTGACCAGGTGGGTCATGTGAGGGGGGACCCCAAATGCCCCAGAAGTACACCGGCACCCACTGGTGCACCGTCCCAGGGTTTGGCCAGTGTAGCGCTTGGGGAGGAGTTGGTTTCAGGGGGGTGGGAACCAGCAGAAATGACCCTTGTCTCACTAGGGGACAGTGAGATGGTCCAGAGAAACCTAGTGCCTGATAACACTAAGAAGTACAGGCAATGGGTGACCATCAATGGACAGAGGGTAGAGGCTCTGAGAGACACAGGAGCCAGTGTGACTACAGTGAGGAGTCACCTGGTGTCTGAAGAGCAGATTGATCCCCGGGTACTTCACCAAGTAGTTGCGGTAGACAACTCTGAGCGCCTCTGCAGAGTGGCGCAGGTTCCCTTTGAATGGGGGGGGGGGTCTCAGGTTCCTGGAAAGTAGCTGTGAGTCCAACCATGCCTGTTGATTGTTTGCTAGGTAACGACCTGGAGGATTCCCCTTGGAAGGAGGTGGAACACAGGTCTCACTTGGAGATGTTGGGTCTGCCTGGGTGGGTATGCGTATCCACCCGGTCTATGGCAGCCAATCAGGGTAGTCAAGAGCCCCTGGAGCCTGAAACAGTGGCCCAGGGGACCGCCAAGAAGAGGAAGGGCAGGGGGCGCGGGAAACCGGCCCCAGAAGTTCCCACGGTCCGGGAGGAGGCAGAGCCTGAGGGTGATGCCCCGGAGCCTACAGGGGAACAGGTGGCTGAACTGGGAGAGGTCCCTGAGCTGTCACAGTGGCAGCAGGAAGGGGGACCCACCAGGGAAGCATTCTGCACAGCGCAGAAGGAGTGCCCTACTCTTGAGGGGCTGCGGCAGCAGGCTGCAGCCCAGGCGGCTGGCGAGGCGCCAGGTACTCACCTGATTTACTGGGAGGATGGCCTCCTGTATAGTGAGCCTAAGGTTCCTGAGCCTGGGTCAGCTCGTATGCTGGTGGTACCCCAGTGCTTCAGGGCCTTCCTACTGGGTTTGGCTCATGATGTGCCTTTGGCAGGACATCTAGGGCAGGACAAGACCTATAAGAGGCTTGTCTCCCACTTTTACTGGCCCTTGATGCACAAGCAGTCAGCTGCTTATTGTAGGTCTTGTCAGACTTGTCAGGCAAGTGGCAAGAGTGGGGGGAAATGCAAAGCTCCCCTCCAACCTTTACCTGTAGTCAGTACTCCCTTTGAAAGGGTAGGAATTGACATTGTGGGGCCTCTGGATCCCAAGACAGCCATGGGCAACAGGTTCATCCTGGTCTTGGTGGACCATGCCACGCGGTACCCAGAAGCCATTCCTCTAAGGACGGTCACTGCCCCGTGGTGGGACGTGCCTTGATGGGGGTTTTTACCCGCATGGGGTTCCCCAAGGAGGTGGTATCTGATAGAGGTACAAACTTCATATCCACTTATATGAAGTCTCTGTGGAAGGTGTGTGGGGTAACCTACAAGTTCACCACCCCTTACCACCCCCAAAGTAATGGTCTGGTTGAGAGATTCAACCGCACCTTGAAAGGCATGATTCAGGGCCTGTCAGAGCCCTTGAGGCGTAAGTGGGACGTCCTCTTGCCATGCCTTCTGTTCGCTTACAGGGAGGTGCCTCAAAAGGGACTTGGCTTTAGCCCCTTTGAGCTCATCTATGGCCACCCTGTGAGGGGACCGCTCAGTCTGGTGAAGGAGGCTTTGGAGAAAGCTCCTAGTAAACCACCCTAGGATGTATTTAGCTACATGCTGGCACTAAGAAACCAGACTGCCCGCTTCAGGAGTCTCGCTCAGGAGAACCTGGAAGCAAGCCAGGAGGATATGAAACGGTGGTACGACCAGAATGCCACTCTGGTTGAGTTTCAGCCTGGACAAAAAGTGTGGGTCATGGCACCAGTGGAGCCTAGGGCTCTCCAAGATAAGTGGACTGGGCCTTTTGAGGTGGTGGAAAGAAAGAGCGAGGTCACCTATCTGGTAGACTTACAATCCCCCAGGAACCCTTTGAGGGTCCTACATGTCAACCGCCTCAAACCACACTTTGAGCGAACTGAGCTATCCATGCTCCTAACGACAGATGACGGGGTGGAGGAAGAGAGTGAGCCTCTTCCTGACCTCCTGTCTGCAGGAGAGAAAGATGGGTCTGTGGAGGGAGTGATCCTCTCCCCCTCCCAGACTGAGGAACAGCAGAGGGACTGTCGCCACGTGCTGGGACAGTTCGCCTCGCTGTTTTCCCTGATCCCAGGAGTCACACACCTGTGCACACATGATGTGGACACTGGGGACAGTACACCTGTTAAACATAAGGTTTACAGGGTGACTGACAGGGTCAGGGCTTGCATTAAGGAGGAAGTCTCCAAAATGTTAACCCTAGGGGTTATTGAGCGCTCCAGCAGTCCTTGGGCCAGCCCAGTGGTCTTGGTCCCAAAGGCTGCTGCTCCTGGTGCCACTCCAGAACTTAGGTTCTGTGTGGACTACCGGGGTCTCAATGCGGTCAGCAAGACTGACGCACACCCCATCCCCCGAGCTGATGAGCTCATTGATCGGTTAGGAGCTGCCAAGTACCTCAGTACGTTTGATTTAACATCTGGGTACTGGCAGATTGCCTTAACTGAGGGGGCAAAGGAGAGGTCAGCATTCTCTACCCCAGATGGGCACTTCCACTTCAATGTGATGCCCTTTGGGATGAAGAACGCCCCTGCCACCTTTCAGAGGTTGGTCAACCAGGTGTTGGCAGGACTGGATGAGTTCAGTGCCGCCTACCTGGATGACATTGCTGTGTTTAGTTCCACATGGGAGGAACACCTGCAACACCTCTGGAGAGTGTTAGAGGCCCTACAGAAGGCAGGCCTCACTATTAAGGCGAGCAAGTGCCAAATTGGGCAGGGTTCTGTGGTGTACTTAGGACACCAGGTGGGGAGTGGCCAGGTGGCACCCCTACAGCCTAAGATTGACACGATTCTGGCTTGGGAGCCTCCCAAGACCCAGACTGAAGTGAGAGCCTTTTTAGGTCTCACAGGATATTACTGGAGGTTTGTTAAGGGATATGGTACCATTGTTACCCCCTTAACTGAGTTGACTTCCAAGAAGCAACCCAAGAAAGTGATCTGGACAGAGGCTTGCCAGAACGCTTTTGATGCCCTGAAGGCTGCCATGTGCACAGCACCTGTGCTGCAGGCACCTGACTACTCCAAGGAGTTTGTTGTGCAAACAGACGCCTCAGAGCATGGTATTGGAGCAGTACTCTCACAGCTTAATGAAGAGGGCCTAGATCAACCCGTAGCCTTCATTAGCAGGAGGTTACTACCCAGGGAACATAGGTGGAGTGCCATAGAACGCGAAGCGTTTGCTGTGGTCTGGGCACTGAAGAAGCTAAGACCCTACTTGTTTGGGCCTCACTTCCGAGTTCAGACCGACCACAGGCCCCTCAGATGGTTAATGCAGATGAGGGGTGAGAATCCAAAACTGTTGAGGTGGTCCATTTCCCTACAGGGGATGGACTTTACGGTGGAACATCGTCCTGGTACAGAGCACGCCAATGCTGATGGTCTGTCCAGGTTCTTCCGCCTTAGTGATGAGAACTCCCATGAGGTTGGGTAGTTGCTCCCCACTTTTAGCTGGGGGGGACCCGTGTTAGACTTTTCATCCTCGGCGTGGTCTCCCTTAACTTTTTGCCTCTGTTCCCCAGGTTGTTGATGTGTGCTGGACTCTGATTTTATTGTGTTTGTTACTCTGGGCACTTTACCACTGCTAACCAGTGCTAAAGTGCAAGTGCTCCTGTTTACAATATGTACGTAATTGGTTCTCCATGATTGGCATATTTGTTTTACTGTTAAGTCCCTAGTAAAGTGCACTAGAGGTGCCCAGGGCCTGTAAATCAAATGCTACTAGTGGGCCTGCAGCACTGGTTGTGCCACCCACATAAGTAGCTCTGTAATCATGTCTCAGACCTGCCACTGCAGTGTCTGTGTGTGTATTTTTACACTGTAAATTCGACTTGGCAAGTGTACCCACTTGCCAGGCCTAAACCTTCCCTTTTCTTACATGTAAGGCACCCCTAAGGTAGGCCCTAGGTAGCCCCAAGGGCAGGGTGCAGTGTATGGATAAGGTAGGACATATAGTAATGTGGTTTATATGTCCTGACAGTGAAATACTGCTAAATTCGTTTTTCACTGTTGCCAGGACTGTCTCTCTCATAGGATAAAATGGGGGCTACCTTTAAATATGATTAAAGCGTAGATTCCCCTAGAGAGTAGATGGACATGTGGAGTTTGGGGTCCCTGAACTCACAATTTAAAAATACATCTTTTAGTAAAGTTGATTTTAAGATTGTGCGTTTGAAAATGCCACTTTTAGAAAGTGAGCATTTTCTTGCTTAAACCATTCTGTGACTCTGCCTTGTTTGTGGATTCCCTGTCTGGGTCAGTTTGACAGTTGGGTTGTTTTTCACCTCACACCAGACAGTGACACAAAGGGGGCTGGGGTGTAACCTGCATTTCCTGATTAGCCATCTCTGCTAGGAGGGAGGGGTGGAGTGGTCACTCTCATCTGAAAGGACTGTGCCTGCCTCTGACAATGCAGACTCCAACCCCCTGGTGTGTGTCTGAGGCCTTGCCTGGGCAAGGCAGGATTTCACAAATAGGTGTGAGTCCCCTTTGAAGAAAGGTGACTTCAAAGACTAAAATGGGTATAAGAAGGGCACCTAAATCTACAGACTTTAGAAACACTTCTGGAACCAAGAGGAACCTCTGCCTGGAGAAGAGCTGTTAGCTGAGGAAGGAGTGCTGCCCTGCCTGTGACTGTGCTTTGTGGAGCTTTCCTGCAGTGCTGCTTCTGCCAGAGTAGGAGGGCAAAGACTGGACTTTGTGTGCCTTCCATCTTGAGAAGAAATCTCCAAGGGCTTGATCTAGAGCTTGCCTCCTGTTGTTTGAAGTCTCAGGGACAGCAAAGACTTCTCTCTGCCAGCACCTGGAGTCTCTGGAGAGACTCCTACTCTGCCCTGTGGTGCCCATCCAGTTCCTGGGACCCTGAAAGGAGAAGCTGGCAGCCTAAGGACAAGAAAATCCACGCACAGAGCGCCGTGCGGGGAAAAGATCGACGCAAATCCGATCTGCGGCTGAAAAACGACGCGCCGCCAGCTCCGCAGCTGAGAAACGACGCTCGCCGGAAACGCGACCGAAGCATCGACGCACGGAGCAGGAGAAACGACGCGCAGCATCGCTGACGGAGGCTGGGAGATCGCAACCTGCGCGGCGGGATCTTCAACTCATCGTGCGGCTGGATTTTTGACTTGAGTACCGCCGTGCGGAGTTATTTTCGATGCACACCCGCCCGTGCGGGGTTATTTTTGACGCACACCAGGTACATTTTCACTCATGCAGCGCTAGTGTGTTTTTAAAACTACTTAAAGACTCTTTTTTATTTTTTATTAATAACTTGACTTGTGTATGGTGGATTTTTGTCGTTTTGGTCTTGTTTTGTTTAGATAAATATTTCCTATTTTTCTAAACCTGTGTTGTCATTTTGTAGTGTTTTCATTGAGTTA
The DNA here is from genome assembly GCF_031143425.1 of Pleurodeles waltl. Lineage (NCBI taxonomy): Eukaryota > Metazoa > Chordata > Amphibia > Caudata > Salamandridae > Pleurodeles > Pleurodeles waltl. The sequence goes on along the minus strand of NC_090444.1, from coordinate 377,997,898 downwards.
CTGTGTGTGTTGGTACAAATACTTTACGCCTAGCACTCTGAGGTTAAGCCTACTGCTCTGCCAAGCTACCAAGGGGGTAAGCAGGGGTTAGCTGAGGGTGATTCTCTTTTACCCTAACTAGAGTGAGGGTCTTTGCTTGAACAGGGGGTAACCTGACTGTCAACCAAGGACCCCATTTCTAACAAATACCCTTGTGCGTCGGTAGGTGGCATCGTCGACTCCGCAGGCGTCGTGGTCACCGTGATGATGTCGGGAGTAGTGCATAGACACCGCCCTCGTGCAGTGATGTCAGTTCTTTTATTTCCGCGCCATGCGCTGATCCGGAGAGAGCTACCCTGGCTATTTTTTGGCCGAATTTGACTGTTTTCTCGAACTTTTTGTGTATGACTTTGGTGTGTCGAGATGTTCCTGAAGCATCAGACGATGTCTGTGACGGATCCTCATCGCATTTGTCTGTGGTGCCTCGAGCGCGACCACGACCCGAAGTCGTGCTCCGAGTGTCAGGCCATGCACCCGAAAACTTTGAGGGAGCGGTCTCTAAAGCTAATGGCGGGCTGGCACTCGAATCCGCGTAGGTCCCGGTCTCGCTCGAGAGGAAGGTCTCGAGATCGGTCGCGGAGTCATCACCACTCGTCTTCTTCGAAATCCTCAGCTCAAGGTAAGAATAAGTCGAAGAAGTCCCATCGATCTCTGACTTCACCCTGTCGCTCGTCTGACGCGACCCAGGATGAGCATCCACGCACTAGGCCTCCGTCCTCGGAGCCTGCATCTGGGTGGACTCCGCGTTTCCCGGAGCCAGAGCAACCCCCGCCCAACTAAAGGAGTTTTACGAGGCCATGCGCCTCATCTTTGGGCGGGCTGACCCCGATACGGCGCCTTCGGGCCTATGGGGTTCTGCTGAGGGGCCTTTGGGTTCCGCACCGGCGGCTTCGGCCACCGAGGTCACCTCCAGATCCGTGCGCGGATCCGCACCGACGCTGGTCGCACCTTCGAGACCTTCCCCGGCTCCGGGTCGATTATCGACGCTCCCGACGCCGGTGGTGGCCACTATTGACGTTGACCCAATTCTTATCCTTGACGACTCGGAGTCGGAGCGGCGTTAGCCGACGCCGCCATCGGCTTCGGTGGGGCTTATTCGCCCGAGGTTGGATTCTGACCCTTTTCCCTATGGGTACGAATACGGGGAGGAATTAGTGGGGTCCCTGGACCCTTGTGAATACCAGGATGACCCTGCTACGGACTGGGCACAGGATTTGGGTGAAGCTAGTGGTCTGGATACTTCTCCTGAGGCTTGCATGCTGTCTCCTCCTACCGTGGCTATAGCGGACGGAGCGACTTACAGTATGGTGGTCAGTAAGGCAGCTGAGGTCCTCGGCCTTGAGCTACCTACTTTGGAAGTCAGGTCTAATCTACTGATGGAGGTGCTTCAGCCTGGGGCTTCTACTTCGGAATCCCTTCTACCATTCAATGAGGCCCTCACCGATGTCCTTTTGGGTACATGGTCCAAACCCAACACAGGGCCTCCTGTGAACAGGACTGTCGCTCGTCACCATCTGCCCGCACCGAACGACCCAAAATTCCTGTCCCAACACCCCATGCCTGAGAGTCTTGTTATCCAGACTTCATCTTCTTCAGGCGCGTTCCCTTCCGCACGCCCGGATAGGGAATCCAAAAGGCTGGAACAAATTGACAAGAAGTTGTTTTCTTCCTCCATCCTCACACTGCGGTCTGTGAACACCGCATGTCTTTTGGGCCGCTATACCCACTCCCTGTGGGATACGGTTGTGCAAGTCCTGCCGCAGATACCAGAAGAGGCCTGTGCTATTGTCTCCCAAGCAGTTAAAAATGGGAGAGACGTGGCAAAGTTCACTATCCGTTGTGGGCTGGATACGACCAACTCTCTGGGTAGATCGGTTGCAACGACAGTGGCCTTACGGCACCACGCCTGGTTACGCACTTCTGGCTTCTCCGTGGATGTCCAACAGTCACTCATGGACATGCCCTTTGACGGCACCTGTCTCTTCGGAGATAAAGCGGACTCGGCCTTGGAGAGATTCCAGGATTCTTGGGCTACGGCTCGGTTTCTTGGTCTTTCCTCTGCCACTCACCCACCACAGTTCGCTTTTTGTCCCTTTCGTGGACATGGAAGGGGCGCCCTGTCGCGTCCTCAACCCAGCCACCGTGCCATGCACGCTGGCCAGCCTATGCGTGGACGAAATCGCAGAATCCCACGTGGCCGTGGGACAGGGAACCAGAGGTCTGGCCAGTCCACCTCTGCCCCCGCTGCATTCTCCAAACCCTCCCAGTCCATCCCCTCACTCCCACCCAGTTGGTGGCAGTATCTGCCATCACCTGCCCCACTGGGAACATATCACCACAGATGGGTGGGTTTTGCAGATCAGTCAGAAGGGCTACTCCCTCCCTTTTGAATCTGCACCACCACACATGCCACCATCCTTCCATCATCTTCCGGAGGATCATTTGGTGCTTCTCCACCAGGAAGTCGCGGCCCTCTTGGCCAAGGGAGCTATAGAAAGGGTCCCTGTGGCAGAAATAGGTTGTGGTTGTTATTCTCGCTTCTTTCTGATACCAAAAGAAGGACAAGGGCTTGCGCCCTATCCTAGATCTTCAGGACCTGAACTACTTCCTCAAGAAGGAGAAATTCAAAATGCTCACCCTGGCTCAGGTTGTGTCTGCCTTAGACCCAGGAGACTGGATGGTAGCGTTGGACTTGCAGGACGCTTATTTCCACATCCCCGTCCTGCCTGCCTACAGACGTTACCTACGATTCGTGGTAGGTCACAAGCACTTTCAGTTTACTGTGCTCCCTTTCGGCCTTACCAGCGCCCCTCGGGTGTTCACAAAAGTAATGGCGGTGGTTGCAGCTCATCTGTGCAGGTTAGGGGTCTCATTCTTCCCCCTACCTCGAGACTAGCTGTTGAAGGCGCCTTCGCCCCACCTTCAGACTACGGCGAACCTCTTGCACGAGCTGGGGTTCACTATACACGTGCCAAAGTCACACCTGACTCCCTCACAGATGCTCCCTTTCATTGGAGCTGTTCTGGATACAGTGCAGTTTCGGGCTTATCCTCCCGACAAGCGAGTCCAAGACATTCAGGCTATGATTCCGATCTTTCATCCTCGGCCTTGGGTTTCGGTGAGACTGACTCTGAGGCTGCTGGGCCTCATGGCCTCCTGCATCCTGCTAGTAACTCATGCCAGATGGCTCTGCAGTGGAACCTGAAGTTCCAGTGGGCGCAGCATCAGGGAAATCTCTCCGACATGGTCCAGATCTCGGAGGGGACTGCAAAAGACATGGAGTGGTGGCTTTCAAATCCAAATTGGGTCAACGGCAGATCCCTCTCCCTTCCCCAACCAGATATCTCTATAGTGACAGATGCGTCACTTCTGGGTTGGGGTGGCCACATGGGAGAGGCAGAGATCATGCTGGAGCTCTGGGCGATCAGGCTTGCGTTGAAAGCATTCCTTCCCTCTCTCAAAGGGAAAGTGGTGCAGGTGTTCACAGACAACACTACCGCCATGTGGTAAGCCAACAAACAAGGCGGGGTAGGGTCCTGGACCCTTTGTCAGGAGGCACTACGCCTCTGGACATGGCTGGACTATCAGGGCATTACCCTGATGGTTCAACATCTGGTGGGCTCTCTCAATGCCAGAGCAGACTAACTCAGCCACCGACGCACAGTCGATCACGAATGGCATCTCCATCCGGAGCTGGCGCAAGGTCTCTTTCTCAAGTGGGGAGAGCCTTGGTTAGATCTGTTCGCCTCCGCAGAGAACGCGCAATGTCAGCTGTTTTGCACGTTGGAGTTTCCAAGGCGGCACTCGCTCGGAGATGCTTTTCGTCTCGAGTGGAGCTCCAGCCTCTTTACGCCTTCCCGCCTAGCCCTCTTCTGCCCAGAGTTCTCAAGAAAATAGAGTACGACCGAACCCAAGTTATCTTGGTGGCTCCGGACTGGGCTCGAAGAGTTTGGTATCCAGAGCTATTGAGCATGTCTATCGATCCTCCACTCTGACTGCCTCTTCGGGCGGATCTTCTGTTGCAGCAGCAGGGGACGGTTCTCCACCCTAACCTTTCCAACCTCTGCCTTCATGCGTGGAGATTAAGCGGCAACACTTGATGGCATTTGCCCTTCCACCCGAAGTCTGCAATGTTATCTTGCAACTAAAACTGTATATGCCTGTCGTTGGAATAAATTTGTAGCATGGTATACCAACAAATCTGTTGATCCCCTTTCTGCTCCTCTGTCAGAGGTTCTTCTGTTCATTCTCTCTTTAGCCCAGCAGAGCTCTGCTTTGTCTGCCACTTCTGCCTTTCCTAGGCTACCTGATCAGCCCCCACTCTTTAAATGTCCTATTGTGAGTAGGTTCTTAAAAGGGCTTACCCACTTATTTCTTCCCACTCCATTTATCATGCCTCAGTACCCCCTTTGAGCCAATGCATAATTGTCCCTTGCGGCTCCTCACATTCAAAACTGTCTTCCTGGTCGCTCTCACATCTGCTCGCAGGGTGAGTGAGCTTCAGGCCCTTTCTTCAAAGCCTCCATACTTGTCTGTGCACCCTGACAAAGTGGTGTTACGCACTAGAGCTTCCTTCCTTCTTAAGGTGGTTACACCATTTCATGTAGGCCAGTCCATCACTTTGCCTACCTTCTACACACACCCATATCCTTCCCATGAAGAGGAGAGACTCCACCATCTGGACCCAAAAAGAGCATTGGCGTTCTACCTCAATCGTACTGAAGATTTCCGTGTGGATGATCAACTCTTTGTTGGCTATGTGGGTGCAAAGAAAGGGTAGGCGGTGCAAAAGCGTACCATCTATCAATGGGTGCCAATTTGCATCAAAATGTGCCACGCTTTGGCTAAAAAGCAACCTCCTGAAAGCTTGCGTGCTCATTCCACTAGAGCAACTGCGGCTTCCACTGCATTAGTACGCAGAGTTCCTGTCCTGGATATCTGTCAGGCAGCTGCGTGGGCATCCCTGCACACGTTTGCTAAGCATTACTGCCTGGATAGTCAGGTCCGTTGAGATGGCTACTTTGGTCGTTCAGTCCTGCAGGTCTTTCTTGTATGATCTTGGTTCGCAGCCCACCACCCAGGATGGCATTGCTTGGGTATCTATTCTAAGGTAAGGAATCTGCAACTAGAAGTCTCTATCAGATGTACAAGTTACTTACCTTCGGTAACAAAATATCTGGTAGAGACATATTCTAGTTGCAGATTCCTTACTGCCCACCCACCCTCCCCGCTTGTGAACTGATTTCTAGGGACAGGGATTCCACCTTTCAGGTCCTTAGCTCTGGCGCACCAATCTCAGTGTTCTTAGCGGCTCTGCGCTCTGGCGTGGAAAGTCATTAAAAGAAACTGATGTCACTGCGCAAGGGCGGCATCTATGTACTACTTCCGACCTCATCACGGTGACCACGACGCCTGCGGAGTCGACCGACGCCACCTACCGACACGCAAGGGTACTGCTTGAAGAAAAATCTCCGGATCCAGTCTGACGCCTGGGAAAAAAATTCTAAGGAAAGGAATCTGCAACTAGAATAAGTCTCTACCGAATATTTAGTTACCGAAGGTAAGTAACTTGTATTTTAGTAGGTGTTTTTTCTGATGGATACAGCTACCTGGGGATTCCTCACCTTATGAATATCCCCCATGCCAGTCTTCGACAAAAGCTTTTCTCCCTAGCTCTCCACTTCGACGAGAACGTCCCAATAGCATGGCTTTGCACGTGACTGACTCCATCTGATGTAATCGGAGCCACAAGAGTCCTTGCTGGCATGCTGACGTCAATCCCTTTTTTCCGAGCCTTCGAAGTGTAACGGTTTTTCTTCTCTCTGTGGTGATACTCTGTATTGAAGAGAATTTTGATTATTTTTTTTTATTTTTTTGTACCTGCTAGCAATGTCTTGGCGCCGGTCCTCCAGAGATGCGACTCCGCGGCCATATTCGCCTTCTGAAAAGTCACCTGAAGGTTCTCCGGCACCATCATTGGTGGAGATTCAGCTGCCGCCGGTTAATCCAGTACAGCAGATTTCCCCCAGTAACCCCATCAGATCCAGAGCCAGAAGTGATACTGCCGTCATCAGGTCCTTCTCAGCCTCAACAGCAGGAGTGAGAATTTCCATCCTTTCCAGCTCCTGGGGTGGATCCAACCCATTTTCTGAATGCGATTTATGGCATCTTCAGCAGGGCCATGACTTCCTCAGATGCGCCTCCTGGCCCCAGGGGTCCAATGTCCTCCTTGGGAGGATTCCCCGCAGCATACCAGCAGATTTGCTTCCTGACCTTACCGATGGCTCAGTTACCCTAGCCTTCGCTGGCGCCTTACAAGATGAAACCTGCGCCGACTGAGACTCGGCAGGAATCATCAACGCCAGTGGCTTCCACACCAACGTCTGAGAGGTCTTGGCCTACGTAGCGTCACTCGACTCCAGCCAGAGTTGGTGCAGTATCTCCATGATCCAAGTCACCAGTGCCAGTGTCGACAGCGTCGGTTTATGTTCTTCCCATGCCGTTACTGGAGTCGCGGCTCAGGTCCAGAAGGGAAACTCTGAGGCTGCTGGAGGAGAAGCAATAATTTAGCCTCTCAGGATCCGGACGTGGAAGAAGGCAAAGTTGTTTCCCCAAATCAGGAGTTTGAGGGAATTGAGGTGGCTAGTGTTTTAGACATTTCCCCATGGTTGGAGTTATTGTGACCACAGGAGTTACCTCCACCTGAGGTGACATCGTACCATGCAGTCATTTGTAAGGCAGCTGATATGTTGGACTTATCTCTCTCTTCATCTGAGATGAAATCCAATTTACTGACGGAGGTTCTGCATTCTTCCGTTTCCACCTCATAACCTTTACTGCGGTTCAATGAGGCTTTGACAGAATCAGTTTCAGAGATCTGGCAAACCTGTGTCGACTCCAGCAATGTTGAGATATAAGACTGCACCGGGAGATCCTGCATTTTTGAGCCACCACCAGATGCCAAGGAGTTTGGTGGTGCAGGGTTCCCGCTCTTCCAGATCAGCCCCTGGGTCTTTTCCATCGTCTCCGGCTGACAGGAAATCGAAGAGAATGGAACCGACATCAAAGAAAAAATGTTCATCTAGAAGTATGGCGCTGAAGTCGGTGAATGCAACTTCGTTAATGGGTTGATATATCCATGCCCTAATGGACTCAGACAGATTGGTCCTTCCCAAGCTGCCAGAGGACATGCAAGGGTATTTTTCAGAGCTGTTAAAGAACAGTGAGGCTGTAGCTCAGCAAGTCATACAGTCGGGCCTGAATACTGCGGACTCTGTAGCCCAGGCGATGGGAACATCAGTCACCACAAGAAGACCGGTCTGGTTGAGGGGCTCTAGTTTTTCCCCTCATGTACAGAATACATACACTTTGATGGATCCAGGATGTTTGGGGCTGCAGCGGATTCAGCCCTGGAACGACTTAGAGAGCAAGGCAACAGCTAAATCAATGGCCCTTCAGTCCCTCTCCTCAGGCCACAGACCGCTGTAAATGTTCCTGGGATTTGGATGGAGCTACCCCTTTCGTAGGAGGCAACAGCAGTCAGCCTATCCCCTGTATAGGTCTTACAGAGGGTGTGGCAGTGCAAGACAGACTGGTGCAGCCCATCAGCCTTCCTCTTCTTCCTTCTCTTCCGCCTCCCCGGCCAATGTCACAGGAAAGCGGCCCTAGTTCTGCCATCCTAGAGCATGCTTTACCTATGGGAGGGTGGCCAATTAATTTTCAATGACAATAGGGGTCCATAACATCGGACAGTTGGGTGTTGAGCTTTATTGAAGATGGATATGCCCTACCCTTCCAAGAGTTTCCCTCTCCACCACAGCTCATTTTCTGTTCAGAGGATCATCTGCTCTTGCTCCACCGGAAAGTCCAAACCCTACTTTCAAAGGGTGAAGTAGAGATAATTCAAGAGCATGAAAAAGGTCAGAGGTGTTTAAGATATTTCCTGATTTCCGAAAAGGATGGGCATTTATATCCAATCCTAGAACTAAGGATTTTGAATTCATTTCTAAAGCAGGAAAAATTCAAAATGATGACCTTATCTAGAGGTTCTTCTTGCCCTGGACAAAGAAGACAAGATGGTTTACATCGACTTGTAGGATGCGTATTTTAACATCCCCATTCTGCAGTTGCACAGGAAGTATCTCTGGTTCATGGTCAGGTCGCAACTCTATCAGTTTGCTGCCCTTCCATTTGGCCTGACTTATGCACCTCAGGTCTTCACAAAGGTGACAGCAGTGATTGCAGCACATCTCAGAAGGTGGGGAATACCGGTATTCCCTTACCTGAATGATTGGCTGCTCAAAGCCAAGTTTCCAGAAATGGTGTTGCATCATCTGCAGTTGTTAACTCAGGTGTTGTACAACCTGGGCTTTTCCATCAATGTGCCCAGGTCACACCTGGAGCCCTCTCTGCGCGTCCTGTTCCTATGGGCAGTACTGGACACCACAGTGAATCTTGCCTACCTTCCTTCTCAGAGGATCCAGGACATTCAGGCTATGATTCTGATGCTTCAGGATGGAGTGGTAATTCCAGTCCTAAAAGTCCTATGCCTGCTTGGTCTGTTAACTTCCTGTATCCTGTGGGTAACCCATGCACTCTGGCCATGAGGGCCTTCAGTGGTGCCTCAGCCGGCAGTAGTTTCAACACAGCGGAGATCTCCAAAAATCGGTCAAGGTCTCAGAGACACTATAGTTGATCTTCAGCGGTGCAGTGTGGACAGCAATCTATTATAAGGGAAGCAGCTTTGCGCTCCCCTTCGGTGGCCACAGTGATAACGGATGCCTTCACTCTAGGGTGGGGAACTCATCTGGAGGACCGGGAGATCAAGGGGCTTTGGTGTCCAGAGGAACAGATGCTTCACATCAATCTGTTAGAATTGTGGGTGATACCTCTGGTTCTCAAGGCCTTCCTCCCTTCCATTCGTGGCCAGTCAGTACCAGTTTCAAGAGACAACACTACTGCGATGTGGTACATCAACAAACAAGGAGGAGAAGGGTAGTTTCTTCTCTGCAGAGAGGCTCTACAACTCTGGTCATTGGCTCAGGACCATCAGATTTGCATAGCAGCAAACCATTTGGCCGGCGTTTTGAACGTGCGTGCGGACAGTTTCAGTCAGCACTTTTCAGCAGACCACGAGTGGTGTCTCCATCCGGAGGTGGTACTTCACGTCATCCAGTTATGGGGGAAGCCACAGATAGACCTGTGTGCCACTCACGATAATGCACACTTCCCGTTGTTCTACAGCCTCCAGTATCCTATGCAGGGAGCATTGGGGGGGGGAGTGTTTCAGTTGCACTGGAGCAGCCAGTTACTTTACGCATTTCCCCACACCCTTGATTCCTCAAGTTCAGAGGAAGATTCGCCAAGCCCAGGACCAAGTCATTGGCCACAAAGGGTGCGATACACAGACCTTCTTCAACTCTCACTGTGCCCTTTGCTCAATCTCCCTTACCGAGCAGACCTCCTCTTGCACAGGTAGGTTCTACACCCCAACCTCCAGATCCTGCACCTACATGCCTAGAGATTGAACAGGGCAACCTGAGTTCTTTCTCTTTCCCTTCTGATGTAGTGGATGTTTTTCTATTGACCAGGTGACACTCCACCAAAACTGTTTATGCTGGCAGGTGGGCTAAGTTTGCCAAATGGTGTGAAAAGCATCATATTGGACTATTGAGAGCCCAGTTTCCGAATGTTTAAAGGTTTGCGCAATCATTAGCGCAATGAGATTGTGCAGTTGCGACAGTGAAAGGCTATTTGTCAGCACTGTCAGCTTTTATTTGTTTACCAGATCAACCTTCCCTGTTTAAGTCCCCTATAGTTTTAAGGTTTCTTAAGGGGCTTACAAATATGTATCCTCCCTTTCCATTTATTATGCCTGAGTGGGACCTTAATTTAGTTCTAACGTTCCTGATGGTTATGCTGTTTGAACCTTTATATAGTTGCCCGTTGAGGCTTCTTACGATAAAGACAGTTTTTCTAGTGGCTATCACGTCAGCTAGGTGTTAGTGAGTTGCAAGCCTCAAGTGTTAAACGCCCTTTTACCACGTTTCATGCGGACAAAGTGGTTCTCAGGACCAGGGCGGCTTTCTTGCCAATGGTGGTTACTTCTTTTCACCTTGGCCAGTCTGTCACCCTTCCTCCTTTTTACCCTCCTCTCCATCCTTCTAAGGAGGCGGAAAGGCTGCATTGCTTGGACCCAAAAAGGGCTTTGAGTTTCTGTGTAGGCAGATCACGGGAGCTGAGAGTAGATGATCAGCTGTTCATTGGCGACATTGGCAAAATGAAGGTCAAAGCTGTTCACAAGAGGTCATTGTCCAGGTGGGTCATCCTCTGCATAAAGATCTGCCATGTCTTGGCAAAGAAGGAGGCGCCTGAGGGTATCATAGCTTATTCCATCAGGGCTAGGTCTTCTACTTCTGCTTTGGCTAGAGGTGTGCCTGTTATTGTTATTCGCAAAGAGGAAACTTGGGCTTCCCTCCACAGTTTTGTAAAATATTACTGTTTGGACTCGGAAGTGAGGAAGAATGCTCACTTTGCCTGCTCTGTGTTACAGGATTTCTTGGTATAGCAGACAGGCACCCTCCTCTGAGCACGGGACTGCTTTGGGACTCTATTCATAAGGTGAGGAATACACAGGTGTATGGATCCATCAAAAGAACAGGTTTCTTACCTTCGTAAGACTTTTTCTAGTGGCTACAGTATCTGCCGGTGGATTCCTCACTCACCCACCCGCTCTCCCCATTGCCTGTCTGAATGTACCAAGAAGATATGTCCTTATATAGTTGATATGCATATATACATATATATACATATATATATATATATATATATATATATATATATATATATGTGTGTGTGTAAATATATTTACATATTTTAATTGGGAACACACCTGTCATTGTGCTTGTGATGTTGGTGTGCGCCTCGGAGGCACGAGGAAAAAAAGTGGGTGAAACTGATGTCAGCATATCTGGGAGGACTTCTTATGGCTCCGATGACATGAAACAGAGTCACGTGTGGAGCTGTGCAATTGTGACGTTCTCTTCGACGTGGAGTGCAATGGAGAAGAGGTTCAGTCAAAGGCTGGCACAGGGGATATTCATAAGGTGAGGAGTCTACAGGTAGATATTGTATCCACCAGAAAAAGCGTTACCAAAGGTAAGTAACTTAATCTTTTATGTTTTATTATTCTGTTTTATTATTTCCGCCTTACGCTTGCACCTAGGGTCTGCCTCAAAAACCTGTTGCTGTTACTCTAGAAAAAAGGTGCCCTAAAATAATTTGGCGCCTTGTTTCTTAAGTTGCATCCCTGGGAACCAGAGGAACTCGGTTTGAATACTGGCTGTCTGTCTTTATCAAATAAGCTGTTCCTGGGAAAATAACTTGATCTTCATGTGCCCAGTTTCCCTTTTCAGCCATCTACACGAAGAAATGAACGCGCCTATTAATTTCTTGATGCAAAGTTGTGTAATGTAATCAGTGGCATCATACGTCACTGCAGTGCCTGTGGAAATGCAAACATGTAAAAACTAGAAAGCACTACCAATGAGGGGGTAATCTCTTATAACTGAACGGGTTTAATGTATACATCTTAAAATGCAGCGTGCCATTCCTTGGTGATGTGTTTTCTGTTCTTTCAGATTCTTCATGCTACATTGGGAGGCTATCTTTCAGGTCACTGTGCTCTGGAAAGATGATATTGAGCAGAGACAGTTTGCAGTAAAGTTGGAAATAAACATGCCAAAAGAATACCGACATGCTAACAATTATGCAGTAAACACCCTCATTTATATGGTCCAAGCGTCTTTATTAATTCGGTTACATTTTTGCCGGAGCAGACCTCTCTCTGTGCCCTCTGTCCGACACACTCTACATCTGTTACTGGTAACTGTTCCAGCCGTGCACAGATACATTTTTTCCAAAGACAGATTGTTAGCTCAAATCTTAGCTCAATCTCGATAGCAGGGCCAGGGGTCAGCGAGGTGCGGAGCAATTCCCCTTCGTACTTACTTACCATAGCTTTCCTTTCTTAAAACAAAACAGCGCTTGCCAGTGGGAAACTAGGAGAGAGATAACGGGAGGTGGACTGGCGCTTGGGAACTGAAAGTGATCGAGACCAGAGCTGGGGTCAAGCCAGAAAGGAAAGAGAGACTTGTCTCGGTTTTTGAGCCAAAAGTCATTTTCTGACTGATCCGAAATGCAACTAGCAGTCACAGCTTCTGCTTCGTTGATTTGGTCATTATTGAAAGGGATGTTGGTGTAGAGAAGAAGCTAGTGCGGCTTTTGATGGCTCTTGACCTTTTACTGACAAGCCACCTTTCAAATCCTTTGATTGACCCCCCCTTTCCATTCCTGTGCATGAAAGCGCTGCCAACACGAGCTAGCATGCTTTTTAAAAGCTTCACCAAACCTCCATTATTGATCAGATTTCATCTGAATGGTGTTAGCATACATTTTACGATAATTTGCCTCCAGGGGGTTTCTTATAACATGCCTCTCATATTTGTTAAAGAGATTTGACGAGTGAAAATGCAGAGATCTAACAATCTACCTTAAGAGCAATTGGTTTATTTGTTGGGGTAACGATTAGCTCTCCATGGTGCCCTTTTCTTCTCAGGCCCCAATTTGCATCAGGATTACAAATAGGGTCGCCACATTTCTGTAACAAGGTGACAGTATTATATGGTATGACTATGTAGTCTTAGCATGGAATACTAACACAATACCCAGTAGCGGACCTCGGATTCACTCTCAGCAAACCCTAGCTCAGTCCTGGTAGTGTGGCAAAGAGCAGTCAGGCTACTTACAGGAACACGTATAAAGCATTTCACATCACCAACATGGACAATAAGTAAATGACACTATTCAACAAACATCCGACACCAATTTAGAAAAATTGATTAGATTTTAATCTTAATTTAGACACCAAAACAAACTTTGCAGTTTTCGTACAACCAGAGTTGTGAATTTTTAAGACTTTGGAAAATACAGTGTTTTGTAGATTTAAAGGGCTTCCATTGAAGTCAATGACAAAAACAGCAGTGTGCACTTGGGCACTTGTAGGGTGAATTACAGTGAACCCACAGGAATTTAAGGTTCTGCAGGGAACTAGACCAAGAGTCAACAGTCAAACTTTTGTTACCTTGCCCAAGAAGTCCAGTTGTAGAGGTGACATAGCTGTCCTCCGTGCTGAACGGTCCACAGTGGCTGGTGCGTTTTGCACTGTGTGCAAAACTGGACTTGGGGGAGGACTCAGGCTCTACCCTTCAGCTGTATAGGTCTTTGGGGGGGCCAGGACCAGGAATCGACACTTGGATCTTCACCACCTTGTCCGGTGGCTCTGGGTGCACAGAAGTCACCGGGTGGTCACCGGGTGGTCGTGCTAAAGCTGCTTTGCTGCACCAGTCACTTCCTTCAGGCTGCAAACCCACAGGATGGGGGTCGTTGGAGACGTCGGTCCCTATGTTAGAGGGGGTGCTCTGGAATTGGTGAACATTGTGTTTCCATCAGATTCTTTGCAGGTAACACATAAGCCTTAGTAGCTGCAAGGGTGGTCCACAAGTTTTCTGGCGGCTGGAGGTTGTTTGGTGGGGAGTAGAAGCTTGTAACTTGTCATGGGGCTCACTCCCATTCCTTGGATGCTGAACACAGAGTTTCTTTGGGTCAGGCACTCAGAGCGTGTAGGATTGCAGATCTTCATCCTCAGCACTTTTTTACTCCTGCAATTTACAGGGGACTGGTGCCACCAGTCAGGGGAGTCTTCCTTGGGGTTACTGTGTTCATGGGGGTCCCTCTGGTGGGGACCAACAAGTTTTCACCATTAGCACACTCCGGGCACATGGTTCCAATACTAGTCTCCGCAGGTCACACTGTGTCCTCTTCTTCGGGCTGGGGCTGGAGTCCAGATCCTGTTGGTGCAGGCTTCTCTTTGTGCTTTCTTCTTTGTCCAGGTAAGATCTAAGTTTTGGTGCCAGGGGGAGCCCCTTAAATCCAGGTTTAGGGGTCGTTTCAGGGTGTTAGGGACAGTGGCCAATGGGCTACTGTCCCTGCAGCTAGTCCGCCCCTGCAGTGACGACTTCCTGTGGTGAGTATGTCACTTTATACCCAAAACTCACTATTCTAGGGGTCTGCCAAGATGGCAGAACCCTTCTTTGGCTGTGCAGACCTCCCAGCTTATCCTCAGAGGTGTGGCTAGTTTGAGGGAGGTGCACGCCTCCTGCATAGCTAATATCTCACCTGCCAGGCAGGGCAGGAAGGCTTTGTCCTCCACTGGGCGGGGGCAACTACTTGCACATCAAAGACGGGTGAAGCCTTTGATGCTCACCGTCCTGATGCTTTGCTCACTAGCGAGCCTGGGAGGGAAGATGTGTGACCTCCTTCCTGCCCAGGCCCTTTGCCTTACATCCTGCCAAGGGTCTAGCACCACCAGCAGGAGGTCAGACTTCTGTCTGTGGTGGCAGCAGCTCGGGAGAGCCTGCCAAAACAGTACAGGACTGGGTCACTTGGTGGGCACTCTCTAAGGATAGCAACTGGGCATCTACTTTTTTATCCTAAACATGGGCATCATGTTCAGGGTTAAAAAGCACAGTGTTTGATACCAAACATGACGGATTCAGCTGGGCCATTGTAGAGCTGGACATCTGAGCAGTGGTCAGATGCCAGCCCATGTTATCCAAAGGACCGCTGGTTACTCGGGACAGCATTGCATTTGAAATGCCAGCATGGAGGCATATGTGCTTCTGCACATATGCTCTCACTCATGGAACAGTGCACCCTGCCCCCTGGGTTAGATGGGGCCTACACTAGGGGTGACTAACCTGTCCATGGGCAGTAACAGGGACTCTGCCTGCACCTGGTGTGGGCATAGTCTCACTCAAGCAGCAGGCTGCTCATGCAGGCGGAAATGGCAGCTTTGCAGTCTCTCTCTTTTACTTTGGGAACTCAGGGTGGCACAATCAGTGCTGCAGCCCCAATACCCCTTTACAACCCTTGCCCTCGGTACCATTTACTGGGGACCTACAGGTAAGGTGCTTACCAGTTGGCCTATGAAGTTCTACATTTACTTTAAGGGAAAGAGCATTGGTACTGGGGCCTGGTTAGCAGGCCTTAGTACAATAACGGGTAAAAAAACACAGCATCTGTCAGCAAAAAGTGGGGGGTGACCATTCAAAGAGGGACACTTTACAACAATTTCGTAGAGAAAAGTACCTGCTGTCTGTTTACGTTTTAAGATTCTGAAAATTTCCAGGCATGTTTCTTAAGTAGAACTTTACATAAAATGTTTGTATTCACTTTTAACCACTTCGCTGCCAGGCCTTTTCCCCCTCCTGTGCCAGGCCTTTTTTTGCCTATTTGGGGCAGTTCGCGCTTAGGCCCGCATAACTTTTTGTCCACATAAGCTAACCAAGCCAAATTTGCGTCCTTTTTTTCCAACATCCTAGGGATTCTGGAGGTACCCAGACTTTGTGGGTTCCCCTGAAAGAGGCCAAGAAATTGGCCAAAATACAGGGAAAATTTTGTTTTTTTCAAAGAAATTGGAAAAAGTGGCTGCAGAAGAAGGCTTGTGGTTTTTCCCCTGAAAATGGCATCAACAAAGGGTTTGCGGTGCTAAACTCAGCAGCTTCCCAGCTTTCAGGAACAGGCAGACTTGAATCCGAAAACCCAATTTTTCAACACAATTTTGGCATTTTACTGGGGCATACCCCATTTGTGCAATTTTTTGTGCTTTCAGCCTCCTTTCAGTCAGTGACAGGAATGGTCATGAAACCAATGCTGGATCCCAGAAACCTAAACATTTCTGAAAAGTAGACAAAATTCTGAATTCAGCAAGGGGTCATTTGTGTAGATCCTACAAGGGTTTCCTACAGAAAATAACAGCTGAAAAAGAAAAATATTGAAATTGAGGTGAAAAAAACATCAATTTTTCTCTACTTTTTACTCTGTAACTTTTCCCTGCAATGTCAGATTATCGAAAGCAATATACCGTTACGTCTGCTGGACTCCTCTGGTTGCGGGGATATATAGGGTTTGTAGGTTCATCAAGAACCCGAGGAACCCAGAGCCAATAAATGAGCTGCACCCTGAAGTGCGTTTTCATTCTATACCGGGTATACAGTAATTCATTTGCTGAAATATAAGGAGTAAAAAATAGCTATCAAGAAAACCTTTGCATTTCCAAAAAGGGCACAAGATAAGGTGTTGAGGAGCAGTGGTTATTTGCACATCTCTGAATTCCGGGGTGACCATAGTAGCACGTGAATTACATGGAATTTCTCAAATAGATGTCTTTTTTACACACACCCCTATATTTGGAAGGAATAAATGTAGAGAAAGACAAGGGGCAATAACACTTGTTTTGCTATTCTATGTTCCCCCAAGTCTCCCGATAAAAATGATACCTCACTTGTTTGGGTAGGCCTAGCGCCCGCGACAGGATATGCCCCAAAACACAACGTGGACACATCACAGAAAACAGAGCTGTTTTTAGCAAAGTGACTACCTGTAGATTTTGGCCTCTAGCTCAGCCGCCACCTAGGGAAACCTACCAAACCTGTGCATTTCTGAAAACTAGAGACCTAGGGGAATCCAAGGAGGGGTGACTTGTGTGGCTCGGACCAGGTTCGGTTACCCAGAATCCTTTGCAAACCTCAAAATTTGGCTAAAAAAACACATGTTCCTCACATTTCTGTGGCAGAAAGTTCTGGAATCTGAGAGGAGCCACAAATTTCCTTCCACCTAGCGTTCCCCCACGTCTCCCGATAAAAATGATACCTCACTTGTGTGGGTAGGCCTAGCGCCCGCGACAGGATATGCCCCAAAACACAACGTGGACATATCACAGAAAACAGAGCTGTTTTTAGCAAAGTGACTACCTGTAGATTTTGGCCTCTAGCTCAGCCGCCACCTAGGGAAACCTACCAAACCTGTGCATTTCTGAAAACTAGAGACCTAGGGGGATCCAAGGAGGGGTGACTTGCGGGGCTCGGACCAGGTTCTGTTACCCAGAATCCTTTGCAAACCTCAAAATTTGGCTAAAAAAACACATGTTCCTCACATTTCTGTGGCAGAAAGTTCTGGAATCTGAGAGGAGCCACAAATTTCCTTCCACCCAGCGTTCCCCCACGTCTCCCGATAAAAATGATACCTCACTTGTGTGGGTAGGCCTAGCGCCCGCGACAGGATATGCCCCAAAACACAACGTGGACATATCACAGAAAACAGAGCTGTTTTTAGCAAAGTGACTACCTGTAGATTTTGGCCTCTAGCTCAGCCGCCACCTAGGGAAACCTACCAAACCTATGCATTTCTGAAAACTAGAGACCTAGGGGAATCCAAGGAGGGGTGACTTGTGTGGCTCGGACCAGGTTCTGTTACCCAGAATCCTTTGCAAACCTCAAAATTTGGCTAAAAAAACACATGTTCCTCACATTTCTGTGGCAGAAAGTTCTGGAATCTGAGAGGAGCCACAAATTTCCTTCCACCCAGCGTTCCCCCACGTCTCCCGATAAAAATGATACCTCACTTGCGTGGGTAGGCCTAGCGCCCGCGACAGGATATGCCCCAAAACACAACGTGGACATATCACAGAAAACAGAGCTGTTTTTAGCAAAGTGACTACCTGTAGATTTTGGCCTCTAGCTCAGCCACCACCTAGGGAAACCTACCAAACCTGTGCATTTCTGAAAACTAGAGACCTAGGGGAATCCAAGGAGGGGTGACTTGCGGGGCTCGGACCAGGTTCTGTTACCCAGAATCCTTTGCAAACCTCAAAATTTGGCTAAAAAAACACATGTCCCTCACATTTCTGTGGCAGAAAGTTCTGGAATCTGAGAGGAGCTACAAATTTCCTTCCACCCAGCGTTCCCCCAAGTCTCCTGATAAAAATGATACCTCACTTGCGTGGGTAGGCCTAGCGCCGGCGACAGGAAACACCCCAAAGCGCAACGTGGACACATCCTAAATTTTGGAAAAAAACAGAGGTGTTTTTTGCGAAGTGCCTACCTGTAGATTTTGGCCTCTAGCTCAGCCGGCACCTAGGGAAACCTACCAAACCTGTGCATTTCTGAAAACTAGAGACCTAGGGGAATCCAAGGAGGGGTGACTTGCGGGGCTCGGACCAGGTTCTCTTACCCAGAATCCTTTGCAAACCTAAAAATGTGGCTAAAAAAACACATGTCCCTCACATTTCTGTGGCAGAAAGTTCTGGAATCTGAGAGGAGCTACAAATTTCCTTCCACCCAGCGTTCCCCCAAGTCTCCCGATAAAAATGATACCTCACTTGCGTGGGTAGGCCTAGCGCCGGCGACAGGAAACACCCCAAAGCGCAACGTGGACACATCCTAAATTTTGTAAAAAAACAGAGGTGTTTTTTGCGAAGTGCCTACCTGTAGATTTTGGTCTCTAGCTCAGCCGGCACCCTAGGGAAACCTACCAAACCTGTGCATTTCTGAAAACTAGAGACCTAGGGGAATCCAAGGAGGGGTGACTTGCGGGGCTCGGACCAGGTTCTGTTACCCAGAATCCTTTGCAAACCTCAAAATTTGGCTAAAAATACACATGTTACTCACATTTCTGTGGCAGAAAGTTCTGGAATCTGAGAGGAGCC
This sequence comes from Pleurodeles waltl, assembly GCF_031143425.1. Classification (NCBI taxonomy): domain Eukaryota; kingdom Metazoa; phylum Chordata; class Amphibia; order Caudata; family Salamandridae; genus Pleurodeles; species Pleurodeles waltl. The sequence continues at coordinate 377,979,255 of NC_090444.1, read as the reverse complement.
ACAAATTTTCTTCTACCCAGCGTTCCCCCAAGTCTCCCGATAAAAATGATACATCACTTGTGTGGGTAGGACTAGCGCCCACGAAAGGAAAGGGCCCAAAACACAACGTGGACACATCACATTTTTTTATAAAAAGCAGTGCCTACCTGTGGATTTTGGCCTGTAGCTCAGCCGACACCTGAGGAAACCTAGCAAACCAGTGCATTTTTGAAAACTAGAAACCCAGGGGAATCCAAGATGGGGTGACTTGCGGAGCTCTGACCAGGTTATGTTACCCAGAATCCTTTGCAAACATCAAAATTTGGCCCAAAAAACACTTTTTCCTCTCATTTCGGTGACAGAAAGTTCTGGAATCTGAGAGGAGCCACAAATTTCCTTCCACCCAGCGTTCCCCTAAGTCTCTCGATAAAAATGGTACATCACTTCTGTGGGTAGGCCTAGCGCCCACAAAAGGAAATGGCCCAAAACACAACGTGGACACAACATATTTTTTCACAGAAAACAGAGGTGTTTTTTGCAAGGTGCCTACCTGTGGTGTTTGGCCTGTAGCTCAGCCGGCCCCAGGGGGGGGGGGGGGGGGGGGGGCAGACATGCCCTAAAATAAATTTGCCCCCCCAACCCCCACCCTCCCCCGCCGGGAGCGACCCTTGCCTACGGGGTCGCTCCCCCTGCGTGACATTGGCACCAAAAAACAAATCCCCGGTGCCTAGTGGTTTCTGCCCCCTTGGGGGCAGGTTGACCTAAACTCAGCCAATCTGCCCCCAAGGGGGGCAGAAATGGCCTAAATACAATTTGTCCCCCAGGGGAGCGACTTTTGCCTGATGGGTCGCTCCCCATCTCTAAAAAAAAAAAAAAACAAAGAAAAAAAAGAAAAATTCCCCTGGCGCCTAGAGGTTTCTGCCCCCCCCCCCCGGGGGCAGATCGGCCTAATAATAGGCCGATCTGTCCCCCGGGGGGGCAGAAATGGCCTAAAATAAATTTGCCCCCCCAACCCCCACCCCCCCCCCGGGAGCGACCCTTGCCTACGGGGTCGCTCCCCCTGCGTGACATTGGCGCCAAAAAACAAATCCCCGGTGCCTAGTGGTTTCTGCCCCCTTGGGGGCAGATTGACCTAAAATTGGCCAATCTGCCCCCAGGGGGGCAGAAATGGTCTAAATACAATTTGCCCCCCCCAGGGGAGCGACCCTTGCCTGATGGGTCGCTCCCCATCTCTAAAAAAAGAAACAACAAAATAAAAAAACACAAAAAAAAAAATTGCCCTGGCGCCTAGAGTGTTCTGCCCCCCCCGGGGGGCAGTTCGGCCTAATAATAGGCCGATCTGTCCCCCGGGGGGGCAGAAATGGCCTAAAAAAAATTTGCCCCCCCAACCCCCCCCCCCCCCCCCCCCGGAGCGACCCTTGCCTACGGGGTCGCTCCCCCTGCGTGACATTGGCGCCAAAAAACAAATCCCCGGTGCCTAGTGGTTTCTGCCCCCTTGGGGGCAGATTGACCTAAAATTGGCCAATCTGACCCCAGGGGGGCACAAATGGTCTAAATACAATTTGCCCCCCCAGGGGAGCGACCCTTGCCTGATGGGTCGCTCCCCATCTCTAAAAAAAGAAACAACAAAAAAAAAAAAACATACAAAAAAAATTGCCCTGGCGCCTAGAGTGTTCTGCCCCCCCCCCCCCCCCGAGGGGCAGTTCGGCCTAATAATAGGCCGATCTGTCCCCCGGGGGGGGGCAGAAATGGCCTATAATAAATTTGCCCCCCCAACGCCCACCCCCCCCCCGGGAGCGACCCTTGCCTACGGGGTCGCTCCCCCTGCGTGACATTGGCGCCAAAAAACAAATCCCCGGTGCCTAGTGGTTTCTGCCCCCTTGGGGGCAGATTGACCTAAAATTGGAAATGGTCTAAATACAATTTGCCCCCCCAGGGGAGCGACCCTTGCCTGATGGGTCGCTCCCCATCTCTAAAAAAAGAAACAACAAAAAAAAAAACACAAAAAAAAAAAATTGCCCTGGCGCCTAGAGTGTTCTGCCCCCCCCGGGGGGCAGTTCGGCCTAATAATAGGCCGATCTGTCCCCCGTGGGGGCAGAAATGGCCTAAAATAAATTTGCCCCCCCAACCCCCGCCCCCCGGGAGCGACCCTTGCCTACAGGGTCGCTCCCCCTGCGTGACATTGGCGCCAAAAAACAAATCCCCGGTGCCTAGTGGTTTCTGCCCCCTTGGGGGCAGATTGACCTAAAATCGGCCAATCTGCCCCCAGGGGGGCAGAAATGGTCTAAATACAATTTGCCCCCCAGGGGAGCGACCCTTGCCTGATGGGTCGCTCCCCATCTCTAAAAAAAAGAAAGAACAAAAAAAAAAACACAATTTTTTTTTTTGCCCTGGCGCCTGGAGGTTTCTTCCCCCCCTGGGGGCAGATATGGCCTAAAATAAATTGCCCTCCCCCCCAGGGAGCGACCCTTGCCTAAGGGGTCGCTCCCTTTGCGTGAAATTCACGCAAAGAAAAAACTCCCTGGTGTCTAGTGGTTTCTACCCCCCTTGGGGGCAGATTGGCCTCATCAAAATAGGCCAATCTGCCCCCAAGGGAGGCAGAAATGGCCAAAATATAATTTTCCCCCAAGGGGAGCGACCCTTGCCTAAGGGGTCGCTCCCCACCAAAAAAAAAAAAAATGAAACAAAAAAAAAAAAATGGTCCCTGGTGCCTAGAGGTTTCTGCCCCCCCTGGGGGCAGATCGGCCTAATAGTAGGCCGATCTGCCCCCAGGGGGGGCAGAAAAGGCCTTCCCAAAAATATGCCTCCCCTGGGAGCGACCCTTGCCCAAGGGGTCGCTCCCTTTGGTCAATTTCAATGAAAAAAAAATAAATCCCTGGTGTCTAGTGGGGTTTCAAAAGCCGGATTGCAAGCAATCCGGCTTTTGAAACCCTCGGAGGGACTTCAAAGGGAAGGAAATACTTTTCCTTCCCTTTGAAGCCCCTCCGGGCCTCCCAAGTGATTGAAAAAGAAATGCTTTTGCATTTCTTTTTCAATCGCGCTGGAAGCAGAGCTTCTAGCGCGACTAGGGAGGCCCCTGTGACAAATCAGCGCGCGCTGACGTCACAGGGGGGGGTAGGGGGGGTCGGGGGTGGAAGGGGAAGGGATTCCCCGGTCAGCCCTGACCTAGGGGGGTGGGGGGGCGGCCCTCGGGAGGAGCGCTAGCGCTTCTCCCGAGGGAAGCATTCAGGACGTAATGGTTACGTCCATGGCGCCACACGGGCGCTGCCATGGACGTAACCATTACGTCCGTGGCGGGGAAGGGGTTAACATGGCCTTCTGTCTTTGGTTACTTTAATTATCAGTTCAGGGTCCTAAGGGCAGCTGTAAAACACATTTTCTTTAAAGGTTTTCTTCTAACATTTACTGTCTGAAGTATGTAGTGATAGGAGGAAAAATACCAGCTTTAGGTGATTTTTCTCCCAGCAGAGACACTAAAATACTGATCATGCCCAGTAGTCGAAGTGCATTGAAAAAAAATAAGGCAACTATGATGCTGTGCTCCAGTGCTTAATGTGAGCCAGTGGTTTCCGGTGCGGGGCACCGGCACTTATTTTTGAGAGCCAGGATTTATTTTTCTGCCTCAAGCACTTACTGCAAGCAAAAGACACATATGGAAAAGACAGAGGAAGAGAAAAAGTAAAAAGCGGCACACAGGGAGAAATCAGAAAGCTGAAAGAGTGGACTGAAGGGGCAGGGAGTGGCTGTAAATGCATTAAAGACGCCCAAGATGGCTTCAGGATTACCCTGCCTCAGTATTCTTTGCGCACACATCGAATTGCAGCAACCACGTCTTTCAAAGGAGAGCTTTGGGCACCGGAACGTTTTTGCAAATTAAGCACTGCTGTGCTCAGTAGGGACAGGGTGAGAGAGTGCGGGGTGGGGTCAAAGGCGTGGCTAAAAATATGCTGTAACTTTTTTTGGTCTTCCACCTTCAGATAACTACACACAAAATAACACACAGCTTATATGAAAAATAAATGCAAGTTAGTTAATAAGAGGGAAATGCACTATTGAACATTATGAAAACTCTATTAGTGAAGGCCCTACAGAGGTCTGTGTCTGTTACCAGAAAGCCACAGAAATGAATCCTGTTTGGTGCGGTGGAGAATAGTGACTTGTGTATGTTAAGTACTATGAGGTCCCAGTCTGTGACAGAAAGCACTGTGAATATATAAGCCATTATTTTAAACTTTCATTGGACACTGGATAAGATAGATCCCTACGAAATGCGCTAGAAGGTTCAAAAGAAAAAGTGCTTCCAAAATATATATTTTTTTAAAAGCACACCGTTCACAGCTCAGCTGGTAACTCTCTCGCAATACCACTCAAAATTAAATTTCTTTCAAGCTGCAGCAGCAAGCTTAGCAAGGTGTTTTTTTTTTGCTTTCTGCCCCTCCTTAGGTTTCTCAGAATAGGAGACTCCATGCCTTCAGAGTCGGATTGGGACCAAAGATTCGCCCAGGAGCCGAAAAAAACATTTGCCGATTATGACATTTTGTGAAGCATTGCATGTTCAGTATCACAGGGCTAACTTTTGGATAACTTTATGGTAGATAACATTTTCATAGCTTCAAGGGCCAGTAACATTGGTCAGAGCTGAAAACTGCATCTCACCTACTGGTCTCCTGGCCCTCAAGTTCAGGTCCGTGAATCTCTCTTTACTGATGCGTGCCCCTTCTAGCCTGTCTAACCCCCAATCCAGGACTCCTTCCTGGCCATTACGTACTAAAACTCCTACTTGTTTGTATAGATTCTCACTTTCCACTGACCAGCAGGTCACCAGAGGGTTGTTCTTATCCTTAGGTCCGGCTTCTATTCACTCTCAAAGACCTGATGCTCTTCTCATTCGAAGACAGTGGGGTTCTTGTTCATCAGTTGGTACAAAGACTACCCATTCACCATCAGAAACCTTAAGCTCATTTCAGCCCTATGGTCCCCTGCTGCTCCTGCTCAGCCTCACATCTGACTCCTGCTCATACTGAGGTGCCAAGAGTCTTCTGTGCACTTCAACATGCCCTTGCAATCCTGCTCACCCTCCAGTTCGCTTCTATCCCCCTTCACCCTCAGGCCTTCTGTCTCTTGCTCACTCTCACCAGAACCTCCTGCTGACTCCCAAGTCTGTGAAGACCATGCTCTCCATGAAATTCTCGAAGGCTTCTGTTTTCCCTAATCTCAACTGATGCTCTGTGCAAACTATGGCCCTGAGGTTCCCATTTACTGCTAAATCTCCAAATCTCCTGCACAATCCGAAGCCCCACCTGCTCCTTTTCAGTTTAGCTCCCTTAGGCTCCAACTCACACTCAGATATTTAAGTGTCCAGCCTCAATCTTTTGTTGCCGACGTTTGTGCAGTTTCGAGAGACTCCTGCTCACCCTTCTTAACCTCACGTCTCCTAAGACCTCTCACTGTTAGAGTTCTGAAGTCTTTGTTACCCTGCGGATCACTGCAATTCTAGTCATTCGTGAGTCCCCAAACTCCTGATTATCCTGTTTGCTGAAAGACTCTAAGTTGTCTCCAGGTTCACCTATGCTTACTTTCCAGGCCTTGACTGAATTGTCACCTCACTGAATCGGACATCTCTGCTCATTCCCAAATGCTATCTTCAGTCATCCACTTCTCCTACTTTGCGGCCTACAGTCAGAAGCTTGCCAGGGCTCCTATTCAAGTCAGTGGACCACTGAGAGGGGATAACGCCTCCATGTGAAGTTCTGAAGCAAGTATCTTAGTGCACTTAGAAAGTTGCACAAAAACCCACTGCACACAATCAGCCAGACTAGACTGCAAGACTCTCACCTGTGAGTAAAACAGGTGACCAGCATAGGTCGATGACAGAATTTTGCAAGCATGTATATCACTGAATTATTTCAATACCTGTTGCAGAAGCTTATGTGCATACTTTGGGGCACCGTTTGGATTCTAGCAGGGCCAACTCAGCCTTTTATCCTTTTAAGACAGTCAAAGTAACTACGATTGTGGTGGATAATGGCAAGGTGCATTTAAAAATGTATGAAACATAGCAGGATTTGAGTAAGTCATTTCTGGGGGTTTTTAAGCACAAAGAAAAATTAGTTAGTTATTGGGGATGTTGTATCTGCCCTTTGTTCCTGTACTGAAGAGAAGAAGAGAATGTGTGCATACGTTGGACTCTTACATGGTGCTAGATGTGCCATGTGTCACCCAGTTGCGTTGCTCCTTTCTCCGACTTCTCTTTTGCCTCAAAAGTTCTTACTGGAGTTGCTTAGTGAAGTTGCCTGAAACCTCAGTGCACTTCATACCTGCAGCAAAAAGGACCCCCTATAGGTCGGCAGCACGTTTACTCTGAGCATAAAGGGACATTGCTGGGGTGCAATTGGCTAGTCTACCCCTCTGACATCAGGTGCTACTGCACCTCAGGGGCAGCTGCTTCGTGTTGCCCCACTGGGTGAGCCAGCAGCTAAAAAATAAAACAATATTTTAATTTAGTTTTATTTTTCAGCTGTTGGCTCTTCCTGCAGGGAGGGGCAGGGCGGGTCCATGGGAGGTGGGAGGAGGAGGAGGAGTGGAGTCAGATCACCTAAGTGTGCATGTCAGTTTGGCGTGCCATCTGAGGCCGGCCAAACTGACATTCTGACATTTCTCCAACTTGGCGGTGTTACACAGCCGGGTTGGAAAAACTGCACACACCCCAGTGCACTCTCTGAGGGGCAGACCAAGCCACTCAGACCAATCCTGATGCTGCTCTCATGCTAAATATAGCATGAGAGCAGTGCCAGGATTACCGGGGTGCCTGTGCTGGTGTCCCAGGCACTGCTGGGACGCCAACACTATTGCAGGAATAGGATCGAGATGGTGGTGGCGACGGCAGCAGCAGGTAAGTTTTTTTTTTTTTTTTTTAAATATTATTTTATTCCACTACTTCCCACCCCTCCCCTTGAGATTTGCAGCCGCCTCAGCTGCTGTACATGTCGCACTATTGGTACCTACGCCCCTGCATGAGAATCATATCTGTTGGCAATCCAGCCAAGAGCCTAGCAGCAGCTCATCACAGCATCGGCAAAGGCAACAATAGCATTTACATTTATTAAGCCACTTGCTCACCTCGAGTATACTGAAACAGGCGCTAATGTATTTTTTAGCTAACATTCTGCCTCAAAGATAACCATCCTCGTTTCCCTGTTCATATTTATTAGTAAAACATGCCAACAGCTGGGCTAAAATAAAAGGAAGAAAAAGTTAGTGGGGTGACAGGGTGAGACTGGGTGGCAATACCACTTAGGTAAACCACATGTCTGAGAAATATGAAAGACTGCAATAACAAACAAAAGGACAAGTATACAATGATCCTTGTCATTTAAAAAAAATTGTTTCTGCAATCAAGGAGTGGAGAGTAATGCCCCAAACTCAAATCACTTTTCTGAAGCCCTGCATCGCCTCAACTTTGCCCTCTGTAGGGCAGTGAGAGCTCTGCTGGTCACTAGCAGCATCCCCCATGGGGAGAGATCCCTGTTGTGGCCTCAGGCGGGGCGGCGCCCCACATGTTGTGACTGCTCCTACGGGTAAATTGTCATTCTTTATGTGACCGTGGGCAGGTAACAGGCTCTAACATCCTTAAAAGTATGCAGGGGAAAACAGCCCTCATCTGGCCTCAACCAGTGGGCCTCAGCACTGGTTAAATATCTTCTTTCCCAAACCAACCGGGCCTGCCATACGCTTCTGCTGAAACATGTCAACTGAATGAACGGCCCCAGGACGGTTGTCTTTTCACAAAAAGTAGGGGAACGTTTTCCTTAAATTAAAACAGTATGTGCACATTGTGCCTCTCACATCCCAACGACTTCGACCATTGCTCATGCCGGTATAAAACCGGCCAGGTGGCAACACTAATTACAAATTGTGATAAAATAACAAACTTTTCCAATGGAGTAGTTTCACCAGGTCAAATAAGGTAACGTTTGTGTTGGTGGGGGGAAAAGAAATAATGTGAGGTTTGTAGCTCGGTTGGGGTAAAAAAAAAAAAAAAGTGAGTTATAACTCCATCGTCCTGCAGTCTGAGGTTCGGGTCTCAGACTAGTGAGGTAATACTTCACCCAGAAAATACAACACCCTGTGTCATTGGTAGCAATTAGGTGCACTGTTACCTCGATAAATGTTAAGCAACACCTAATAAGGGTCTAAGTAGTCTGCTAAATGTACAAAGCAGTGACAACCCATAGTGCCCCTTTGATCATAAGGTATTTTAACTGGTCTAATTATGAAAATAAGCACTACCTCTGCTTTTAACCCAGCTTTTAATTCAGCTTTTAATTCAGCTTTAACACTTACGTATTGCCATGACTTTTGCTAAATGACTTAATCAGTCAATCTTTATTCAATCATACACACATGATCATAAGAGACAATCCTCCAAGATAAAATATTTACAGTTCTAAAAACAAATCATCACAAACCAAATTTACAGAAACAGCTTTCACAAATGCTGCCCAAAAATCATAAATTCATTCAATGTATAGTAATAGCAGACCTTAGCCTAATGGTCATTTGAATATAAACAGCTTTCCTTTGGGAAATCCTCGGATTTGGCAGTGACGACAGATAAGTGAAAACCACTCTTGTAAAACAAATCTTAATGTGTTTTAAAAACGGTAAAATATAATATTTCCTCAAAGCCACATAATATTTACAAAAAAAACAAGGGCAAGCAGTCACATTGTTAAAATAAGGGCCGTAGGTCGGGAGGGCTGCCAGGAAATGAACCGTACCCAACCTCAGCCTGACTAAGAGGAACCTATGACGTTGATTCCCCACCCATTTTAAGTATGACGCAATTCCAGGGCAAGTTGGGATCTCTGCATTGGCTTGAACCCTCAACTTGGATCCCTCCATCCGAATTTTTTTAAATGATAGTCTAGTTGCAGACAATCAGTGAGGATGGCCCCATTAAAAGCAGTCTGTTCCCTCATCCAACTACGTGACCACAAAAATAAAGGTTGCATGTTAACAATGTCCCAAACATAGTCCAAACACACCTCTGAATGACATAAGTGAGCATATGTGCTAGTGGGGATGGATAGCAACCTTTCAAGGAACCCATTTTCAACAAAATCCTGACCTCCATGTCAATCGGTTATCAAAGAGAAAGCCTGGATAAGCAAAAGTCGGCACAGTACACACTCTCATTATTCACCATTAAAAACTGGGTTCTCATTCTTCTCAGCGCCATAGACCATAACATTGGTTAACCCTCAAATCCAAATTTGACATGTATTGACAAAAGCAGTCTAGTAAGGGCTGTAGCTCTTTGGCTGTTCTCAAAACCATATTGTCAGCGTAGATTAAAGCAGGAACTCTACAACCTGCGACATGAGGACAATCTATCCCAAAGACCACCAGCTGCCTTTTCAACCTGTTTGTTTAGAGAGAAAACTGGAAAGTGGCTATCATGGGGCCCTGCCGCACACCCCTATTGAGGCTAAAAGCCACTGTGATCTCTTCCCCCAGGCCATATCTTACACTGGCCGTAACAGTGCGCTAGAGTTGTCTTAAATAATTCACAGTATAGTCTCCTCTCCCGTCCCTATCAAAATGCCCCACAGCTTCCCTCTATTTACCAAGTTGAAAGAGGAGCTTAATTCCATGAAAACCAAGTACAGTTTACCATTCTTGGCCATAGTGTACCTGCTAATGAAAAAATATATATTAAGCGCCTGCCCCACCGTCCCCAATCGTGGCCTGAAGCCAAACTGAAGATCCAACAACACATTGTGTTCCTCCACCCAAGCCTGCAGCCGATCCAGCAGGATTCTCCCCATTACTTTCACAGTGGAATTAATCAGTGATATTAGATAGTAACAGAGTGGATCACCCCGGGCCTTTCTTAAATATGGGGACTGTAATATCATGTGCCCACGTTTTTTGCAGGCCAGTAGCTAGAGTGGCATCGAGGATGCTCGTCAGGATTGGGGTGGGGCCCACAACTCCACCCTGGCTTTAAACAAATCAACAAGGATCTAATCCGGGCCAAGGGCTTTCCTGGACTGATAGCTATTTAATGCCAGTATAACCTCTTCAAGTGTCAACGAGGACTGAGTTAAGCACAATGCCATAAAAGCATGGGTGCTTTAGAAGTTCCAGTGACTGAACAGGTCCCCTCCTTAGTATTGGTGTGAAGCGCCTTAACATGGGACACCCAGGCATCTGCGGGAAACACTGTGTCAACCCCTGAGTCAATATTACTATTAAACTTATTCTGATTGACTGTAGCCCAAAAAGCCTTACTATTGCGTAGCTCACTGGCCTAGAGGAAAGAAGAAAACACTTCCTTTCTGATGGTGGCTTTCCTCACTTCCAAAGTATGCCTATAATGAGCCCTACACTCCGGCACCTTATTCTGATCTCTGGGGTCCTCTTTCAGAGCTGCAAATAGCTGGTTTTGAGCAGCTGTACATTCCACATCAAATCACTTTGCAGATCTCCCCTTTTTAGACTTACACGGGACAAAGACTAAATTGTGCCCAACTTTACAGATTCTTTCAATGCAATCCATAACTTCCCATCCATCCTCCCCCCTGCAATCGTCCGATAAACAGCATAGGAAGTCAGGCAAGGTTGAGGCTATCAAACATGACAAAAAGGAGGCTGAATCCACCCTAGACCACCTCTTGAGTAGTCCCTTATTCCTTGTGTGCTGTAGGGGCTGAGGATAACACACCACAGGATTCTTGACCAAAAACGAATCATGTAAGTATATATAGTGAAGCCTATGAACACTAAGTCGGGAGTCCTTCAAGTCATAACCCCTGACCCTTAATGATTGGGAGAACAAAATAGTCTATCTGGCTGGGAGTTCCCCTTCCTGGATAAGTTGGTAATATAATAGGTTTCCCGGTTAACGAATCAAATGAGAAAAGTAAACTATGCTTAGTAATAAAATAATTAAATTCATCCCCAAGAGGTTTATGGGCAAAATGAGTGATCGGGTCCCCCAAGCTATCCACCAGAACACACTCTGGAGAGCACAAAGCTGGCATAGCCTTAAATTAAAATCCCCCATATGCACTACCACAGTCCCCCTGTATTTTAACAATATGATCATCAACATCTTCGAGGAGTGACCTAGGCAAATCTACCCTAGAATTATCAAATGTATTGTTGTACGCATTCACTAAAAGTACCTGAGCTCCTGAACATTTAAGAAGTATGAGTTGATTATTCGGAGAGCTAAGATTCAACCATACAACCTGTGCAGAAAGTGCGAGTGAAATAAGATACCAAACCACCTTTTGCCCTCGGCTGAGCTCGGACGAGCAGGCGTAAGGTACATTGTGTGTTTGTCCTTAAACACAGGTTCCTTAAGCCATCTCCTGTAAACATATAACCCCATAGGGACTAATAAACTCCTCAGTCCTGCTGATCCAGGGTCGTGATTGGCGCAAACCTGTTATAAATCGCAATAGGCTGATTTAAATGTGGCTCTGAGGTCAGATTATTCCGTGGGTGATGCAATGGCTTGTAAAAGAACCAGAGTGGGAGGGCCTCGATAGCTGAAGCAAATGGGGTTGCAAAAGGTATTTTCATTAAGACTTCATTGGCCACCCTTCTATCTTTAAAATTAATCACTATACCATTGTTATAATCTGTTTTAGGCGATTTTCCCACCCATTCCACCCTACAAAGTAAGATAATTTGACTGTGTGCAAGCTCCTGCCCAATCTCTCATTCGTCCAGTGGACCACTTGGTTTACAAGTTGGTAATATTCTTCCCTTGCATCACCCTTTACTAGAGGAAAGTTATTAAAAATAACTACATACGGGGTCGCCTTGGGGTGCAGTTGGAGCATAGGGAAGTTGAAGCAGCCTGGGCCCTCATGGACTCAGAGGCCCCTGATGAAGTCGTCCCATGGTTGCCATCACCTGTGCCATGTGGCGACGTCACTAGTCTCCCCCAGCCCCCAAGACCAGCATCCTTGCTGCAATCCATTCCGTCCTTCCATGCACACATCCATCAGTGCCACACCACCCTTGCCCAGTTGTGCCAAGACATCAGATGTCTTCAGCCAGGCCCCCAAGCAGCATCTTCCCATTAGACAACCAAACTACAACCCTTCCCAAGCCACTTTCTGTAGCTGGGTTAGTAATGGGTCCAATTCCTCCTTGAGCAGTTATACCACCCTTTCGTAGAGTTTGTCCATACTATTGGCTAAAGTTTGTCCAAAGTCAATCGGCAAGCCGTTTCTAGTGTCAAAATTCGCCTTAGAAACTTGACCAGAAGGGTTCAACGGAGAGCCTGGGCACTGCCGTTTGGGCTTCATACATGCTCTTCTCTGCTCTCTTTCTCTTAGCCCCAATTCCACCATACTTTTTCTTTCCCACACATGAGCTATTAGCTAGTATAGGCCTCTCATGACCTTCCTTGTCCCTTACTATGAACTCTGTTGTGGCAAATGAGCAGCAACACGGTGAGATAGAATTGCCCCTCTTGGTGGGAAAGTTAGAAGATCTACTTGAGGGGGAGACCAATAGCAGAAACATTAGCCAGAGTCCTCGGCAATGACACATGTTCCAAATTCCCTGTGATTGAAAGTAATAGGCGCAGCTCAGCATGTTCTATCTCTTTACTAATTACCCCCAATGCGTGCTGCAAAGAGCCATCAAGAGTAGCCCCTAGTGCTGCTTTTGTGCACGTAACCCTGCGTTTCCCCATCTTGACCTCAAAGTTGGAGTTTCTGTCTTGGCCACAATCTAATAGCCTAAAACTATACAGTCAGACCCAGACTTACTTTGAATAAGAATAGGTAAGCTGAGTCAAAAAGAAATTGCATTCAATACTTCTTTCAAAGGGACCAAGGGGAGTGGCCCAGCCTCTTTTGGCCTATGGCGGACCCGAGTGCATCCCACACTGCGGCCTCTAGACCATGCTTTAGAGCGTCTCTGGTGCCTGGCCCCGCCCCCTCATAGATGAAGGTGAAGCTGGGGAACGTAGTCCGACGCCAGTAATTGTGGATACAGTGTGGGCAAGGAACCACTGTATCAAATGTCCAGTGCTGCGATCTTTGGGCCACTCTTTAGCGCGTCTCTGGTGCCTGGTCCGGCCCCCTCAAGGGAAAAGATGAAGCTGGGGGACATAGTCTCCCCCTAGTTGTCGTGGAAAGTGAGTTATTGCTCCATTGTCCTGCATTCTGAGGTTCAGAACTCAGACTAGTTAAGTAATACCTCACCCAGAAAATAACACACCCTGTGTCATCAGTAGACATTAGGTGCTCTGTTTACCTCAATTAATATTAAGCAACACCGAATGAGAGTCTAAGTATCCACTAAATGTACAAGGCAGTGACTACCCATAGTGTCCCTTTGGTTATGAGGTATTTTAACTGGTCTAATTATGGAAATTGGCACTTACTCTGCTTTTAACCCTGCTTTTAAATCAGCTTTAACTTAAGCCTTGCTCAAAATTTTGCCAAGTTACTCCTCTTTTGAAATTCTAAACATAAAATATTTTAATAACGTCTTAGCTCCAAGATATGAAGTATTTAGCAGAATATACTGGCATGTTGGATATGACCCCAAAGGAATTCTTATGCTGTTGGTAGATAATGCATCTTTATTGTTACCAAACTCAGTTGTACTAATTTCATCTACCTCAAAAAGATGAAAAGCTGAGTGAACACATCCGGATTAAGACCTGTGGCCGAGGTTACCAATCCAGATTCCTACAGCCAATCAATTAGGTCTTCCAGCCGCCAGACCCATTGATTTTAATTTTGTATCACAATTTCATGAGGGGGAGGGGGTGGAGCAGCATGCACTGTGAGTATAAGGCTCCACCAAACCTACTATTTTAGCCTAGGTAAATTGAAGTGTTAAGACAAATTTTCATGCTAATATGCTCAAGGTAAATAATAGAATCCAGATGATGTCTGGTATTTACAGTATGAAATATGGGAGTGGACACACACCAATTGGAAGTTTTAAAAACACATATTTGCCTTACTCAGTTTCCCATTGATTGTCCATAAGTTGGACCTTTTCTTGCCACTAGGCACTAGCATAATTTAAATAGCCTCCTCAACAACCTGATCCGATGTAATTGCCAGCAATCCTGTTCCCTTTTTTTAATATGCCTGATGGACAATGATTGGCCGTTTCTATCTCAGGTTTGGTGAGACAGTGTTTCTTTTACCACTCTACCTCAGATGAGAGTTTTGGCAGACAGGACAAAGAAGATTCTTCATTTAGATAATGAGAATCCAAAAGAGCGGTCTCTTTAGTCCGGCCTGGGTGAGGCTGATGTTTAGTATGGTTTGTTACGTCTAGTGCCAAGAATGATGTAGTATAATATTTTGCTATTTATTGTCACCACCGACCTTCACAAATGGGTCAAGGATACTAGCCTCTATTCTCTCTCTATTAGCCGCACTGTTCTTGCATATAGAACCTGAAATGAAGAATGACTCCATTCTTTCATTACATTCTCACTTCTCACATAGTTGGTTTCCTGCTTCAAAGACTGACTCGTGCTTTAGTAAAAGTTATTTGCCCAATTGTATGATGAAACGTTAATATTCTTTGGGTTTGATTGAGATCCAGCTCAGTCTCCTGATGTTATGTCATAACAAGAAACTCTTGAGCATTAACAAAGATGATTCCACTCCCACATTTTAGATTTATGAGAAAATTCTATGACAAAATCTCCAGCTAATTTTTCTGCAGTGAGAAGAGCAGACCTGATGTGTGCCCTCGACTTTCAGAATTCTTGTTTTCCCATCCACATGAGTTCACATGCTTGAATTGTTCCTAAACGTCAAGCTGGGAATCCTCAGTAACTCAGGGCTGTACTTCAAGAATACTTTAAGTATGTAAATCTATGAAAGATCCAATACTGGAGAAGAAAAGGTAACGTATCTGTGACTACAGTTCTCCAACTTTTGTTTTAATACACTGACAAATAGCTCTTTCTCCTGTCCTTGTCTATGAGGCTATAATAAGTTTAGATGTGTTTTTCAAAGTCACAGTTACGTAAGTTACAGTGGACGCTGAGCCAAAGTATCTTTACCCAGTGTCCAGAGTTTGGGCCACGTAATGAAGTGGAGGGACTGCACGAAATGTGTGGCTAAATTACTGGTAAATTTTCACATTTTTGAAGAATGCATACCAAGCTGGAGAGCTGCACTTAAACAGAAGTCACTTTTTTTTTTGTATCATCTCCAGCTGAATATATATGGCATGACATTATGTTGTGTAATTCTAATCTACCTATTGCAAGAAAGTGATTCAAGTATGGTTCAAAATATATGGAAATCAATATTGATGCACATTTGGTCTGAAATATAATAAACATATATTTGAACACTGGCGTTGCACCTTTTCATCCAGCAGAAGTTCATTGTTCATTCTATAAATATTTGGCACCACCCCCCTGCACGCAGTGGTAGAATTACAATTAGACGGCAAATCAGTCAACTGCTTGTACGCAGGGCCAGTCATATAGTAACCTGACTACATTTAATATCATGTCACAAATGAATGCCTATTTTTCCATGTACAACTTTACTAGTCTCAAATTATATGTGTACATTATATAAGGTCCAATATTAGTAGCTACACGAACAACTAAGTGCATGTCTTTTTAAGTCCAAACTGAGACTACAGGATAATTTTGCTATTATGGAACTCGATTACTAGTATTTAGTTTGCTAGTACTTATGCTTTGGGAAGTACTCCCAAAGCATTTCACAGTATTTCAGCAAATGGGTAAGGAAGAGGTTGCAGTTGGTATATATGGGACCATAGCATCAATGTGAATCATCTTTCAGTACACCAGACATACCAAACTAGATAAAGTGGAGATCCGTGTCAACCCTACATGTTATCTTTAGGTGAGTGCCACTTGCCACTCACTCCCTTAGTGATAAGAGCACGCAGATGCTTATTTAACCAAATGCATTCCCCAGATACAACAGAATAGATATTTTTTAACTTTTGGCTTCTAAACTGTAATGTCCATGGCTGCTCCAAGTGTCTTTTGCTGCCATTTGAGAAATGTTACTTTTTGTCAAACTTAATTGGGCCCTCTGAGTTACTTTAGATTAGGATAAGTAATGGCCTGTCTCAAGAATTCCCCTGTGGCACAAATGTATTTTTCTCCAAAAGGATGTCCGAGTCTACTACCTAAACACCTTATGACCATGTTAATAAAGTCCGACATTAAGGCCTGAGGAACTTTGAATTCTTAGGCGTGGTATCGTATTTTTGTGAATTTTTTCTTTGTCACCGGGTATCAAAACTTGTTACTTTTTGATGCACACTAAAATACAAAATCATTCTAAACCTATCAATGCCAACTTCATCAGATGAAAACGAACTTAATTCCTTTTATAATCTTTTATCTATTCTTATGAAAGGTAACATCTTTTGTTACCACTCGTGTTTCTTTTACCTCTTCACCAAGGGTATTACTAGATCTGACCGTTCGGATAGATTAAAACTTCTAGTTAGTTATGTTTATTGGCATACTGAAAAATACATTCCATCATGTGCAATTTTTAGAAATTGGGTTTCTAATAGGCAGTGAATATACACCAATCCTAGTCAGGGTACATCACATACACAACCTAAATTAACCTGTGCTCACCCTCTGGTAACTTGGCACAGAGCAGGCAGGCTTAACTTAAAAGGCAATGTGTAAAGTATTTGTAAAACATACATGCAGTAATCACAATGAAGACACCACAGAAAGACATTACACGGGTTTATGTAAAATAAAGAATATTTACCTGTGTAAATCAAGACCAAAATTACAAAAATCCAACCAAATAGATCAGGAGATACGATTGTTCCAGAAATAATTATAAAAGCAATGCTAGATTTGCTTGGGCTCCTTTTAGAGCATTTACAGTAATTAAGTTCAGCAGTGCTACATTAGCAATAAGACTTGGGGCTCAACCCGCCCCTTTGCTTGAGTACCTGGGGGATCATTGCAGCTGCGGTGGCTGTCAGCGGGCCTCGTCCACGGGGCCCTTAGTGCAGGGAGGATGTCGCGCTACGAAGCAGTGATCCAGTGAGGTGCTCCTGCTGTCCAGATGTCGGCAGGCCTCTCACATGGGGACCGCAGTTCTAGAAGGTAAGTCGTGCTGTGATACAGCAACTGAGTGTGGTGCACCTGCTATCTGGGTGTAGGGGATCTCTTACACTGGGTCCGTGGCGCTGAGAGACAAGTCGCTCTGGGGGTGCAGTCAGTCTGGGAAGTCTGATGGCACTTGGATGTCGGAGAGGCTTGCTACTAGGGGAGAGGGAAAGCACTGCTCCTCGGGTCCTGGGGCAGAGTTGCACCTTGCTTGTCTTTTACAGGTTGATTAGTGTGACCACGTCCCTCAGCGCTGGGGAGCGGGTCGCTGTAGAATGTAGATGCAGGGCTCACGGCTTATCGGAATCCAGCGACAGCCACACAGGGAGAAATTATTTGATTTCTCTGAGATTCCCCTCCGAACAGGGGTCAAGCCAACAAGCCCTTGAAGTCACTCTGGTTTTTAGTCCTTGGGCAGGGCAGAGATCAACAGGCAGCAGGGCAGCACAACAAGGCAGAGCAGCAGTTCCTGGTAACAGTCAGTCCTGGCATAAAGCGATTCTCGCAGCACAGCCGCCTTTACTCCAGCAGAGTTCCGTTTGAGTCCAGAAATTTACTGACTTTAAGGGGTCAGATACCCAGTATGTATTCTAAAAAGTGCCTTTGATGTGGGGCATGACTTCAGAAGGCTTCTCTGAAGTGCACAGGTCTCCCTTTCAGTCCAGCCCCAGCTCCAGACTATCAGTGGGAGGTAATCAGCCCCTTTGAGTGGACTCTGGCCGCTACCCTGTGAAATGTAAGCAGGGGCCCTTCCCAACCTTCTCCCCAGGAAGACCCATCAGTATGCAGATGCAGTTGAGTATCCTGTGATGTGCGTGTCTGAAGGGAATGCACAATTGTAGCTGTCACCTAGCCCAGGCCAGACGTGTATTGGTGGCAGGCTGTAGGCACACAGGATAGTGAGGGCAGAGAAAGCCCACTTTCTAAAGGTGGCATTTCTAAACTAGTAATAATAAGTGGATTTATGATTACCATTCCAATGACACTAAACATGGTGCAGCTACTCCTCTCTGATTAGGAATTACAGCCTAAAAGTATTTTAAGGAATTCCCAATGCTAGCTTATGAGAGGAGCAGGCCTCACAGTAATCAGTAACGACTTCGGGAGATTTTAATTTCCAGGACATGTAAAAATAAAAAGTACATGTCCTTCCTTTTACTTATATGACACCCTGCCATTTGAGCTACCTAGGGCCTACTCTATGGGTGACATGCAAGAAAGGGGGAGTCCAAGGCTTGGCAAGTGGTTTTGAATCCCAAGTCGGGGTGGCAGTGAAACTGCACACACAGATTCTGCAGTGGCAGGCCTGAGACATATTTACAGGGCTACTTAAGTGGCTGGCACAATCAGTGCTGCAGGCCCACTAGTAGCATTTAATTTATTTATAGACCCTGTGTATATGGGATACCACCCAACAAGGGACTCATATAAATTAAATATGCAAATTGTGGATACACCAATGTTACCATGTTTAGGTGAGATGCACATGCACTTTAGCACTAGTTAGCAGTGGTAAAGTGCTCAGAGACCTAAGTCCAACAAAACGTTACATCAACAAAACAGGAGGTAAAAGGCTAAAAGTCTGAGTTAAGACCACTCTATGGATGCCAGGTCTAAAAACAATTATATGGAAAAAAGAAAAAAAACACAATACAAAATGCCTTACAGTTCAAAATACCAGCTTAAAGAAATATATAAAATGATGACTAAAATCACAATATGTACGTCCACCTAAAGCACTATCCCTTTTGGTTTTTTTTCTGTCCTCCCATTATAAAAATAATTTTTACTACAGTGAGTGGCAGTGTATATTATTGGCCCTCTTTTACAGATTCTAAAAAGACTGTGTTTAGTTATCATCACCATAAAATCAGCTTGTGTCCTCTTTCACCATTGTGCTAAAACTTCCTAGGAATATGTTCCAAGTGCAAGATCAAGTACACACTTATGATTCAAAACTGGTTGGAAATGCAGGAAGTTGAACACAGGAATACAAAACTATATTCTTTGCTTTACTTTGTCATTATGCTTTCTCTGTTGACACCTATCGACTTCCATTCCCAATTGTGTTTGCCAGCTAACAATTTCTCTTCTGATTCCTGGTTGCATTGGCGCTGGAACTGGTGGGCGGGGTTGTAGCCTGGCAGAAGCTGGAAATGATGACGATCAACTTAGAGTCCCTTTATTTTTGTTTTTATCATGTAGCATTTTCTGTGCATTCAAACACAGTGATCAAATACCAGGCAAAGTAGTCCGAAAATGAGAGAACCAAAAGTAGGCTTAAAATGCTAATTATCTGCCAAATGTGTACAGATACATCAGATGATGTCCAAGGTATTAGTACATGAAATATATTTTTGACACAATCTCCCTTCAAACGCCCCCCTCCAAACTGGATCTTCAAAAAACCTAACACACCATCACTGGGTGTCACTTGTAACTACTTGCTGCACAGATGGATCGAACAGGGTCAGAGTTATAACTTTGCCCCGCCCGCTACCTTATGGATAAGGAAAACAGAAATCTAATACTTTATATCTTCTGCCTAATTTTGTGTAAATTCATCATATAGTGTCACACATATTAGCAAATGGACATTTGTTTGCCCCCCCTCCTTTTATAGGTATGCACAGGTTTCTAAATACCAGCAGTAGTAATCTGAACGTACTGTCTGGCAAGTTTCAGGCATATTCTTCAAATGTGTTGAAGTTATAGGTAAATTAACAGAGGGCTTTTCAGATGCAAAAATACAAAACGTTAACCTATTCATGCCCACACAGCACTTCTTTTTTTAAATGCTTTGATCTCAAAACCTACTGAAGTTCTACACCAAATCAAAAAAGCACGTTATTTTTTTTTATTTTTTATTTATTTTTTTTACAAAGTTTTACATTCACGCGAACTTTGATATAAATCTGTTTGGCAGTTTTTGCTCTATTTCCACAACATTTGGTATGGGAGCTAACGTGGGAAATCATACTTTTTTTTTAGTCTTCCCTTAACTTTTTTTTTCCTCATGGCAGTACTGTCACAAAACGTGGCATGACGAAACTTAGCTGACTGAGTAAACAGATTGCTAAGGTTTGTGCAAATCTTTTTACCGGGTGAAAAGGCATAGGCAAGAATGTTTTTAAATGGAAATACTGTCCAGAACTAAATTAAACAGTTTATGTGCCTAAATATATTACGTACACCATATTATAGCATAATATCTCTCGGACTATTCCATCTGCACAGCCTTGCTGTGTTTCTCAGAGTGGTGATTGAACTAGAGGCAAGATGTAGACAGACTGTGAAAGCGTGCCTCCACCAGCCATGAGCACATTGTTAATTGCGCGGCTGTAGTGATGTCACGTGGAGCCTGCTTAATATGGCTTCCGATTCTTGTCTCTCAGACCTGTGTCTCACAGCAGTTTGTAATGGGACTCTTTTGTTTTGCAGTGTGGGAACTTTGCAGTTCTGGTGGATCTTCATGTTTTGCCTCGAGGCTCCAGCAAAGACACCAGCTGGTTTTCGGACCCTGAGAAGGAGGTACAACAAAACCATTTCAACTTCAAAAGCGTATAGCTGCAGGGAGGGAGCTCGGCCGCACTGATCTAGCAGCTCGGATCCTATTTTCATTGTTAGGCTAAGAGCACTCCGGGTTATGCCTAACCCCTAAATACTCCTGTGGGACTATTAGTTCTGTGATGTGTTCTGTTATCCTTTCCTTTACTTAATGACGGCTTTGGTGTCGGCCTTTTTGATAGTGCATGTGAACCTTCGTCTTTCTGACTTTTTGCTAGCGTTTTTTACTGAATCAGTGTAGGTCTTGTGAAGTTGCAAACTATGAAAGTACACAGTGGAATCACCGCCTTCAGAAAATAGACCTTTGTTTTATTTGCTGCAAAAAAATATGATTTCATCTGTTTGTGTTTGGTATTACAACAGTTCTGTAGTATATGAAGTGTAGGAAATTTAAGTCCAAGAAAATATATGTGATTCTTTCAGGCAACCTCTGACCTATTTGTTTTGAAGGGTGTTTTGACTACAGGCCGTCTACAAATGTTTAAAAGTGACCTATTCTCAAATTTGTATTGTAATTTATATTTGAGTGAATGTAGCAAAGAATGTATTATTTCAAACAAAAACGTGGTGGGTTTGGACTTTGCAAATCTATGCTTTGCAGTGAGGAGAATCGTTCTTTATTGCTTCGTAAATGTTAGGCTCCCAAGAGCTCGATGTGCTGCTACATTGGCAGTGGCGTAGTTAGACCAGGACTTAATGTTACTGCATTGATAATGGATGAACAGGCATGAACTGTATATTAAATAAAAAGGTGTATTCACAGTTTAGCACACACTGCTTCATATTTATGTGGGATATTAGAACATAAGCCGCATTAATCATAATGTCCTTGTGCCATCTGCCAATTCAGTGGCTGAAACCAGCAATAAACCGTCTCCTCCACATTCAATTTTGGAATTGATATTGACTGTTCTTGTTACTGACATTATTGAGTCTTGAAATTGGCCAAAATAGAATGCATGGTGAGGGGCATTTCATTTATGTCATGCCTGCCTGCAGGAAATCCACCAACGGGGAGGCCACAGTCTGAATGTGAGCTCTGACTGAACGTTCACTTCACCGGAGTAGGAGAGCCCAGGAGTGTCTTCTAAATGCATCATGTGGCTCGCCATGGCTAGTTTGGCCTGAGCAGAGACAAAGCAGTTCATAGTTATTCGACTGGGAGGTATGAGGGAACAGTACTCCAAACACATGCAATTAAATATCCAAATTAATTTATAAATTAATTTATAGTATGCAGACTTTACAAAGTAGTCATTACCACATTGTAAAGTACCATGTAAGTATTGCCAACGCTGGTAAGTACAACAAGGTTTTTTTTTGTAGGTTTACAATGTGTTACATTACAGCGCAGGTATTTTTGTAATGCTTTTACGCGACTTAACCTAATATATATATGTATATAAATATATGGCAGTCGCTGGTAGGTTGTTCTAGTTAGGACCTAGTTTCCATAGGAAAAGCATTTTTTGGCTTGCCTATAACTTTGGTGCCATTTGATGAATCTTCACGAAACTTTCCAAAAAAAGCGTCCTGCTGTGTCTGTGTGCGTGGTAAGTTTCAGGGTGATTTGTCAAGCGGGGGTTTAGGAAAAGGGGGGAGAGTTGAAAAAAAAAAAAAAAAGAAATGTGTGTTTCCCTTGTTAATTCTCATAGGGATTTTGAACATGACTACAGCCTGAACTGCTGGACGGAATTACATGAAATTTGGCTGAAAGCTAGCTTTTGGTCCAGAAAGCTTGTTTTTGTGATTTGGTGTAAAGCCTTTCAGTAGTTTTAGAGATATTAAAGATAAAAGAAATGTAGATATCTAAAGACGCAGAGGCTCCACGGATCCCAGAGATCTCGTGCTGAGATCTTATCGGCTGCCAACACTTCATCCAGGAAGTGTGAGAAGTACATTTTGGGAGTCTGCTTCAGCCGAATCATTAAAAATGCAAAAATAAAGAAAAGGGTGCAGGATATAAATACCCTAACATACTAGTCTTGATGAGTTTTTTTTTTTTTTTTAATTTACAGCTAAATTCACGGAGGATCCGTGAATATCGCTGTAAATTTAAATAAAAAAAAGCGCAGTTTTCCACACTTGTTTTTGATATGGCCCTGAGGGTGGTCAGGGCCTAGTGGCATGCACATTTAATTAAAATGGAAGGGGGGACAGCACCTCCCTGGGGATACACAGACCCCACTCTGGGACTTTCAGAAGCCCCAGGAACCACCACCTCCCAGGTGATAAAATGGACGTTATGGAGGGGGTACGATTGGACCCCCGGCCTGGGGACAGACACCTCCAATTACCAATTTTAAAATGGGGAGGTGAGACAAATACAGCCCCGGGGAACAACGCCTCCCTGTGGCTGGCCTGTGCAAAAGAAAGGAGGGGTGCAGCCCGGCCACCCTCCTGGAGCCATCAATGTCCCTGGGGACGGCCACCCCTCCAGGGCCGGCTCCTGCTATCTCCTGAGGTACATCCTTAAGAGATAGCTGTTTGCTTTTACTTAGCGGGAACAGTGACAGCTCCCGCCAAGCAAAAAACAAATACTCTGCTTCCAGCAAGCAGGAACTGTCAAAATGCTCCTGCTTGCTGGAAGCAGAGTTTTCATCGGTTTCCCTTCCCGCAGGCATGCCGGGCAGGGAAACAGATGGAAGTATTGCTCTTGCACAGAGGGGGCTGCTTTTCCAGCAGCTTCCTGCATGCGGGAGCAATCCTGGCACCTGCAGGAGGCGGGGAGCCAGCTAGGACCGTGGTGGCCCTGAGGTTCACCTCTGCAGTCTTTGTTTTGAAAAATAATGTGCCTCTTCTTGGATAAATACGCAGGGCAGGATTCATTATGACACAATACTCATTTGACAGAAATTAAACCACAACGGTAAGCACTTACAGATATAAATAAAGCAGGTGCCCAGGTTGAAGCTGGTTAGACCTGGCATCCTTGGTGTAGTCTCCCCTGTCTTGCTTTGCCTCTGCTTCCCATTTTTTGACTGTCTGCTGGACTATGTTTTTGCTGTTTTTGGTACTCTGACCAGTGCTAAAGTGCAAGTGCTCCAGTGTAAATTGTATTGGTGATTGGTTTATCCTTGACTGGCATATTTGATTTACTAGTAAGTCCCTAGTAAAGTGCACTAGAGATGCCAAGGGCCTGTAAATCAAGTGCTACTAGTGGGCCTGCAGCACGGATTGTGCCACCCACATGAGTAGCCCTGTAAAAGTGGCTCAGACCTGCCACTGCAGTGTCTGTGTGTGCAGTTTTAAACTGCCAGTTGGACCTGGCAAGTGTACCCACTTGCCAGGCCAAAACCTTCCCTTTTTATATATCTAAGGCATTCCTAAGGTAGGCTCTAGGTAGCCCCAGGGGAAGGGTGCAGTGTATGTTAAAGGTGGGACATGTACTGATGTGGTTTAAATGTCCTAACAGTGAAATACTGCCAAATACGTTTTTCAGTGTTGCAAGGCCTATGGTTCTCATAGGTTAACATGGGGGCTGCCTTTAGATAACTTTTAAGTGCAGTTTCCTTTTGAGAGCAGATAGAGGTTTGGAGTTTGGGGTATCTAAACTCACAATTTAAAAATACATATTTTGGTAAAGTTTGTTTTTAAATTGTTTGTTTGAAAATGCCACTTTCTGATGGATACAACTACCTGTGGATTCCTCACCTAATGAATACTCCCATGGCGCCAGCATTCGACGGAAATCTTCTTCCTAGCTTCTGCACGTCGACGAGGACGTCACATTAGCCCACGCGACGCCGTCTGACGTCATACAGGCAATAAGAGGTCCTCGCCGACGTGCCGACGTGAGTTCCCTTTTTTCAGTGCATTCGAAACGGTTATCTTCGAGGGAGCTACTGTTACTTTCATAGTTACAGTATATTTTCTGCTGCGTAGATTTTCTCTGCGGTAATAATGTCTCAGAGAAAGTCGGGTTTCAAGCCCTGTCGAGAGTGTGGCGGCAAGATGTCCGTTACTGATCCTCACTCCGACTGTCTATGGTGTTTAAGCTCCGACCACGACGTCGCAACTTGTGATTCATGTCAGCACATGAATCCGGAGGCCCTGAAAGAACGTGAGGCTAAACTATTCATGGCGAAGTCGAAGAGAAAGGAGAAGAAACATCATAAGAAGTCTTCTTCGCCAAGGTCTCATCGGCGTCATCGAGACTCCCGGCGCCGTAGGGATTCACTGCGTCATTCCAGCAAGGAGTCTCGTTCGAGGTCGCCTTCGGCTCCGCGTCGGAAGACTTGGGAGGTCAGTCCCACGGTCACGCCACATCCATCGACGCCATTGCCCTCTCCGACGTCACCGACTTCGCCTGGACAGGCGTCTGTGGTTGAGGTGATGCAGCCTCTTGTGATGTCTCCGGCGTCGCGGACGTCGAGGCTGGCGTCGGGGTCGTCTTCGATCCAGGCACCCCAGTATCCAGCTTTTCCCGCCCCCTGTAGCCGATAATACCGCATTTCTGAATGCGATGTATACCATCTTTCAACAGATGGCTCCAGGAGGTGTTCCGGCTGGTCCTTCGGGGCCCTTGGCCTTTTCATTGGGTGATCCTGCGCCTCTACGGCCGGCACCCTTTATGCCCTTTCTCCCTTTAGGGAATGTGGGCTCGCGCCGGTGTCAGCGCCGGTGGCCGCTCCAGTGGCTCCAGAGGTTTTGGCCCCGGAGGTTTCCATCCCGTCGACGTCAGGATTTCGTCCTGTGACTCCGGCAGGTCGATCGGAAACTCCAAGATTTCTTCGTCCGGCTCCTTCCTCGGTGCCGAAGCTGCCTGTGGCGCCGGACGCGGCGTCGGATGGTTCTGGAGATCGGCGCCGATCTTCGACTTCGGCGGAGGCCATGTCGACTCCACGTATCGAGGAAAGACTACATTCGAGGAGGCGTGCTCTCCGTCTTTTGGAAGAGCAGGAATACCAACGAGTCTTGGAGGAAGGAGAGGTTGAGGACTCTGGTGATGGACTGCATGGTCTGGATACAGCCAGTGGGCTGGATACTTCCCCTGAGTGGGACCTTTCATCTCCAGGGGAATATACGGAGGAGGCTGCTACCTTTCACGCTGTGGTGAGGAAGGCGGCTAACTTTCTGGACCTGCCTTTGCCGGTGGCAGAGGCGAAGCAGAATTTACTGACTGAGGTACTGCATCAGGCCTCTGCTGCAGCGGAGCCTCTCTTGCCATTTAATGAGGCTTTGCTTGATCTGGTGTTAGAGGTGTGGAAGAAGCCAGTATCTTCCTCGGCTGTTCATAGGGATGTGGCCAGGAGATATCGAGCTGCACCATCTGACCCTGGCTTTCTGTCTAGACACCCTACGCCGGAGAGCTTGGTGGTGCAAGCCTCCTGTTCCTCTAGGTCAGCGCCTGGATCTTTCCCGACGGTACCAGGAGACAGAGACTCTAAAAAGCTGGATGCACAATCCAAGAAGATATTTTCCTCTTGTAGTTTGGCGTTGAAGGCCACCAACGCGACTTGCATTCTGGGGAGATACATCCATGCTCTCATGGACGATATTTCATCTTCATTTACTGAGCTTCCCCAGGGACTCTTGAATGTTGTCTCGGATGCCCAGGCTGCCGCAACCCAGATTATCCAGTCTGGGCTGGACACGACCGACTCGGTGGCTAGGGCAATGGGCACGGCTGTGGTGGCAAGGAGGCAGGCCTGGCTCCGTAACTCAGGGTTTTCTGCGGACGTGCAGTCGACCCTGTTGGACCTCCCGTTTGATGGGGACAAACTGTTTGGAGCCAAAGCAGATTCGGCCTTGGAGAGATTTAAAGAAAGCAGGGCCACAGCCAAATCATTAGGGCTGCAAGCCCCTTCTTCTTCTGCCTCCTCCAGATTTTTCAGGAGGTTTCGTGAATTTGGGCGTGGCTCTTCCTCCTCTTCCTTTCGGGGGAGATTCCATCAACCCACCTCTTCCCTCCCCTATAGATCATTTAGAGGGAGGGGTAGGGCCCACACCAGAAGAGCCTCTCAGCAGCACTCTGCCTCTTCCTCGTCCTCTGGAGGGGTGCAGCAGGGAAAGCAGCCTTAGGCTTCCACCATTTCCCACTCACTCCTCTCCTGTAGGGGGGAGGTTACGGCATTTTCTCCACAAGTGGGAGACTATTACATCGGACACTTGGGTTATCAGTATTGTGGGAAAAGGCTACTCCCTTCCCTTTCGGGAGTTTCCGCCCCCCATCCCGCCCCACCCATCTTATTGTTCAGAAGAACACCTCCTGTTGTTAGAACAGGAGGTTCAAGTCCTCCTTTCAAAGGGCGCGGTGGAGTTGGTCCCGGAGCAGGAAAGGGGTCGAGGTTGTTACTCAAGGTACTTCCTGATTCCCAAGAAGGATGATCGGTTGAGACCAATCCTGGATCTGAGGATCTTGAATTGGTTCCTCAAACAGGAAAAGTTCAAGATGCTGACCCTAGCTCAGGTGCTTTTGGCGTTGAACAAAGAAGATTGGATGGTGTCTGTCGACTTGCAGGATGCTTATTTTCATATCCTGATACTCAAGTCGCACAGGAAGTATCTCCGGTTTGTGGTAGGGTCGCAGCACTATCAGTTTGCGGTCCTCCCGTTTGGTCTTACTTCAGCACCTCGAGTCTTCACGAAGGTGATGTCAGTGGTTGCGGCAGAGCTCAGAAGGAAGGGGATAGCAGTATTCCCTTACTTGGACGACTGGTTGATCAAAGCCAAGTCTCCGGAGCTTGTGTCGCATCATCTGCAGTCAACAACCCAGTTGTTGTTCGACCTGGGCTTTTCGGTGAACGTGCCCAAATCTCACCTGGAGCCCTCTCAGCGCCTCCTGTTCATAGGGGCAGTACTGGATACAACATTGAATCGAGCCTTTCCTCCGCCTCAGCGGATTCAAGATATTCAGGAGTTGGTTCCAATGTTTCGAAATGAAGCGGTAGTTCCAGTCCTCAAGGTCCTTCGTCTGCTCGGTCTGTTTGCCTCCTGCATACTGTTGGTCACGCATGCTCGCTGGCATATGAGGGCTCTTCAGTGGTGCCTCCGAAGGCAGTGGTCTCAACACAAAGGAGATCTAGAAGGTGCTGCCAAGATCTCCAGAGATGCTGCTGTGGACTTGAAGTGGTGGATTGCGGGCAACAATCTTTCACAAGGAAAGCCGTTCGCGCAGTCACCACCAGTGACCACAGTCATAACGGATGCTTCCACTCTAGGGTGGGGAGCTCTTCTGGGGGATCTGGAGATCAAAGGGCTTTGATCTCCAGAGGAACAGATTTTTCATATCAATCTGTTGGAGTTGCGGGCTGTACGTCTGGCTCTCAAGGCCTTCCTCCCTTCCCTTCGTGGTCAGTCGGTACAGGTCCTGACGGACAATACTACAGCGATGTGGTACATAAACAAACAGGGTGGAGTAGGGTCGTACCTTCTTTGCAGAGAAGCTCTTCGACTATGGTCCTGGGCAAAGGACCATCAGATTTGCTTGGTAGCAAATCATCTGGCCGGGGTCTTGAATGTACGTGTGGACAGTCTCAGTCGCCATTTCTCGGCCGACCACGAGTGGCGTCTCCATCCAGATCAAGTCCGTTTAATCTTCCAGATGTGGGGGTTTCCTCGGATAGATTTGTTTGCCACTCTGGAGAATGCGCATTGTCCGTTATTCTGCAGCCTCCAGTATCCGATGCAGGGAGCGTTGGGGGACGCGTTTCAGATAACCTGGTGCGGCCAGTTCCTTTACGCGTTTCCCCCCATACCCTTGATTCCTCGGGTGTTGAGGAAGATTCGCCAAGACCGGGCCCAAGTCATCTTAATAGCTCCGGATTGGCCAAGGAGGGTGTGGTACTCCGACCTTCTCCAACTCTCACTGTGCCCTCCGCTCTGTCTCCCTCTCAGGGCAGACCTCCTCTTGCAGTCGCAGGGGCAGGTTTTACACCCCAACCTCCAGAGTCTGCACCTACATGCCTGGAGATTGAGCGGGGCAACCTGAGTTCCTTCTCTCTCCCGCCTGATGTAGTGGATGTTATATTAGCGGCCAGGCGACACTCCACTAAATCTATCTACGCTAATAGGTGGTCTAAATTTGTTATGTGGTGTGGAGAGAGACAGATTGATCCCTTACATGCTCATCTGTCAGATGTTTTGTCTTTTGCTCTGTCTCTAGCGCAGAAAGGTTGTGCAGTGGCTACCATTAAAGGTTATTTGTCTGCCTTGTCAGCCTTCATTTGTCTTCCAGACCAACCATCGTTATTTAAATCCCCTATTGTTCTCAGATTCTTGAAAGGTCTTCTAAATAAATATCCTCCAAAACCATTTGTTATGCCTCAATGGGATTTGTCCTTGGTCCTGACTTTCCTTATGGGGTCCCCTTTTGAACCTATGCATTCTTGCCCCTTAAGGTATTTAGTTATTAAGACAGTCTTCTTGGTGGCTATAACATCTGCAAGGAGAGTGAGTGAGTTGCAGGCCTTATCGGTAAAATCCCCTTATACAAACTTTTATGGGGATAAGGTGGTGTTGAGGACCAAGGCTGCTTTCCTCCCGAAGGTTGTTTCACCCTTCCATTTGGCCCAGACAATTACTTTGTCCACGTTCTATCCTCCGCCTCATCCTTCAAAGGAGGAAGAGAGACTACATCGCTTGGACCCAAAGAGGGCGTTAAGCTTCTACATTGATAGAACGAAGGACTTCAGGCTGGAGGATCAGCTGTTCATTGGATACGTGGGCGAGAGGAAAGGCAGTCCACAAGAGAACACTCTCCAGGTGGGTTGTTCTTTGCATTAAAATCTGTTACTCTTTAGCAAAGAAGGATCCTCCTGATGGCATTAGAGCTCATTCCACCAGAGCTAAGTCGGCCACTTCGGCCTTGGCCAGAGGTGTTCCTGTTGTCGACATCTGCAAGGCCGCAACTTGGTCGTCCCTTCACACTTTTGCGAAGCATTACTGTTTGGACTCTGAGGTCAGAAGGGACGGCCATTTTGCACGGTCAGTGCTGCAAGATTTTTTGGTTTGACCATTTAGGCACCCACCACCGGGCGTGGTACTGCTTTGGGACTCTATTCATTAGGTGAGGAATCCACAGGTAGTTGTATCCATCAGAAGAACGAGTTACTTACCTTCGGTAACGACTTTTCTGGTGGATACATTAGCTACCTGTGGATTCCTCACGGTCCCACCCGCCTCCCCGTTGCCTTTTTGGTCTTATCAAGTAATCCTTGAGTGCGCTCCTATTGGTCTTCAAGACTGCAATAGATTTTGTATATATGGATATTTGTGTATATATATATATATATATATATATATATATATATATATATATATATATATATATATATATATCTTTGTGTATATACATAATTAGTATATATTTGTTTGTTTGAAAAAAAAAAAAAGTTATATTAAATCCATAGCCATTTTATTGCAATGTTGTGTGATTTACAATGTTATGGGATGTTGCCTTGCTCTTTCATTGCATTGGGTTATTATTCTCATGCATGTAAAAATGTTGGTACTGACGTCGGCACGTCGGCGAGGACCTCTTATTGCCTGTATGACGTCAGACGGCGTCGCGTGGGCTAATGTGACGTCCTCGTCGACGTGCAGAAGCTAGGAAGAAGATTTCCGTCGAATGCTGGCGCCATGGGAGTATTCATTAGGTGAGGAATCCACAGGTAGCTAATGTATCCACCAGAAAAGTCGTTACCGAAGGTAAGTAACTCGTTCTTTAGGAAGTGGGCATTTTCTTGCTTAGACCATTCTGTGACTCTGCCTGCTTGTGTATTCCATGTCTGGGTCAGACTGACAGTTGGGCTGTTTGTGAATCTCCAGTAGACAGTGACGCAATGGGAGCTGGGGTGTAGGCTGCATAGCCTGATGGGCCTTCTGGGCTAGAGTGGATGAAGGAGTAGTCACTTGGATCTGAACGGGCTGTGCCTGCCCTCACACAATGCAGTCTACCAACACCCTGGTGTGTGTCTGGGGCCAGGCCTGGGCAATGCAGGATCTTGTGAACAACAGAGACTTTCCTTTGACATTTGCCTACATCAAAGCCAGAAAGGGGTATAAGTAGTGGACCCAAAACGTCAGATTTTTAGATATGCTTCTGGAACCAAGAGGAGGAGAAGAACTGAGGAGAAGTGCTGCCCATGTCTGTGTCTGTGCTTTGCTGTGCTATCCTGCAGTTGCTGTTTCTGCCTGTGAAAGGGAACAAAGCCTGGACTTTATGGTATATTCCTGCTTGTGAATAATCTCCAAGGGCTTGGGCTGAGCTTGCTTCTTGTTTTGAAGTCTCAGGGCCATCAGAGATTTCCTCTGCCAGCACCTGGACTCTTTGCTGAGACTCCTGCCCTGCCAAGTGGTGCCCTATCCATTCCCTGGGCCCTAGAAGGTGAAGCTGGTAGAGCAGGATCGAAATCCATGCAGAGCGAGCCATGCAGGGAAAATTTCAATGCACTACCTGCAACGCAGCTGAAAAACGATGCGCCACCCACCTCGCAGCTGATTTCAACGCATCACCTGTATTGTGGCTGGAAAACCGACTCAACATCCGCTTGCAGCTGCTGAAAATGACACAGACCCCACGAGGCACGTTTTTTCATCACTGTGAGACCAGGATTTCTCAAGCATCGTTGCTGGGCGTGACGTCATTATGAACCTGCGCAGATCCGAGGTGCCCCGTCTGGAAATCGACGCATTGCTCTCTTGCGGGAGGGAAAAACCACTCATCGCCTACCCGACCGGAGAAGAAACAACGCAAGGCTTCACTTGCGAGTAAGGAATTTATGCACCGCTGACTTTTCCAACGCACGCTCGCCCTTGCGGCTTTATTTTTGATGCAAATTAGGTACTTTGTGTAAAAACAATGTTCGCATTGTTTTCTATTGAGTAAAACTCTTGTTATTTTGAAAATACATATCGTGACTTGTGTATGTTGGATTTTCGTTGTTTTGGTCTTGTTTGATTTAGATAAATATTCCCTGTTTTTTTTAAAACTGGTGTGGTGTCCATTTCTTTAGTGTTTTCACTGTATTACTCTGCATGTTGGTACAAATACTTTACACATTGCCTTTGAGATAAGCCTGACTGCTTGTGCCAAGCTACCAAGGGGGTGAGCAGGGGCTATCTTAAGTATCTTCCATGCCCTGACTAGAGTGAGGGTCCCTGCTTAGACAGAGTGCAAACTGACTGTCAACCAGAGACCTAATTTCTAACAAAGCTCCACTTCTGTAAAGAACAAATCATCCTTACTTCTTGCACATGACTATGACAAAGCAAGTGTTTTCTCTGCATTGCTACCTTGAAAAGTTATCTGTAATCCTTGATGGAAGTGTTTGCATCCTTGCTTTTTTCGAGTGCAATACCTTACGAGTGACTGGGACCATTGGGTTCTTTCTTGTCATCTGCTTCTCAGACCAGAGATTGTGTTCTACCTTTTAAAAACTACAAGTATGTAAAATGGTTTAGAAGCCTGCCTGTTTGGCCCCACCTCATATAATTTAGCGGTATGCAGCGTCTTCCCACAATTTTCCCAGCATGGTGAACAGCTTACTAATTGGACCCCACCAATGCATTTCCCAGCAATTTCGGAGGCCCGTTCTTGATGCACAGGAATAGTATCACATCTCCACCAAACAAAGAAGTACATCATGAGTGGTGTGGGGTTGGTTGGTTATAAGGGGGTTGTCACAGGGCCTGGGCAGAGGTCATGCCCTGCGACAACCCCCTGTTGCGCATGGCTGAAGGCCGTACATGTAGTGGGGTATGGGTGGTTATCAGGGTAGGCCCTGCAGCCATGCCCTGCAGCCAACCCCCACCTCTCACAGCCTAAGGCCATGCGCAGTGGTGGTTGGATTAACATAGCGTACTTAAAATTACTTAACGTTAAAAAAAAAAACATAGAAATTCACTGAAAAAAGGTTACATGGACGTTATAGTTAGGCTGACATTTCAAATATACAAAACCATAGAGTTTCAGCAGTTAGAGTTATTTCAAGTAAGTGTAACTTGTGTCCTAAGGTAACTACAACTCACGCCCTCCCGATGCACTGCTCACTACCCCCTATATTACATCAGTCATGATATTTTCGAATGCATCATTGAAATTATGACTGCAGCGTTTACAAGAAAATTATTGATAAGAAAACTGCATGGTGGAGGCCTGAGTTATAGTTATCGTAGTGCACAAGTTATAGTTACTTGAAATAACTCTAACTATAAAAGCAGAATTTCTATGCTTGTGTGCGTTTGAGCCTAATTATAACATCCTTGTAACGTTTGGTTTTTAAAGAGTGAATTTCTATGTATTTTTCAATTCTATTACCTAACTATAATGTCCCTGTAACCTTTTTTATTTTTTTGTGAAAACATATATACATATATTTGTGTGTGTATGTGTGTGTATATATATATATATATATACTGTTCAGACTACGGTGTTTGCCAAAACGCGTTGGCATTCTCGTGTGGCTAGGTGCCAGCTATATGCATTAATATTATGTTCTCTAATTCATAACCTGCTGCTTCCTGTGTCTGGTGGAGCTTCTGCTTTGGGACAAATGGTGCGGCTGTATAGATGGAAGAAAACTATAGATGAAACTGGAACATATACATACATGTATATGTGTGTGTGTGTGTATATATATATATATATATAATTATCTCGCTGATTTTGCCCTGTAACACGTGAAGGTAGCAGGTGCATACTGAGAGTAGATGAGAGCAACAAACTGCTTTTGACAGATCTCAAAGCAATTTCATCAGTTTCCAACGGTAACAGCTCTCTGAATGAGGAAGTGAAGTCAATGAAAATTCTTTATTTTATTCTAAAATGCATACGTCAAGTGTTTTGGCTGAGGCGTTGGACTATGTCTTGTTGGTTACCATTATTACTGCAAGAAATTGTTACTGGTTGAGGGGGATGAAATCCTACGCAAGCAGCAACCACAATATTTGTCAGGGTGAAGTCATAAGCAAACCCCTAATTAACCTGTAATTACTGTAGCTTGCCACAAAAAGCAGTTCGGCTTAAGTTAAAGGCAATCTGTAAAGTACTTATGCAACGCTTCAAACTGTACTAAAGTGAAAGTGACCCCATGTCGTGGATTTGTCGCTCAGCAGCAGTTTCTGATAGGCTGTGGGTGACAATGCAAAGTTTGTGCCGGATAGGAACTACTCAGAAGTCCTGATGCAGTTTTTGGTGAGGGGATGCGTCTTGCAGCAGCTCAGATGCAGAGTTTCTGGTTGGTGATACCTTGTTCTACGGCTTCTATGCATTAATTCTTCTGGCACCACAGTTGGGGCTAATAGAGTACCTTCAGGCCCTCTTCCAAGCGTCCACGGCTGTGGTGGCACCACTTGGTATGGTAGGACTCACAACTGACAGAGTCCAGGTGCTCGGTAGAAGATGGAGGAAGCCTGTTTTGTCTCTGAGGCTTCTGATCAGGATGCAGGGCAACTTGCACTTAGAGTCACTCTAGTGGTCCTTGGTTCAGGATGCAAATCCAGTCCTTTACTCAGGAAGGAGGGCTGCAAGACAACCCAGCAGGGTACCACAGCAGTCCCTCTTCTGAATCTTCCACAGCTCCAAATGTGTACTGAAGAGTTGGCGGTCTGAGGTACAATATTTATACCTGGTGCCCACTTTGAAGTAGGATAAACTTCTAAAGGTTTCTACCTTGCAGAGGTGGTTGAAATTTCCTGCCCCCCTGCCGTGGCTCCAGCTTGTCTGAGGTCACAATAGACTAGCGTGAAACCCTTTGTGAGAGTACCAAGGAGAAGGGCCTTTGTGAGGTGCAACTTTGGTGGGTAACAGCTCCTCCCACTTCTTAAATCAGAGTGGCCTATCTTGCCTGCACCTAAAAACTGTAAACTTCGCACTTGTATAGCGCACTACTCACCCGTTAGGGTCTCAAGGCGCTGTACGCATACCACTGTGGAACCCCTCCTGGCTTTTCCCTGTGAGGCGCCCACTCCTGGACAGCCCCAGGGTGAAGCCAGGCATCCAAGCGCTGTGAGGGCCGTTGTGGAGATTAAGCAAGCTATTGCCCAGAGTTACAGAGTGGGACCCATTAATTAGATTAATTAGATTAGCCACGAGGTGAGAATTATCTGGTCCAAGGGAATTGAGCCCAAGACCCGCCGAGGTAGGACTTGAACCCTGGTCCCGGGCCAGATCTCTGCATCAGGGTCTGCTGCTCTAACCATTGTGCCACACTTCTCCACCTAGCTTCTTTTTATCTCACTGTCTGGGTGTGATACACAAGGACCACCTGCCAACTACACCTAGTCATGTGGCATAGGATACAGACAGAATACACCAAATGCTTGGGACAAGCAATTGCCAACTTTCTGAGAGCGTTAGTTACAGAATTGTGACTAAAATACCGACTTTACCATTTAAAGGGCTTTTGATTACAATTCTGGACACACTAAACTTGACTGTCTACCTGCTGCCAATTGAAAGTTATCCCTTACTAAATGTAATATGGTATCCCAATGTTATCCTATTGTAAACTTAAAAGTACATGTCCCACTTTTTAAATACACTGCACACTGCCCTCTGGGCTGTGTAGGGCCTACCCTAGGGGTGACATATGTATGGAAAAGGAAGGTTTGGGCCTGGTAAAAGGTTTATTTTGCCAGGTTGAACTGGCAGTTTGAGACGGCACACTCAGGCTGCAGTTGCAGGCTTGAGACATTTTTTAAAAAGGCTGCTTAAGTGGGTGGCACAAGCCCTGGGTACATGCAGTATCACTTTACACAGTGTGTAGGAGACCCACATCCGGGCATTCCCATCCCACTTAGGACAACACTCTGAAGTAAACATGCATACCATGCACACTGTTATGGAACAAAGCTATACCTGGCTGATGAGCCCTAACTAAGGCGAAAACGGTCCTAGGTTGCTTGTGTTCTGGCTCAGGGAGAACATGTCCTGGCAGTCCAAAATGGACTGTTCCAGCTGGAGCAGGGTTAAAACTGACATGCATATGGCTGTGTCCAAACTGAGGTGGTGTGGTGTATAAAATAACAATGGACTGGGGTACTGCCTGATTAAGTACCAGTGGCTGAGATTAATTTAAGCATTCCAGCAATCATTTTTTGGTATACTTTTTTTTACATGTTGTGTTCTTCAGCTGTGCATACAGAAGTGCGTGGTCTTCCACTGATGTCCTGGAGAGGGAAGGCAGCACTTTCACATGCAGCTGTTTTTTTGCTTCTCAGCTTGAAAAGTGTGTTTGTCTTTGGAGTGCAGGTGCCTGCTCATAAATAAAGTGCCTAAACTCTGTTTGCAGGTTTTGCCATGATGGGCACTTTCACACAAAGTAGACATGGCATGTCTAGAATTCATTTTTTCCCCTTCTAGAATGGGTAGAAAGCCCAAATAATGTTTTTGCAGAGTGACTTTCATTAGCTTAGTACAGGTAGCACGCTTCTGCATTTCATAAGGAGTTTTGCCATTTCAAAAGTAGACAATCAGCCCACATAACCCTATTGGAAGCTGGACTTCTGGTTGTGAGACTGCACACCGCAGGGACAAGTATGCAAACTTTACACCTACAAACTGGGCTTGTAATAAGCAAAAATGTATTGATTGTGCTTTAGAGCAACCAGATGATGTCTTTGCTCTGTGGTTGTTGAACAAGAACAGAAAGCCAGTGGTCCAGAAATCGACTCCTCACCTCCAAATCTATCAAAAATGTATCTCATAGAGACTTCTAGCTGCATATTTCTTACCTGTCAATTCTCCCAAGGTGTCAGAATGGATCCGGAACATTTTTCATGGGCAGTACCCCAGCGTGCTGGTGGGTGGCATCTATTGGGTCCACATCCGTTGTTGACGTCATCTGCGCCGGAAATTACATTGTAGTTCCTATATAGGTGCTACCCAGGCACGCCAACGTCGGTTCCTTTGTATCCGCGACAGCCAGCGCAGATCCAAAAAAGAGCTACCCCTCATACATTTTTTTGACTGGCCTTTTCCAACTTTTTATCTAATTTATTTTAGGTTTCTCCCTCTTGGTGTGTTTTGATGTTGTCACATAAGACGGGTTTTAAGCCCTGTGGATCCTGTCATTGGGCAATGTCGGTGACAGATAAGCACCTCGTCTGCTTGTGTTGTCTGGAGCGCAACCATGAACCAAAGTTGCGCTCTAAATGCTGGGCCATGCATCCGAAGGTTTTGAGGGAGGCACAAGAAAAAAAGCAATAAGTAGAAGTGGTGTTTGACTTCTCCTCATCCATTTTCTGACACAGTGAGGGAGTGTCATCATTCTAGGCCTCGTTCTTTGGAACCTGAGACTGGACCAACTCAGCGCCTCCTCAAGTTTCCAGAAGCCAGAGCGCCCCCTGCCCAATTGAAAGAATTTTATGAGACCATGCACCTCATTTTTGGACAGTCTGACCCTGCCGGTGTGCCTTCCAGTCCCATGGGATCGGAGGGGGCCACATTGGGTTCTGCGTGGGTGAGTTTGACCTCGGTGCTGATGGGCTCCAGTCCTGGATGCAGACTGGCGCCAGTCGTACCACCTTGACCTTGCCCCCAGCGCCGGTCCCAACACTCCCAGTGCCCACTGGTGGTGCCATCCTCATTGTTTTCCCTGACTCCTATACGAAACCGGATGGGTGTTGCCCACTGTCAACCCTGATGCCGGCAGGAGCTTTGCCTCCTAGATCGGATCCTGAGCTCTATTCTACTGGGCTAGGCCTCAGGGAAGACTGAGCAGGGTGGCTGGACCCTTTAAAATACCAGCCCTACGAAGAGGAGTTGGACTGGCATGAGGACTTGGGAGAAGCCAGTGGCTTGGACACATCCAGATACTGGTATGCTTTCTCCCACTACCGTGGCTACGGAGGAGGGA
This sequence comes from Pleurodeles waltl, assembly GCF_031143425.1. Classification (NCBI taxonomy): domain Eukaryota; kingdom Metazoa; phylum Chordata; class Amphibia; order Caudata; family Salamandridae; genus Pleurodeles; species Pleurodeles waltl. Next base: position 377,941,767 of record NC_090444.1, on the reverse strand, counting down.
GCATATTATGCATTGGTGGTGAGAAGGGTGGCTAGGTCCTGGACCTTCAGTTACCCTCAGTGACAGTCAAGACTAATCTCAAGACAGAAGTGCTGCATCCGGGAGCTTCCACCTCCAAGCCCTTGCTCCGTTTCTATGATGCCTTCACGGACGTCCTTCTGGGTACCTGGTCCAAACCCAGCACCGGGGCTCCTGTGAATAGGACGATTGTCCATCGCTGTCACCTGGGGACCCAAGTTTCCTGACACAAACCCCACCCCTTAGAGCTTGGTGGTCCAAGTCTCTACTTTCCATGGTGCGTTTCCTACCCCTCTCCCACATAGGGAATCGAAGAGTCTGGACTTATAAGGGAGGAAGATGTTTTCTTTTGCCAGCCTGACATTGCAGTCTGAACACCTCATGCCTTTTGGGCCGTTAATACCACACTCTGTGGGGCACAGTTGCACAAGTGCTGCCACAGGTCACGGAAGAGGCCCAGGCTGTTGCCAACGGGATAGATGCAGCGAAGTTCACAATCCGTTGAGGACGGGACATGACTGACTTGCTAGGCAGAGCAATTTAAACGACAGTGGCCCTGAGTCACCACACCTGGATGAGAACCTCTGGCTTGTCAGGGAATGTCCAAGCTTCCTTTATGGACGTGCCCTTCTATGGCATCTGTCTCTTCAGAGAAGTGACAGATTTGGTCCTCGAGCTCTTCAAGGATCCTCGCACTATGATCAGGTCCTTGGGCCTCGTGGTCGCCCCTCGCCCCTCCCAATCTGCCTTTTGCACCTTTTGTGGCCACAGAAAGGGCTTCCAGCTGCGCTAATTCCTGTCCAGGCACTGTGCATGCTTCCCAGCTTCTGCATGGCCAATTGCATGGGACCCACTGACCTAGTGGGTTAGGTGGCCATTGGTCTAGTCAGTCAGTGCCTCCAACCCCCCGCCCTCCATCTCCCTGCCACCAAACCAATCTCTAAACACTGCTAGTCACCTCTGCAACTGCCATAGACACCCAGTTGGCAGCAGGATTCGCCATCACCTGCCTCACTGGCAATCCATTACGTAAGACAGGTGGCTTATGCAGCTATTCTGAAGGGACTACTCCCTTATGTTCGAGCTTTCCCATCCATCCGTGCCACTATTTTACAACCGGATAACGGAGGATCGTCTGTCCCTTCTCGAGGGTTCTGGTGCCAGAAGTAGACTGGCTGCTTCTCCTGCTAATTCTGGTAAAAAAAAAAAGGACAAGTGTCTATTCTAGGCCTACGAGACTGCAGTTTCTTCCTCAAGAAGGTGAAGTTCAAAATGCTCACATTAACTTAGGGCTCGTCTACCCAGGAGAGTGGGTAGTAGTGCTGGACTTGCAGGACGCTTACTTTCATATTTTCACATCCCCTTCCTGCCTGCCCACAGACATTTCTTGCTGTTTACAGTAGGTCAAGAGCACTTTCAGTTTACCGTGTGCCCCTTGCCAGCACCTCTCAGGTGTTCACCAACGTGTTGGCGGTGGTTGCAGCTTATCTGCAGAGATCAGGGATATCAGTCTTCCCCTATCACGATGACTCTCTATTGAATGCGGGCTCGTCCCAGGCTGTAGTCTCCCACTCCAGATTGCAATGAAACTCCTGCATTCCCTGGGGTTCACTATAAGTATGCTGAAGTCCCTCCTGACTTCCTCTCAGGTGCTTCCTCTCTTCGGAGATGTTCTGGACGGTGCAGTTTCGGGCTTATCCTCCTGAGCAGCGAGTCCAGGATATTTAGACTGTGATACCGATGTTTCAGCCTCTATCCTGGATTTCGGTGAGAATTACTCTGCGGCTGCTGGGCCTTATGGCCTCCTTCATCCTGCTGGTGACACAAGCCAGATGGCATATGTAGGCTCTGCAGTGAGACCTGAAGTTCCAGTCGATGCAGCATCAGGGGAATCTTTCCATCAGGTCTAGATCTAGGAGAAAACTGCAAAAGATCTGTAGTGGTGGTTAACAAACCACAATTGGACCAGAGGCAGATCCCTCTACGTTACCCAACTAGAGCTGACATTAGTGACAGATGCATAACTCCTGGGATGTGGCAGCCATGTGGGAAAGGTGGAGATCAGAGGCAACCGGTCTCCTGCGGAAACGGGACTCCACAGCAACATGCCAGAGCTCCGTGTGATCCAGCTGGCATTGAAAGTCTTTCTCTCCTCTATCAAGAAAAAGATGGTGCAGGTGTTCATGGACAACACCACCGCCATGTGGTACAACAAGCAGGGCGGGGTGCGGTTGTGGACGTTTTGTCAAGATGCTCTTCATTCCAGACATGGCTGGAACATCAGGGCACATCCCTGATAGTTCAACATCTGGCCTCCAGAGTGGACAAACTTAGCCAAAAATGCCTAGCCGATCACAAATGGCATCTTCATCCGGATGTGGCACAAGGTCTCTTTCAGCAGTGGGGGTAGCCTTGGTTAGAACTGTTCACCTCCGCTGAGAACGCACAATGTCAGCAGTTTTCCTCACTGGAGTTTCCAAGACGGCACTCGCTCTGAGAACTCTTTGCTTCTAGTGGATTTCAAGCCTCCTGTACAACTTGTTGCCCATATCACACCTGCCCTGAGTTCTCAAGAAAATCAGGAATCACCAGGCCTAAGTAATCCTTGTGGCTCCATACTGGGCACGGAGAGTGTGGTATCCCGAGCTGCTGACCATGTCCATCAATCCTCTGATCAGTCTGCTCCTTCGGGAGGATCTTCTGTTGCAGCAGAGCCTGTCCACTCGCTGCCTTCTGGCATGGAGATGGAGTGGCAGCAGCTGGCAGCTTTTATCTTCTTCCCAAAGTTTGTAACGTCATCTTGGCAGCCAGGCATCCCTCTACCAAAATGGTATACGTCTGTTGTTGGAAGAAATTTGTGGCATGGTACACAGTCAAGTCTATTGATCCTCTTTTTGAGGTTTTATTGTGTATTCTTCCCCTTGCCCAGCATGTCTCTGCTTTGCACACTCTTAAGGGCTATTTATCTGCCATTTCTGCATTTTTTAGGTTGTCTGATTAACCCTCCTTGTTCAGGTCTCCTATTGTTAATAGGTTCCTCAGAGGTCATACTCATCTCTTCTCTATATCCCCATTCGATTTGCCCCAGTGGGATCTTAATTAGATTCAGTCGTTTTTTAGGTCTACTCCCTTCAAGCCTCTTTACCACTGTCCCCTCAGGCTTCTCACATTGAAAACAGCCTTCCTTGTGGCAATTACATCTGCCCGCAGAGTGAGTTGCAGGCCTTATCATCTAAGCCGCCATACCTCTCTGTCTTTCCTGGCAAAGTGGGGCTTCGCATCAGTGCCTCTTTTCTGCCTAAAGTGGTAACGCCTTTTCATGTAGGCCAATCTATTACATTGCCTATGTTTTATAACTCCCACCACCTCCCCCCCCCAACATTCTTTTAAGGAAGATGAGAGACTCCACCACCTGGACCCAAAGAGAGAGTTGGTGTTCTGCCTTGATTTTACAAAAGAGTTGCGCGTGGATGGGGTATGTGGGTGCGAAGAAAGATCAGGATGCGACGTGGGCATCTCTGCACACATTTACCAAACACTGCTGTCTGGACAGTCAAGTCCGTAGGGATGGGCACTTCGCCCGTTTAGTCCTGCAGGACTTTGTCATATGAAATTGTTATGCAGACCAACCTCCAGGGATGGTATTGCTTGGGTATCTATTCAAAGACAAGGAATCTACAGCTAGAAGTCTCTGTCAGATGAACAAGTTCCTTTCCTTCAGTGATTCCTTATCTGGTAGGGACTATGGCCCTCATTACAGCCCTGGTGGTTGGTGATAAAGCAGCGGTAATACTGCCAACAGGCCTGCAGTAAGAAATATGAAATTGTGACCACAGCGGAAACCGCTCACGCAGACAGCCACTTTTAACAGACCGACCGCCAGGGTGAAATCAACAGGCACCACAGTGGTAACTGCCAACAGCCAGGCGGAAGATGAAGTACTGCCCACAGTAATATGAACCACCTATCCGCCACCTTTTCCGGGGTGGTACCAACGACATCAAAAGCATGGCGGAAACACTGCACAGAAGTGAAACGACTTACCTTTGGACACGCAAGAAAGAACCACACCGCCATGCTCTTCTACCTTCTGCTCCACTATGAACACTAACGCTGGGGAAGACGACCACGGTGAGTACTGCCACCTAGCACACAGCAAAGGGGGGAGGAAAAAGAGAGTGACACACACACGCATCACCATCACCACCACCCCCAACACAACACACACAACCAGATGCAATAACATTACATATTAACCCCGTACCCCTCAGGAATAATGCAAGAACAACCAAAATAGAGTAAAAAGAGTATAATAAGATCATTATATTAGTAATACGTACATCCCCAAAAAAAGTACATACATATTTACAATGCAAGGGACACTGCCCAGTCCTCAATGTCCTTGGGCCACACGGCCACATCACAAAGTCCAAGGCCCAACGTCACTCCTGCAACAACACGGAGAGAACACTGCAGGGGCATCAGGTCGAAAATAGACATGCACCTCGGGGGATGGGGAATATGGGGGCACCTCAGCCCGAAGATGGTACAACGCCACTGGTCTCGGAGGGGGCAACATGCCCATCAGTCTGTCCTGGGGAGTGCAAGGCCACAGTCTCTCCAGTGGGTGACTTACCCACTGCTTGGTCATGGGGAGTGCAAGGCCACAGTCTCTCAAGGGGGTGATTTGCCCACTGCTTGGTCCTGGGGAGTGCAAGGCCACAGTCTCTCAAGTAGGTGACTTGCCCACTGCTTGGTCCTAGGGAGTGCAAGGCCACCTTCTCTCCAGTGGCTTCTCCAATGGTTCTGGAGGGGGCATTGTGCCCAGTGAACTTCATCCTGAGAAGGATGCGGTGAGTGGATGGCTTCTCCACTGGTTCTGGAGGGGGCATTGTGCCCTGTGATGCAGATCTTGGGGAGTGCAAGCTCACAGTATCTCACCTGGGTGTCAAACCCACAGGATTTGTAGGGACCAGGCCGCACAACAGCCCATGGATGCATGATTACACACTGTTTGCCAGCGGTGACGGCTGCTCAGTGGCGGTGCTGGCTGTGGTGAGGGAGGCTCCAGCCCTTCCCCTGCAGCCTTGGACGGCTGCCCACTCTGGCTGCTGCTGCTGTCAGTGGTGCTGGTGGCGGTGCTGGCAGTGGTGCTGGGAGGCTCTAGCCCATCCTCTGCAGCCTCGGATGGCTGCCCACTTGGGCTGCTGCTGCTGGCAGTGGTGCTGGTGGCAGTGGTGTGGGAAGGCTCCAGCCCATCCCCTGCAGCCTCGGTTGGCTGAACCACCATGGTTGGTGGTGGGGGCTCCAACTGAGTCCCAGCACCAGGCCTCTTGTCCTTTTTGCCTGCTGGTGCAGGCCCTTTGCCCTTCCTGCCAGCAGCTTGGGATGGCTCTTAGCTCCTCTTGGCATCAGTTGGGGACTGCTCCTTGCCCTTCCTTTAACCAGCAGGGTGTGCCTCCTGGCCCTTCTTTGCATCAGCTGTGGGTACCTCCTTCCACCTTCTTTGCAGCAGCTGGGGGTGCCTACTTGCCCTTACTTGCAGCACTTGATGCAGGCACCCTATCAATGTGGCTGCCTGGTGCCCGGGATCCTCTCTCACCTGGTGTAGCTGTGGACACTATTGTGCCCCTGGACTGGGTGGCTGAGGTGCTTGCCTGGGTTCTGACCACCCTGGCCTGACGTGAGGGACGGAGTGGGGGAGGGCTAGGGAAGAGGTCAAAGGTGGAGAGGAAAAGCTTCTAAGGGACAGTGGGGCAGGAAGAGGGGAGTGGAGGCAGAGGGAGTGGTTGTAGGAGGTGTCTGTCTGATGTGTTTGGGTGCAGGTGCATGGGCTGGATGTTGTTGTGAGGTGGATGGCTGTTGGGTGTCTGAGTGCTTGCGTTTGTGTACTTTGGGAGAAGGGGGCACAGACACAGTAGGAGAGGACACAGGGGATGTGTGCATGGATGTGGGGGTGGTGACTGCCAGTGAGGGGTGTGTGCAGATAGGTGTGCTGGTGATGGGGGTAGTGGATGAGGATGTAGTGCATGCAGATGTGAGTGTAGAAGGAACTGGGAGGGATGTGGACAACGAGGAGGAGGAGGCCACAGTGGTGGTAGTGGATGTTGGTATGTCTGCATCTGGATGGTGTTTGTGTGAGTGCCTGTGGGATGAAGTGTGGTGCTTGTGTTTGCCATGTCCACTCTTGGGTGTTGTCCTGGGTGCATGCTCGTCTGACTGTGTGCTTGGGATAGCTGGGGTTGAGGGGAATGGGATTGGGTAGAGGAAGTTGGAGGGGGGAGGCTAGAAACGGACAATGGCTGCCATCAGAGAGGAGGCCAGAGCCTGGATTGATCTCTGTTGGGCCGCCATGCCAGTGTGAATGCCCTCCAGGAATGCATTTGTCTGTTGCAAGTGGGCTGCCAGCCCCTGGATGGCATTCAAAATGGTTGACTGCCCAACAGAGATGGCTTGCAGAAGGTCAATAGCCTCCTCATTCAGGGCAGCAGGGCAAACTGGGGCAGGGCCTGAGATTCCTGGGGCGAAGGAGATGCTTACCCTCGGGGGTGAGCGGGCACGGGAAACACGCTGAGGGGCTGTGGGAGGGCGGTGCTCGTACGGTGGGTGGCGACTGTATCTGTAGCTGGGGTGGGCACAGAGGTGTCCGCAACCACCAGGGAGCTTCCATCGGAGGAGGAATCTGTGTCAGTACTGTCCCCTCCTGTCTCTGTGATGATGCTCCCCTCGCCCTCTGTCCCACTGGTGACCTCACCCTCGGTGGATTCGGCCTCCTGGGCCCTGTGGTATGCAGCTCCCTCCGTCGCCGATGCCTCAGCTCCTCCGCCAGATGATGCTAATGCACATAAGGACAGGGTGACAAAACAAAAGGTCTGGGGGGTGAGACAAAGGATGCACTTGGTGATGGCGCATACAACACCAAGGTTGGCGTACACGACACACACACACACAAAGGGAACAGCCCTACGCGCTATGCAGTGCACTAGCATTCACAGTGCTAGTCACCAGCCCAGGTATAGGGACACCTAATGCCACTTGCAGCATACCTGAGACCCACAGACCCCTGCCCAGCAGTGGATGCCTACTAGTTTGGTTGGAGGTATCTTACATCAGAACCCTGCCCAACATGGGACTATGCTGCAATGTCAGGCCTGGCCTAGGGGCACCCACAGGTGCACATCCCCCACCCGGATACCACCCCACCAGGCGCAAGTTGTATATTGGGGCACTGTACTCACTCCCTGTGGCTGCTGTGATGCCCCCAAGCGCCCATCCAGCTCCGTATAGGCCACTGCCTGTATGCGGGCCATCAGGGGGGTCAGGGTTCGACGGGCACATCTCCCTCGTTGTTAGGCCATCCCAAGCTGGGCCTTCGCCGTCTTCCGTGCCCAACATCTCAGGCCCTCCCACCATTTGCGACAGTGGGGGCTCTGCCTGCCGTAGACCCCCAGGGTCCGCACGTCCTTGCCGATGGCACGCCATATACCCTTTTTCTGATGGGCACTGACCTGCAGGGAAATGGACACAGGGAAAGATATTAGTCCAACCGTCCTGCCTTTTACACTCATGGCCCACCAGGTCCCTTCCCATCCCCATTAGCACAGACATGGCCCAGCATACATGCAGCATGCTGCCCAGGGCCCATCCACCAACCCTCCCCTACATGAGGCCTTCACACACAGCACTCTATGCATTCACGCCCGATGCATCATACTGATGATGTACTCACCTGTTGGTCTGGAGGCCCATACAGCATACGGTACTGGGGTAGGACCCCATCCACCCATCGCTCCAACTCCACTGAGGTGAAGGCAGGGGCCCTTTCCCCAGTGACACGAGCCATGGTCAGTTCCAGACACAGCAGCACTTGCAGTGTAGGTCCTCTCCTGTTTAAGGTCAGGTAGCAAGTGAGTGAACAGGTAGAAAACGGCGGTCACGTCCACGGTGTTGCATACCGTCACCGCAGGCGTACATCACCATTGGCCGCAGTAACCCATAGGGCCCAATGTTAACCAATGAGGAGTTGCATGGCGGTTTTTGACCGCCTCACGCAACGGCGCACAACGTTAGTAGAATTACCTAATTTCCACCTGTCCTTCCAAACAGGAAAGGCGGATGCCATTTCAGGGGGGGAGGGGAGCAGGCCATGGCTTCTAACTGCGTCACAGTACACATATGCACTGTTTGGACATCTCCAACAAAATACTGTTACAATCACGACATGCAATGAAGTGTAGTGGTTGGAAATAAGAGATACTAACCAGGTCCTCATCGTTTTGCCCCCTGGATTGCAACCGCTGCAGATGAATAGGAGATGGAGACATCCCCCCGTGTACAGACCCCTGGTGGATTTGGCAACAAAGGAGGACAGGCACATTATCCTCACCTATAGACTGGACAGGGCCACAATCACAGAGCTGTGTGCCCATTTGGAGCCTGGCCTGATATCTGCTATCCGTCACCCCATTGGGATCCCCCCTCTTCTGCAGGTGCTATCAGTGCTCCATTTCCTGGCAACTGGCTCCTTCAAAGTGACATTGGGCTTGGCAGAAGGAATGTCTCAGCCAAAGTTCTCAATAGTACTGACCAGAGTGTTGTCTGCCCTGATTAAACACATGCGCTGCTACATCGTTTTCCTCCAGGTGGAGGATTTGGCCACAGTGAAAGCTGACTTATATGCAATGGGGCATATCACCAATATTATTGGGCCAATTGATGGTACACATATAGCATTTGTACCCCTTCCCCCAGCGAAATGAACAGGTGTTCAGAAATCGAAAGAGATTTCACTCCATGAATGGGCAGATGGTGTGTTTAGCGGACCAGTACATCTCCCATGTCAATGCAAAATATCCTGGATCTGTGCATTGTGCCTTTATCCTGAGGAATAGCAGCATCCCATATGTGATGGCTCAACTCCAGAGGCACAGGGTGTGGCTAATAGGTGAGCCCTCGTTTCCACCCAGTGGGTGTTGGTGTATGGGTATAGTGTGGGCCCTAATGGTTGATGTGTGACTAACAGTTGTCCCTTGATATTTGCAGGTGACTCTGGTTACTCCAACCTCTCATGGCTACTGACCCCTGTGAGGAATGCCAGGACAAGGGCAGAGGAACGTTACAATGAGGCACATGGGTGAACATGAAGAATTATAGAGAGGACCTTCGGCCTCCTGAAAGCCAGGCTTCGTTGCCTCCATCTAACAGGTGGATCCCTGTACTACTCACCCAAGAAGGTGTGCAAGATCATCGTGGCATGCCGTATGTTGCACAACCATGCCTGACGTCGCCAGGTGCCTTTTCTGCAGGAGGATGAAGCTGGAGATAGCCTTGTGGCAGCAGTGGACCCTGTGGCAGTGAAGATGAGGAGGCAGAGGATGACGATGACGACAACAGAAGTGTAATAATTCATCAATACTTCCAATGACACACAGGCAAGAAAGTGTAACTTCACATTAAATTGACAGTTTTGTGTTTGACATTGTCACTGGCAGGATTTTTTTACCACTTCTATGGCCACTCACTGTAGCCTTTGGAATCTCTATTTGCAGATATTTGTGCCCCACTATCGCTCCTGGTGTGTTAACTGCAGCCAACTACAGGTCATTCCTATGTATACATTACTGTACTGTTGATTTTCAACGTTTAAACCTTGTTAAATAAATACATACTTAAATCATTTGACATTCTCCATACTATTTGTATCACAGGTGCATTGTCCAAGAGGGCATAGGAAGGGGAGCAATGTCAGTTCAAGGTGGACAGGGTGACAGAGTGGGACACAAGGGTGACAATCAGGAGAGTCTTTTTTCCTGGCGGGGGGTCTTGACAGTAGTCTCTGGCTTCTGCCTGGATCGCAGGGAAGTTTGCGGGGTGGTTCTCCTTCTGCAGGAGGAGGGGTGCTGGTGGCCTGTTGGTCCTGTGGCAGGGCCTCCTGTCCACTAGCGGCAGCAGAGGTGAAGGGCTGTTCATCGGTTTGGCTAGTGTCAGGGGTCTGGTGGTGTGCCACTGCCTCCCTCATAGTGTTGGCCATGTCTGCCAGCACCCCTGCAATAGAGACCAGGGTGGTGTTGATGTCCTTCAAGCCCTCCCCGATACCCAGGTACTGTCCCTCCTGCATCTTGGTGAGTGCCTCCTGGAGAGTCGGTTCCCTGGGCCTGTCGTCCCAGCTTCCCTGTTGTCCTGTGCCTCTGTCCCCTGAACCGTGTGCCCACTGCTACTGACCCCAGGTCCCTGATCGTCCTGTGTTTGTGGGGTGGCCTGGGGTCCCTGTAGTGGTGGACACACTGCTGATTGACGTGTGCTGGGGACAGAGGTATATGCCCGATGGGTGGGTGCTGTGGTGGTGTTTCCTGAGGGGGAAGGCTCTGTGGTGGTGTGAGTGTGTACCTGGGTAACCAACTGTCCGTAAATCCCTGATGGGCCAGGTTGGTCATCCAGATCCAGGCGAGCAGAGCTACTGTCATCACTGTGGGCCTCTTCGGGGGGGACTGGATGTTGCTGGCACCCCTTCTCCGGTGACATTGGCTGGGGGACCTGTGGGGATGTAAATGCAGTGTTATTGTTTCTGCGTGTGACACCATGTGCATGGATGTGTTGGCCTCTATGGTGGTTGTTGCCCTGGCAGATTTTCCTTTGTGTGAGTTACTATTTGGTGGGCTAGGTGATTCTCCCCAGTGTGCATGCAGTGGTGATAGGTGTCCATGCAGGTCTGTGAGGGGTGTCCATGCATTGGTGTTACATGCAGGGCTTGGTATTGGGCTGAGTGGGTTGTGATGGTGGGGTGTGTGGGAGGTGGTGAAGTGATAGGAGTGAGGGTAAGGGCAGAGTTTATGATGACGTGCAGGTGGGGGGGTGATAGTAATAGAGATTTGACTTACCAGAGTCCAGTTCTCCTCCTACTCCTGCCGGGCCCTCAGGATGCACGATTGCCAAGACTTACTCCTCCCATGTTGTTAGTTGTGGGTGGTAGGTAGGGGTCCACCGCCAGTCCCCTGTACAGCTAGTTGGTGTCTTGCTGCTGTGGAACGCACCTTCCTCCGTACGTCATTCCACCTCTTACTGATGTTCTCACTTGTTCTTGGGTGCTGTCCCAAGGCGTTGACCATGTCCACAATTCTCCGCCATAGCTCTATCTTCCTAGCAGTGGATATCTGTTGCACCTGTGATCCAAATAGCAGTGGCTCTACCCGTATGATTTCCTCCACCATGACCCTTGGCTCCTCCTCAGAGAATCTGGGGTGTCGTTGTGGTGCCATAGGTGTAGTGTGAGTGGTGTGCTTGAGGGTGTGTGGGGTGATGTGTTGGGGTGTGTTTTGAGGTGCGTGGGTGGTGTATAGGTGATGGTGGTATGTGTCTCTGGTTGTATGGGTGCTCTTGCACTCTCTCTCTCTGTTGGCAATGGTTTGTAGTCGTAAAGGGTTGTGGGTAATGTGGGTGTGTGTTTTATAGTGGTGTGTGAGTGTGGTGTGTATGTGTGTCAGGTGTGTGTAGTTTGAATTCTCCAGTGTGGTGTAGTTTTGTTTGAGTGTGTGTATTTTTAGCGCAGCGGTATGTATCCCCAATGGTTTACCACCATTGAATGTCTGCTGCTTTGATTTGTGGGTCATAATACTGTGGGGGTAGTTCTGCTGGCGTAACGGTGTGGGTTTTGCTACCGCCAGTTTATCACTGACCTTTGGGCTGGCGAACTTGTGTGTGTGGCTGTATAGTGACGGATTGGTATGTGTGTGTCATAATATGCATTGCGGTTATCCGCGGCGGAGGTGTTATGTTGGCGGCAGTCGGCATGGCGGTAAGCTTAATTTACCGCCAGTGTCATAATAGGGTCTATGTCTTTTAACATGTCATCAGTGATGATATATGTGCGGTGATAGCACATGGCAGGGAGTACAATTATAGTTGTCTCCGAAAACTATAACTGATGAATTTCAGTTTCTTGTGGGTTTTTTGTAAAAATTTTATGTCATTTCAACACCTAACTATATTGTCACTTTAACCTTTTGTTTAAAAAAAATAATATATTATATATATATGAATGTATATACGTGTGTGTATATATTTGTGTGTGCATTTCATAAATACTGCTTACTGCATAAAATATATTACCTCACTATACTTTACAATTCATTGTGGTGTAAATGTACTACCAATGTAATAATTACTGTGTTGTAACGTACTGTGTTATGAAGAGCTGTGTTGTTACAATTGATATTGCTAATCTTTTATGAGGAAAAGGTAACAATTTATGAATGCAAATTATGATACTCAAAATAATCTCAATGAAAAGTGTTCTGTAGAAATTTTTTCTGGCATAAGATCTGAATGTGAGCAAATCCTCATTGTTGCCACAACATCCTCTGCTGGTATGGATGTGATTTAATGCTTTGCTTTCTGTGCCATTAACAAATCATTTAAAATGTATTGTAGATTGTTTTGCCTTAAACCTGCGGTAATGGGTGCTTCGAGGCCTGCATCCTAGCCTGACCACATGATGAGCTGTCAGTGCCAAAGGTGCCTGTTTGGCAAATTAGAAATTTGAATGTGATTCTCACTTACCTACACAACAACGTAGATGCCCAGCTAAATGTGTGACCCGACCCTCTCCTTGTACTGGTGTAGTGAAGTCCTATATTCTAACATCCAGGATAGTGTCAAGGAAGTCGTGGATGAATTGCATGTGTCACCTGTCTGTTTGTGGGCCATCGCCTCAAGATCCTGCACATCTGTGGCAGGTCCTCATAGCTGTTCCGGAGCACCATGATAGTTGTCTTATGTCTCACGCTATCCTTTTTCTGTGTGCCACTCCGTTCCTTGAAACAGCCCTTAATAATGCTGAAACAGCAGAAGCAGCACAATAAATCAGCTTTGGAGCTTGTATCGTCACTTACTTACCACTGGAACTTGACATTATCTTGAGCCACCGACTGGTGTGCTCCCTGTTTGGTATACTGCTGCTTCTGCTGCAGATTTCTAAGGATGGGACACTTGGTTCCTCAAAGCCAAGCACATTAGACGGTCCCCTCCTTGCATCCATTTTTTCTTTCTTTCAACGCTTTAGTTTCTGTTGTTCTACATAATGGCAGAATTATGATACAAGAATCAAACTCTAACTTTAAAAACGTCATCTTCTACGTCTTATCTCTGCCTGATACTTGAAACTCCAATCCTTACTTTGTGGACTATTCCTCACTATGATCTTGCTACTCCTTTCACCAGTCAGATTACTGAATCTCACCATGTACCCCAGCATATTTCGATCCAGGCAAAAGTTAGTGACCTGTAACCCCTGTCTAACCGTTTTTTTTATGGTCTTCAGTGGACTAAACCCAAAATCATGCTCTCTTATCCCACAACTGCATTGACCCTTACACCATCCCAAATTATGCCCCCTGCACTATCTCCTGTGACCTCAATCCCTAATCAGAAAACAGCAACAACAAAAAAAAGAAATCTGTTCCATCTTAAAATTATCATTTGTATTTTTTTTTTTTAAATCACAACCTGTACGGTCTCTGCTTGGTAGTTCAGGTCCCAAAAATACTGCATTGTTTTTTTAGTTTTTTTAACAGATTGTGTTAGTTTGTACAAAAATAAAGCAAGCGTTCTAAGTCAGTATGAAAGCCAGTCGAGGAGAGACAAATCATATCATCATTTACATATCTAAAATATCCACCCATCTTGTTTAATCATTGCAACATGCAAGAAGCAAAAAAATACCTTGCTATCATTTTCAAAACAAAACTCCTTTCCCTGCCCCACAAAGCAGATATTCCGGCCCAGCATGTTCAAATTACACCAAGCGAATGGGAATAAGTGGGGTAGATGTGCTCATGGTGATTGATGTAATACCTATTTAGGGACACACCTGAGCTCTCGGTTATGATGTGACCAAACAAGGGCTCAAGGCTTACTCACCAAGCTGCCAGCCGGGTGCCAGTTAGTTATTCATCCTCTGATCCCTGTAGCCGGAACTGTTCTAGCAACATGTCCCACACCATGGAAATGGGTCATTTACATAAACCCCTATATTCCTTTGTATGTAGTTCGAGCTTTCTGCTTCTCCCCATCTGCGCATTTTATCCCACCAAGTGGGCACCCATGGAGGGACCGATGGCTTCCAACATCTTGATATTTGCTGTTTCCCAATAAGGAATGCCAGGTCTGCAAAACCTGCTGCTGTGCAGGATCCCTTAGACCTCGGGTACAGCCCAAGTATGCAATACTCCAGTGTGTCCCAATATGTTAGCTCTGTCAGAAATCAAAAAGTATCCCAGATGATTTCCCCGTAGGATGATAGAGAATGACATGCTCACATCATATGTAATAGGTCTGCGTCATCTGTGTGACAACGAGGGTATGTGGACGATGAAGAGGGAAAAAGTGTGTGAACCTTAAGGGGGTTAAATACGTGCTATGGAAAATTGAACATTGAAGAAATTTGAATTGTGTTTTGCTGGAATAAGTGTTGCATATTCCAGCAGGAATCGACATTCCTTATCAGGTAGTCAGTGAGCTAAGTCTGTTTCCCATTTATCTTGCAAAGGTGTCAATGGAGGTGAGAATGTAGGGCCTTTTATAGCCACCTCACCAGATGCCTGCCCAAGCCCATCTCCGAGAGCACCCCTTCTAGGGCATTTGTTCATGGTTCTTCTCCGGTCGGGGTCTAGCATTGATGTACGTACTTCAGTATAAAAGCGTGCATATGGAAAAGGTTCCCAGGCAGAGCACGTGACTGTATGAATTCCTGGTCCAGAATCCTTCGTCAAAAAGATTTCCCACAGTAGACACTCCCTGTTCCTCCCAGTCCGCCAGTTTATCCATGGAGAGTACCCCTGATGGAGTAGGTAGACCACACAAGGTGATGGTAAGGACATATGGAGTTGTGGTATGGATCAGACGATGCGCAGTGCACCAAGAAATCAATGAATTGTTTAATAGTAGAGGTAGTATGTGTGGCTGTCGGAAGTTTCCCCGGCAGCCTCAATGCATGAAGTTATCCCCAACATAAATTGAGCTGTTGTAAAGCCTATTTCTGATGGATACAACTACCTGTTGATTCCTCACCTTATGAATTCTCCCATACGCCAGCATCCGACGGAAAATCTTCTTCCCAGCTCTCCACATCGACCAGGACGTCACAATTGCACGGCTCCACGTGACTCCGTCTGATGTCACCGTACCAATAAGAGGTCCTTGACGGCGTGCTGACCTCAGTTCCCTTTTTTCCGTGCCTTCAACGCTGACGGTTTTCTCCTAGCTCTCGCTACTGTTGAAGGTGGTCCATCTTGTTTCTGGTTACAATCTTCTTTCTGGTTACAAATTACGTTGGGCTCCCAGGCTCCTTACACGGTGCAGCCATTTATGCCCTTCTGCCTAGCTGAGGGTGCCGGTTCGGCGCCAATGATGTCGCCTCAAAGACCTGCGGTTCCGATGGCGTCGCCTTTTAGACCTGCGGTGCCGATGTCATCACCCTTTCAGTTGACGCCGATGATGGAGCCTCAGGTGACCACAGCACCGATGGGATCCACTCCAGCGCCGGATGGCTCCGGATTAGACCGTAGTCAACCGTCTTCTCCTGGTCCGCACCTTTCAGTTCTGAAGCCGGTGTCATTGACGTCGGCTAATTCTGTGTCGACGCCAAGGTTAGAGGCCAGGCTGAGATTGCATAGAAAGACTTTAAGACTTTAGGAGGAACAGGAGTACCAAAGGCAGTTGCTGGAAGAAGGGGAGATTTTGGAGGCCTTGGGGGAATATCAAGGACTTGACTCAGCCATTGGGCTAGAAACTTCCCCGGAGTGGGACCTTTCTTCACCAGGGGAGTTTACGGAGGAGGCGGCCTCTTTCCATACTGTGGTCAGGAAGGCGGCAAAATGTTTGGATCTTCCGTTGCCTGCTGCAGAGGTCAAAACAAATATCCTAACTGAGGTCTTGCATCCGTCTTCGACATTGGCGGATCCATTGCTTCCGTTTTAATGATGCCCTTACGGAGCCTATCTTAAGGTATGGAAGAACCCTGTGTCGTCCCCGTCTGTCAACAGATCTGTGGCAAGGAAGTATAGGGTGGCTCCTGGAGATTTGGGATTCTTGTCGAGACATCCTACCCGGAGAGTTTAGTTGTTCAAGCCTCTTGTTTCACACGGTCTGCACCAGGCTCCTTCCCTGTGATTGCGTCGGACAGGGAGTCCAAGAGGATGGAGCAGTCGGCGAAGAAGACTTTTTCTTCTTGTAGTATGGCCCTCAAAGCAGCAAACGCTACCTGTGTAATGGATAGATATGTGCAGGCCCTGATGGTCTCAGCTAGGGCAATGGTTCCAGACCTGCTGCAGGAGGTGCAAGGACAATTTGGAGAACTCCTGTGGATGCTCAGTCCGCGGCACAGTAGATAATCCATACTGGTCTGGATTCTACAGATTCGGTGGCCAGGGCGATGGGTACCTCGATTGCTACCAGGCGGCATGCATGGTTGAGGTCCTCTGGCTTTTCTTCGAATGTCCAGACTGCTCTCTTGGACTTGCCTTTTGATGGGGAAAAACTTTTTGGTGCTAAAGCTGACTCTGCCCTAGAGCGCTTTAAGGACAGTAGGGCCACAGCAAAGTCTTTTGGTCTGCATGCTTCCACTACTACTCCTTTCAGGTCCTTTCAGAGATTCAGGGGGTTTGGGCATGGATTTGTTTATCGTGGGAGACCCCAGTGCACAGTCCAACAGCCAGCCAGCCTCCCTTATAGATCCTTTAGAGGGCGGGGAGGGTTCAGACAAGAGGGGCCACCCAGCAGCACCCTGCGTCATCCTCATCCTCTGGAGGACAACAACAAGGGAAGTAGGCCTAGTTTTCTGCCCATTTTCAGCCATACTTCTCATGTAGGGGGAAGATTATGTCTTTTTCTCCACCAGTGGGAGTTAATCACATCAGACTACTGGGTTCTGAACATTGTGAAGAAAGGATATGCTCTTCCTTTTCAGGAGTTTCCTCCTCCCAGTCCTCCCCATCCCTCGTTTTGTTCAGAAGACCATCTTCTATTGTTGCAGCAGGAGGTTCAAATCCTGCTATCAAAACGTGCAGTGGAGTTGGTTCCAGAGCAGGAAAGGGGTGAGGGTTGTTATTTGAGATATTTCCTGATTCCCGAGAAGGATGATCGATTGAGACCAATCCTGGATTTTGAATTGGATCCTCAAACAGGAGAAATTCAAGATGCTGACTCTGGCACAGGTACTTCTGATGGATACAACTACCTGTGGATTCCTCACCTCATGAATACTCCCATGGCGCCAGCATTCGACGGAAATCTTCTTACTAGTCTCTGCACGTCGACGAGGACGTCACTGTCGCCCACGCGACGCCGTCTGACGTCATACAGGCAATAAGAGGTCCTCGATGACGTGCGGACGTCAGTTCCCTTTTTTCCGTGCATTCGAAACGGTTATCTTCGAGGGAGCAACTGTTACTCTTGCGGTTACAGTGTATATCTTGCTGCGTAGTCTTTCGCTGTGGAAATAATGTCGCAGAGAAAGTCTGGATTTAAGCCTTGTCGTGAGTGTGGAGGCAAGATGTCGGTGACGGATCCTCATTCCGATTGCCTTTGGTGTTTGAGCTCCGACCACGACGTCTCGACTTGTGATTCATGTCAGCACATGAATCCAAAGGCTCTTAAAGAACGTGAGGCGAAGCTGTTTATGGCCAAGTCAAAGGAGAAGCATCACAAGAAGTCTTCTCCAAGACATCGGCGTCATCGAGACTCCCGGCGCCGTAGAGAATCTCGGCGTCA
This sequence comes from Pleurodeles waltl, assembly GCF_031143425.1. Classification (NCBI taxonomy): domain Eukaryota; kingdom Metazoa; phylum Chordata; class Amphibia; order Caudata; family Salamandridae; genus Pleurodeles; species Pleurodeles waltl. The sequence goes on along the minus strand of NC_090444.1, from coordinate 377,923,986 downwards.
TTCAAGGGAGGCTCGTTCCAGGTCTCCGGATCGGCGCCGAAGAACATGGGAGGTCAGCCCCACGGTTACGCCGCATCCTTCGACGCCGTTGCCTTCTCCGGCGTCTCCAACTTCACCTGGACAGGCGTCGGTGATTGAGGTATTGGAGCCTCAAGTGTTTTCTCCGGCGCAGACGCCGAGGCCGGCGTCGGGGTCGCCTCCGAGACAGGCACCCCAGTATACGGCTTTTCCCACCCCTGGAGCCGATAGTTCCGCATTCTTGAATGCGATGTATGCCATCTTCCAACAGATGGCTCCAGGGGGTGCTCCGGCTGGGCCTTTGGCCTTTTCTTTGGGTGATCCTGCGCCTCTTCGGCCGGCACCCTTTATGCCCTTTCTCCCGTTTGGGAACGTGGGCTCGGCGCCACTGTCGGCGCCGGTGGCCGCTCCGGTGGCTTCGGAAGGATTGGCCCCAGGGATTTCCATCCCGTCGACGTCGAGATTTCGGCCTGTGACTCCGGTGGGTCCATCCGTTTCAACTGCTCTTCAGTCGGCGCCGAAGTTACCTGTGGCGCCGGATGCGGCGTCGGTGGCTTCGGAAGATCGGCGCCGATCTCCGACTTCGGCGGAGGCATTGTCGACTCCGCGGATTGAGCAACGACTGCATTCAAGGAGACGTGCTCTCCGGGTACTAGAAGAGCAGGAGTACCAACGAGCCCTAGAGGAAGGAGAGCTAGAGGACTCGGGTGATGGGCTGCGTGGACTGGAGTCGGCCAGTGGGCTGGACACTTCCCCTGAGTGGGACCTTTCGTCCCCGGGGGAATATACTGAGGAGGCTGCTTCCTTTCATGCAGTGGTACGGAAGGCAGCTAGTTTTTTGGACCTGCCTTTGCCGGTGGTGGAGGCGAAACAAAACCTTTTGACAGAGGTGTTACATCTGGCCTCAGCCGCGGCGGAGCCTCTGTTACCTTTTAATGACGCTCTGCTGAATCCGGTTTTAGAGGTGTGGAAGAGGCCGGCATCTTCCCCAGCAGTTCACAGAGCCGCGGCCAGGAGGTATCGGGCGGCTCCAACTGACCCTGGTTTTCTGTCCAGGCACCCTACGCCGGAGAGCTTGGTGGTGCAGGCCTCCTGTTCGTCCAAGTCAGCGCCTGGTTCTTTTCCGACGGTGCCTGGGGACAGAGATTCAAAGAAGCTAGAGGCGCAGTCGAAGAAGATTTTTTCGTCCTGCAGTCTGGCGTTAAAAGCCACCAATGCAACCTGTATCCTGGGGAGGTATATTCATGCTCTGATGGATGACATCTCCTCTTCGTTTACAGAGCTTCCCCAGGGTCTTTTGGATCTTGTCTCAAATGCCCAGGCTGCTGCGACCCAAATTATCCAGACGGGACTGGATACCACCGACTCGGTAGCCAGAGCAATGGGCACAACTGTGGTGGCAAGGAGACAGGCCTGGCTCCGTAACTCGGGCTTTTCGGCTGATGTACAGTCCACATTGTTGGATCTCCCGTTTGATGGGGACAAACTGTTTGGGGCTAAGGCTGATTCGGCCTTGGAACGTTTTAAGGAAAGCAGGGCCACGGCTAAGTCCTTAGGGCTCCAAGCTCCTTCTTCCACGGCCTCTTCCAGATTTTTCAGGAGGTTTCGTGGATTTGGGCGTGGCTCTTCCTCCTCTTCCTTTCGGGGAAGATATCAGCAACCTGCCTCTTCCCATCCCTATAGATCTTTTAGGGGGAGAGGTAGGGTCCGCACCAGAGGAGCCTCTCAGCAGCACTCTGCCTCTTCCTCATCCTCTGGCGGGGTGCAGCAGGGGAAGCAGCCTTAGGCTTCCACCATTTCCAACTCACGCCTCTCCTGTAGGGGGAAGATTACAGCATTTTCTCACCAAATGGGAGACTGTTACGTCGGACAATTGGGTTCTCAGTGTTGTGGGAAAAGGCTACACCCTTCCTTTTCGGGAGTTTCCGCCCCTCATCCCGCCCCGCCCTTCGTATTGTTCACAAGAACACCTCCTGTTGCTAGAACAGGAGGTAGAAGTCCTCCTTTTAAAGGGCGCGGTGGAGTTGGTCCCGGAGCAGGAAAGGGGTCAAGGAGTTTACTCAAGGTATTTCCTGATTCCCAAGAAGGATGGTCGTTTGAGACCAATTCTGGACCTGAGGATCTTGAATTGGTTCCTCAAGCAGGAAAAGTTCAAGATGCTGACCCTAGCACAGGTGCTTTTGGCGTTGAACATGGAAGACTGGATGGTGTCTGTCGACTTGCAGGATGCTTACTTTCATATCCCGATACTCAAGTCACACAGGAAGTATCTCCGGTTTGTGGTGGGATCGCAACACTATCAGTTTGCGGTCCTTCCGTTTGGTCTTACTTCAGCACCTCGAGTCTTCACGAAGGTGATGTCGGTGGTTGCGGCAGAGCTCAGAAGGAAGGGGATAGCAGTATTCCCTTACTTGGACGACTGGTTGATCAAAGCCAAGTCCCCGGAGCTTGTGTTGCGTCATCTGCAGTCAACAACCCAGTTGTTGTTCGACCTGGGTTTTTCGGTGAACGAGCCCAAATCTCACCTAGAGCCCTCTCAGCGCCTCCTGTTCATAGGGGCAGTACTGGATACAACATTGGGTCGGGCCTTTCCTCCGCCTCAGCGGATTCAAGATATTCAGGATTTGGTTCCAATGTTTCGAAATGGAGCGGTAGTTCCAGTCCTCAAGGTCCTTCGTCTGCTCGGTCTTTTTGCCTCCTGCATTCTGTTGGTCACGCATGCTCGCTGGCACATGAGGGCTCTTCAGTGGTGCCTCCGAAGGCAGTGGTCTCAACACAGAGGGGATCTAGAGGGTACTGTCAAGATCTCCAGAGATGCTGCTGTGGATTTGAAGTGGTGGATTGTAAGCAACAATCTTTCGCAAGGAAAGCCGTTCCAGCAGTCGCCACCAGTGGCCACAGTCATAACGGATGCTTCCACTCTAGGGTGGGGAGCTCATCTGGGGGATCTGGAGATCAAAGGTCTTTGGTCTCCAGAGGAACAGATTTTTCACATCAATCTGTTAGAATTACGGGCTGTACGTCTGGCTCTCAAGGCCTTCCTCCCTTCCCTTCGTGGTCAGTCGGTACAGGTCCTAACGGACAATACTACCACGATGTGGTACATAAACAAGCAGGGAGGAGTGGGGTCGTACCTTCTCTGCAGAGAAGCTCTTCGACTATGGTCCTGGGCAAAGGTCCATCGGATTTGCTTGATAGCAAACCATCTGGCCGGAGTTTTGAACGTGCGTGCGGACAGTCTCAGTCGCCACTTCTCAGAAGACCACGAGTGGCGTCTCCATCCAGATCAAGTCCGTTTAATCTTCCAGAGGTGGGGGTTTCCTCGGGTAGATCTGTTCGCCACTCGAGAGAACGCGCATTGTCCGTTGTTCTGCAGCCTTCAGTATCCGATGCAGGAAGCGTTGGGGGACGCGTTTCAAATGACCTGGTGCGGCCAGTTGCTTTACGCGTTTCCTCCCATACCCTTGATTCCTCGAGTATTGAGGAAGATTCGCCAAGACCGGGCTCTAGTAATCTTAATAGCTCCGGATTGGCCAAGGAGGGTGTGGTACTCCGACCTTCTCCAACTCTCAATGTGCCCGCCGCTCTGTCTCCCTTTCAGGGCAGACCTCCTCTCGCAGTCGCAGGGGCAGGTTCTACACCCCAACCTCCAGAGTCTGCACCTACATGCCTGGAGATTGAACGGGGCAACCTGAGTTCCTTCTCTCTCCCGCCTGAGGTAGTGGATGTTATATTAGCGGCCAGGCGACACTCCACTAAATCTATCTACGCTAATAGGTGGTCTAAATTTGTTGCGTGGTGTGGAGAGAGGCAGATTGATCCTTTGCATGCTCATCTATCGGACGTTTTGTCTTTTGCTCTATCTCTGGCGCAGAAAGGTTGTGCAGTGGCTACCATTAAAGGTTATTTATCGGCCTTGTCAGCCTTCTTATGTCTTCCAGACCAACCATCTTTATTTAAATCCCCTATTGTTATCAGATTCTTGAAAGGTCTTCTAAATCAATATCCTCCAAAGCCATTCGTTATGCCGCAATGGGATTTGTCCTTAGTCCTGACTTTCCTTATGGGGTCCCCTTTTGAACCTATGCATTCTTGCCCCTTGAGGTATTTGGTTTTAAAAACAGTCTTCCTGATAGCTATAACATCAGCAAGGAGAGTGAGTGAGTTGCAGGCCTTATCAGTAAAACCCCCTTATACAACTTTTTATGGGGATAAGGTGGTGTTGAGGACCAAGGCTGCTTTCCTCCCGAAGGTTGTTTCACCCTTCCATTTGGCTCAGGCAATTACTTTGTCCACGTTCTATCCTCCGCCTCATCCTTCCAAAGAGGAAGAAAGACTGCACCGTCTGGACCCAAAGAGAGCGTTGAGCTTCTTTATCGATAGAACAAAGGATTTCAGGCTGGAGGATCAGCTGTTTATTGGATACGTGGGCAAGAGGAGAGGAAAGGCAGTCCACAAGAGAACACTATCCAGGTGGGTTGTTCTTTGCATTAAAATATGTTACTCTTTGGCAAAGAAGGATCCTCCTGAGGGCATTAGAGCTCATTCCACCAGAGCTAAGTCGGCCACTACGGCCTTGGCCAGAGGTGTTCCTGTGGTCGACATCTGCAAGGCCGCAACTTGGTCGTCCCTTCACACTTTTGCAAAACATTACTGTTTGGATTCTGAGGTTAGAAGGGACGGCCATTTTGCACGGTCAGTGCTGCAGGATTTCTTGGTTTGACCATTTAGGCACCCACCGCCGGGCGTGGTACTGCTTTGGGACTCTATTCATGAGGTGAGGAATCCACAGGTAGTTGTATCCATCAGAAGAACGAGTTACTTACCTTCGGTAACGACTTTTCTGGTGGATACATTAGCTACCTGTGGATTCCTCACGGTCCCACCCGCCTCCCCGTTGCCTTTCTGGTCTTACCAAGTAATCCTTGAGTGCGCTCCTCTTGGTCTTTGAGAGTGCAATAGATGTATATATAATATATTTATATATATATATGTATATATGTATATATCTTTATGTATATACTTGGTGTGTGTATATATTTTAAAAGAGAGAGTTTTATATATATATATATATATGTACATAAAAAGATTTACAGTTATTCATACAATGTGGTGTATTTTTACAATATAATGGATGTTGCCTTGCTCTTTCATTGCATTGCCTGGTTGTTCTCATGCACGTAAAAAATGATTGGTACTGACGTCCGCACGTCGTCGAGGACCTCTTATTGCCTGTATGACGTCAGACGGCGTCGCGTGGGCGACAGTGACGTCCTCGTCGACGTGCAGAGACTAGTAAGAAGATTTCCGTCGAATGCTGGCGCCATGGGAGTATTCATGAGGTGAGGAATCCACAGGTAGCTAATGTATCCACCAGAAAAGTCGTTACCGAAGGTAAGTAACTCGTTCTTCTGGCGTTGAACAGTGAGGATTGGATGGTGTCTGTCGACTTGCGGGATGCTTACCTTCATATCCCTATACTCAAGTCGCACAGGAAGTATCTCCGTGTGGTGGGGTCACAACACTACCAGTTTGAAGTCCTTCCCTTTGGCCTTACTTGAGTCTTCACGAAGATGATGGCGGTGGTTGCAGCAACCGTGCCTTGAACCCCCAACGGTGGGCTGCCTATGCTCAGGAGACTGACTGTGTAAGTGCTTTGCTTACTTGAAAAACGAACCCATACTTACCTCCCCCAGGAACTGTTGATTTTTTCAATGCGTCCACTTTTAAAAAAGCTATTTGCCATTTTAACCAAAACTGTGTGTACTACTGTTTTAAATCAAAGTTCTATACTTAGTTGTGTGAAGTACCTTGCATTTTATTTACTTACCTCAAATTTGAATCTTGTGGTTCTAAAAATAAATTAAGAAAATATATTTTTCTACATAAAAACCTATTGGCCTGAAGTTAAGTCTTTGAGTGTGTGTTCCTAATTTATTGCCTGTGTGTGTACATCAAATGCTTAACACTACCCTCTGATAAGCCTACTGCTCAGCCACACTACCACAAAATAGAGCATTAGAATTATCTAATTTTGCCACTATCAACCTCTAAGGGGAACCCCTGGACACTGTGCACACTATCTCTCACTTTGAGATAGTATATGCAAAGCCAACTTCCTACATTGGTGGCTCAGCGGTGGGGTCTAAGACTTTGCATTTGCTGGACTACTCAGCCAGTACCTGATCACACGACTAAAATTCCAAAAATTGTCACTAGAAATTGATTTTTGCAATTTGACTATTTTTCTACAATTTTAAAAGTCCTGCTAGGGCCTTGTGTAAGTCCCTGTTAGCATTTCTTTTAGAGTTTAAAAGTTTGTAAAAGTTTGGATTTAAGTTTTAGAAGTAGTTTTTAGGTTCTTAAAAAGTAATCCCAACTTTCAGAGTCATAATGTGTCAGACAGATGAGATGGTGATGGAACTCAACCTCACCCCTTCCCTGCATCTAGGGATGTCAGAGTTAAGGTCTCTCTGTAAAATAAAAAAGATAAAGACTGGGTCCAACCCTCCCAAGGCAAAGCTCTTGGCAGAGTTCACAAGGGACCACCCCTCTGATGTGGAGAATGCTCCTTAAGATGGGGAAATTAGTCTACAGGAGGAAGAACTCATCCCTCCTGTCCTAATTAGGGAGAACAGGGCTCACAGAACCCTAACTCCACAAATCATATTCAGAGAGCCTGTTTCTTCCACAGGGGAGACCAGTGTCTCTGTAAGGATTGAGGACAGCCTCAATGAAGAGGGCATCCTGTTAGCCAGGATGGCCAAAAGATTGGCTTTGGAGAAGCAGCTCCTAGCCATAGAAAGGGAAAGAAAGGAGACAGGTTTAAGTCCCATCAATGGTGGCAGCAACTTAACCCCTTCGCTGCCAGGCCTTTTCCCCTCCTGTGCCGAGCCTTTTTTTGGCTATTTGAGACAGTTCGCGCTTAGGCCCTCATAACTTTTTCTCCACATAAGCTACCCATGCCAAATTTGCGTCCTTTTTTTCCAACATCCTAGGGAATCTAGAGGTACCCAGACTTTGTGGGTTCCCCTGAAGGAGACCAAGAAAGTAGCCAAAATACAGCAAAAAGTTTGTTTTTTTCAAACAAATGGGGAAAAGGGCGGCAGAAGAAGGTTTGTGTTTTTTTCCCCTGAATATGGCATAAACAAAGGGTTTGTGGTGGTAAAATCACTATCTTACCAGCTTTCAGGAACAGGCAGACTTGAATTAGAAAACCCAATTTTTCTACAGAATTTTGACATTTTACTGGGACATACCCCATTTTTACTATTTGTTTGTGCTTTCAGTCTCCTTCCAGTTAGTGACAGAAATGGGTGAGAACCAATGCTGGATCCCAGAAAGCTAAACATTTCTGAAAAGTAGACAAAATTCTGAATTCAGCAACGGGTCACTTGTGTAGATCCCACGAGTGTTTCCTACAGAAAAAACAGCTGAAATAAAATAATATTGAAATTGAGGTGGAAAAAACTGCAATTTTTCTCCACGTTTTACTCTGTAACATTTTCCTGCGATGTAAGATTTTTTAAAGCAATATACCGTTACGTCTGCTGGACTCTTCGGGTTGTGAGGATATATAGGGGTTGTTGGTTCATCAATAACCCTAGGTACCCAGAGCCAGTAAATGAGTTTTCATTCTATACCGGGTATACGGCAATTAATTTGCTGAAATATAAAAAGTGAAAAATAGGTATCAATGAAACCTTTGTATTTCCAAAATGGGCACAAAATAAGGTGTTGAGAAGCAGTGGTTATTTGCACATCTCTGAATTCCGGGGTGACTATACTAGCATGTGAATTACAGGGCATTTCTCAAATAGATGTCTTTTTTTATACTCTGTCTTGCATTTGGAAGGATAAATATTAGAGAAAGACAAGGGGCAATAACACTTGTTTTGCTATTCTGTGTTCCCCCAAGTCTCCTGATAAAAATGGTACCTCACTTGCGTGGGTAGGCCTAATGCTCGCAACAGGAAACACAAAATGGACTCATCACATTTTTACATTGAAATCGGACATTTGTTTTGCAAGTGCCTAGCTGTAGATTTTGGCCTCTTGCTCAGCCGGCACGTTGGGAAACCTACCAAACCTGCGCATTTTTTAAAAAAAGACATCTAGGGGAATCCAGGATGGGGTGACTTGTGGGGCTCTGACCAGGTTATGTTACCCAGAATCATTTGCAAACCTCAAAATGTGGCCAAAAAAACACTTTTTCCTCTCATTTCGGTGACAGAAAGTTCTGGAATCTGAGAGGAGCCACAAATTTCCTTCCACTCAGCGTTCCCCCAAATCTCCCGATAAAAATGGTACCTCACTTGTGTGGGTAGGCCTAGTGACCGCGACAGGAAATGCCCCGAAACACAACGTGGGCACATCACATTTTCACAAAGAAAACAGAGCTGTTTTTTGCAAAGTTTCTAGCTGTGGATTTTGGCCTCTAGCTCAGCCAGCACCTAGGGAAACCTACCAACCATGCGCATTGTTGAAAACTAGAGACCTAAGGGAATCCACGATGGGGTGACTTGTGGGATTCTGACCAGGTTCTGTTACCCTGAAGCCTTTGCAAACCTCACAATTTGGCCAAAAAAACACTTTTTCTTCTCACTTCAGTGACAGAAAGTTCTGGAATGTGAGAGGAGCCACAAATTTCCTTCCACCCAGCGTTCCCCCAAGTCTCCCGATGAAAATGATACCTCACTTGTGTGGGTGGCCCAGGTGCCTGCAACTGAAAAATGCCAAAAACCTGTAGAGATTGAGGGGATAGCACAGCGACTTGATAAGCACATATTTTTCTTTATACATCTTTTAGGCTGACTCTGCTTTGGGGACCCACACAAGTGAGGTATGATTTTACTTGAGAGACTGAGGGGAACGCTGGGTGGTAGGAAATTTGTGCCGCAGCGGTGATCCTACAAAGAAAAGTGAGGAAAATATGCTTTTTTAAGCACATTTTGAGGTTTGCAGAGGAGTCTGGGTAAGAAAATGTTGGGGGATCCAGGCAAGCCACACCTCCTTGGACTCCTTGGGGTGTCTATTTTTAAAAAATGTCTGTGTTTGGTAGGTTTCCCTAGATGAAGGCCGCTCCTTGGACCAAAAACATAGCGCCCCCCCCCCCCAAACACAGGTATTTTTCCAATAGATCATTTTGATGTGTCCACGTACTTATCTGATGTTCCAAACACTAAAATTGTGAAAAGAAACACACTTAGGTTATGTTAAAAAGACCCTTCACCCACCAACCAAGTTGGTGGCATGCCTCATCATCAGGGTCCCACCCGAGACACCTAGCGTGCCACAGGTGTGCTGCGACGCCGGATTACAGCGGAGCAGGTTTTGTCATTTTTACCACACATACTGGTTGGATTTGGCACAAGGGTGAGTAATGGTTCAGTAGATCAAATTTTATTAGCAAGAGATTTCACAAAAATGAAATGCACTGTTAATAACTGAAAGGACAAAAAACTGAACCAATGACTCACTGCTTGTGAGCTGTAAAGCCACGACAATGCACCAACAGTCCATTCACACACCTCTCATACATGACATGCACAAGACCATTCACGCCGCCATCCACGGGCCCAGCACATTACAACACTTGAATCGACAGACAGGGCCACTCAAGGGCCCATCACTTACATACGCCCACGTGCCTGATACAGCAATCACACCAGCTGATGGGAGTGTGTACTGGCTTTTGGCTGGCAGTGTGTTGCAGTAGCCAACAGCAAGTCAATATTTACACCGCCAGCCAAGCGCCACTCCACACACAATGGCATAACTTTTTTTTGTTTTAAAAACAAAGATATCACTAATTAGAAATAATTACAAAACTACAAATCTAACTAAGTACATGACAGAAATGCCAACTATGAAACTGAACATGTGAAAATATAAAACAGGCAGTTTACACTCATGGTAGATCCCAGTAATTCCTCTGGGTGTGGTACTTCCTGAAAGAACCACCCACACACAGCCTAGGCTTTGAAGGACAAGCTGGGTAATACATTTGAGTCTTCCCTCCGGATACCTCTTCGAGCACAGACTCTACATTTCTTAGCTGGAAAGTCTTTTTTGGGCGTGGGAGGAATGTGCACAGCAAAGTGCAAATCTTTCAATCTAGCCACATCCTCCACCACTGCTTCTCTATGAACTCTTGCCTATTCCACCACAATAAGGCTCTTTGTCACTGACTACTGAAATTTCACAAATGTCATCTTTGACTCTGGAGACCTATCCTTGAACACAATAAAAGCATTAAAAGTTGGCAAGTGGAAGAGGTGAATTGCTAACTTCTTATACCAAATGCACACTTCAGCAACCTGGCCCCAAACTGTCACGGGGGAAGTACTCTCATCATGGATGGTACTTAGCATGTAGACATCCCTCCTGTCTGAAAATTTCAAAGCTAGCAGCTCATCATTCCGCAAGGCACTGCACTCTCCCCTCTCAAGTTTTTTACAGACAAGCTACCTTGGATAGCCTTTCCGGTTACAACTAATTGTGCCACAAGCAACAGTGTGCACTCGATACAGTTCCTTGAACAACTGCACTCCAGTGTGGACGTTATCTACATACAAATGGTGACCTTTCTTAAACAGTCGTCTACCAAGTGTAGGAGGCTGGCCTGGCTTATAGTGGGTACCTTGTGGTACTTACACCTTGTGCCAGCTCCAGGTATCCCTTATTGGTAGATTAGAAGTGTTATAGAAGCTTAGGGTGATAGAGGTAGCTACAGCTTAGGCTAAACTAGGAGATATGCAAAGCTCCTACTATATCACTTATATCACTTAGCACTATATCATAAGAAACACAATACTCAGAGTTACTAAAAATAAAGGTACTTTATTTTAGTGACAATATGCCAAAAGTATCTCAGAGTATATACTCCCTTAGTAGGTAAGTAAAATACACAAAATATACACACAAACCAAAATCAGGTAAGTAAACAGTTAGAAAAGTAGTGCAAACACTGTTGAACACAATAGAATGCAATAGGAGACAATAGGCCTAGGGGCAACACAAACCATATACTCCAAAAGTGGAATGCGAACCACGAATGGACCCCAGGCCTAGTGTAGTGTGTAGAGGGTCGCTGGGAATGTAAGAAAACACTAAGGGTGTCCAAGATACCCCACCTCAAGACCTGAAAAGTAGGAGTAAAGTTACCCTACTACCCCAGAGAGACAGTAAAGTCGAGATAGGGGATTCTGCAAGGACAACAACTGTCTGCAAAGCACTGAAGACGGGTTCCTGGACCTGAGGACCTGTAAAGGAAGGGGACCAAGTCCAAGAGTCACGCAAGTGTCCAGGGGGGGGGCAGGAGCCCACTAAACCCCGGATGAAGGTGCAAAAGGGCTGCCTCCGGGTGGAAGAAGCCGAAGATTCAACGGAAGGTGCCAGGAACGTCTCCTTTGGTCAGAAGATGTCTCACGGCGTGCTGGAGGATGCAGAGTTGTTTCCACGCAGAAAGACCGCAAACAAGCCTTGCTAGCTGCAAGAGTCGCGGTTGAAGGTTTTGGGTGCTGCCAGGGCCCAGGAAGGACCAGGAGGTCGCCACTTGGAGGAGGAGACAGAGGGGGCGCTCAGCAACACAGAGAGCCCATGCAGAAGCAGGCAGCACCCGCAGAAGCACCTGAACAGGCGTTCAGAAGATCTAAGCACGACGGTCGACTCAGCACAATAAAAGGGGGTCCCACGAAGTCGGAGTCCAACTCAGTGAGTTGGGCACTGCAGGACAGAGTGCTGGGGACCTGGGCTACGCTGTGCACGAAGGAAGTCACCCAAAAGTGCAGAGAAGCCCTAGCAGCTGCAGTTCAGGTAATACACAGGATTACTGTCTGGCGTGGGGGAGGCAGGGACTTACCTCCACCAAATTTGGACAGAAGGGCCACTGGACTGTCGGGGACACTTTGACCCAGCTCCTGTGTTCCAGGGACCACGCTCATCAGAATGAGAGGGGACCCAGTGGACCGGTGATGCAGAAGTTTGGTTCCTGCGTTGGCAGGGGGAAGATTCCGTCGACCCACAGGAGATTTCTTCTTGGCTTCCAGTGCAGGGTGAAGGCAGACAGACCTCAGAGCATGCACCACCAGGAAACAGTCGAGAAAGCCGGCAGGATGAGGCGCTACAATGTTGCTGGTCGTATTCTTGCTACTTTGATGCGGTTTTGCAGGCGTCCTGGAGCAGTCAGCGGTCAATCCTTGGCAGAAGTCGAAGAGGGAAGTGCAGAGGAACTCTGGTGAGCTCTTGCATTCGTTATCTGGTGAGAAACCCATAGGAGAGACCCTAAATAGCCCTCAGAGGAGGATGGCTACAGATGAAGGTAAGCACCTATCAGGAGGTGTCTCTGACGTCAACTGCTGGCACTGGCCACTCAAAGGTGTCCATTGTGCCCTCACACCTCTGCATCCAAGATGGCAGAGGTCTGGGACACACTAGAGGAGCTCTGGGCACCTCCCCTTGGGAGATGCTGGTCAGGGGAGTGGTCACTCCCCTTTCCTTTGTCCAGTTTTGCGCCAGAGCAGGGCCGGGGGGGATCCCTGAACCGGTGTAGACTGGCTTATGCAAGGAGGGCACCATCTGTGCCCTTCAAAGCATTTCCAGTGGCCATGGGAGGCTACTCCTCTCAGGACCTTAACACCTATTTCCAAAGAGAGAGGGTGTAACACCCCTCTCAGAGGAAATCCTTTGTTCTGCCTTCCTGGGACTGGGCTGCCCAGGCCCCAGGGGTCAGAAACCTGTCTGAGGGATGGGAGCAGCAGTAGCTGCAGAGAAAACCCCAGAGAGTTAGTTTGGCAGTACCCAGGCTCTATCCTGCAGCCCCAGGGATGCATGGAATTGTCCCCCCAATACCAGAATGTTATTGCAGTGACAATTGCATGATCCTAGACATGTTACATGGCCATGTTCGGAGTTACCATGGTGACGCTACATATAGGTATTGACCTATATGTAGTGCACGCGTGTAATGGTGTCCCCGCACTCACAAAGTCCGTGGAATTTGCCCTGAACGATGTGGGGGCACCTTGGCTAGTGCCAGGGTGCCCTCACACTAAGTAACTTTGCACCTAACCTTCACTAAGTGAGGGTTAGACTTATAGGTGACTTATAAGTTACTTAAGTGCAGTGTAAAATGGCTGTGAAAAAACGTGGACGTTATTTCACTCAGGCTGCAGTGGCAGTCCTGTGTAAGAATTGTTTGAGCTCCCTATGGGCGGCAAAAGAAATGCTGCAGCCCATAGGGATCTCCTGGAACTCCAATACCCTGGGTACCTAGGTACCATATACTAGGGAATTATAAGGGTGATCCAGTGTGCCAATTAGAATTGGTAAAATTAGTCACTAGCCTGCAGTGACAATTTTAAAAGCAGAGAGAGCATAAACACTGAGGTTCCGGTTAGCAGACCCTCAGTGATACAGTTAGGCACCACACAGGGAACACATATAGGCCACAAACTTATGAGCACTGGGGTCCTGGCTAGCAGGATCCCAGTGAGACATTAAAAAAACACCCTGACATATACTCACAAACAGGCCAAAAGTGGGGGTAACAAGGCTAGAAAGAGGCTACCTTCCTATACCAAGTTCCCACACAATTTTCTCAGTAACTCCAAAAGTGGGAGGACAGCCAGGGGAGTCAATGCTGCAAATCCTACTAGTGTAGACACATAAATTATACACATATCCTGTACTACGTTCTGACAACATATACAATTTAATTCCATATTGTGCCCTCTTGCTAGGAATGTACTGCCTAAAAACCAAACGACCCTTGAAGAGGACCAAAGACTCGTCCACAGCTATTTCTTTGCCTGGAACATAGACCTCTGAAAACTGATCTACAAAATGATCAAGGACAGGCCTAATCTTAAAAAGACGGTCAGAATCAGGATGATCTTGTGGCAAGGCTAAAGCATTGTCAAAAAAATGCAGCGTCCTAAGAAGCAAATACCGATTACGACTCATAGTTGCAGGAAATATAGCCGTTGCCATCAAGGGACTAGTAGACCAATAAGAAGCCAGTGGCGGCTTCCTTATCAACCCCATCAAGAGAGTCAAACCCAAAAACCTTTTCATGTACTCCAAATTTGTTGGAATCTACTGGGTAGCTCTAGAGTGTGGCCTAAGTCTAGAAGCATTGTCCCTCAAATACTGCTCTGCATACAAATTAGTCTGCTCAACAATCTCATCCAAAACACATCATCCATAAATAAGTCAAAGAAATTGACAGGCAAAAAGTTGTCTGTATTGACTCTACAGAGTTCAGGTCTTCTAACGGGAAACCTTTCAGCCCCAGGTTGCTGCTCTAATGGCACATCAGTGTCCTTCTCTAAAACAGGCCCTGCATCTGCACTGAGAGTGGCTTCCTCATCAGAAGATTCCTCTCCGAGAGAAACTTCTCTGCCAGAATCTCTCACTTCCCCCTCTGCCTCAGATTCAGAGTCAATCTCATAATCATGATCACACAGTGACTCAAAAGGCATACCAACAACCTGCTGAGCGGTCATCCTGCGGCTAGCCTTGATCCTTCCTACAAAAAGTAACTGGACAAATGCACTACCAACAACCAGCACTGTGTAAGATAAGTAATAAACAAAGTGTGGCTTTATACAAAGAGTTATGTACTGAAAAACGCTACCACTCACTTGCCGGAAAAACCTACTCACCAGCAACTACTCTGCACAGACACAGCAATCACCAATGATATCCCACGAAAAAGAAAGAAAGAAAAGCAAATTAAAAATAAGACAACACAAATATCATTGTGCACAAATCTACGGACAATTTCACACACAATCCTCCATTTAGTACACCACCTACAAACATGTCATTCATGCATGGCAACAATACTCCTTTGGAGTAAATTGTTTTTGCTTACCTAAAACATGCAACTATGCAAACCGCAGATCAACCACTGCCAAAACCGCAAGGAGCCACAGCAAAGAAAGCAAACGCTTTGAACTAGAACAAAAAGGAGAATATTTTTTATCACAAATACAAATACTTTGCCAGTTGACTAACACCCCACCATCAAGCATTTAGAAATTGGTGTCTAAGTGGATTCTGCCCCCATTAAAGGCAGATGGGCCTACTAAAAAATAGGCCTATCTGCCCCAATGGGGCAGAAAATACCTTTAGTAGTGTGTCCCCATGGGGAGCAACCCTTGCCAAAGGGGCGACCCTCCAAACAAAAAAAACACACACACGCACACACACTATCCCCGGTGCCTAAGTGGCTTCTGCCCCCCTTGGGGGCAGATGGGCCTTAAAATAATAGGCTGGCTGGACAGACATATCCAGTCACTAATGCTGACAGTCAAACTGAAGTCCATCCCATGGCAATGGTAACTTTAGAATGGGGACGGGTCACTGGCCTGATAAAGGTGGTAGTCTCCTCTGCAATTCCAGTAAAATGTCTGCTAGGGAATGATCTGGAGTCCTCAGCGTGGGATGAGGTAGAGCTCAAGACCCATGCAGCCATGTTGGGTATCCCTGCACTGTTGTGTGTCAAGACAAGGGCACAGAGCACAGGGTGAAAAAGAAGTGCTGGAGTCTGGAATAATGGCCCAACCTTCCAAGAGGAAAGGAAAGAAGACTGGGGAACCAGCTTCTGCACAGCAAAAGAAGCAGAACCTCTCTTCTCCGGAAGATGTTCTATCCCCTGAGGTAACTGAGTCCATGGAGTTGGAGCCTTATCAGGTTGAGCTCTTGTGCCCAGGGAGACCCTGAAGGGAACAGCTGTGTAAAGGACAAAAGAGTTGTCCCACTCTTGAATGCCTAAGACAGCAAGCAGCTGAGCAAGAAAAAGGCAATTTCAGTGGAACTCACAGGGTCTATTGGGAAGATGGACTCCTTTACACTGAGGCAAGAGATCCCAAACCTGGTGCCACTAGGAAGGTGGTAGTGCCTACGGAGTTTAGGGCGTTCATTCTGACCTTAGCCCATGACATTCCCCTTGCTGGGCATTTTGGACAAACCAAGACTTGGGAGAGATTAGTCAACCATTTCTATGGCCCAATATGTCCCAGAAGGTTAAGGAGTTTTGCACCTCCTGTGTCACCTTTCAAGCCAGTGGTAATACCGGTGGTCATTCAAAGACCCCCCTCATTCCACTTCCCGTGGTGGGGGTCCCCTTTGAGAGAGTGGGAGTGGACATGGTGGGCCCACTTGAACCTCCCACAGCATCAGGGAACCAATATATCTTGGCAGTAGTGGATCATGCTACCAGGTACCCTGAGGCAATTCCCCCTAGGTCCACTACTGTTCCTGCAGTAGCTAAAGCACTCATAGGTATTTTTACCAGAGTGGGATTTCCTAAGGAGGTGGTTTCTGACAGAGGTACCAAATTTATGTCAGCTTATATAAAACACATGTGGAATGGGTGTGGGGTGACTTACAAGTTCACCACACCATACCATCCACAAGCCAATGGTCTTGTAGAAAGGTTTAACAAGACATTGAAGGGCATGATCATGGGGCTCCCTGAAAAACGAAAAAGGAGATGGGATGTCCTCTTGCCATGGCTGCCTTTTGCCTACAGAGAGGTGCCACAGAAGGGAGTAGGGTTTTCCGACTTTGATCTTTTGTTTGGCCATCCTGTAAGGGGACCACTGGCACTTGTGAAAGAAGGCTGCTAGGAGAGACCTCTCCATGAGCCTAAACAAGATGTAGTGGACTATGTACTAGGCCTCGCTCTAGGATGGCAAAGTACATGGAAAAGGCAAGCAAAAACCTTGAGGCCAGCCAACAACTCCAGAAGTTGTGGTATGACCAAAAGGCTTCTATGGTTGAGTTTCAGCCAGGACAGAAAGTCTGGGTTCTGGAGCCTGTGGCTCCCAGGGCACTTCAGGACAGAT
The DNA here is from genome assembly GCF_031143425.1 of Pleurodeles waltl. Classification (NCBI taxonomy): domain Eukaryota; kingdom Metazoa; phylum Chordata; class Amphibia; order Caudata; family Salamandridae; genus Pleurodeles; species Pleurodeles waltl. Next base: position 377,907,112 of record NC_090444.1, on the reverse strand, counting down.
GGAGTAGCCCTTAACCAGTGCTAGAAAAAAAGTCAGGTCACCTACCTGGTGGACCTGGGCACTAGCAGGACCCCCAAAAGGGTGATCCATGTTAACCGCCTTAAACTCTATCATGACAGGGCAGATGTAAACATGTTATTGGTTACAGATGAGGACCAGGACGCAGAAAGTGAACGTCTTCCTGACCTCCTCTCCACTGACCCTGAGGATGGTTCAGCAGATGGAATTGTCTATTCAGACACCCTCTCTGGCCAACAGCAAGCTGACTGCAGGGAGGTCCTCCAGCAGTTTGCTGAGCTCTTTTCCTTGACCCCTGGTCAGACATACTTGTGTACCCATGATGTGGACACAGGAAACAGTATGCCTGTCAAGAATATGATATTTAGACAGTCTGTCTAAGTCAAAGAAAGCATCAAAGTGGAAGTCTAAAAGATGCTGGAGTTGGGTGTGATAGAGCACTCTGACAGTCCGTGGGCTAGCCCTGCGGTCTTGGTCCCCAAACATCACATCAAAGATGGAAAGAGAGAGATGAGGTTTTGTGTGGACTGTAGAGGGCTCAACTCTGTCATCAAGACAGATGCTCATCCCATCCCAAGGGCAGATGAGCTCATTGACAAATTAGGTGCAGCCAAATTCTTAAGTACCTTTGACTTGACAGCAGGGTACTGGCAAATCAAAATGTCACCTGGAGCAAAAGAAAAGGCAGCATTCTCTACACCTGATGGGCATTATCAGTTTACTGTTATGTCCTTTGGCTTGGGGAATGCCCCTGCCACCATGACAGTCTGACTCCGCGTTCGGCTGACCAGTTCCTGCCAGCCTGACACAACCAGAGGAGTTTCTGGCCACCTCAGGAGAGTGCCTTTGTCCCTCTGTGGTCAGGAACAAAGCCTGCACTGGGTGGAGGTGCTTCTCACCTCCCCTTGCAGGAACTGTAACACCTGGTGATGAGCCTCAAAGGCTCATGCCTGGTGTTACAGCACCCCAGGGCATCCCAGCTAGTGGAGATGCCCACCCCTCCAGACACAGCCCCCACTTTTGGCAGAAACTCCGGAGGAGATAATGAGGAAAACAAGGAGGAGTCACCTGCCAGTCAGGACAGCCCCTAATGTGCCCTGAGCTGAGGTGACCCCTACCTTTAGAAATCCTCCATCTTGATTTTGGAGGATTATTCCCCGAATAGGAATAGGGATGTGTCCCCCTCCCCTCAGGTAGGAGGCACAAAGAGGGTGTAGCTACCCTCAAGTATATTAGCCATTGGCTACTGCCCCCCAGACCTAAACACACCCCTAAATTCAGTATTTAGGGGCGACCCTGAACCCAGGAAATCAGAGTCCTGCAACCTACAACAGGAAGAAGGACTGCTGACCTAAAAGCCCCGCAGATACGACGGAGACAACAACTGACTTGGCCCCAGCACTACTGGCCTGTCTCCAGACTCAAAGAACCTGCACAGCGACGCATCCAGCGGGGCCAGCGACCTCTGAAGACTCAGAGGACTGCCCTGCACCCAAAGGACCAAGAAACTCCTGAGAAAAGCAGCACTGTTCAGAAACAGCAACAAACTTGCAACAAAGAAGGAACTTTAAAGAGACTCTCACTTCCTGCCAGAAGCGTGAGTCTTCACACTCTGCACCTGAGAGAGGACTCCCAGGCAACTCCACTGAGGTGGACACCCTGAGTCTACCTCCCTGCACCCCCACGACGACACCTGCATAGAGGATCCAGAGGCTCCCCCTTACTGCGACTGCCTGGTAACAAAGGAACCCGACGCCTGGACCAAGCACTGTACCCACAGCCCCCAGGACTGAGAGGAACCACCTACCAGTGCAGAAGTGAACAGCAGGCAGCCCTCATCCTAGCCCAGTCGGTGGCTGGCCCGGGAAGCCCCCCTGTGCCTTGCCTGCCTTGGGTCCCTTCATTGCTTTCAATAGCAAATCCGACGCCTAATTTGCCCTCTGCACCCGGCTGCCCCTGTGTCGTTGAGGGTGTGTTTTGTGTTCTTGTGTGTGTGTGTGTCCCTCAGTGCTTTACAAAACCCTGCTGGTCTGCTCCCCGAGGACGCAGGTACTTACCTGCCAGCAGACTGGAACCGGAACACATCTGTTCTCCATAGGTGCCTGTGTGTTTTGGGCCCTCCTTTGACCTCTGCACCTGACCGGCCCTGTGTTGCTGGTGCTGTGGCTTTGGTGTTGCCTTGAGCCCCCTACAGTAGGCTGACCTCCCCCAGGAACTGTTGATTTTTGCAGCGTCTACTTTTAAAATAGCTATTTGCCACTGTAACCAAGACTGTGTGTACTACTGTTTTAAATCAAAGTTCTACACTTACTTGTGTGAAGTACCTTGCATTTTATGTACTTACCTCAAATTTGAATCTTGTGGTTCTAAAAATAAATTATGAAAATATATTTTTCTATATAAAAACCTATTGGCCTGGAGTTAAGTCTTTTAGTGTGTGTTCCTCATTTATTGCCTGTGTCTGTACAACAAACGCTTAACAATACCCTCTGATAAACCTACTGCTCAAACACACTACCACAAAATAGAGCATTAGAATTATCTAATTTTGCCACTCTCAACCTCTAAGGAGAACCCTTGGACTCTGTGCGCACTATCTCTCACTTTGAGATAGTATATGCAGAGCCAACTTCCTACCCCATGCATTACCAAACTGATACAGAGGGCTGGTACTGTGACCATGTGATGGTCGCTTCTGCACTTGATGAGTTGAGAATCATTTTAGATGCTGTTGGAATTCTGATTCTATTAGACCTACCTGTGACATTTGACACTGTTCACAATAAAATCCTCTTTTCTTGATTGTCGGGCATGGTCATTCGGCGGCACATCAGTGAACAGGTAGAGCTCCCTCTTGCACAATAAAGTACAAAGTGGCCATCTCAGTGATCAAATCTCAAAAGCAAGACCACTGCACTAGGGTGCTCTCAAAGTTTGTTCCTTTCTCTCTGTCTTTTGAACCTATGTAGTTTACCACTTATGTGTTGTTACCGGACTTGAGTCTTTCTTGTTTTATGTGAATAAAACACAAATTTTGTTAGACAGTGGCACCTCGTGACGTTATCCAAGCTTCAATGAGACCTATTTATCTTAAGCTCAATCTTCCTAAAATGGAATTGATGTTCATCAATAAATCTACTATTACCAGCCTACATGCATTGACTACAGACTACAAGAAATGTACGCATGGGCAGAATCATATGCCAAGAAGCAGCACAGAGACAACAACAGAGGAAAGCAGCTTCTGAGGATAACAGAATGGTAAGCACATGGTCCACACACTGCATACAAGCAAACAGAGAAGTTTCATAAAATTAGCAAAATCAAGTTTCAATACTCTCCGCATCCACAGATCCACATTTCTATCAGCCCAGCATCCAACAACACCTCCTGATCAGCCAGAAAAACTAGGAGAGGAAAAAGAAAGAGATCCAAAAACACCATGCTGGAACTTGAAGAGTCAAGCGAAAACTTTGTGATTAATTTATCCTTATCAAAGTTATCCAAACATCAGTTCGTCTGAAATGCATTGAAAATTGCAAATTGTTTTGCAAAGAAGAAATTAATATATTATCATGATAAAGCTTGACAGATGATGCAGGGAATCATTTATTCGTATGAATGCAGAGTAAATTTAGTTTAATACAACAATAAAGCATGTAAGAATAACTAATTAACACAAGTGTAAATAATTCTATACTGGCTTTTAACCCTGCCTGTACAGTGCGACCTGGGACTATAATTACAGCTACTTCAATAGTTCCAATGACCCGTGGACAGAGGGTCAACCAGGTCAGCAAGTTTAAACAGCTTAAACACCAAAATCACATTACAGTACAGGGGTGTGGAATTTATTAAAATATCTACTTGTCCAGGGGACAGGTTGCTTCTCAAATCTACTTGTCCTGTAAAAAGATCTACTTGTCCCTTTGGTGCCATGTAGTGTGGCGACAAATTATGGCAGCAATTAATAGCCTCTCTGATTATGCCAGGGCTACTACCGTAGTAGGGCTTGAATACTTGGAGTTTCAATCCCTACTGTAGCAATTTCCTTATTTTGCCACCTTTCTGCAGATCTGCATACTGGGGCTGGAGGAAGCAGTAAGCAATAGTTCCAGGGCTGGAATGACTTTGAGTCTGCAAACCTACTAACCTGCATGTTTTAAAGATTTTTACCAGCTTCTCTCTAATATTTTCCCATAATAAGAAAGGTTGGACATTTACTCCTGACAATGGCAGAATTAGAACTTCTTCCAGGGTTGGGAAGAAAGTGGCTGGAGGGAAAATGAACTTGCAAATGCTCAATAGATTTTCACATGAGCGATGTGAAAGTGTTAGCACCCATTTGAAATGGGTGCAAACTGCGATTGGTTTGCGCCCGCGTTCTCGGTCACAAAACAATCCTACATTGCACTGCGAGTTGCAATTAGGAAGGGAACACCCCTTACTAATTGCGAGTCGCAAACCCGTTTTGTGATTCGGTAACCAGGTTACTGAATCGCAAAACTGGGTTTGTGCATCGCAATGTGCTTTTTGCACGTCGCAAACAGCGAAAGTCGCTGTTTGCGACATGCAAAAAGCTACCTACATGTGGGTCTTGGTCCCTAATTAGGTCTGGTGTTAACAAAGACATTTTGTTTTTATTAAACTTCTATTTCGGCTGGCTTTACTGTGAGTGATCGCATTCTGCTCTTCCACAAGGAGCATATTGCCACACAAAGTAGTTTTGTTCAGTGTCAGGAACTACAGTGGCAATCAGTGACGTAACGAAACTGGAGGGTGCCCCTTTGCAAAGAACATGGAGGAGCCCTCTCTCCAGACTCACTCAGGGCAGGTGCTGTGCTGACGGGCCCCTGGAGGGCGGCTGCGGGGCCTTTGTTATGCCGCTGGTGGCAACGTGTGCTTTAAGAGTTCAAAAACTTTTTGGGGGGTTTTTGCCAATGTTTGTTACAATGTTGAGGGCCTGGTAGCTCCCACAACAATAAAGTGTTACAAAAGCCATGTCAAAACAAGACACGCATTGATGAAACTAAAAGACTTATAAAAATATGTCAGATCAGTTGGCTTTGTCAGTGTTTGTTTATTTTCATGCTTCCCATAATCGTGTTGAAAATGGTTACACTGATTTTCCATTAGAAATATTTTTGGGAAATACTAGCATGCATCAACACATTTTACTAAATGACACTTCATTTGCATATAATCAGAGAGCATTCTGGGAGCATTATACTTAGCCTCTTAGCCTAAACTTTTCAAACATGTGTGTACACGTTTTTTTTTTTTGTACTGGAACCAACGTCAGTAGTGAAGTGTGACCTTAAAACATTTATTTACAGCACGCACCCTAATAATGAAGGCTTTCAAATAATGAACTATAAATACAAGTTCGAACAGCATTATCTTTTGGAAACACATTACCTCAACTGCAGAGAGTTCAACTCTCTGTAAACAGGCAGCCAAAGGGTTTGTGCTGCAGGGGGTTGGGCCTACTTGTCCCAAGGACAAAGTAAACATAAAAACTTGTTGCCCTTGACCCCAAACAAGATGTCCCGGGCGTCGGGCGATAGGAATTCCACATCCCTGCAGTATGAGTGCCTTGGGAACCTTCTCAGCATTTTAGCAGATAACAGAAACAACAGTTGCACAGATCAGAGGAGATAGCAGCTTAAGTGAATGGTAAAATGTCAAATCCTCATGATCCAAACCTTGATCTTCCCAGCTGAAGCACAACCCCTTACTTCAAGGGAACTACTTCTTGGATTAACTACTTCCTCTATATGTTACATTACACATTCCCCTCCTCCTGTAAGTGCATGTAACCCATTTCTAAGGGCTATACATTCTTACAATCGCATGTGGCGACCTTTTGGGAAAGAGAGGAAAGATCAAGAGGGAGAATCATTACCATCGAGAGAGACCATCATAAAGAAGTCATGTCAAAACTTAGCAGAACAGAGCCAGACGACCATGCCACCATATAAAAGAAAAAACTGAAACTCAAGCAGCAACCTTGGCATGGCTGGAGCTTTTTCCTTCTGCCACAATTAAGGGAAAACAAGAGAAAATTCAATAGGCTGAAATCCTCTCAAAGCAAAGACACCCAGTCTCAGGTTAGGGCCTGAGAAGCTGCTTAGACAGCAGAGGTCAGGAATAAAGAGTGTGTAGCTAAAAGAAGATGCAACATACTTACTGAGCCAGGGCTCAAGATACAATCTTCTACCCCACACAACCATTAGTTCAAGCAAGCTAGAAGAGTCTATCTCTGAATTGGACACTTCGATCCTGCTTGGAAAAGGCAAATAAAAAGGCCATGAAAGCCCTGCAGGCAGAAAAGGTAAGGAAAGTGCCATCCAAATACCAAAGGTGTACATAACTCTAGTCATCTGATAAATCACCCCTAAACAGCGCACTTCAACAGGCTAAGACATTAAACCCTCTCTCTAAGCAATTTACATGATAAATCTTTAAAGTTTCAACAAGAAACTGGATGTGGCATCATATAGTCCTGATGAAGGCCACCGATCATGAGTGGTATTTTATCAGTGGTCGAAATATGTTGACTGAAATTTGAGTGGTGGGAGGGTGATTAAGCCTGGTGACCATCTATTGAGATCTATATTTTTAACCTTGTCTTGGGAACCCTTGAATAAAGAATTAAAAGTTATGGTGTAGCCCCAAGGCAGTCTTGACCTTATTTCTTTAAAATCTTTGATCCCACTACAAATCTTTTTATATCCCATAGAAAAATAAAGTATGCTGCACCCATGTTAAAGGCAATACAGGGAGTGTTGAAGCAGCCCGATTATGCAGCATGCCACAGCTGAGTGGGTGAAGACAATTCTATCCCATAATTAGGACTTTCTTAGACAATAGTTCTGTAAATTTGTACGACTGGGTTTTCTCTCATCAACCCTTTAGTGCATCATATGTCAATTAGACTTCCTAATTGTTCTTCAATCACAGCAGCATAATAATGAAAGTGTATCTAACAGAATTTGAAAGAAAAATCACCCTTATGTTGGAGATGTAAAGGTCCCTCATTGGAACAAGTAGAATTTCAAGAATTAATCCTTACTGTTCGTGAGGTAAATGTGGAGCGTACTAGTGTAGATTTAAAGCAGTCATAAGGGGGAGTTGCATTTCACGGGAAGCTGCAGAATTTCAGAAATGGAAAAATGCTATCTAAGAGAAAATAACATCTCTAATTTAAGTGAACAAGGCACATTTGGAAATATAAACTTTCTAAGAGGAAGAACACGTTTAGCTTGCAAAACATAAGAGAGTAGATTTTGGTAATTTTGTGCATCGATTTACTGAAACAAAAACAATATCCCTTGTGTCTAATTTAAATCTCAGCCTTTTCTTGAAGGGCCCTGCAAGGCTTCATAGATATGAGGATCTTTCAGTTCACTGCCTCTACTCTGCTGAGTCTTAATATTTGTCTCCCTATTGCTGCTCAGTCATGTGCCCACCATACTCTTCTGCCCACCATGCTACAACTCATATGCCTCCAATATCTGGAAGTTCCCCACAAGTAGGAATGCCCCTATTGCCTGCTACAAAAGACTCATGTCAACAGCTTCTCAACTTTGACATTTTACAGGCCTCAATCATTCCTTTTAGCTCCCAAATGAGTGTCCTATTGCAGTGGTTCCCAACCTGTGGGCCGGGGACCCCTGGGGGTCCGCGAAGCCTCCTCAGGGGGTCCGCGACTGCTTAAATTTTTTTATAATATTAGGTCCCAGCTATCCGTAATGACTCACTGGGGGTCCCCGGGTTCCAATAATGATTCAGTGGGGGTCCCCGGGCTCCAGTATTGATAAAATGGGGGTCCACAGAAGTCAAAAGGTTGGGAAACACTGTCCTAGTGCATACCCAGCTGGGCCCGCGTCAGAGGTGTGAATCATCTTGGTGTGTAACTGTCACACTCATTCATTGTGTAGCAAATAATTTAAACAAGTGGTTCTTAACCTGGGTTACACCTACTCAGGGGGGCCGCAACTTAAAAAAATATATATATAATAGCAGATTAGTAAACTTTATATTTATAAAAAAGATAAATGTATACTAAAAATTAAACATTTTAAAATGTTCTGTAAATGTGAAGGATTATGAGATCGGAAGCTACAAATTAAGTTGATATCTTTAGCTTGATTTCCGGGAACAGCTCAAGTACAGCAAACAGTATTATGGACAATTGGTGGCCTTAAGTGAAGCAGTAGTATGCACCAATAAAAACAACATACAGTAGGAGGAAAAGAGACAAAGCAATATTATAGACCCTATAGTATTACTTTGTCTTTTTAAAGGTAAACAAACATTTTGAAACCGTCCAATCTTCCCACTCACATTAAAATTTAGATTTCTGTAAATCTTTTGTCTATGTATTAAACAAAATAGTTTATATATTATGTATTTGTTTAATGCATACTTGTTCTGTAGATTTGTGTATTGTTTTGAGGTTCTTATCACAGAAATTGCTTAGGTGAGGGCTTGGTGTCCAGTAGTCATTCACTTGAATTATTGACTTCGATTTTAAAGACTTTCTACCCACATATTGCTAGGGGATATTTTACTAGAAAGTGTCCAGTCTCCACCAAAACTCATCACTCACCAGTGACCTCATCGCATCCCATGATTAATCCAGTGTTTCGTATATTTATTTACTGATATTTATTAAATATCATTTTTTTTTATATTTTGTGTCTTGTGCAGGTGAGATAGCCTCAGATCATTTATTTCTTTTGTTTTGTGACCGTGACAGGTTACCTGTATTACAAGTATTTCATAGTGCCATACGAAACTGCCATTGTGGATTTTTGCATTCAAAGCTATATTGCAGTTTGCTACTAGACATTGCACATCAGTGAGTGTCAAATATTCAAACACCTTAAATTTAAATGTTTTCTTGATGTACATGCATACTGAGGAAATTTCTTACTTGCACGCACATTGTATGTTTCAGGAAGTCTGTATGCTTCTTAAGGATCCTATTGATGCAAGAGTTAAACAGATTGTGGAAGCTCGAAAATCTAATGGGCAGCAGAAACACAAGGAATTAACACAGTGCAATCCGTTGTTTTTAAAAGGTAAAAGAAATATGCACTTTTAGCTGTAGCTTAGCCAGATGGAAAAATACTTTTACTGTATTGATTAATGTACTTATGTAAATATTGTGAACAATTCAAATTATTTAATTGTAGTTAATGTCCTGTGGAGGAATGATGAAATGATCACATTTTTACACAACTACATGTTTAACAGAAAATCTTTGTGTTGGTCTAAACAAGCTTTGGAAAAGCCAGCATGTCTACCCAAATATTCATAAGTATGCAAACGTGTGTTGCAATGCCTTTGTGGTCATATTAAATTTAAACCTATTGGCTTTACAAAAGCTTGTTTATCCATGTATATGATACGTTCTAATATACAAAATAGGAATCTTGACTAAAACATTAAAAAAAGCCTTCTGCCGTGAAGAGACAAGAAAATGATATATGATGCAATCTGGTAATTTGAAATAGTAAAATAGTCCCTCTTGCGTTAAAGTGCAAGCATTGCATAGAAGGCGTAGTACCACACCAACCAGCCAATAGCAAGGGGTGAGAAAAATATTCTTCTAGGCAGAGCCAAAGCCCACTCTATGTAGATTATAAATAATTTTAACAGTATTTTTTGCTGACATCTGCAATGTCCTAGAAATCCATGGAAAAGATAGTCGCCTTGGTGGCATATCCAAAATATTATCAGGCATCTGATTAGAACCAACGTTTTCAATTCATTTAACTATGGTTGATTAGGCAGTCTTGCTGCATCACTTTCTTCTGATAAGAGACTTTTAACTGCAGATTCCTCACCATGTAATATCTCCCCAGACAGAATCCAGAAACTTTAATAGGAATTCCTTCATACAACAACAGGAGTTGTTGTATGGCTCTGCATTGTGTCCACTAGTTCAGGGTGTGAAGTTAGGGCCACTTTAAGACCTCCACCTTCGTGCAATGTCAGTTCCTTTCTTTTCATGACTTCTGACACAGATCAGGAGCTAGCAGTGCTGTCTCGTCATAGAACTTTTCCTCAAGAAAACTTGCTTTTACCATCAAAACTCTCACAGTGTGCAGATATGGGGCCCAAAACGGCAGGATTTAAACAGTATCTGATAGAGACTTTTAGCTGCAGATTCCTTACCTTTACCTTTACCTCTCCCCAGGGATCAGACTGGATCCAGAAGATTTTTGTGAGCAGTACCCCTGCGCGCTGGTAGGTGGCATCGATTGGCTCTTCATCCTTTGTTGGCACCGGAAATTACATCGCAGGTCCTATATAGGCACCACCCAGGCACGCCAATATCAGTTCTTTTCTTTCTGCGCTGATCCAAAGAGAGCTACTCCTCAGTCACTTTTTCCTGGTCTTTTTGTCAAGATTTGTTTGAGAATTTTCTCCTGGTGTGTCGAGGGATGCCTTCTAGGAAGATAGGATTCAAGCCTTGTGGATTCTGTCATCAGGCTTTGTCCATGACAAGTCCACGCAGCGTATGTTTGGAGCACAACCCGAAATCAAGCTCAGAGTGCCAGGCCATGAATTCAAAGGCTATGAGGGAGTGGTCCCTAAAACTGATGGCAGCCTGGCACCCGACTTCGTGCAAGAGGACGGTCCCGGGACCACTTGCGGAGTCCGTAGTTGTCGTCATCACATTCGAAGTTCTCGGGCGATCAGGTATGTCGAGGAATAAGAAAAGATTCAAGAAGTTGAACCGCTCTTCGACTTCTCCTCAGCCTGAATTTCTGGGAGCTGAAGTGACCCCTACCCAACTCAGAGCTTTACAAGGTCATGCACCTAGTTTTTGGGCAGTCCAACCCTGCTGGTGCACCTTTGGGCCCCAGAGGGGGGCCCCTTCAGTTTCAGAACCAGCAGCTCTGGCCCCGGTGCCAAGGGGCGCTCAGGCATTCAGTCCTGGATCTGGTCGTACCACCTCAAACTTCACTGACACCTTTGCTTCTAGCGCAGCCCGTGGCCACTGGCTAGACCATCCCCATTGTAATCCCTGTCTCAGACACAGAGCCCGATGGGCATCGAATGATGCCGGCACCAGCAGGAGCTTTTCATCCTCGCTCGAATCCTGAACCTTATTTCTCTATGCAAGACCTCGGATAAATAGAAGGGGTCGCTGGACCCTTTAGATTGCCAGACTTATGAATCTGAAATGGACTGATGTGAGGACTTGGGTGAAGTCAGCGGACTGGACATTTTTCCAGATACTGGCATGCTTTCTCCCCTTACGGTGGCTATGGCAGAGTAGCTTCATATGCTATGGTGGTGAGGTGGGCGGCTGAGGTCCTGGACCTTGAACTGTCTTCAGTGGCTGTTGAGACTAATCTCTTGACAGAGGTACTGTAACCAGGAGCTTCCACCTCTGAACCCCTGCTCATGTTCAATGATTCCCTCCCTTACGGACTACTGGGTACCTGGTCCAACCCCAGTACAAGGGTTCCTGTGAACAGGACAATTGCCTGCCACCATCGACCAGCACCTGGAGATCTAAGTTTCCTGATGCAACTCCCCATCCCTTGGAGCTTGGTGGTGCAAGCCTCTGCCTCCCAAGGTGTGTCCCTATCGCTCCCTAAAATATGGAAATCCAAAAGGTTGGATTCATTTGGGAAGATATTTTCTTCCGCCAGCCTTGTATTGCGGTCACTGAACACTGCCTGCCTTTTGTGCTGTTACTCCCACACGCTGTGGGACACGGTTGCCCAAGTGGTGCCACAGGTCCTGGAGGAGGCCTGGGCTTTACTCTGTCAGTCTGTTGCCGATGGGAGGGACGCAGCAAAGTTCACAGTTTGTTGCAGACTTGACACAGCCAACTTGCTAGGCTGAGGACATCTGGCTTTTCGTGGACTGTCCAGGCTTCTTTGATGGTCATGCCCTTTGATGGCACCCGTCTCTCCAGAGACAAGGCAGACTTGGCACTAGCGCGATTCAACAATTCTCATGCTACAGCCAGGTCCTTGGGCCTCGTGGCTGCCCTTGTCACTCCCATTCTTCCTTTCACCCCTTTCGTGGCAACAGAAGGGGTTACCCGCTGCACCAATTCCTGTGCAGCTGCCGTGCATGCTGGCTAGCCTCTGTGTGGCCAAAGGATCCACTGACCTTGTGGGTCAGGTGGCCAGCGGTCTGATCAGTCTGACCACCCCTACCCCATCCCACTCCCTCCCCCACCCCACAGCAGTCTCTAAACCCTCCTAGTCTGCCCCTCTCCACCAAGAACCAGTTGGCGGCAGGATTCACCACCACCTGCACCAGTGGGAATACATCACTTCAGACAGGTGGGGTTTGCGGATAGTCCGAAGGGCCTACTGCCTACACTTTGAGACTGCCCCCCATCCTTACCACCATCTTACGATCGGATAACGGAGGAACATTTGTCCCTTCTCCGTGAGGAAGTTGCAGCTCTCTTGGCCAAGGGAGCCTTAGAGATGGTTCCAGTGCCATAAGTATGCTGTGGTTGCTATTCGTGCAAATTTTTGGACCTCATAAAGGGCAAGGGTCTTCGCCATATCCTAGACCCTCGATACCTCAATCTCTTACTCAGGAAGGAGCAGTTCCAGATGCTCACTTTGGCTCAGGTCTTGTCTTCCCTGAACTCCAGAGACTGAATGGTAGTGTTGGACCCGCAGGGCTCTTATTTCCACATCCCGTCCTGCCTGACCACAGATGTTACTTGCTGTTCATGGTAGGCCACAAGCACTTTCAGTTCACCATGCTCCCCTTTGGTCTTACCAACGCCCCTCGGGTATTCCCCAAGGTGATGACGGTGGTTGAAGCTCAGCTGCGGAGATCAGGGGTTTCAGTCTTACCCTATCTCAACGACTGCCTATTAAAGGTAAGCTCACTCCAGGCTGTCGTTTCCCACCTCCTGAGTATGGCAGACGTCCTGCATTCACTGGGATTCACTATAAATGTGCAAATGTCACACCTGGCTCCCTTTCAGATGCTCCCTTTCATCGAAGCTGTTCTGGACACTGCAGTTTTGGACTCCACATCAGCATGCTGGAGCTCAGTGCAATCAGGCAGGCACTGAAAGCCTTTCTCCCCTCTATCAAGGTAAAGATGGTGCAGGTGTTCTCGGACAACATCCCCACCATGTGGTATTGCAGAGGGCTTGGGGGTGGGAGGGACAGTTTTTCAGGAGGCTCTGTGCTTCTGGGCGTGGCTGAACCAGCAGGGCATATCTGGTGGTTCAACATCTGGCATACTCTCTGAATGCCAGAGCAAACAAACTCAGCAAAAATGCTATCACGAATGGCGTGTCGATCTGGAGGTGGCTCAAAGTCTGTTTCAGCAGGGAGGAGAGCCTTGGTTAGATCTGTTCGCCTCCGCCGAGAACGTGCAGTATCTACAGTTTTGCATGTTGGTGTCTTCAATGCGGCAATCGCTCAGATACACTTTTCGTCTGGAGTGGAGTTCAGGCCTCCTGTATGCCTTTCCGCACATAGCACTCCTGCCCAGAGTTCTTAAGAAGATCAGGAACGACCAGGCCCAGGTAATCCTTGTGGCTCCAAACTGGGCAGAGAGAGTCTGGCATCCTGAGTTGCTAAGCCTGACCATTGATCATCCGATCAGACTGCCCCTTCAGGAGTATCTTCTGTCGCAGTAGCAGGGGAGAGTTCTTCACCTGAACCTGTCCACTCTCCACCTCCTTGCATGGATATTGGGGTAGTTGACAGCTTTTTGGCCTTCCTCTAGTGGCAGCCGTTGATAGCTTTTTCACCTTCCTCTCCAAATCTTGAACATCATCTTGGCAACCAGATGTCCTACAAAACGGTGCACGCCTGTTGTTGGAAAGAATTGAGGCATGATGCACTGACAAGTCTATTGACCCCCCCTTTCTGCCCCTCTCTCTGAGAGTCTGTTGTTCATTTTTTCCCTTGCATGCGGGGCTCTGCTTTGGGCACTTTTAAGGAATATTTGTCTGCTATTGCTGTTGTTTCGAGGTTGCCTGATCAACCTTCTTTGTTTAAGTCTCCTATTGTGCACAGGTTCCTTGAAGGTCTTGCGCATCTCTTTCCCCCATCTCCATTCATTATGCCCCAATGGGATCTGAATTTGATTCTGACTGTTTTTTAGCTCCTTTTGAGACGCTTCACAATTGTCCTCTCAGGCTTCTCACTTTGAAAACAGCCTTCCATGTGACAATTACATCTGCCTGCAGAGTGAGTGAGCTGCAGGCCTTGTCATCTAAGCCGCCTTACCAATCTATCTTGCCAAAGTGGTGCTCTGCTCTAGGGCTTCTTTTCTGCAAAAAATGGTTACACTCTTTCATATAGGCCAATCACTCACCTTGCCTACTTTTACACACCCCCACATCCCTCTAAGGAAGAGGAAAGACTCCATTGCCTGTACCCAAAAAGAGCGTTGGCATTCTACCTTGATCGTACAAAAGAGTTCCGGGAGGATGGCCAACTCATTGTAGGGTATATGGTTGGGAAGAAAGGTTGGGCAGTGCAGAAGCGGACCATCTCAAGATATGTCCTAGTCTGCATTAAGGTCTGCTACGAACTGGCCAAAAAGCAACCCCATTAGGGTTTGTGCGCTCATTCTACCTGAGCTAAAGATGCAACTACTGCGTTAGCACAAGGAGTTCTAGTGCTTTACATCTGTCAGGTGGAAACGTGGGCATCTCTACATATGTTTCCAAAGCACTACTGCCTGGACAGTCAGGTCAGTAGGGACCAACACTTTGCCCATCGATCCTGCAGGACTTTCTTGTTGGAACTCCAGCGGATGGTATTGCTTTGGTATTTATTCAAAGGGTTAGGAATCTGCATCTAGAAGTCTCCATCAGATGGACAAGTTAGTTGCCTAATCTGGTAGAGATGATAGCTAGCTGCAGATTCCTTATGACCTACCCATCCTCCCCGCTCTGCAAACTGATTTCTAGAGACAGGGACTCCACTTTCAATGCCTTAGTTTTGTCAGTGTTTTTCATGGCTCTGCGCTTCTGGTGTGGATAGTCCTAAAAACAAAACTGCCTGTGTGGTACCTTTATAGGACTCGCAACGTAATTTCTGGTGTGGATGATGACAATGACAGGCGTGGAACCATTCGATGCCACCTACCATTGTGCAGGGGTACTGCTTACGCCTGAGAAGAATTCAAAGGTAAGGTATTTTGCAGTTAGATATCGTTTTTCCCAGAGAAGGCATACAGAAGGTAAGTAACTTGTCCGGCCCAACTGTCAACAATGGATGTCGGTGACAAACACAGTCTGCCTGTGGTGCCTCAGAACCACTCATAATATGACGTCATGCTTCTGTTTTGCTAAAATGAACTGTCAGTCCATTTGAGAGCATACCACCAAACTCTCTGTCGCTGAGCTCTTGAAGTCAAATGCCCACTTCTGGGAGATATCCCGAGACTGCTCATCATCGAGATCCAGGGCCCATATTATACATTATACCCAGGGGTGCAACAACATGTGAGGCCGCTTTGAGTGTCCCGGGACATAATGAGGGAAGGGGCACTGACACTGGTGCGTCCCCTTCTATAATGCAGAGAGCGCTAGTGCACATTTTGCACCAACACTATCCGGAGAAGGTGTTCCCTCATTTACATGGGGGTGTGGCCCCAGGCAAAGAGGGAATCACTTTGCCTCTGTGCCTGCTCCCTATTACCGTCATCAGCACAGAGGCAAACATGCCTTTCAGAGGTGCATGGAAATTGTGCCACAAAAAGATGGCACGCTTGGAGCATCTCCTAAAGACAGCCCTCCTGTGGGGGATGGGGGAGGTCCCATGGGCCTCTCAGACATCCCCCTCAATGTGGGTGCATCACTCACTGCACCCACCTTTAGCCTGCACAGTGAAACATGGAGCAGACTTTAATCTAGGTGCTCCCTATTTCACTTGAACGCGCTGCCCCCAGTCCAGCATGAACTTGTGGCTGCCCAGAGGACAGCATATTCATTCTAATACAGTGTACTTTCCTTGTTTGTTCAGGGTTTGAAAGGTGCACCTTAGCGCAAACAAGAAAAGTGCGTCAAACTTGTAATATGGCCCCAGGAGTTCAGGTAAGTCAAAGAAACACAAAAGAAAAAATGCAAGCCGAAGCACTGTTCTGTCATTCCGCCACTCTCATCAATCAAAGTTGCATGATGCCCTGAGTACTGCTCGGTAGCAGACTCCACAAGTTCTTCCTCTCGGTCTCTTCTGACTCAGTGGACAGCCACAGCAGACAAGATGCATTGTCTAAAGCAGACCATTGCAGTCATGTTTTGTACCCTACCAGGTTTCTCTGGAACACCTTCGGCCCCAAAGAATTCAAGTTGGCAGCTTGTAGGAGGTCCCTCAGCTGATCCGACCCAATACCGACTGCACCACTTGACCTCCATCCGAGGTCTGATCCTCCTTGGAGCAGGGCTCCACTGGCCCTAGCCCATGCTCAATGCTTGGGACCATCCCTGGTACAGAGAGTGATGCCACGGGCTACAGCCTCATCGCTGACACCAAAGTCACTGACGCTAGACCTGGATCCGATCTGGATTCTAAAGGTCGACCACCACCTTCTCCATCACGTTATTTTACTTCTTATGATGCAGATAAACAGTTTTATAATCAAGATGTTGAAGGGGATGTATTTTACAGAGAGAGCAATGTTTTTGAGGACCTACAAGATTCCAGTGAGTTGGATAACTCCTCTGAAATTAATTTAAACTCGCCTTACATTGTGGCCATTTAAGAGTATGCCTTCTTTGCAACAGGCATCAGGAAGGCTTCCAAAGTTCGCAACCTCAAGTACCCAGGCCGGAGGTGAGGACAAACATGTTAACAAAGGTTCTTAACCCAACAGCTACCACTCAGGAACCTCTGCTTCCATTCAATGAGGCCTAGTAAATATAATTGTGGGCCCCTAGGCAAAACTAGGATCTTGACCGCCAGTCAACAGACAGGTGGCAAGACAACAGTACATCTCCACTACTGTCTGATACAGCATTCCACTTTGGAGAGCTCGGTGGTACAGGCATCACCCGGCTGTCAGAACCCGAACTCTTTTTTCACCACTCCACTTGACAGAACCCAAATGGGTGGAAAATTTCTCAAAAGACATTTCTTTCCATTGCTTTTCTTGACATGCCAACACCTTGAGCCTCCTGGGATATTATTTGCACACCTTGTGGGGCATAGTTGTGGATGTATTGCCAGCTGTCCCCGTGGATTTGAGACATACACTGCAATGTTTGATCCTTGACTGCCAAGCTGCTCTGAAATATACACCCTTTTCTGGCCTGCACTCAACCGACTTCCTGTATAGTGCAGTCACTAACTGCGAAGTGCTTTGACATCACTCAAGGACGTCCTTGGATGTCCAGCAGGTCCCTCATACTCATGCCGTTCAATGGCTCAAACTTGTCAAGGCAAAGGTTGACTCAGAAATTTAAGGAGGGCAAAGCCACTGCTTGCTCTCTGGGCCCAGCTCATCCAGTTTGGCAGTTCCCCCACCAGGAACACCCCTTTCAAGGCTTCTACAATGGAATACCTGCGGAGGCATCACCAGTATGGACCTCCGCAGCAACAGGCCTATCAGTCCTTTCGAAGGAGAGGCCAAGGAGCAAGCCAGCGGCTTTAAGGCCCTCGGGTGCAACATTCTGCCGAGACCACAACCCCCACTGCAGCTTCCATGGCAGAATCGCTTTATTTGTTCTTGGTGGCACACAATCGCCTGGTAGGACGTTGGGTCACCTTTCCAGATGGTGGAATAAAAGGTAGGGATCAGCCATGCTCTATTATCTGGGCACCCAGAGGTCCAATATTATAGAGCATGGCTGCTCCCTACCTTTTCTATCCTATCCCCCCGACATGCCACCCGCCTCACAACACCTCCCGGAGGACCCATTGTCCATACTCCGTGGATATGTTGAAACTCTCTTAGCCAAGAAAGCAATGGAGAGGGTGCCCTCCCCAGAGGGCTGGACCGTTTTCTAGTCCTGTTACTTTGTGATGCGAGAAATGACGAAGGCCTTTCTCCCATTCTAAATCTCTGTTCTTTGACCTTCTTCCTGTGGAAGAACATGTTCTCAATGCTCACCGAAGCACAAATTCTGTCTCCCCTAGATCCAGGAGACTGTATGGTGTCCCTCCACTTGCAGGAGGCATACTTCCATCTTTCCATTCGCAGTCCTACAGATGTTACCTGTGGTTTCAAGTAGGCCAAGAGTACTTTTCGTTCTATGTACTCCTGGCCTCAGTGTTCACAAACACGATTGTACCAGTCTTCCCATACCTTGCTGACTAGCTACTGAAGACTGGCTCGCCTCAAATGGTCATAAACCATCTCCAGATGATGGCCAGCCTATTAACCACATTCGGATTCTCTGTCAATGTGCCAAAGTCACATCTGTCTCCTTCGCATCTGCTCCACTCCATCCGAGCCATCCTGGCTACGGTGCATTTTTGGTGCTAATCTTCCATCTCAACAAGTCCAGGACATTTGGGCTATGATTCCGATATTTCAGCCTTTGACTTGGGTATCGTTGAGAAAGGCTCCTCTGGGCCTTTTGACCTCCTGCATCCTGCTTATGGACCATACCAGGTGGCCCATGCAGGCTCTGCAGTGGGATCTGAAGTCTCAGTGGGCTCAGTTCAAAGGCGTACTATCAGACTTTATCCAGGTGCCGAAGCAGACTGCAAAATATCTGCAGTGGTGGCTGCTTGACCGGAAATAAACCTGCAAGAGATTCCTCTCCCTATGCCACTGAAACCTAACTATTCTCACTGATGCATTGTTGCTTTAAGTGGGATCGTGGGTCCTGTGTGAGGAGGTTCTGTGTCTCAGGAAGTGGATGAACACTCAAGGCATCCCCCTGGTCAACCATCACTAAGGAAGGATCCTTAAATGCTAAGGTGGATGAACTCAGCCGCCGGTGCCTACAGATCACAAATGCCAGTTACACTTAAAGCTGGAACATGGCATCTTCCAGCAATGGGGAGGACCCTGGCTTGATGTGTTTGCCACCAAAGAGAACTTGCAGTGTCCAAACTTCTGCACACTGTAGTTCCCAAATTAGTTGTCCCTGGGAGACACCTTTATTTTCCACTGCGGATTTGGCCTCCATTATGCTTTTTCCTTCCGTCCCTGCCCAGTGTTGAAAAAGATCAGCAAGACCGGGCCCATGTCATCCTGGTGGCTACCGTCTGGTCAAGGAGAGTGCAGTACTCAGAACTTCTAGCCATGAGCATTTGTCCTCAAATTGGCTGCCCCTTCCAGAGAAACTTCTGTCACGGTAGCACGGCCAGATCCTGCACCTGAGCCATAACTTCCATGCTTGGCGATTAAGCACCATCAGTTGATGTATTTTGGTCTTTGTCTCGAAGTGGTTGGTGTCATTCTGGCAGCCAGGCACCCCCTATTAAGTCTGCATGTTCAGTGCACTGAGAGAAGTTCTTGCCTGGTGTTCCTTCCATTATGTTCAACCCTTACAAGCAAGTTTGTGAGACATCCTTCTGTTTTGTTTTGTCTTTCATTGGCCTAGTAAAGCGTTCCTCTGGCTTCAGTAAAACATGTATTTGTCGGCCTTCCCATGCTTGCTGGATCACCTATCCCTTTTCATGTCACCTGATGTCATTCGTTCTTTTTATAAAGGGCTATGCCACATGTTTCCACCAACATGTATTATGATGCCACAGTGGATCCTAAATGTGGTTCCCTCTTATCTAATGTGCACTTTATTTAAACCTGTGCTTTGTTTTCACTTATGCCTGTCAAAAGGGTGTTGCTTATTGCAATCACATGTGCTAGACGAATGAGTGAACTCCAGGCCTGTGTGTCCAGCAAATATACACTTTATTATTTTCCAGACAAACTGGTCCTTCGGATAAATGCAGCCTTCCTGCTGAAGGTGGTTACATCCTTCCTTGAAGGGCAATCCGTCGTCTTGTCGGCTTTCTATGCCCCACCTCACACATAAGGAGTAACAGCTTCATTGTTTTGACCCCAAAAGGGCTCTTAGTTTTTATATTCATCACACCAGAGAATACCCGCTGGATAACCAGCTTTTTGTTAGCTTTTCCTGAAGCCAAAATGGGAAAAGCAGTTCAGAAGAGAATCATTTTGTGATGGATTGTTCTATGTATAAAGATCTGCTATGGGTTACCTAATAGACAGCCCCCAAAAGGCTTTTGTGCTCCTTCCAGATCAAAGACTGCTACCACTGCAATGGTGCAGGGCGTGCCAATCATAGACATTTTCCAGGCTGTTACATAGGCATCTCTTCACACGTTCACTGCCTGGATAACCAACTCAGATTGAAAAGGCATTTTGCCTGATCTGGTCTGCAGGGATTCCTGGTCTGACCCATTCCACAGACCTACCACCTGAGGAGGTACTGCTTTGGCTTCTATTTACAAGGTGAGGAATCTTCATTTAAAAGTCTATCAAAAGAACAAGTTACATACCTATGAGAATGTCTTTTCTGGTAGAGACTTTCTGTGAGCGCAGATTCCTCAGCATTCGACCCTTCTCCCTGTTTTGTGGAATAGACTTGCATGATCTATTAATAAGATCCCAAACCTGAAACATCCCCACACTGCTCTTCTGATTTGAATGGCTCTATCTTTAATGGCATGGACGGAGATCAGAAAGAAATTGATGTCATTGGGCAGAGGTAGTGGTCTTATAGGAGCCCCAACATCACATCCAGAACTGACAGATCCGTGGCAGAGCCACAAAATGCCACCTATCGACACACAAGAGAATTGCTGTTAAAGTTTATGGATCCAGTCTGGTACATGGGGGAAATTTACAAGGTGAGGAATCTGCATTTAGAAAGTCTCTACCAGAAAAGGTGTAACCCAAAGTATCTTGTTTTATATGACACGTTTAGAGCTTCTATGATACCAACTTCTGTGTGTTTTCAGCTTCCTGAATGTTTCAGTAGAACAGGATGAAGACAATTTTTAGGGTATTTTTTATATTAAGGGCCATATACCACTACGTAGCACACTCTCTTCACATGGTCTAATAACAATAAGATAAACATAGTGGTTTGTCCTGTTTCTGTTTCCCTAATATATATATTTAGCCCCCCCCCCAAGCCCCAACCCCACCGCCACCATACACCCTCCCTGGAGTTACTCCCACGTCACATTTGTGAGTCTGCAGCACGAAAGGGGTAGCATTGGGCACTCAATCTAGACAAATATAACTGTATCAGTAATTCTGTGTCTCGTTTTGTTTCATACTGTTTGTTTTGAGTTGTAATATCTTTTATAATTCAGATTCAGTCAGTCATGCTGAAATGTCACTGATTTACCCAACACATGTTTTACTGACTTGAGGTCTCCCATAGATCTTTCCCAAGACTCTTATTTATAGGTACTTACTCACCGGGCTTGACAGAAATGTTGATAATTAGCTTCTCAATAAAGTTAAGGAAATATGGCCATAAGTGCCATGGAGCATGAATAACACAAATTTCCAAGTTTATCCTAACATGATAAGAGAATATGAACAGAGTGAGCTCATTGAAACTCCACATTGTGTCCAGTAGCCGACTTCCAGAGTAGCTCGTGAAGCATACCAACAGTGTGAAATACAATGTTAGCTGCAATGAATGCAGTATAAAGGAATATTGGTAGAACATGAACAGGCTGTTGTATAAGGCTTCTGCAGCCTAAAATGCTCCTGTCTACATTACTGGGTGTGAAAGCAAGATCCGTTTTAATGGAGCCTAAAAGACTGATGAAGGAGGAACTCTCAAAGTGGTAGGAAACATGTAAAGGTTCTGGGTACCACCCACGATCTTTCCCCTTATTTGATATTATTTATTTGTTTTGAAGTTGTAAAAACGCTGCATGTTCCCTTTCTGTTTCTTCGGAATGCTTAAAGTATTATCAAAATAGCTTACTTTAAGCAAACATGACATAAGTTAGTCAGATTGGATAACGTGGGGAACTTATCTGACAATCTCAATCCATTTTGTGTATGAAGTTTGTATGCACAACTGAAACTTTTTGTTTTCAAGTGTTACGTGAACAGCATGTTCACGTAACACTCTCAGGTTTGGGATAGGGTATTCTAAAGCTCAATGACTTCAACTCTCAAAGATTTTTCCCCATATTACAGTAATTTTTAATGTGTGATGGTTAATTAAGAATGAAGTTGCTGACCATAGATTTGAGATGAATAGTGTAGGTCCAGCATTAACAGGTCTTCTGGGCAGTTCCCTCAGTAAGATATATGTGCAATACCAGAACCTTTAACTTGATCCTGGCATCCACCATGAGCCTTAGGAGTACTTTTAAAGCTGGTTTAATGTGGTTGTGATTGCAAAGATATAGGCACATTGTGGCCTCCTAGGTTTACAACCTGCGGAGCTAAAGACATGAATTAGACTTTAAAACAGTCTTCAGAAAAGAATCTCATTGATTCCTCCAACAGTGTGATTCTCCTTTCAACCACGCATTCACAAAGCACTAAAAATCTACTTTTTTTACTGGAGAAATTCAAAGGATCCAAAAAAGGAACAGCCAAAGAGCTGTTATAAGGTACATGACTAGACTGGGGAAAGGCCATACGAAAGCTCAAAGTAGACAAGGGAGTGAGCATAGAAGTGATCCAAGAAAAGGGGAAATTACTTGTGGTCAACCTTTTACAAAGACAGTCCAGAAGAGAGGAAAAAATGTCCTCAAAAAAGGTTCTTGTTTTGTCCATCCTCAAACTAGAATTCGACAGAAACTAAAAGTGACATGTTCAAATCCTTGAGGGAATTGGAGAACATCCAGACATGCCTCTGAACTAAAGTAGACCTACTGTAAACGTTGCACCAACTCATTTTGCACTGAAAGACTTTCAGCTCATCATCTCATTGATGAAGGGAAACACACACCACAAGTAAAAGAAATAATGACAGAACTAAGCAATGCAGGGTACTTATTCAGAGTGCAGCGTTTTATTACAAGATCCATCTTTACTTCTGCATTTGCACCCAGTAGCACCTTAGATGCATGCTAGCTATAAACCTGGCAACAAAATACTCACGTTTTCCATATTTTCAAAATATTTATAACTGTGATGAACAGCCACACGAGCGTACAAAATGGTTATCTCCATCCGACCTTTGTGCTCCAGGTGCTTTTTGTCTGGACAATCTAAAAGACTTAACAAGAAATGAAGGCCACAGAAAGTGGTGTCATAAGTTCCCAGAGCCTAAGATAGCAGTGACTGATTTTGCTAAAGGTGATGCTACACTACAGGAAGGATGAAGATGACGGTGGGTTGTTGCATTGGAGGTGTGGTGGAAGTTGTTGCAATATAGGGCTGCTCCAGTGGCCCTAGGAGAGTAGATTTGTACCATTAAGAACCTGAACAGGGTGCTTTGGTATGAAGGTGGACCCCAAACAACTGATTCCCCTTCATTGTCAGAGAGCATGATCCCAGCTTTGAATTCAGGTGTGAAATGTGATACAGATATCTAGATGCATCTCAGATTGCTTGAGAAATATGTGGAGTGCTTTGGTCCGTCTGATTTGCTAAATTCACAGGTCTCTCAATTGGAAGGCCGAAGGCAAAATACAGCAGGACCAAAAAGTGCCCGCCAAAGGCACCCTTGCCAGGACAAGTACAGAGGGGGGCTCCGGGGGTGGAACTTTTCTCTCAGCTCAGTCGCCAAAGAGATTCACAAGATGAAAGTGGCTCCGGAATATATGGCATAGTGATTCCACTAAGGTCCAAATGCAGGGAAGACGTTTTTATTGGACTCTAAATGGACTGCATGAGAAAACTGATGTGATGAGGACTAAACTAACATTGGTGGTCTTGAGGCTGGAAAATTTGGCACAGAGATTATTCGTGCATGTAAGGACTTAGCATATACAAGTCCCTGTATCCAGATATGTTGAAGAGTATGAGATCTCGGAATGAAATAACCATGTAAATATGTTTCTCAAACAGATACAGTTGTTTTGTTATGGTATGTCGATTTTTATAGCGCACTAATTACCTTTAAGGCTATCTAGGAACTTGAGCAGATGTGTAGGCATGCTTTCCCCATAAAGTTATTTAAGAGCCAGGTCTTCAGCTTCTTGCAGAACTTGAGAAGTGAGGAGAAGGCTCTGATGTGTGGTTGGAGGTCGCTCTATGTTTTCGGTGCGATGTAGAAAAAGCGACCTTCTGCTCTGCTTTTGTGAATGCTGGGAGTGTGAGGCTGAGTTTAGGTGTCTGGTAGGCTGATTAAACTGGATGCTGCTGTTCAGGTAAGCTGGCCCAGTGTTATGAAAGGCTTTTTATGTGTGCAGGAGGAATTTGAGTTGGCTGTGTGTGTGAATGGGGAGGCAGTAGAGCTCTCTGAGGTAGTGTGAGATGTGGGTGTGGCGTGGGAGATACTAGTGTTATAGCGGTGTCCTAAATGGTCTGAAATCTTTGTAGGAGCTGCTTGGTGATTCCTGCATAGAGTGCGTTGCCATACTTGAGACTGCCTGAGATGAGTGCTTGCGTGACGGTGCATCTGGTGTTCTGTGGCAGCTACTTGAAGATCTCTCGTAGCATATGTAGGATGTGGAAGCAGGCAGTGCTCACTGCGTTGACTTGTGCTGTCATGTTAAGCTTGTCATCCAGGGTGTTCCCCAGATTTCTGGTGTGGTCAGTGGGTGTAGATATTAGCTCTGTTGGCCACCAAGTGGCATCCTCTGGGGAGGTCCTGTTTCCTACGACAAGTACTTTCATCTTACTGGAGTTGGTTCATTCTGTTACCATGGCCATGAAATTGGTGAAGTTGCCTGTAGTGGTGGTTGCCTTGTCTGTTAAGGAGAGGATAAGTTGGGTGTCCTCAGCATAGGAGTTGAGGATGATACCTTGGGATCAGATGATGTTGTCGAGCATAGTCATGTAGACATTGAACAGAGTATGGCTGAGAGGCGATTTCTGGGGAACTGTGCAGATCAGGCTCTCGGTCTCTAATGTGAAGTGTGGCAGTCTGTCTGGCTTTTTGGGTAAATCCAATGGAGTGCAAATCCTTGGGTACCAAGCCTGTAGAGTCTTTTGATGAATGTGTTGTTGAAGACGGTGTTGAATGGCACGGAGAGAACGGACAGGATGAGCGCTGCTGTTTCTACTTGGTGCAGGATGGTCCGGATGTCACTGATGGCTGCATTGAGTGCTGTGTTTTTTGTGAATTATGATTGAGTGTTGTCCAGTAGATGGTGGTGTTTGAGGTGGGTTGTGAGTTGCTTGTTGATGGCCTTCTTTATCACTTTGGCTAAGTAAGAGGGCAGGGAGCTAGTGCAGATGTTGATCATCTTGCTCAGGTTGGCTGACAGCTTTTTCAGGAGGGCATTGACAGCTGCATGCTTACAGTCTTCTGGCAATGTGGTGGAGGTGTTGATGATGAGTGATGCTCCAAATTTGTAGATGTGGAGGGACAATGTTCTGTTGGCTCCTGAGTGGATGGTCTGAATGATCAACACTTTATCTTCTCTGGTGAGAGTTTTCCATTTTGTCAAGTGGCCGTTTTAGTTGGTGATGGGACTGTTTGCAGTGAAATTGCTAGGGTCTGGTTGGTGTGCTCAGTAGCTTTAGATGTTTGCGATTTTGTTGTGGAAGAAGTTTGATAGGTCTCGCAGAGTTCTTGTTTAGGGGTGATGAGGTTGACGGAGGCCTATGGTGTGGTGAAGCCCCTACTGATCGAGAAGATCTCCTTGCAGCTGTTGGAGCTTCCTTCGATGCATTCAGCTAGCGGTCTTAATTGCTTGTGCAATTAATTACAATGTTATAAGTGTCAGCAGGGGCAGTGATCTGTAGCCAGTGTGTTGGATTATTATTATGTTTTAAATATTGTGCATCTCTTCAGTGTAGAAGAAAGGATGGTCGATCCAAATGTTCTCTAGGCCCAGTTTGTCAATGTATATTACCTAATTTTAGAGAATTCCTCAGCCTCACCGTTTTTGACCTTTGATCCCTGCTGGGTTTGATAATCGTCTTATATCCATCATAGACTTGAGTATGTGAGTTGATAGTGTGCCAAACACTAGATGGTATTGCCATATTTTCTTACTGACTCCTTTTATCTAGTTTTTCACCTGAATGATATCAGGTGCAAAGCACATAACAATTCCCCTTGATGTGACAGATGGACTAAAAGTTTCATAAATTATCTTACAGGTCAGATTACATACCACATTACAATTAACACGATTGCTGAGATGACTTTCAAAAAAGTCTTATTCATGGATTGTGGAATGTCCTTTTATTTAAGGTTGTTTTAGGTATTGTTAATTATTGGTGTGAATATTGTGAGGTCACAAACATTGCAGCTGGTACGAGAGTTATGGTTTGCATGTTTCTTGTGTAAATTATAACTGGCGAAATGTTAATCATATGTTAAGGTGTTGTAATGAACTATAACTTCAGTTTTTTCAGTGAATTTTTGGTTGAATCCTACATGCAACTTCTTTTAAATTATTCCCTTCGGAGCTGTGCACAGCCTTGTCGTGCAGAGTGGGGGGTTGGTTACATAGGCTAACCTCTGGCCAGGTCTTGCGCCTAACTTGCCAAGGGCGATCAAGCCTCACAGTGCACACTGTTTTTGAAAAGTAGATATAGTTTCACGTTCACATGCCACACTTTATATTTCGAGAATCAATTGCTTGGATTTTTACTACACTGAGAAAAGACATTCTGTCACCATAAGACTGCTATGCCGTCAAAATATTACGACCATCCATTCAGCAGTTTTAGAATAGTGCATGTAGAAATGTTTTCTTTGGGAAATCACATTTTACAAGTAACTGAAAAATGATTTTGGAATCCTCCTGTAATATTTGAATGGCTTGACAGATATGCACCCATCATAACTCGCTGTGAGATATCCTCGTAATCATTTTTCTCCATGTTTAGTGCAGATTGGTGACTAGGGGCCAAAGTTATTAAAGATGTGAAAATCTTATCTCTTTTTAAGTGTGGTGTCAACCTTAAATATAGAGGTGTGACTCCACCTATACATATTTGTTAAAACAATTAGAATTGTAAGGGTATTAAGAATGACTCATGTGGTAACATTGGCTTCAACATTAAAACTAACAAAGTAATTGAATTCATGATTTTGATGGATACTTCAAACTTTAGATTCCTCACCTTAAAATATTCTGAGGCGTCAGACCAGAAACTTTTTTCAGCAGTGCTTGTGTGCACTGTTAAATTGTGCAGTGCAGTTCCACATTGGCCCCATTCCACCTCAGAACTGGTATATATGCTTCCCCTCTGGGTCTAAGACCTGTGATAGCACTTACTTGTTCATGCCTGTATTGATACCACCGGCGCCGGAAGAGGATCCAGGTCTCAGTCAGATGTCAGACACTGATCCAACTTGTTTCTAATCTCGGCAGATGCCATGCTACAAGATTGAAAAAACGCAATTGTTCTGATTGTCATTCAGCCTGACTCTGACCACGTGCTTCTACCAGAGTGCACATGGCAGCAGAGATTTCATTCTCTTTTTGGCTCTGACTCTGAACAAGGGAAAGTCCAGGATGGGGTATGATGATGATGATGATGGTGATGGAGATGGCTCTCTCTACCCTCAATTCAAAGATAATCATTTTTTCATTGACTTACAGTAGGTTAGTAGGCTTGGCACTTTCCCTGAGGTAGAATTTGACTCATCATTATGACCACCACCAGAAGAAAGTACCTCCTTTGTACTGGTGGTGTGGAGGGCTACTGAGGTTCTTCATTTATAACTGCGGTCAGTTGAGACCAATATGAACATCCTTAGAGAAATTTTACATCCTGGGCCAGCTATGTCTGAGCTTTTTCTCCCTTTTAACAAGCCCTTACTGATAGCTTGATGGACACTTTCTCTTGCTGTTGCCCACTGGTGAAGAAGTCAGGTGGTTAGACATCACGGACCCAGCTCCTGGCAATCCCGATTTTCTTACTTAACATCCTACTCCAGAGAGCCTTGTGGTTTAGGTTTCAACTAGTAGGGAGAATCCCAATTTATTCCCCATGATTCCTCTATATAAGAAATCTAAGAAGATTGAGGCTTTTGGCAAGGTGTATGTTTTCTTCCGGCAATCTAGCATTATGGTTGGCTAATACCATCTGCCTCTTGTGTCACTACACACATGCCACTGTGGGGCATGGACAGAGAGATTTTTTGGCAGTCCTAGGAGACCTTAGGACCTCTCTGGCTCAGACAATTCATGATGGACATCTCTGAAAACTAGAGGGTCCTTGTCTGAATATAGTAGCTGTTCCAGGGAGAAATCTCATGTAAGAGTAAGTTATAGCTACTATTCCTTCACTATATTGTAAATTAATTAATAGTAATAATCAATATATTTGTTTCAATTTTCAATTGATATACTTGTCTCGCGAATCAGGGTGTAGACTATTCTTAATTACATAGCAAATATACCTTCTTTGCACTCATATCATATATAGCTATAATCCAAGTTTATCATCATCTTTATTAAATTTCATAACTATTGATAATCCAATGTAACAGTTATATTTTATTTCATATATTGTTTTTTAATACACAATCTTGAATAATCATATAAACATAGAAAAAAAAACTCCCTACCCCTTAAAACCAGATGATGAAAAACAACACTCAATACTGTTGTACCTCAGACATACACACTTAAACTCATAATAGTAAAAACAATTCATAGACATAAAAATACAAGGTCTAATACAGACATAAAATGTAATTCTCCTGGCGGTTCCTCCTAGTTTCCCACAAGCTTAGATATCCATATGATACACATTCTCAGATAACACATTATGATACATGGATTTCATTTTTTTTAAACAATAGGGACACATCCAACTGATAACGTGCCATAAATCCAATATGGGCAACAAAACTTAAATTATGTCACTAGTGAGGCACACTTCCCATGGAGAACAGTTCATTAGTTGTATGGTAGAACACAATGCTGGATATATAGTGGAACACAATTTCCACAATACCAGATGTATAATGGAACACAATGCCTACGCGCCTTTTAGTGTCACTTTTGTTGGAGTGCCACCTTCATCAGGGCAGTTCCAATTTAGCAAATTCTTGGGGACGGATAGTTACTCACTTCCATCCTATTGAGTCGGTCTTATCTACAATAGTTTTCAAAAAATTCAAGTTAGACCTAAGCTCCTCACTGATTCGTGAGACACAGATCAAACAATGAACACTTCCAACATGGACTAAAAACACACCCGGAAGTGAACCAGTGTATAGACAGACCCCATCACCAAGTTAATTTAAGGTTTAGTTATTAATGTGACATATATATAATCCCCTTATCCCACATTACATCTGTGGCTATTTTATCTATTCTACCCTGTTTTTTCATACCTGAATAGGTAATAATGATTACCTTATCCTTCATCCTTCTGTCAAGGAAGTTAATCTATCACTTCCCCTGTCCAATTATATATATATCTGGTCCGATAATGCTCTGTGGGTTTCCTCAGGGGCTCATGCGTTGCTTGAGTGCCTCAAGAGATATGACAGAGGGGAAAGTCTAGAAGGCAAGATTTTAACATGAGTCTACTAGAGGTAGGGCCTAATATGATGTTAATCAGTCAATGTGTTAAGCTACCTTCATTTCCCATTTCAGCTCATTTCTATCAGATCCCTTTTACGAACGCTAGTATAGGGTGGTCCGGTTCACTACTGTGAGTGCCGTGAGTCTGTGAATCAGAAATAACATCAGTATGTGTATAGTTTACAGCAAAACATTCTCTCATTGCTTCTCTATTTCATATGGCTCTGGGTCCAAAAAAACAAGCACATACTCTATGTGTCACTGTCCGAAGTGGACACCCTTGGGGCCAGTCAGTCATAATCAAAGTTGTAACAGACATGTAATAGCTTACCTCTTTCGGCTTCTTATTTGGCTTTATCGTTCTATGGTGGTGCTTTCACTCGCGGTCGTGCCTTCCAGACGATATTTACCTTAGTAAGGCCCATGACGACATTACGTGTTACAAGGGACGGGGCGACCGAATGCCCGGTTTTCATGTACATTTGAATGCGTTCGGAGCTGGTATTCACATTGGTTACACCAGAGGTGACAGGCCGTATTACGTAGACTTCAATAGCTAGATCTCCTAGTTTAATACAAATATGGCCGCCATCTTAGAGGGAGTCATTCTGAGGGAATTAACTATTCAAATACGTTGCTGGGGTTAGAACACAGGTGAAATGTTAATCTATGTGTTTTGAAATTCAGCCATTAAATTATTGCAAAATCTCTTTTTAATTTTATAGTTATCAAATAATTACAGATAATTTTAACCTCTTCTAGCCAACATATAAGGACTAGTCTGCTCCATAAAAGTAGAGTCTTTGATCGATACAATATGGATTTATTACCTGGGCTCCAATCGCTCAGTCCAAGTGCCACTACCCAATAGTTATATTCTAGAAATGGGGAAAATATCCATGGGAGCTCATAAAGAAATATCCAACTAAAGTCTGTAATCCTAGTGTCTAGAGATTGGTTGAAAAGGATATTGGAAACTGCCAATCCTGGCAGGGGTACATATAATGTACTGGCATTATTCCAGTGGGGATGCAACCACCCCACTGGTTCCCTGGTTACAGTTTTAGGTACCAGAGGGCGCTATCTAAATTTTAGACTATGGTGTTATCCCATGGTATACATTCATTCAAACCGTTCTCAAAAGTGTCCAAAATAAAGATCCAGTATACTTCTGTTTTTTTGCAGATCTTATTGCTGTCATTTGTGCAAGTGTTTTTAATTTTTTCCAAAACTGTCCACCTGATATCATCTTCATGGTGTCCAATAGATTGCCAATGCTGTACTAAGGGGGCTCCCTCCCTTTTATTACGGATATTGGACTTATGTTCAGAGATTTGAATAAGTAATTCTCGTCCAGTCTCTCCAACATATCCTAGTCTACACGGGCAACAGATCAGGTAAACACAATTAGATGTTCTACAGTTGGTCATTTCTTCAAGCTTAAATCATTTTCATTTCCATGTCAGGGTTTCCGATACCCTGGCCCCTGAACAGACCTTACATGTTCCACACTTGTGATTACCCCTGATGGGGTATTGTCCAGTGATGGATTTTTGACAAATGTCCAGGTCTCTGGGTATGGTTGATCTAACTAATTTCTGTCGGTTATATTCTGGTTCATTTTGAATGCAAACAGAGGTTTTTCAAGTGGGGGCAGATCTTGTTTTGTATTCAATATGTGCCAATGTGTCCCAATTATATTCCTAATTTTCTCATTAAGATTAGAGTGTTGTGTCACACTTACCACCTGTTCTGTCGTATTTTTATTTGTTCCTTCAAATATACTTTCTCTGTTAAAGTATTTCGCTCTCCTATACGACTCCTATACTAGTCATTTGGGATAACGTCTCATCAACAGATTTTGTTGCAGTACCTTGGCATGTCTATCATAGCTCTCTGAGTTCGTTCAATTTCTATGGATCCGTAGGAATTGGCCAAAGAGTATGCCTTGTTTTAACGACCTTGGGTGAAAACTATCAAAATGAAGATGGTATTCTTCGCCGTAGGTTTAACATACAAAGATACCTCTATCTGATGATTATGTCCTATCCACATGTCCAGAAATTCCACTCTTTCTGTACTCTTATGGATGGTGAATTTGAGACTGGTGTCACAAGTGTTGATCCAGGCACAAAATTCATTAAGTTGTTTTTTGTATCCTGACGAGATGAAAAAGATGTCATCTATGTATCTGGACCATAGGGAGACTTTTTCAAAAAACGGCACCATCTCATTATGTATATGGGTCTCTTCAAATAGAACCATGTATATATAATCCACCCTATGGGCACAGGAAGCTCCCATGCCCACTCCTTTCTTTTGTTGATAAATGTTGCGCATGAACTTGAAGTAATTCTCTTTGAGTGCAATCTTGAGACATATATTTACAAATCTAGAGTGGTCTGTCATGCCTTCCTTTTCAAATATACGAGAAACTGCCTCTAGAGCTTGCGTTTGAGGGATATTTGTACAGAGGGCCTCTATATCTATAGTCACTAGGATTTGTGTATCAGGGTCAAATGAGATGCCTTCAAGTTTCGAGATGATATGTCCTGTATCTTTGACATATGCTGGAAGACATGTCACTCTTTGTTCGAGAAACTTTTCCATGTTTTTTGACAGTGGTTCTGTTATCGACCCCACTGTAGACACTATGGGTCGAAAGAGGTGATCTATCTCATTTTTGTGAATTTTTGGCACCCCAAAGGAACCGGGGTCCTGGTGTATTGAGGATTCAGGTATTCATATTCCTGATCACAGATATAGGGGGTCATTCTGACCCTGGCGGTCATCGACCGCCAGGGTCGACGACCACGGAAGCACCGCCAACAGGCTGGCGGTGCTTCCAGCCGCGGTCGCCCAGCCGGGTCCGGCGGTTTCCCACCGGATTTCCCCCGGCTGGGCTGAATTCCGGCCCCCTTCCCGCCATCCTGTTTCTGGCGGTTTTTACCGCCAGGAACAGGATGGCGGGAACGGGTGTCGTGGGGCCCCCTAACAGGGCCCCACCATGATTTTCACTGTCTGCTTAGCAGACAGTGAAAATCGCGACGGGTGCAACTGCACCCGTCGCACCCCTGCAACTCCGCCGGCTCCATTCAGAGCCGGCTTCATTGTTGCAGGGCCTTTCCCGCTGGGCCGGCGGGCACTCCTTTGGCGGGCGCCCGCCGGCCCAGCGGGAAAGCCAGAATGGCATCCGCGGTCTTCTGACCGCGGAGCGGCCATTTGGCGGTGACCGCATGGCGGGCGGCGACCACCGCCCGCCGCGGTCAGAATGACCGCCATAGCCTTTTGTCATTGCATTGAATTTTACGTCTAGTCAATGTTTCCCAGTTGTGTTTACCCCTACTGTAATGCTCTGGAATATCCAACATCAACTACATCTTGTATTTGTAATTGTCAGTATCGAGGAGGACCTCCCCCTTTATCACAAGGTTTAACTGTGATCTGTTTATTTTTTTGTAACTCACAGAGTGCCTTATACTCATTCTTAGACAGATTATATTGTGGTTTTGGTATAGATTTCATTATATTACATATTTTGTCAAATACAGCCTTTTCAAAGATTGTTACCTCAGGGCCTAACATATCCAAGCTAGGTATTAAGGTGGACACTGGTTTCAGACCCGATAGATTAGTATTCGTACTATTTGGTCTTCCTTCAAAAAATCTCTTGAGTCTGATCTGTCTAAGAAGGAGAAGAGATCCCTGAAAAGTTCAAATGTATTGATTTGGGTACTCGTAATGAAAGAAAGTCCTTTTATAAGTAAGGTCTTAACAGCTAGGTCCATTTGGGAGGGGCTCAGGTTGAAGACCGGGATGGAATTCAGTCCCTCCCATATTGTTGCCTCCTGGTCTGTAACAAATGTTGGGAGTTGTCTGTGTTCTGAAATCTCCCTCTTTGTTGATTTCTAAACTTGGTCCTGTGTGTTTCTCTCCTGGACAAAAATCGAGTATTACGATTTTGGCCATCATTGGACCCTGTCCTATTCCCACATTGATCAAACTGATGGGAATGTCTCTCGCCTTCTGATTCAGAAGTGACTGAGAAAGTATCTATTTTTATGTCTATCAATTTTTTTACTATTATGAATTTGAGTGTGCCTGTATGAAGTACGATAGTATTGAGTGTTGTTTTTCATCATCTTGTTTTAAGGGCTAGGTGTTTTTTTTCCTATGTTTATATGATTATTCAAGATTGTGTATTAAAAAACAATATATGAAATTAAATATAATTGTTAAATTGGATTATCAATAGTTATGAAATTGAATACTAATGATAAACCTTGATTATAGCTATATATAATATGAGTGTAACAAAGGTATATTTGCTCTGTAATCAAGAATAGTCTACACCCTGATTCACGAGACAATTATATAAATTGAAAATTGAAACAAATATATTGATTATTACTACTAATTAATTTACAATACAGTGAAGGAATAGTAGCTATAACTTACTCTTACATGAAATTCATAATGGATATGACATATCTTAATATGTGATCTCCAATGTTGTAGATACTACCAGTTGCAGTTGGCACCAGCAGTGTGCTTCGCCAGCTTGTGCGGCTGCACTCCTGTGTCATGGATATGCGTTTTGATAGGACAGGTGTTTGTGGTGAAAAGGAAGAGTCAGAGTATCTTTAAAGAGGGTAGAGCCATGCCACACTCCCTGTGTTTTTGCCCCCTGCTAAACAGTTTCCACACCAATTCCAAAAGTTCATAGGTTATTCCAGAGACTTGGCATATAGACAAAAAGTGTCCCAACCAATACAGCAGTCTCCTTTTCAGGGTGTGGGTCTGGCAGATATCACCAAGGAGAGCAGGACCATCAGTCTTTCTATTTCCCTTCCTCTGTGGCAACAGGAACCAAACTGCTTTGGTTTCCTTGTATTGGTGCATGCTCATCCAGCTGAGGGACAGAATTCAGGACTTCCTTGCATCCATTATGTCTGACAGATGGGTCTTACAAATTGTGCAGCATGGAGATGCTCTACCTTTTTACACAGCCAAACATTTCCCCACATCAGAGAGAGGTTTAGAGAAGTACCTGTCCATTTTTCTGCTGAAGGTATGAGCATAACTCTCCAAGGGTGCTCTTGGGCGAGAACTGCCCGCAGAAAGAGGAGAGGGTTGTTTCTTGTTATTATCTTGTGCTGAAAAAGGACAAGGGTCTCAGGTCTCTTTTGAACCTTCAGCCTCTAACTGCATTTCTATGGAAGGACAAATTCAAAATGTTTATGCTGACCCAAATCATGACTGCCCTGGATCCCGGTGCTTTGATGGTGCACTTTGATCTGCAGGACATGTATTTTCATATGCATTATCACAGATGTTACCTGCCTTCAGAATAGGCCATGAATAGGCCAAACTGCTTTGGTTTCCTTGTATTGGTGCATGCTCATCCAGCGGAGGGACAGAATTCAGGACTTCCTTGCAGGATGGCTATCCATTATGTCTGACAGATGGGTCTTACAAATTGTGCAGCATGGAGATGCTCTACCTTTTTACACAGCCAAACATTTCCCCACATCAGAGAGAGGTTTAGAGAAGTACCTGTCCATTTTTCTGCTGAAGGTATGAGCATATCTCTCCAAGGGTGCTCTTGGGCGAGAACTGCCCGCAGAAAGAGGAGAGGGTTGTTTCTTGTTATTATCTTGTGCTGAAAAAGGACAAGGGTCTCAGGTCTCTTTTGAACCTTCAGCCTCTAACTGCATTTTTGTGGAAGGACAAATTCAAAATGTTTATGCTGACCCAAATCATGACTGCCCTGGATCCCGGTGCTTTGACGGTGCACTTTGATCTGCAGGACATGTATTTTCATATGCATTATCACAGATGTTACCTGCCTTCAGAATAGGCCATGAGCATTTTGAGTTTGCTGTGCTTCTTTTTGGCTTCACCCATGTCCCTCAGATGTTCCTGAAAGTGCTGGAGGTGGTCACAGATCCTTTTGGGAGTTTAGAGATACCAGTTTGCCCCTACTTCGCTGAATGGCTGTTAAAGGTGGACTCACCACAGTCAGTTGTAGATCACCTGCAAACAACAGTGAACCCCTTGACACTGATGGAGTTCACTATCAATGAAGTTCCACCTAACTCCTTTGCAGAGGCTTCCATTCATTGGAGCTGTCATGGACACAGTGCATTTCCAGGCTTTCCCTCTGCCACGATAAAACCAGGACATTCAGGCTAATATCCCGATGTTTCAGTGCCAGTCCTGGATCATGGTAGGAGCAGCTCTGATGCTTCTTGGCATGCTCTTCTCCTGCATCCTCCTTGTCAACTATGCTAGGTGGCACATGAAGCCCTGTAATGAAATCGGATGTTTCCACTTGTCTCAGCATCAAGGAAATGTGGTGTATGTCATCCAGATTTTGAATGAGAGTGATCACTGCCTGCAGTGGTGACTGCTAGAGCAAAACTGGTCCTTTGGCAGGCCTCCCTGCTTTCCCTCTTTGAGCTGATAGGGGTGACAGATAAATTCCTGCTGAGATGGGAAGGCCATAAGGGGGCTGGGGAGATCATAGGGCTTTGGTCTCCAGCGGAGGCTCAGCGCCACATCCATGTTTTGGAGTCGTGTGCCATTTGTGTGGCTCTGACGCCCTTTTTGCCATTATCAAGGGCTGGTGTAGGTTCTCATGGACAATACCACAGCCGTGTGGGATTGCAAATAGGACAGAGTGGGATCCTGGTCCCTGTGCCAAGATGGTGTTTTCTTTTTTAGTTGGAGCAACAGGGCATTTCATTGGTTGCGTACAAATTGGTAATGTCATTGATTGTCAGAGAGGACGTATTGAGCAGGTAGGAACTTAGCAATACTATAAGTGGCGTCTACATACGGAGGTGTTGCAGGGCATCTTCCAACAGTGGGGAGAACCTTGGCTAAATCTTTGTCACTGTCGAGAATGCACAGTGTAGAAAGTGTCATGCATTTGAACACTCATTAGGAAATCCATTCTGGCCAGAATATAACACAGGACTTCTGTCTGCTTCATTACCCTATATCAGGTTCTGAATAAGATCAGGATTAGGCCGCTCCGAGTCATCCCTGTGGCTCTGGGTTTGTGCCAGGAGAGTGTGGTACTCTAAATGTCTGTACTTGAACATTTGTCCTCCCATCAGTATACCACTTTGGGAAAATCTTCACTCTCAGCAACAGGACAGAGTCCTGCACTTGAATATTCTGTCTAGTCATTCTATACCAACATACATTAATATTTAACAGCAGCAACCGACTGCGTATGACTAGCCATCTGAGGTAGTGGATGGCACCCTTGCCACCACGCGGCCTTTCACATGTTCCTTATGCGAGGTGCTGGAATTAATTTGTGGCTTAGTGTGGTGGTCGTACCTTTAGGCCATATAAGAAAAGCTGACAGATGTCCTTGTGTGTGTTTTAGCCCAGCAAGTCCTTGCAGTGGGCACGCTTAAACGTTGTCTTCCCTTTTGGCCTTTCTAGGTTAACCTGGATCAACAGTCCTTCTTTAAATCACTTTTTGTGATGAGATTTATTGATGTTCCCTCCAAGAGTGTTTGTGATGTCACACTTGGTCCTTAATTTGGTCTTGTCATTTCTCATGTGTATGCCATTCTAGCGGAAGCACAGTTGCTTACCACGTTGTCTGACTTTGAAGACTGTCTTCCTCATCACAATTATGTCATCTTCTCACATGGGTGAACTCCGGCACTTTTGGTGCAACAACCCTGCACATCCCTTTTTGTTGATGCTGAGTACTTAGGCAGAATTCTTACCAAAAATGTTGACACCCTTTCCTGTTGGGCAGCATGTCGCCCTTTGTGTTCTTTGATCCCTGTAACTCCTTGAAAGAGTAGTAGAGGCTCTATCAAATGGATCCCAGAAGAGCTTTAAGCTTTTATCTTGGTCCTAAAAAGAAATACAATGAAGACTTTTTGTGGGGTTCTCCAGGATGAAGAAAGAGAAGGCTTTGCAGAAGAGAACCCCGTCAAGGTGGATAGCCCTCTGCTTCAGCATCAACTGTGCACAGACCAAGAAGCATTCCTTGGAAGGACTGATAGCCCATTCCATCAGGCAAAGGCTGCTACCACTGTATTGACTTGCAAAGCGCCTGTGTTTGAGGTTCGCCAGGCTGCAATGTGGCCCTCAGTGGATATGTTCATGCAACACTATTGCCTAGAGGTCCAGGTCCGAAGGGATGAATACTTTACCTACTTGGTCCTGCAGGACTTTTTGGTCTGAGTACACTCCACAGACCTTTCACCTTAAAGAGGTACTGCTTTTGTATCTCTTATAATTTGACAAACCTGGGGTTAGAAGTATCCATTAGAAAAAACAGTTATGTATGCTTCTCAGTTCTATTTGTGGTGGATACTGTGCCTACCAGCAATAGGAGCAGTGATTATTTTTACATCTCTGATTTTGTGGGTACACTTACTAGCATATGATTTAGAGAGTAATTTTCAAAATGCCTTCTTTCATACACAATGGCTTACATTTGGAAGCCAAAAGTGCAGCAAATTCCCATTGGTAATAACACATTTTCTATAATTCTATGCTCCACATGTCTTCTGATAAAAATGGTACCTCACTTGTGCAGGTAGGCCTACTGCCTGTGAAAGCGAGCGGCCAAAACACAACATGGATACCTCACATTCACATTTTTGCACTCAAAACTAGCCCGTTTTTTTGGGAAAGTGGGTAGCTGTGGATTGCAGGTCCGATCTCAGCTGCCATATAGGGAAACCTAGCAAACCTATACGTTTTTTAAAACTAGACCCCAGGGGAATCCAGGATGGGGTGATCTATGTATTTGTCACCAGGTTGTTTTACCCGGAATCCCTTCCAATCCTTGAACTTTGTCTAAACAGTACAGTTTCCTCTACTTTCTGTGATCCAAAGTTCTGGAATCTGAGGGGAGCTACAAACTTCCTTTCACCCATCATTCCTCTTAGATTTCTGATAAAAAAAGGTACCTCACCTGTGCGGGTAGGCTTATTGCCCATGACAGATGGAACAAAACATTGTAACCTCCAACATTATGAGAATGGTAAAAAAGACAAACAATTCAACAATGGTAAAGTTAATGTGTTATTACACGCCTGTCTGCTACTACCTGTACTAATGAGAGCACAGCAGGGAGTACCTTCTGCCTGATGCATTGGGATAGCCTAACCTCCCCATACCTAGGTATGATGTGCCAGGAAGCCGTTCTGATGTAGTGCAGGGTATTGTCCTTTGCAGGGTAGAGGTCTGAGTTAGCAGGGCTGCATCAAAGTCACAGTGCACCAAGTTCCAGGATAAGCCCAGCAGAGTTTAGCACAGAGGCTATTTATATAATAAACACACTGTTCATATCACACTGTGTCAAAGGTGCAGAGCTGTTGCAATGGTTTGTCTGGAGCCTTAGAGCTATCTCCTTTGGACAACATACCACAAGGGCATCACTTTCTATGTGCCCAACCTTGCACAGAGTGTACAGACAACATGGCAGCAATGATTACTAGGAATAAGCTGCATATACAGTCTTTCTCAGTACATTGTCATGTTAATGTCGAAACATGCAACAAAAGATCACCATTAGAAAAATGTATCAAACTAAAATTTGAAATCTAAAATGGAGACTTAGTGTGGGCCCTAGTGTACTTCACTACAGTTTAGTGTACATGATTAGTGCTCCATCATGGCTACAAACTGAGGCCTAACTAGTAGACACTCTTCCTCTTAGCGCTACGCTTTCTATCCATTATGTGGCAAACCTACCACTGGAACAGCCAAAGGCCCTAATGTTGGACACAATAGCTGTTTTATTACTGCTAGATAAATTACTAGGTAGGAGAGTGATCAACTTGGTGCAAGACTCCTTGTGGCACAATCACAAGATTAAAATGGATGGGAAAACAATATACTGGAGCTATGAGCACATAAAGGCATAAATACCATAGGTGATCTGGGAACACAACTTGACCCTCTCCCGTTCTTTAGTCTGCATGTGAAATTTAATTTCCCCTACATATAATTCTTTCTGAAATTAAAAAGGGTAATTGGGGATCTGGCCCATCCCCACTGTCCTGATTTTCCTAAGCTGCTTGGTAACTTTAGAAAGATTGGCCACTCTGCGTCACGTATCAAAAAATTTATTTAGGCCACCTAAAATCACTTGATGAGAGGCCTGACAAAGAAGTGGGCTGCCTACACCCAATCTACATGTATTACCTCCTCTTTGGGTTTCATATGGAAGAAAATATGTCAGTTCCCTTTATTATCAAAAATCACCCCTGCCTTAGCTCAACCCAGGTTTTGGTCTATATATAAAACCTACTGGTCACATCAGGCTTTACAAATCTGACTTATCCAGGACTGACATTTGTTGGGAGTGCAAGGATAGTGTAGGCACCCTGGAACATGTGTCCTTTAGCAAGCTCCGTGGAGCAGAATGCAATATCTGATTCAAGCTATCTTTTTCAAACCATTCAAGATTGACTTCTTGGCAAGTGCCTTGGGAATCCAAGCAAATTCATTCCCCTTGTCCTTCCCTTAGCAGGACTCGTTACTGCCAGATCTGCTGCTATGGATGGGCGTTAGAGAGGTCCTACTGGACTGGAACTCAATGTCTGCGATTTCATTCAAAAAGTGGTGGAACATGTTATGTTCCATTAATATTGCAGACAATATAATGTACACATGCCTGCACGCTGCATCCAGTACTAGACATGTATGGGATTCTTTTGACAAATACTTAAAGAAGAGCAAACCACCAGAAGTGATATTACATTACTTAGGAGGTACAGGGCTTCCACGGCTCACCTGTTGGGCATCCAAGAGCGTCAGTATCACCCGGCCATAGGATACTGTTTGACCTTCCAGCATCACACCTTATATCTCCCCTCTTTTCCTTTTTGCCTCCATCCTGTCCCTTCTCACTCTAGCTCTTTTATTCTTTCTGTTTTTGTTGCTGGGGTTTCTTTCTTTTTATTTCTCTTCTCACTTGTGCTTGGTAATGTGCACTTCTGTTTGGGATATCAGATAACTCATCAGCTGGAGGACATACTTATCACATTTCAACTTGTGCACCAATATACACAGTCTTTTCAACTCACCACACTACATTAACTATAACTTGACCTTCTCCATCCACTACCTATGCCCTTGCGTATTACAAAAGTTAAAGCATATGAAATCACTGCATTAATAATAACACCTAGGATGTGAAATTGCATTATTTGCCCAAACACACTGCATGGCACAATGGTGAGTTATAATTAATGTAGTGTTGCGAGTGAGGTGAGAAGACTCTACAAAGGTGTGCCAGTTATGTGAATTTTAAGAATGTGTGTACGTTGAAATATGAGTTATAAGTATGACTTATATTAGTGTGAAAGTGGTGCTTAAATTTACAAATTTGAGATATAACTAACTGTTGTACAATGTATCATTTTTGGTAGTTTAAGTTGGTTTTGTATACTAAGCATAAATAAGGTTTACCTAATTATTAGTAATATTTACCCTTTTTTTGTGTGATTGTGTGTGCGCGCATATGACATTTTGTGTGGAGCCCTGCAATCCCCTCTTTTTATAATTTACTCTTAACATGCCTTTACCACTACACAACCCTAGACCCTAAAGTTACCCATACCTCCCATTACCACTAAACACCCCTAAAACCCAAACTTCATATTTAAGTTAATTTTTCTTTTTGGGGGAAAATTACCCCAAGCTCCCCCTTCTTTTTAATGTATTACCCACTCCTAAACCCTAAAATTACCTCTACCTCCCCTTACCACTACCCACAGCTAAACCCTAAAATTACCTTTGCCTTCCTTTACCACTACCCAACCATAAACCATATGTATATATCACCAATAATCTTTCGTTATGATCCAACAAAGGAGTTGATGCTTGCTGTGTTCAGTTGCGGATAAAATCTTTTATTTATTTCATTGCTGCCAAAACCGCCTCCGTAGCCTTGTTCACTGACAGAGAAGCGCCATTTTGTGCACCTATTTACACCAGTGAAGATACATTACATCACAAACAAAATAAGACGGACTAAGGGCTCTCCCTTGGTTACAACAAGTGTACATTTATGGCATTTAAATGCAATTACCCATCTTTGCATTTGCTGATGCACTTAGAAGGCTCTGATAATCTTTTTTCAGTTATTTAATACACATATGTGGTACACCTTACAGCAGTACATACTAAAGCCAATCCCTTAGGGGGCCTGCTAAATTTCCTTCTGCCTAAGAACACTGTAACCCAAGTGGGTGAAATCAAAAGTTTGAGATCCTTGGTTGAGCAAACAGTAGTATGAATAAGTGCTGAGTGCAGCCAATCTTAATATATGGTAGAACAAATAATAGCAAAAATTAATTAAATAACAAAGTGCCTTCTGCTATCAATTTTTGAGGTAATTTGCACCACTTATTGGAATAATAACCTGTTTGTTAACAGAATGCTTAGTGATATGACACTTTCATAATCAAAACAAGGCTATTGATTGCCTCTAAACAATCCCTATACTTCCCCCAAGGCTGCTGGATGTTATATATACTTACCAATATTTAACATGCTATCTGTATTTAACCACTGATTCCATCTTGACCATTGACTCCATTTTATGCTTAGCTTCAAATGTCGTCACATCGGTGGAGGAGGTATTTTTCCACACTCAGCTTGTTTTCTACATTGAATGAGTTTTCGCTCTTCTCACCAGACAAGGGAACATACTGATGCAACAATAAGAGTGTACAAGGATGAGAATATTAATAGCAAAGAAGGGTACGGCTCTGTCTTGGAAATGCACATTGGGATCTGGCCAATTCTTTTGTATGTTTTTCCATACAGACCAAGTACAGCCAGCTCTTGAATTTTACAAATTACTTGAAGGGAGGGAGAAGGTTACCATAACCTTCCTCTTGGGTTTGTCTAAGATATGTAAGGCGGGGAAACTTGGCACTGAGGCAGAAGGAACTCATTTTTGAGGGTGGACGCACTGCTCGAGGAATACTTCTCCTGTCTCAGCTGTCCAGGGTTCCACAGCTTGACGATGGGCAAGGACAAGGATGATGTTGGATTTGATCTCCATTGTGATGCATTTTTATTTCTTAATTATCTAGCTTTGTTGTGTGCATGCATAAATATATATATACATATTCACTGCATTCATATTCATTGTTGATATAGTGCACTTTTTCTGCTTATTATTATTCAACTGCTGTGATTATTTAGTATCCGCACGTGTTTTGCTGCATTGAAGTTAAATGCTAATGTTAATATTTTTGTATACATTTGTTTGAGACCTGGGAAGTGCCTTAATAAATTCATTACTCAGACTAAGATTGCTGCATTCTGTGCATTCTTCAACCTTGTGCCCTCTTAGTTTGAAGCTCAGAAGGACACATGCATGGTAAAGACACATACTTTTATGTGTGATAAAGGCATTGCGTGGTAAAGGCATCATTGTAAGGGCTGTTTCCTTTCCACAGAGCTGTGTGCAGCTGGGATTTGGGTACCTGCAGGGGGTCTGTGGTGTGCAGGGACTGGGCAGAGATCAGGCTCACCGAGCAAGCCTGCTCTGTGCACAGGCAAAACAAAATAAATCCATAAAAAAACAAAGGTTAAAATGACATTATATTTAGCTTGCATTAAAAATAAAATTAAAAAAGCATAGCTATGCACTGAAAAAAACAAAGGTTCAAGTGACATTAGAGCTAAGTGTTTAAACCAATGTTTCAAAAATAAAAAATAAAAATCACCAGTTATAGTTCACTGAGCAAACTACTACTTGTGCTCCTGCCATGCACTGCTTATGACCTCACATATTCCATCAATCTTGACATGTTAAATGACATCACTGACATCTCAAATTCCATCATTGATGACATAATTGATGACACAATAGTCATCACACCACTGAGTGTGCATGTATGTATCTTTAGCATTGAACTAGTGTAAGCATTAGAAGCAATTGTAATAATGCATGTTAAAAGTTATAGGGTGACCTGTTTGCAAATTACCAACGTTTGGCTCCAAGTTAAACAAGGTAAAGGCTGAGCACACCTGGTATGGGTTGCAGAGTTATGATTAAAAGCAAATTGTGGCTAAAGCCTATTCCAAAAAATCTGTGACGAAGGCTAAAACTGCTGTTGACAATAGATTTTCTACCAATTAATATCTGTCCCCATAACCATGATAAATAGTCACAATACAGTGCTAAACACAAATTTTATGCAACAACGATGTTTAAAAGCTGTGGATATTTATTTCCATAACATAGATGATGATGATGCGTAGCAGATTGTAGAGTGATATAATGTCATCCTTGGATATAGTTTCTTTCACACTGGTGTTGTAGGAATGGTTCTAAGGTTGTATGCCACTGTGACGAAGTTCAGGAACATGTACTGTGTATTTTACTAAACTACTTAGGGTTGTCCATAGGGCCTAACAGGTGGTGTCTTTTCAGTGCCAGATGCATCCCTCTCAACCTCGTTACTTACAGTAGTGAGTCATGCAATGTATTTAAGTGGGTAATCCCATTAAGGTGAGTAGAAAAATGTCCACAAGTATAGTGTGTTGAATTACCTCCAGCTCACAAACCCTATTGGACATTGTTAAAATGATTGT
Organism: Pleurodeles waltl; assembly: GCF_031143425.1. Classification (NCBI taxonomy): domain Eukaryota; kingdom Metazoa; phylum Chordata; class Amphibia; order Caudata; family Salamandridae; genus Pleurodeles; species Pleurodeles waltl. Next base: position 377,862,947 of record NC_090444.1, on the reverse strand, counting down.
GTGATGTCATCAGTGAGGTCATTAATTAGGTCATCAATGTAGGTATTTGAAATGTCATAAGTGATGTAATATTTGAGGTCCTAATAAAAGCATGGTGGGGTGCAGTTTATAGCTAGCTCTGTGAACTGGTGATTTTCAGTGCTTATGCTGTTATTAAGTTGATTTTGTTTTTTTAACACCTAACTATAACGTCACTTGTAATAGTAATTTAAGTTATATTTAACTAATATTTATGCGATTTACAGTAATTACATTTAAATTAATACATTACATATAAAATACATTTTACAAAAATACCATCAAAATATGGGTTTATGGTACACAGTTTTAAAGTTAATAAGGGGACTAATACATTTTAGGCTTCAAGGATAGGTAGTGCATGCAGCTGGTATGGAGTTTTTAGGGCTCAGGATAGGTGGTTTATAGGTTTAATGAGGTTTTAGTGCTGAGGGTGGGTAGTGTGGAGTTTTTACGGCTCAGGCATGAGTAGTGTATGAGATAGTGAGGAGTTTTTAGGACTTGGAGGTTGGTATTTGATGGGGTAGTAAGAAATGTTTAGTGTTCAGGGATAGGTAACATTTAGTGTGAGCAAAGACTTTTTAGGGCTCAAGGTTCAGTATAGTATTGGGGCAGTTTGGTGTTTTAGGGTCAGAGATGGGTAGCTTGTAAGAGTAGTGTGGAGATTTTAGGGCCCAGGGATGGGTAGTGTATGGGTACTGAAGAATATTTAGTTCTGAAGGATAGGTAGCGTGCAGGGGTAGTGGGAAAGAATGAGTAGTGAGGTGTTTTTTGGCCTGGGCATGAGTAGTGAATGGGGTGGACAGGAGTTTCTAGAGTTCAGGGATGGATAGTGAATAGGAGTAGTGAAGAGTTTTTATGTCTTAGTAATGGGTAGTGTATGGGCGTAATAAGGAAGTTTTAGGGCTCAGGGATGGTTAGTACATAGGGGTATAACAGATTTTTAGTGTTAAGGGAATGGCACTTTAAAACATTAAATGAAAGTAATATTAACATAGTACGAAATACATACAATAATTAAAATGAAACACTGGCATTAAATATTAGATTTTACGAACTTACCTGGGAATTAAAGGCTCTTCCTATATATTAAGATGCGACCTAAAGATACTGCCCATATAATGACTTCTAATGTACGGATATCTGAAGTAATAACTGACACTCATGATGGTAGATGCGCGTATATTCAGTGGTGGGAGTTCGTATGCACAATAGTTGTCATTTAACTTTAGTTTGGTGGTGGAATTTCATGTATTTTTTATGTGAGTTTTGTGGATGAATGATGGTGGTTGTGGAGCATATGATGTGTGGAAGGATGGCTGTGGGTTGTGCAGGGTGGTGGTAGTATGAATTATGATGATGGTTGTGTCAATATATGATGTTGCTTAGGTTATTGTATAATGATGTACATGTTGGTTGTATTAACATGTTGGTTAATATCTTTTACAGTGGTGATTGTGTAGGTGTATGATTGTCTTAGCCTTTTGATGATTGATGTATGTGTTGTATTATGTTGGCTTATCCTGGCCTCCTCCAGTCCTTCTATGTAGTGTTTGCATCCCCTCTTGGTAGCTCTGTTCCCCTGCTGCCTCTCTGTATGCCCTATTCTGCCTATATTTCCTGTGTACTCTGCCTACACCTTGTTGTCTCACTTGTGTAGCCCTCCACCCCTAGCAACCATTCTGCCTGCACACAGCTACCTGAAGCCCCTCCCTGAGCCCCAGCAAACCCATTTTTGTAAAGGCCTGCTTTGCCCATGTAGCTCCTCTTTTTACCTTCCCCAACTTCCCTGTGTGGCCTCAGTTGCATCTATATTTGCCTCAGTACACGTGTCCGCTTTTTGTATGCATGCAGCTCCAGTGTGCTACACAGCATTGCCCCTGCAGCTCCTCTGTATGCCTCTTCACCCCCCTCTGTGCGAACCCTGCACTTTCTGTGTGTGCTGTCCTAACCTGGCCTCGCCGCCCCTTTGTGTGGCAACCCAAAATGCAATATTAACAAGGCCAGTAGGTCTAGTTGTAACATGAAAAGCAAGCCAGCCATGTTGACTTTGTAAGTGTTTTTGAGTTTCTCCTAGTGTTCACAAACATAGGCAGACATTTAAAAATAAAATGAGCCCATATATCAGTGGGGTGCATTTTTTAAGTAATTTTCTGCTACTTTTAAAGTAAATGCTGGTACAATTAATGTGTTACCTTTCAATGGGGGTTAACTAGAGGTGTTTACTAATTAATACCCCCTTTCCTAAGGGTAGGGGTGGTGTCACCCTGGCCCCCCTTGCCTTGCTTAAGGATTATGCAAATGCCTCAGTTCCCTCTTGCCTTGTGTGGAGGGGGGCTTCAGGGGCCAGTAAGGCATTTTCTCCATTGCCTAAAGGACAGGGGGGGAAATAAAAAACCAGGAGATAAGCAGGTGAGCTTGCATTTGCTCTTGCACCCTATTCCCATTTGAGAGCAGGGTGCAAAGGCATTCTTCAACTGAACCCCTCCTCAGTTGCCTGCACAGTGTTTCAGGCAGTGGAGGAGCTAGTGAGCTGACACCTGCTTCTATGCCCAGTTTCCCAGTAGTAAATAGCACAGGAAAGGGTGGCAGATTATGGCAGATTCCATGACTTTAGGTCTGGCATGACAGAGCAACTGTCGCTCGACTTCTGTGATCAACAGAAAAAGAGCATCTGATAGAGACTTCTAGCCACAGGTTCCTTACCTTAGACTTTTCCCCATATGTCAGACTGGATGGAGCTTTTTCGTAAGCAGTATTCCTGCACGCTGGTAGGTGATGTAGTTCAGCTCCGCTTGGCAGTGTCTTTGTCTGTGGCGGAATATAGGCGCCACCCCACGGATGTCATTTCTTTTCTTTCTGCTCCAGTTCTGTGTAGAAGGGCTACCTCCAGTCTTTTTTGACTGACCCTTCTTTTTACTTTTTGTCAAGATCTTTTTTTAGACTTATCTCCTGGTGTGTCAGGTATGTCCACTAGCAAAACCAACAACATAGCCCTTGATATTTGTCACACTTAATGTATCTCCTATAGACATGCGTAATATACCATACTTTTGTTAGGAAGATAGCATAACCATTTCTTGCTGAATGGGGACCAACAGGATGTTGTTATGTTTTTTTGGTTTAATGAGAGAGTGTAGACTGGAAACACTATTAGCTTCAGCCATGATGTTGGTTCCTCCTGTTAATATAGGAAACTGGCCGATGATGCTAAAGTGAGCCAGTTGGTGAGTCATAGCCAACCGGTTTATGATGGTCGCTTACATGAGGCACTTCCTATATTCTCTATGGCCCTCATTCCAACCCTGGATGTCGCCGGAAGCATCGCCAACAGGCTAGCGGTGCTTCCTTTGGCATTCCGACTGCGGCTGTAAAGCCGCGGTCACCCAGCCGGGTCCGGCGGTTTCCCGCCGGATTACCCCCGGCTGGGAGAATCCTCCATGGCGGCGCTGCAAGCAGCGCCGCCATGGGGATTCCGACCCCCTTCCTGCCAGCCTGTTTCTGGCGGTTTTCACCGCCAGAAACAGGATGGCGGGAACGGGTGTCGTGGGGCCCCTGGGGGCCACTGCACTGCCCATGCCACTGGCATGGGCAGTGCAGGGGCCCCCTAACAGGGCCCCAGCATGATTTTCACTGTCTGCATTGCAGACAGTGAAAATCGCGACGGGTGCAACTGCATCCGTCGCACCCCTGCAACACCGCCGGCTCCATTCGGAGCCGGCTTCAATGTTGCAGGGCCTTTCCCGCTGGGCTGGCGGGTGTTCCCTTGGCGGGCGCCCGCCGGCCCAGCGGGAAAGTCTGAATGGCCTCCGCGGTCTTTTGACTGCGGAGTGGCCAAGTGGCGGTTCCCGCCAGGCGGGCACCGCCTGCCGGGGTTAGAATGACCCCCCATATTTTTATGGATGTGTTGATTTATATGACACCAGGCTTTAGAAAAAAGTATCACACTTGAATACAGGGTCTTACTCTGCAATGACATCGGAGCTTGACCTCCCCCTAATAAAGACTGGTTTTAGGGTGGTGTCCTTACAGAGATATATATTTTATGTGCGTGACGAATATCAAGGGCTCTGTTGTTGGTTTGGCTTTTTGAGTGAAGGGTGCCCTTAATATTTTTTCAGTCCCTCTCTAGCTCCTTTTGTATGTACATGTCCACTAGCAAATCTGATTTCAAACCATGTTGTGTCTGTCAGACAGACCCACATTTGGTATGCCTCTGGTGCCTGGAGCGCGACCATGATTCGAAGACCTGCTCCAAAAGCCGTGCCATGGACCCCAAGCTGCGAAGGAGCAGTCCCTCAAACTGTTGCCCACTCAACATGCGACGCCACAACGGTCTTGATCTCGGTCAAGAGGAAGCTCTCAAAATCGTCTTGGAGCCACACCAGGCGCTCGCCTTCACAGTCAAAGTCGCTGGCAAGAGAAAGAAGTCATCGAAAAAGGGCTTCAATTCACCCTATCCATCTAAGTCATCTGATGAGACAATGGAGCACCAGCATTCTAGGTCCGGCTCCGCGCTAGAGATTGCGCCTGGACTATCTCCATGTTTCCTGGAGTTTCCAGGAGCCGGAGCAACCCTGCCCAGCTTTGTAATTCTAGGAGGCCATGCACCTCATTTCTAGACTGCCCATTCCCTGTGGAACAACTTTAGGTCTCCTACTTGTCTCCTGCAGGTGGGTTCACCCTCGGTTCCAGTCAGGCTCAATAGATGCATTGATGGATCCAGAGTGGTGCCGGTCGTACCACCTTCATGCCCGCTCCGGTGCCAATACCCGTTGGCAGCACAATCCCCATCATCATTCCTGACATAGAGCAGGATTGGGGTAGTTCAGCTCCGACCGGGGACGGATCCCCCAGTCCAGATCCTGTGCTTTATACCTTTGGCATTTGATTTGGTGATGACTGGGAGAGGCCACTGGACACTTAAAAATACCAGCAATGAAAGGACACTGAAGACAACACCTGGCAAGGGGATCTGGCAGATGCCAGCGGCCAGGACATCTCCTCAGACACTGGCTGGGTCTCTCTTCCTATAGTATCATTTGCTACGGTGGTGAGGAGCACGGTTGAGGTCCTGGCTATTATCTGCCATAGGTGGCAGTCAAGACAAATGTCTTGATGGAGATGCTTCAGATGGGAGTTACCCAATCTGAATCACTTCTCTCTTTTAACAAAGCCCTCACAGGTGTCCTAATTGAGGCCTGGTCCAAGCCCTCTGCCTTGGGGGACCACAGTTTTCTCATCTAGCACCCAGCCCTGGGAAACTTGGTGGTCCAATCCTCCACTTCCAGAGTAAATCCTGGTGCATTTCCTAGCACGCCACCTGACACTGTATCTAAGAGGCTGGATACCTTTGAGAAGAATATGTTCTCTTCTGCCAGCCTGGCACTACGGTTGGTGAGCACCGTGTGCCTTTTGGGACTAACTCCCATGTAATCAGGGACTTGGTTGGGCGGGTGCTTCCTATGGCCATTGCTGATGGTAGAAATGCAGGTAAGTTTGCCATTTGTTGTGGGATGGACCCGACCGACTAGCTGGCAGAGTGACTTCATTGTCGATGGCCCATAGGTGCCACAGGTTGAGAACCACTGGCTTTCTGGGGATGTCCAGGTCTTGATGGCTCCCATCTCTTAGGAGACAGGACAGACTTGGTATTACAGCGCTTCAAGGAAAGCAGGGCTACAGCCAGATCCTTGGGCTTTTCCATGGCCCCTCGCCTACCCCAGTCTGCCTTTTGCTTTCATAGCCACGAAAGGGGCTACCAGCTACATCTGTACATGGCCAGCAGGCTTCCCGGCCTTTTTGTGGCCGAGGACCTGGTACCCTCAAACCTCATGGTTCAGGTAACCAGGTCGGGCCGTTGTACTCAGCTTTCCCACCCCCCAGCAGCCGCAGCGTGCAGGCCCATTTAGTTTGTTCTTCGACCATCTTGGGCACCCATTGAGGGGCAGGATACACCATTACCTACACCAGTGGAGGTCGATAACATCCAACAGTGGGTTCTAAAGATTGTCCAAAGTGGATTTTCCCTCTCCTTTGTGGCTATCTCTCCATTCATGCCACCTGATTGTGACAGACTGATGGAGGACCACATCTCATTACTCTGTCAGGAAGTGGCAGCTCTCTTGGTCAATGGAGCCATAGAGAGGGTGCTGCCATCAGAAGTAGGTTGTGGTTGTTATGCCCAATACTTTCTGCTGCCCTAAAAGGACAGAGGCCTTCGTCCTATTCTAGACCTGAATCCTCTGAATTTCTTCCTGAGAAAGGAGAAATTCAAAATGCTCATGCTCGCTCAAGTCCTGCCTTCGGTGGACCCTTGTGACTGGATGGTAGCATTGGACTTGCAGGTCCCATACTTCCATATCTCCAACCTGTCTGCCCACAGGTATTACCTACTGTACACAGTGGGCCATGAGCACTTTCAGTTTGCCGTGCTCCACTTTGGCCTGCCCAGCGCTCCTCTGGTTTTCACCAAAGTAATAATCGTGGTTGCAGTTTATCTTCGAAGATTAGGGGTGCCAGTCTTCCCCTATCTTGACGACTGACTGTTGAAGACGGGCTCGCCCCCGGATGTCTTCTCCCACCTCTGGACTACGGCAGACCTCCTGCACTCACTAGGGTTCACTGTTAACATGGTGAAGTCACACCTGATCCTTTCTCAGACTCTCCCTTTCATCTGAGTTGTTCTGGACACAGTGCAATTGTGGGCTTATCCTCCTTAGCAGCGAGTCCAGGGTATTCAGGCTATGAAACCAATGTTCAGCCTCTATCCTTGATTTCGGTGAGAATGACTCTGAGGCTGCTGGGCCTCATGGCCTCCTGCATCCTACTTGTGATGGATGCCCGTTGGCATATGTGTTGTCTGCAGTGAGAACTGAAGTTCCAGTGGGCTTGGCATCAGCTTAATATCTCCGACATGGTCCAGATCTTGTACAGCACTACAAAAAGTCTTCAGTGGTGACTAATTAATCATGATTAGGTCAGTAGCAGACCCCTCTCCCTTCCCCAACCAGATCTGTCTGTAGTTACAGACACATGACTTCTGGGCTGGGGCAGCCATATGGGAGAGGTGGGTGTCAATCTATTCGGGTCACCAGCAGAATTTGGACTCCACATCAACCTGTTTGCTTTAGGCAATCCAGTTTGCATTGAAATCCTTTCTACCCCCCATCAAGGGAAGGCTAATGCAGGTGTTCACGGACATCACAACCGCCTTATTGTAATGCAAGAAACAGGGCGGGTGGGGTCAGGGACCCTCTGTCAAGAGGCCCTGCGTCTCTTGGCATGGCTGTAACGTCAGGGCATTTTCTTGGTGGTTCAACACATAGCAGGCTCTCTGTACACCAAAGCAGATTAACTCAGCTGATATATGCCTAGCAGATCATGAGGGTCATCTCCAACCGGAGGTGGTGCAAGGTTTCTTTCAGCAGTTGGGAGAGCCTTGGTTAGATCTGTTTGCCACCACTGAGAAAGCATAATGTCAGCAGTTCTGTGTGCTGAAGTTTCCAAGGCGGCTCTCGCTCGGAGATGCTTTTTTTCTCGAGTGGAGCTCCAGCCTCATGTACGCCTTTCGGACAATAAACCACATGCCCAGATTTCTCAAAAAGATCACAAACAACTGGGCTCAAGTCATCCTTGTGGCTCCGGACTGGGCTTGGAGAGTCTGGTATGCCAAACTGTTAAGCACATCCATTGGTCCACCCATCAGGCCGCCCCTTTGTGAGGATCTCCTGTTGCAGCAGCAGGGGAGGGTTTTCCACCCAAACTTGTCTATGCCCCGTCTTCATGCACAGAGATTGAGTGGCAACAGTTGACAGCTTTCAACCTTCCGCCAGAAGTCTGTAATGTTATTTTTGCAACTCGGCGTCCCTCCGCCAAGATGGTAGACACCAGCTGTTGGATCAAGTTTGTGGTATGGAGTACTGACAAACAGATTGGCCCTTTGTCTGCATCTCAATCCCAAATGATTTTGCTAATTCTTACCCTGGCCCAGCAGAGCTCTGCATTGGGCACTTTGAAGAGTTATTTGCTATCTTAGTTGTTCTGTGGCTGCCAAATCAGCCCTCCCTTTTCAAGTCCTCTGTCGTAAATAGGTTTCTCAAAGGTGTTCAGCATATGTTTCCACTAGTTCCCTTCATTGTGCCTCAGTGGTACCTAAACTTGGATCTTACCTTTTTAATGTGTGCTCCCTTTGAGCAACTCCAACTGTCCTCTTAGGCTTCTCACCATAAAGACAGCCTTTCTGGTGGCAATTACATTGGCCCAGAGGGTCAATGAATTACAGACATTTCCATCCCAGCCTCTGCAAATTTCCATCTACCCAGACTAACTAGTCCTTCACACTCGAGCATCATTCTTGCTGAAGGTGATAATCCCATTTCATGTAGGCCAGTCTATAACCCTGCCTACCTTTTACACTCCACCTCATCTCTCTAAAGAAGGGGAGAGACTCGACCAGCTGGACCCAAAAAGAGAGGAGTTGTTCTACTTTAACACAAAAGAGCCCCAGGTGGACAATCAATTCTTTGTGGGCTATGTCAGAGTCAAGAAAGGTAAACCTGTGCAGAAACAAACCATCACCCTATAGATTATGCTCTGTATTAAAATCTGCTTTGAACTGGCCAAGAAGCAACCACCGGAGTGCTTGTGGGCTCATTCCAAGGGGGAACCAAGGCTGCAACCACTTCGTTATCGGGCAGAGATCTTGGGCATCTGCTAGACTGCAACGTGGGCTTCTATGCACACGTTAACCAAGCACTACTGCCTGGACAGTGCAGACCCACCTTTGGGTAGGAATTGCATGGCTACATATTCTAAAGTGAACCTCAGATTCCTTATTGACCAACCCATCCTCCCCGCTCTTCGAACGGATAATTAGGTGTAGGGTTGTTCCCTTTTTCAGGGTCTTAGCTTCACACACTAGTGATCATTGTTATTCGTGGGTCTCACCTTCTGGTGTGTAAAGTCGCAAAAAGAAACTGATGTCAGTGCACTGGGGTGGAGCCTGTATAGGCACCGCACACATCACTTCCGGCATAGATGACGCTACATAGATCCAAACACTACCACCTACCAGTGTGCAGTGGTCCTGCTCACGAAAAATTTCCGGATCCTGTCTGATACCTAGGGAAAATTAAAAGGAATCTACAGCTAGATCGGTCTCTACCAGATGAGGTGTTACTGAATGGTGAGTAATTTTTTCTTTAAGAAACTTGCAAGAAGGCCTTTTGCTCCTCCCAGATGTTGACTTCATTGAGAATGACTTTTGATTGGGCAGATATTGTGTGCTTTTACTGAAAACAGTGTTTGTAGTGCGGTTTTAGTGCTGGGGGAAATGTTATGCTCAATAAAGCAAGTTGGTTATGGAGGCAAGCTAATGATCAAAAATTATGACAGAGGCAGTAGGTATTTTTTGATTGTGAAAAACACAATTTAAATCAAATAAACCTTTAAGGTGCATTTTTAATAGACTATGTAATAAGCCTGTAGACAGATATTTTGTTATTTGGAATCTCAAAGGTTGCTGTAGTAGGCAAGAGTTTGGTTTTGTATAGGGTCATAATTGCACTGCACTAATCCTTATTAACCCCTATTCGGAAGGACTAACAGGTTTAGTTGTAATCAACAAATCCATTAAAAAACATGCTTTTGTATACATACATGTACATATTGTTTTGAGTGTCGTACACATCCTGCTTCCACTCTGACATCATGGGGGATTGAGTCAGCTCACTTCAGCCACTTGATCTATTGCCGTGTAATGTTTTTTTCCTGTTCAGATGTGCACATTTGCCTGAAAAAGGCTGTTTTTCAGTGCTAGGCGTGTTGGGCCAGTCTTAATTTTCAGTTTTGATTTTTTTTATGGGTTCCTTTTCATACCTTTCCTTCTCCTTTTGTATTATGTTTTTAGAGCATCCTGCAGTTCTCCAGGAAGTGATAGCAGGCAGCTCACTTGTCACTCATTTCATCGTAAATTCACTGCTTTCTGTATAACCACTGCTTCTTAATCGGGCCGCCATCTTGGAATGCTTTTGTCTACAGGGTATCTATCATTGTATTTCCGTACCAAGATGGCTACCACATTTAGAAGTATTATGTCAGTCAACAGGGATCAATACCATGGGCGTAGGAAGTGTGGGGGACGCGGGGGATATATCCCCCCCAGATTTTGGAGGGTGGGGGACACGGGGGACGAAGGTGGGGGGGACAAGGGGACAAAACAATTTACCCTTTTACCTCTATTATTCAGAGGGCCATTAGCGCACAAAAGCGCTACTTATAACAGCCCTGTACCGACCATCCTCCAATCTGATGGTAACAGAATGAAGGTGAGTCAGGAGGTCCCCTGCGCCCTCTGCCCTTTTGTTTGTCCTGTTCACAGCTGTGGGCATTAAGGGTGCTCATAAGAACAAAGGGCACGAGGAGGAGAAAAGAGTTTTGGATGATTACTGTCTGCATCACCTGCCGCCTTGAAGAGCAGCACTGCAGGAGGCCTTTAAAAGGAGCTGCAGGACTATGAGGAAGATCTAAAGAGGAAACAGAGTCACACTCAGCCTGGTGCCTGCAGGCTAGAAAGAAGACTCTGAAACACAATAATTGTATTTGACTAAGATCACACCAGTTGTTGAAACAGTGAAGTCGTGAGTGGGCCCAGATTTTACCTTTTCACACAACAATTTAGCTATTAGAAGGGTATATTTTTCTAAGATTTTATCTAGGTAATGAAGGGCTTGATTATAGCAACAGGGCTAACGGGGAGAAGCCATATTTCATTTTGGGCTGTTATGCCTAGCATTATTATTTATGTTGTTGTTATCATTACATAATTCAGCATATTGAAGTATATTATCTTTTCTCTATCTTTTCTTCACTGTACTCTGAAACAATCTACCCTATGCCACTGCTCCCTAAACCACTGTTCTCCACTCTGTGCTACTCTACGCCACTGCAATCTATGCTGTACCACTCCACATCACTCTACTCTGGAGCACTCTACACTACGCCACTGCAATCTATGCTATTCTACTCTAGCCATTCTACACTACACCCCTGCACTCTGCCAGTGCACTCTTCACCACTTTACACAAAACCAATGCACTCCATGCCGCTGCACTCTATGCCAATCTACTCTGCACCACAGCACTCTATTACACTGCTTTCAATGCCACTGTACTCTGCGCCACAGCACTCTAGGCGACTGCACTCTATGCCACTCTACAATACACCACTGTACTCTACGACCCTCTAATCTGCAACATTGCACTTTGCCACTGAACTCCACGCCCCTCTACTCTGCACCACTGCATTCAATGCCACTCTACTCTGTCCCACTGCACTCTTCTGCACCACAACACTCTAATCTACTCTACTCTACTCCACTGTAGGCACTTCACTCTACTTTGAAATTATCTCCTCTATGACACTGCAATCTACGCAACTCCACTTTATTCTATGCCAGTCTAATCTACCCTGCACCACTCCAATGTACCCTGCCCCACTCCAATCTGCTCTGCATCGCTCTATGCTACTGCACTCTACAGCACTATGCTCCACTCTGCAACAATCTACTCTTCACCACTATACTGTACTCTGCAGCAATCTACTCTATTCCACGGCACTCTATGCAGCTCTATTCTACTCTGCACCACTGTACTAAGCCACTCTTCTCTACTCTGCATCACTCTACATCAATGCATTCTATGCCACTCTACTCTACACCACTGCCCTTTATGACACTCTACTCTGCACTCTGCCACTGAACTATACTCCTCTCTACTCTGCACCACAGCACTTTACTCTGCACCGCTCAACTATATGCCACTCTACTGCACTCTACACCAATGTACTATATGCCACTACACTCTATGCCACTCTCCTCTGCATAACTGCACTCCACCACTGCACTCTACACCAGTCTACTCTACCTTGCACCACTCCACACTACCATGCACCGCATCACTCTGACACATCACTGTGAACCACTGCAATCTATGCTGTGCCACTCCACTCTGCGCCCCTCGACTCTTCACCACTCTACGCTACTACAATGTATGCTAAACCAGTGCAGTCTTCGTCAATGCACTCTACACCACTTAAGAAGTAAGAAGGTAGCCTCTTTCTAGCTTGGTTACCCCCACATTTGGCCTGTTGGCCAGTGTGTTTGAGTGTGTCTACTGGGATCCTGCTAATCAGGACCTCAGTAGTTATGCTCTCTCCCTTAAATTATGGTTGTTGCATACTGGTAACCCAGTGTTAGAAATGGGGTTTTTGGTTGGCACTCAGGTTACTCCCTGTAGGAGGCTGGACTGGCTTGTAGTGAGTACCAAGGGGTACTTGCCCCTTGCACCAGGCCCAGTTATCCCTTATTAGTGTATAGGGTGTCTAGCAGCTTAGGCTGATAGATAATGGTAGCTTAGCAGAGCAGCTTAGGCTGAACTAGGAGACGTGTGAAGCTACTACAGTACCACTTAGTGTCATATGCACAATATCATAAGAAAACACAATACACAGTTATACTAAAAATAAAGGTGCTTTATTTATATGACAATATGCCAAAGTACCTTAGAGTGTACCCTCAGTGAGAGGATAGGAAATATACACAAGATATATATACACAATAGCAAAAATATGCAGTATAGTCTTAGAAAACAGTGCAAACAATGTATAGTTACAATAGGATGCAATGGGGAGACATAGGGATAGGGGCAACACAAACCATATACTCCAAAAGTGGAATGCGAACCACGAATGGACCCCAAACCTATGTGACCTTGTAGAGGGTCGCTGGGACTATTAGAAAATAGTGAGAGTTAGAAAAATAACCCTCCCCAAGACCCTGAAAAGTGAGTGCAAAGTGCACTAAAGTTCCCCTAAGGATAAAGAAGTCGTGTTAGAGGAATAATGCAGGAAAGACACAAACCAACAATGCAACAACGATGGATTTCCATTCTAGGGTACCTGTGGAACAAGGGGACCAAGTCCAAAAGTCACAAGCAAGTCGGAGATGGGCATATGTCCAGGAAATGCCAGCTGTGGATGCAAAGAAGCTTCTACTGGACAGAAGAAGCTGAGGTTTCTGCAGGAACGAAAAGGGTTAGAGACTTCCCCTTTGGTGGACGGATCCCTCTCGCCGTGGAGAGTCGTGCAGAAGTGTTTTCCCGCCAAAAGAACGCCAACAAGCCTTGCTAGCTGCAAATCGTGCGGTTAGCGTTTTTGGACGCTGCTGTGGCCCAGGAGGGACCAGGAGGTCGCAAATTGGACCAGGAGGTAGAGGGGACGTCGAGCAAGACAAGGAGCCCTCTCAGCAGCAGGTAGCACCCGGAGAAGTGCCAGAAACAGGCACTACGAGGATGCGTGAAATGGTGCTCACCCGAAGTTGCACAAAGGAGTCCCACGTCGCCGGAGACCAACTTAGAAAGTCGTGCAATGCAGGTTAGAGTGCCGTGGACCCAGGCTTGGCTGTGCACAAAGGATTTCCGCCGGAAGTGCACAGGGGCCGGAGTAGCTGCAAAAGTCGCGGTTCCCAGCAATGCAGTCTAGCGAGGTGAGGCAAGGACTTACCTCCACCAAACTTGGACTGAAGAGTCACTGGACTGTGGGGGTCACTTGGACAGAGTTGCTGGATTCGAGGGACTTCGCTCGTCGTGCTGAGAGGAGACCCAAGGGACCGGTAATGCAGCTTTTTGGTGCCTGCGGTTGCAGGGGGAAGATTCCGTCGACCCACGGGCGATTTCTTCGGAGCTTCTAGTGCAGAGAGGAGGCAGACTACCCCCACAGCATGCACCACCAGGAAAACAGTCGAGAAGGCGGCAGGATCAGCGTTACAGAGTTGCAGTAGTCGTCTTTGCTACTATGTTGCAGTTTTGCAGGCTTCCAGCGCGGTCAGCAGTCGATTCCTTGGCAGAAGGTGAAGAGAGAGATGCAGAGGAACTCGGATGAGCTCTTGCATTCGTTATCTAAAGTTTCCCCAGAGACAGAGACCCTAAATAGCCAGGAAAGAGGGTTTGGCTACCTAGGAGAGAGGATAGGCTACTAACACCTGAAGGAGCCTATCAGAAGGAGTCTCTGACGTCACCTGGTGGCACTGGCCACTCAGAGCAGTCCAGTGTGCCAGCAGCACCTCTGTTTCCAAGATGGCAGAGGTCTGGAGCACACTGGAGGAGCTCTGGACACCTCCCAGGGGAGGTGCAGGTCAGGGGAGTGGTCACTCCCCTTTCCTTTGTCCAGTTTCGCGCCAGAGCAGGGCTAAGGGGTCCCCTGAACCGGTGTAGACTGGCTTATGCAGAATTGGGCACATCTGTGCCCAAGAAAGCATTTCCAGAGGCTGGGGGAGGCTACTCCTCCCCTGCCTTCACACCATTTTCCAAAGGGAGAGGGTGTAACACCCTCTCTCAGAGGAAGTCCTTTGTTCTGCCATCCTGGGCCAGGCCTGGCTGGACCCCAGGAGGGCAGATGCCTGTCTGAGGGGTTGGCAGCAGCTGCAGTGAAACCCAGGAAAGGCAGTTTGGCAGTACCAGGGTCTGTGCTACAGACCACTGGGATCATGGGATTGTGCCAACTATGCCAGGATGGCATAGAGGGGGCAATTCCATGATCATAGACATGTTACATGGCCATATTCGGAGTTACCATTGTGAAGCCACATATAGGTAGTGACCTATATGTAGTGCACGCGTGTAATGGTGTCCCCGCACTCACAAAGTCCGGGGAATTGGCCCTGAACAATGTGGGGGCACCTTGGCTAGTGCCAGGGTGCCCTCACACTAAGTAACTTTGCACCTAACCTTTACCAGGTAAAGGTTAGAAATATAGGTGACTTATAAGTTACTTAAGTGCAGTGTAAAATGGCTGTGAAATAACGTGGACGTTATTTCACTCAGGCTGCAGTGGCAGGCCTGTGTAAGAATTGTCAGAGCTCCCTATGGGTGGCAAAAGAAATGCTGCAGCCCATAGGGATCTCCTGGAACCCCAATACCCTGAGTACCTCAGTACCATATACTAGGGAATTATAAAGGTGTTCCAGTAAGCCAATGTAAATTGGTAAAATTGGTCACTTGCCTGTTAGTGACAATTTGGAAAGAAATGAGAGAGCATAACCACTGAGGTTCTGATTAGCAGAGCCTCAGTGAGACAGTTAGTCACTACACAGGTAACACATTCAGGCACACTTATGAGCACTGGGGCCCTGGGTTACCAGGGTCCCAGTGACACATACAACTAAAACAACATATATACAGTGAAAAATGGGGGTAACATGCCAGGCAAGATGGTACTTTCCTACACAACCCCCCCCCCCCCAAACGAAAGACAATAAGACTAGCCATGACCTGATGAGTCTTCATTGTCTAAGTGGAAATATCTGGAGAGTCCATCTGCATTGGAGTGGCTACTCCCAGGTCTATGTTCCACTGTATAGTCCATTCCCTGTAGGGAGATGGACCACCTCAACAATTTAGGGTTTTCACCTTTCATTTGTTTTAGCCAAAGTAGAGGGACTGTTTGAACAATGAAGTGAGTGCAAAACAGGTATGGCCTCAACTTCTTCAGTGCCCAGACCACAGCAAAGGCCTCCCTCTCTATGGCAGACCAACGCTTTTCTCTAGGGGTCAACCTCCTACTAATAAAAGCAACAGGTTGATCCTGGCCCTCAGAATTAAGTTGTGATAGGACTGCCCCTACTCCTAATTCAGATGCATCAGTTTGGACATAGAATTTTTTAGAGTAACAAGGGCTTTTCAGGACAGGTGCAGAGCACATGGCCTGCTTCAGCTCCTCAAAAGCTTTCTGACAGTTTGCTGTCCATAATACCTTTTTAGGCATTTTCTTGGATGTGAGGTCATTAAGAGGGGCTGCAATGGAGCCATAGTTCTTAATGAACCTCCTGTAATACCCAGTGAGGCCTAGGAAGGCTCTCACCTGAGTCTGAGTGGTAGGGTGAATCCAATCAATAATTGTTTGGATTTTCCCCTGCAGTGGTGCAATCTGTTCCCCACCAACAAGGTGTCCCAGATAAACCACCTTACCCTGCCCTATCTGGCACTTTGAAGCCTTGATAGTGAGGCCTGCCTTTTGCAGGGCCTCCAAAACTTTCCATAGGTGGACCAGGTGATCATCCCAGCTGGAGCTAAATACAGCTATATCGTCCAAATATGCTGCACTGAAAGCTTCCAGCCCTTGCAGGACTGTATTCACCAACCTCTGAAAAGTGGCAGGTGCATTTTTCAAACCAAAAGGCATTACTGTAAATTGGTAATGGCCTCCAATGGTTGAAAATGCAGTTTTAGGTTTAGCATCTTCTGACAATTTGATCTGCCAATACCCTGCAGTCAAATCAAAAGTGCTTAGATACTTGGCAGATGCCAGTGTATCTATGAGCTCATCTGCCCTGGGTATAGGGTGAGTGTAAAGAAATGGCTCCCTGTTGCAGTTACCCCCCCACTTTTTGCCTGATACTGATGCTGACTTGACTGAGAAGTGTGCTGGGACCCTGCTAACCAGGCCCCAGCACCAGTGTTCCTTCACCTAAAATGTACCATTGTATCCACAATTGGCACACCCTGGCATTCAGATAAGTCCCTTGTAACTGGTACTTCTAGTACCAAGGGCCCTGATGCCAAGAAAGGTCTCTAAGGGCTGCAGCATGTCTTATGCCACCCTAGAGACCCCTCACTCAGCACAGCCACACTGCTTACAAGCCTGTGTGTGCTGGTGAGAACAAAATGAGTAAGTCGACATGGCACTCCCCTCAGGGTGCCATGCCAGCCTCTCACTGCCTATGCAGTATAGGTAAGACACCCCTCTAGCAGGCCTTACAGCCCTAAGGCAGGGTGCACTATACCATAGGTGAGGGTACCAGTGCATGAGCACTGTGCCCCTACAGTGTCTAAGCAAAACCTTAGCCATTGTAAGTGCAGGGTAGCCATAAGAGTATATGGTCTGGGAGTCTGTTTTACACGAACTCCACAGCACCATAATGGCTACACTGAAAACTGGGAAGTTTGGTATCAAACTTCTCAGCACAATAAATGCACACTGATGCCAGTGTACATTTTATTGTAAAATACACCCCAGAGGGCACCTTAGAGGTGCCCCCTGAAACTTAACCGACTATCTGTGTAGGCTGACTAGTTTTAGCAGCCTGCCACAAACCGAGACATGTTGCTGGCCCCATGGGGAGAGTGCCTTTGTCACTCTGAGGCCAGTAACAAAGCCTGCACTGGGTGGAGATGCTAACACCTCCCCCAGGCAGGAATTGTCACACCTGGCGGTGAGCCTCAAAGGCTCACCTCCTTTGTGCCAACCCAGCAGGACACTCCAGCTAGTGGAGTTGCCCGCCCCCTCCGGCCAGGCCCCACTTTTGGCGGCAAGGCCGGAGAAAATAATGAGAAAAACAAGGAGGAGTCACTGGCCAGTCAGGACAGCCCCTAAGGTGTCCTGAGCTGAGGTGACTCTGACTTTTAGAAATCCTCCATCTTGCAGATGGAGGATTCCCCCAATAGGGTTAGGATTGTGACCCCCTCCCCTTGGGAGGAGGCACAAAGAGGGTGTACCCACCCTCAGGGCTAGTAGCCATTGGCTACTAACCCCCCAGACCTAAACACGCCCTTAAATTTAGTATTTAAGGGCTACCCTGAACCCTAGAAAATTAGATTCCTGCAACAAGAAGAAGGACTGCCCAGCTGAAAACCCCTGCAGCGGAAGACCAGAAGACGACAACTGCCTTGGCTCCAGAAACTCACCGGCCTGTCTCCTGCCTTCCAAAGATCCTGCTCCAGCGACGCCTTCCGAAGGGACCAGCGACCTCGACACCCTCTGAGGACTGCCCCTGCTTCGAAAAGACAAGAAACTCCCGAGGACAGCGGACCTGCTCCAAGAAAAGCTGCAACTTTGTTTCCAGCAGCTTTAAAGAACCCTGCAAGCTCCCCGCAAGAAGCGTGAGACTTGCAACACTGCACCCGGCGACCCCGACTCGACTGGTGGAGATCCGACGCCTCAGGAGGGACCCCAGGACTACTCTGATACTGTGAGTACCAAAACCTGTCCCCCCTGAGCCCCCACAGCGCCGCCTGCAGAGGGAATCCCGAGGCTTCCCCTGACCGCGACTCTTTGAACCTAAAGTCCCGACGCCTGGGAGAGACCCTGCACCCGCAGCCCCCAGGACCTGAAGGACCGGACTTTCACTGGAGAAGTGACCCCCAGGAGTCCCTCTCCCTTGCCCAAGTGGAGGTTTCCCCGAGGAATTCCCCCCTTGCCTGCCTGCAGCGCTGAAGAGATCCCGAGATCTCTCATAGACTAACATTGCGAACCCGACGCTTGTTTCTACACTGCACCCGGCCGCCCCCGCGCCGCTGAGGGTGAAATTTCTGTGTGGACTTGTGTCCCCCCCGGTGCCCTACAAAACCCCCCTGGTCTGCCCTCCGACGACGCGGGTACTTACCTGCAAGCAGACCGGAACCGGGGCACCCCCTTCTCTCCATTCTAGCCTATGTGTTTTGGGCACCACTTTGAACTCTGCACCTGACCGGCCCTGAGCTGCTGGTGTGGTGACTTTGGGGTTGCTCTGAACCCCCAACGGTGGGCTACCTTGGACCAAGAACTGAACCCTGTAAGCGTCTTACTTACCTGGTAAAACTAATCAAAACTTACCTCCCCTAGGAACTGTGAAAATTGCACTAAGTGTCCACTTTTAAAACAGCTATTTGTCAATAACTTGAAAAGTATACATGCAATTTTGATGATTTGAAGTTCCTAAAGTACTTACCTGCAATACCTTTCGAATGAGCTATTACATGTAGAATTTGAACCTGTGGTTCTTAAAATAAACTAAGAAAAGATATTTTTCTATATAAAAACCTATTGGCTGGATTTGTCTCTGAGTGTGTGTACCTCATTTATTGTCTATGTGTATGTACAACAAATGCTTAACACTACTCCTTGGATAAGCCTACTGCTCGACCACACTACCACAAAATAGAGCATTAGTATTATCTATTTTTACCACTATTTTACCTCTAAGGGGAACCCTTGGACTCTGTGCATGCTATTCCTTACTTTGAAATAGCACATACAGAGCCAACTTCCTACATTGGTGGATCAGCGGTGGGGTACAAGACTTTGCATTTGCTGGACTACTCAGCCAATACCTGATCACACGACAAATTCCAAAATTGTCATTAGAAATTGATTTTTGCAATTTGAAAAGTTTTCTAAATTCTTAAAAGACCTGCTAGGGCCTTGTGTTAGATCCTGTTTAGCATTTCTTTTAGAGTTTAAAAGTTTGTTAAAAGTTTGAATTAGATTCTAGAACCAGTTTTAGTTTCTTAAAAAGTATTCCAACTTTTAGAAGCAAAATGTCTAGCACAGATGTGACTGTGGTGGAACTCGACACCACACCTTACCTCCATCTTAAGATGAGGGAGCTAAGGTCACTCTGTAAAATAAAGAAAATAACAATGGGCCCCAAACCTACCAAAATACAGCTCCAGGAGCTTTTGGCAGAGTTTGAAAAGGCCAACCCCTCTGAGGGTGGCAACTCAGAGGAAGAGGATAGTGACCAGGAGGAAAATTCCCCCCTACCAGTCCTATCTAGGGAGAACAGGGTCCCTCAAACCCTGACTCCAAAAATAATAGTCAGAGATGCTGGTTCCCTCACAGGAGAGACCAACACCTCTGAAATCACTGAGGATAACTCCAGTGAAGATGACCCCCTGTTAGCCAGGATGGTCAAAAGATTGGCTTTGGAAAAGCAGCTCCTAGCCATAGAAAGGGAAAGAAAAGAGATGGGCCTAGGTCCCATCGATGGTGGCAGCAACTTAAATAGGGTCAGAGATTCTCCTGACATCCTAAAAATCCCCAAAGGGATTGTAACAAAATATGAAGATGGTGATGACATCACCAAATGGTTCACAGCTTTTGAGAGGGCTTGTGTAACCAGAAAAGTAAACAGATCTCACTGGGGTGCTCTCCTTTGGGAAATGTTCACTGGGAAGTGTAGGGATAGACTCCTCACACTCTCTGGAAAAGATGCAGAATCTTATGACCTCATGAAGGGTACCCTGATTGAGGGCTTTGGATTCTCCACTGAGGAGTATAGAATTAGATTCAGGGGGGCTCAAAAATCCTCGAGCCAGACCTGGGTTGATTTTGTAGACTACTCAGTAAAAACACTAGATGGTTGGTTAACTGGAAATGAAGTGTGTGACTATGTTGGGCTTTATAATTTGTTTATGAAAGAGCACATTTTAAGTAACTGCTTCAATGAAAAGTTGCATCAGTATCTGGTAGATCTAGGTCCAATTTCTCCCCAAGAATTGGGAAAGAAGGCAGACCACTGGGTCAAGACTAGGGTAACCAAAACTTCCACTGGGGGTGACCAAAAGAAAGGGGTTACAAAAACTCCCCAGGAGAAAGTGGGTGACACTAGAAACAAAGAAAAAGAGTCCTCTGTAGGCCCCCAAAAACCAGAACAGGTGGGTGGGCCCCAAGACACAACCCAAAACAAAGGTGGGTACCAGGGTAAGAACTGGGATGCCACTAAGGCATGGTGCCACAACTGTAAACAGTCTGGGCACCACACCAAGGACACTTCTTGTCCCAAAAACAAACCTCAGAACAAAATTCCAGGGGTAACCAGTATAGCCATGGGAGATGACTCTTCAGATGAGGAGGTCTTCATAGCCTTCAACTGGAAACAGGGCCCAACAGGTGAGTTGGAGATTCCAGAGGGAAGTAGACACTTCCACCACCTACTGGTGAATGGAATCCCAACCACTGCCCTGAGAGACACTTGTGCCAGTCACACTATTGTGCATGACAGGCTGGTGCTCTCAAACCAGTACATCCCAGGTGAGACTGCCAGGGTAAGAGTTAGCCTAGACAGGGTCACTAAGAGGCCTGTGGCTTTAGTACCCATAGAAGTGGGTGGCACTCTTAGCTGGAGAAGGGTAGTAGTCAGTACAGACCTCCCCCTTGATTGTCTCCTTGGAAATGACTACCCAGAGGTTAGTCAGAGCCCAAGAGAGGAACTGGTCCAGTGCCAGTCCTCTCCCAAGGATTCTGGAAGTCCTGCCTCTGCAGTAAATGCAAGCAGACCCCAGAAGAAGAAGAAAAGAAAACAGAGTAGGAAAGGTGGACAACCTTTAGCCAAGGTTCCAGCAAGCCAAGGAGATTCTGCTCCAGTAGGGGAGAACTCCAAAAATGGCTCTGATAAAGTCCAACCTGACCCACAAGAAGTCCTGGCTAGTCAGGCAACTGTTAAACCTGAGTGGGTGGCTCCTCAGCTAACAGAAGAAAGAGTGGAAGAAGGGTGTTTTCTACAAGATGTGGTAACCCCCCACTCTAATACAGCAGACAGGCAACCTGAACCCAAAGAAGCCTGTAACTTAGCCCCTTCCCTTTTAGGTGAAGAGCTAAAGGTGTGGTTCTGGGCACTGACAGCTGTCAGTGGCCTCTGCTGGGTGTTAGCCTTTATGGCTGCACTATCCTTGGCATGGTGGTCTGACCCCATGCCAAATAACAAGTTAGGCCCCCTGACCCTGTTGGTCATGGTGGGGTTACTCCAGCTCTGGGTAACCTCTTTGGGTAAGCTAGGGGTGACCCTGGCTAAGATAAGATTAGCAGAGGTGGATACCTCTGACCTCAAAATAGAGAGAATGGGTGAAGACATAAAAAGCACAGACAAGAGGCAGTTCAGACTAGGTCCTATCACTGTGGAAGTGGGTCAGTTCCCCAGAGGGAATGACCTGAACAGGAGGATGTAAGGCAGAGTAGGCCCTGCAACAAACCAGCCATTTCCTCTACTCTTCCTCGCCTGACAGACTAGGAAGACTCTTCCAGCGTTGGCTGAGTCTCCTGGCCTGTGGGCTGGGGGGGGCTTGTGTAAAGAAATGGCTCCCTGTTGCAGTTACCCCCCCACTTTTTGCCTGATACTGATGCTGACTTGACTGAGAAGTGTGCTGGGACCCTGCTAACCAGGCCCCAGCACCAGTGTTCCTTCACCTAAAATGTACCATTGTATCCACAATTGGCACACCCTGGCATTCAGATAAGTCCCTTGTAACTGGTACTTCTAGTACCAAGGGCCCTGATGCCAAGAAAGGTCTCTAAGGGCTGCAGCATGTCTTATGCCACCCTAGAGACCCCTCACTCAGCACAGCCACACTGCTTACAAGCCTGTGTGTGCTGGTGAGAACAAAATGAGTAAGTCGACATGGCACTCCCCTCAGGGTGCCATGCCAGCCTCTCACTGCCTATGCAGTATAGGTAAGACACCCCTCTAGCAGGCCTTACAGCCCTAAGGCAGGGTGCACTATACCATAGGTGAGGGTACCAGTGCATGAGCACTGTGCCCCTACAGTGTCTAAGCAAAACCTTAGCCATTGTAAGTGCAGGGTAGCCATAAGAGTATATGGTCTGGGAGTCTGTTTTACACGAACTCCACAGCACCATAATGGCTACACTGAAAACTGGGAAGTTTGGTATCAAACTTCTCAGCACAATAAATGCACACTGATGCCAGTGTACATTTTATTGTAAAATACACCCCAGAGGGCACCTTAGAGGTGCCCCCTGAAACTTAACCGACTATCTGTGTAGGCTGACTAGTTTTAGCAGCCTGCCACAAACCGAGACATGTTGCTGGCCCCATGGGGAGAGTGCCTTTGTCACTCTGAGGCCAGTAACAAAGCCTGCACTGGGTGGAGATGCTAACACCTCCCCCAGGCAGGAATTGTCACACCTGGCGGTGAGCCTCAAAGGCTCACCTCCTTTGTGCCAACCCAGCAGGACACTCCAGCTAGTGGAGTTGCCCGCCCCCTCCGGCCAGGCCCCACTTTTGGCGGCAAGGCCGGAGAAAATAATGAGAAAAACAAGGAGGAGTCACTGGCCAGTCAGGACAGCCCCTAAGGTGTCCTGAGCTGAGGTGACTCTGACTTTTAGAAATCCTCCATCTTGCAGATGGAGGATTCCCCCAATAGGGTTAGGATTGTGACCCCCTCCCCTTGGGAGGAGGCACAAAGAGGGTGTACCCACCCTCAGGGCTAGTAGCCATTGGCTACTAACCCCCCAGACCTAAACACGCCCTTAAATTTAGTATTTAAGGGCTACCCTGAACCCTAGAAAATTAGATTCCTGCAACAAGAAGAAGGACTGCCCAGCTGAAAACCCCTGCAGCGGAAGACCAGAAGACGACAACTGCCTTGGCTCCAGAAACTCACCGGCCTGTCTCCTGCCTTCCAAAGATCCTGCTCCAGCGACGCCTTCCGAAGGGACCAGCGACCTCGACACCCTCTGAGGACTGCCCCTGCTTCGAAAAGACAAGAAACTCCCGAGGACAGCGGACCTGCTCCAAGAAAAGCTGCAACTTTGTTTCCAGCAGCTTTAAAGAACCCTGCAAGCTCCCCGCAAGAAGCGTGAGACTTGCAACACTGCACCCGGCGACCCCGACTCGACTGGTGGAGATCCGACGCCTCAGGAGGGACCCCAGGACTACTCTGATACTGTGAGTACCAAAACCTGTCCCCCCTGAGCCCCCACAGCGCCGCCTGCAGAGGGAATCCCGAGGCTTCCCCTGACCGCGACTCTTTGAACCTAAAGTCCCGACGCCTGGGAGAGACCCTGCACCCGCAGCCCCCAGGACCTGAAGGACCGGACTTTCACTGGAGAAGTGACCCCCAGGAGTCCCTCTCCCTTGCCCAAGTGGAGGTTTCCCCGAGGAATTCCCCCCTTGCCTGCCTGCAGCGCTGAAGAGATCCCGAGATCTCTCATAGACTAACATTGCGAACCCGACGCTTGTTTCTACACTGCACCCGGCCGCCCCCGCGCCGCTGAGGGTGAAATTTCTGTGTGGACTTGTGTCCCCCCCGGTGCCCTACAAAACCCCCCTGGTCTGCCCTCCGACGACGCGGGTACTTACCTGCAAGCAGACCGGAACCGGGGCACCCCCTTCTCTCCATTCTAGCCTATGTGTTTTGGGCACCACTTTGAACTCTGCACCTGACCGGCCCTGAGCTGCTGGTGTGGTGACTTTGGGGTTGCTCTGAACCCCCAACGGTGGGCTACCTTGGACCAAGAACTGAACCCTGTAAGCGTCTTACTTACCTGGTAAAACTAATCAAAACTTACCTCCCCTAGGAACTGTGAAAATTGCACTAAGTGTCCACTTTTAAAACAGCTATTTGTCAATAACTTGAAAAGTATACATGCAATTTTGATGATTTGAAGTTCCTAAAGTACTTACCTGCAATACCTTTCGAATGAGCTATTACATGTAGAATTTGAACCTGTGGTTCTTAAAATAAACTAAGAAAAGATATTTTTCTATATAAAAACCTATTGGCTGGATTTGTCTCTGAGTGTGTGTACCTCATTTATTGTCTATGTGTATGTACAACAAATGCTTAACACTACTCCTTGGATAAGCCTACTGCTCGACCACACTACCACAAAATAGAGCATTAGTATTATCTATTTTTACCACTATTTTACCTCTAAGGGGAACCCTTGGACTCTGTGCATGCTATTCCTTACTTTGAAATAGCACATACAGAGCCAACTTCCTACAGTGAGCATCAGTTTTGGTTACCAAGTTGAGACCTCTATAGTCTACACAAAACCGCATTTCCTTCTTTCCATCCTTGGAATGGGGTTTTGGTACAAGTACCACAGGAGAAGCCCATGGACTTTCAGAGTGCTCAACCACTCCTAGTTCTAACATTTTCTGTACCTCTTGCTTTATGCAGTCCCTGACATGGTCAGGCTGCCTATAGATCTTACTTTTGACAGGTAAACTGTCTCCAGTATCTATAGTGTGCTCACACCAAGAAGTGGTACCTGGCACAGTAGAGAAGAGTTCAGAGAATTGATCTAGGAGATTTATGCAATGGTCTTTCTGCTCAGCAGTAAGACAATCAGCCAAAACTACACCTTCCACAAGAGCATCTTGTTCTGTGGAAGAGAAGAGATCAGGTAGAGGATCACTGTCTTCTTCCTGTCCCTCATCAGTTGCCATGAGCAGGGTGAGATCAGCCCTGTCATAGTAGGGTTTCAGGCGGTTTACATGGAGTACCCTAAGGGGACTCCTTGCACTGCCTAAGTCAACTAAATAGGTGACTTCACCCTTTTTCTCAACAATTGTGTGGGATCCACTCCATTTATCTTGGAGTGCTCTTGGGGCCACAGGCTCCAAGACCCACACTTTCTGCCCTGGTTTGTACTGAACCAAAACAGCCTTCTGATCATGCCATTGCTTCTGGAGCTCTTGGCTGGCCTGAAGGTTTTTACTGGCCTTCTTCATATACTCAGCCATCCTTGATCTGAGGCCAAGTACATAATCCACAATATCCTGCTTAGGAGCTTTTAAAGGTTGTTCCCAACCCTCCTTTACAAGTGTGAGTGGACCCCTAACAGGGTGTCCAAAAAGAAGTTCAAAGGGGCTGAAGCCCACTCCTTTCTGGGGTACCTCCCTGTAGGCAAAAAGGAGGCATGGTAACAGGATATCCCATCTCCTGCGGAGTTTTTCAGGGAGACCCATAATCATGCCTTTGAGAGTTTTGTTAAATCTCTCCACCAGTCCATTTGTTTGTGGATGATAGGGTGTAGTGAACTTATAAGTCACACCACACTCCTTCCACATGGCCTTTAAGTATGCAGACATGAAATTGCTTCCCCTGTCTGATACTACTTCCTTTGGGAAGCCCACCCTAGAAAATATTCCCAGGAGGGCCTTTGCCACTGCAGGAGCTGTAGTGGTCCTTAAAGGAATTGCTTCAGGATATCTTGTGGCATGGTCCACTACCACCAAGATAAACCTATTGCCTGAAGCCGTAGGAGGGTCAAGGGGGCCAACTATGTCAACCCCTACCCTTTCAAAGGGAACCCCAACCACAGGCAGTGAAATAAGGGGTGCCTTTGGGGTGCCACCTGTCTTGCCACTGGCTTGACAGGTTTCACAGGACTTACAAAAATCTTTTGTGTCCTCAGACATTCTAGGCCAATGAAACAAGGGAACAAGCCTGTCCCAAGTTTTCATTTGTCCCAGATGCCCAGCTAGGGGAATGTCTTGGGCAAGAGTTAGGAGGAACTTTCTGTACTCCTGAGGAATCACTAATCTCCTGGCAGCTCCAGGTTTAGGATCCCTATGCTCAGTGTACAAGAGGTTGTCCTCCCAGTAAACTCTGTGAGAGTCACTGACATCCCCATTAGCCTGTTTGACAGCTTGCTGTCTTAGACCCTCTAATGTGGGACAGGTTTGCTGTGCCACACTCAGCTCCTCCCTGGCAGGCCCCCCTTCACCCAAAAGCTCAGCAGTATCTGCTTCCAGCTCCTCTGGTGTAGGTTCTGCACAGGGAGGGAATTCTTCTTCCTCTGAAGTTGAATCCACTGTAGAGGGAGGGATAGTAGGAAGTGGTTTGCTTCTACTAGCCCTAGCTTTAGGGAGCACTTGGTCCATTGTTCCAGGATCCAAGCTTCCCTGTCCTTTTTGCTTTTTGGCCTGAGCCCTTGTCAAAGCAAAAATATGCCCTGGGATGCCCAGCATTGCTGCATGGGCCTCCAACTCCACATCTGACCAAGCTGATGTCTCCAAATCATTTCCTAGTAGACAGTCTACAGGTAAATCTGTGGCTACCACAACTTTCTTTGGACCAGTAACCCCCCCCAGTTGAGATTAACAACAGCCATGGGGTGGCTAAGTGTGTTGTTGTGAGCATCGGTTACTTGGTACTGGTGACCAAGTAGGTGTTGTTCAGGGTGGACCAGTTTCTCTATGACCATAGTCACACTGGCACCAGTGTCCCTGTAGGCCTGAACCTCAACACCATTTATTTGGAGTAGCTGCTTGTACTTCTCCATATTAAGGGGACAAGCAACTAAGGTGGCTAAATCAATAGCCCCCTCAGAGACTAACACAGCCTCTGTGGCCTCCCTAACAAGGCCAACCCCAACTAAGTTACCAATAGTGAGCCCAGCTACTCCCTTGGATTGGCTATTAGTAGGTTTGCTCCCACCACCACTGCTATTAGTAGGGACACTAGGAGGCTTGGTGCTTTTCTTTGGACAACTGGGATCTGTTGTCCAATGGCCTTTTACTTTACATAAATAGCACCATGGTTTCTTTTCTTTGTTTTGATTAAAGGAGGATTTGGACCCACCACCCCCACCAGAGTGTTTTTGTGGGCCTGATGAAGACTCATTTTTAGATTTGTCCCCACCCTTGTCTGAAGACTTACCATCCTTCTTTTTGTTGCCATCTCTGTCACCCCCTGTATGAACTTTTCTGTTCACCCTTGTTCTGACCCATTTGTCTGCCTTCTTTCCCAATTCTTGGGGAGAGGTCAGATCAGAGTCCACCAAGTACTGGTGCAACAAATCAGACACACAATTATTAAGAATATGCTCTCTCAGGATCAAGTTATACAGGCTGTCATAATCAGTAACTTTACTGCCATGTAACCACCCCTCCAAGGCCTTCACTGAATGGTCAATGAAATCAACCCAGTCTTGTGAAGACTCCTTTTTGGTCTCTCTGAACTTTATCCTGTATTGTTCAGTGGTTAAGCCATAACCATCCAGGAGTGCATTCTTAAGTACTGTAAAATTTTTGGCATCACTTTCTTTCACAGTAAGGAGCCTATCCCTACCTTTTCCACTAAATGATAGCCATAGGATAGCAGCCCACTGCCTTTGAGGGACATCCTGTACAACACAGGCCCTCTCAAGTGCAGCAAACCACTTGTTAATGTCATCCCCCTCCTTATAAGGGGGAACTATCTTGTGCAGATTCTTGGAATCATGCTCTTTTGCAGGATGACTATGGGGAATACTGCTGCTGCCACCATGGGTTTCTAAACCCAACTTCTGTCTTTCCTTCTCTAATTCTAAAGACTGTCTATCCAAATCCAGCTGTTGCTTTTTAAGCTTCAGTCTGGTTTGTTCCACCCTCAACTTATTGAGTTCCCTCTCTAACAATCTGTCATCAGGGTTGGTGGGAGGGACATTCCTAGATACAGAGGTATGATGGGAATGAACAGAAGGAGACCTGTCCCTTACAGAGGCCACCCTAACAGCTTGGCTAACAGAAACATCAGTACCACTGTGGTGAGAATAAATGCTTTTGCTATGATGTGAGACAACACTATTTGTATGGTGTGGCTCTCCATCATTACCAACTATGCTAGACTGTCTAGTAATGGGCAGGCTAGGAACTTTCTTTCCTGAATCTTTTCCTGGGGGAGTCCCTGGATCAGATTGGGAACCATTAGCTACTTTTTCAACAGATGGGGCACTTATTGCCTTATCTTGTTCTCTAAGCATGTTAAGTAACAATTCCAAGGAAGGATTCTTCCCTACACTCAAACCTCTCTCTACACAGAGACTCCTTGCTCCTTTCCAGCTAAGGTGGTCATATGCAAGTTTGGACAGATCAACATTTTGGCCTGTGCCAGACATTTTTTAGAGAGAGTTAAAGTGATAGAAAAAGAGAAAAAGTTTGTCAGAGCTTTTAGAAAGACAGAGAAAAAAACTTTTAAAACTTTTTAGAACTTTTTAGAAAGTTAGAAGTACTTTTCAGCACTTAGAATAGAGTGAAAAGAGGAAATGCAAAACTGTTTGGCTATGTGTATATACACTGAACTTGTTTTGTATATTTTTCTCTTATGAAAAGTACAATGACAAGAGTGGTAAGTAGTCTCAAAGCACTTATCCCACCACTGCACAACCAATGTAGGAGGCTGGACTGGCTTGTAGTGAGTACCAAGGGGTACTTGCACCTTGCACCAGGCCCAGTTATCCCTTATTAGTGTATAGGGTGTCTAGCAGCTTAGGCTGATAGATAATGGTAGCTTAGCAGAGCAGCTTAGGCTGAACTAGGAGACGTGTGAAGCTACTACAGTACCACTTAGTGTCATATGCAAAATATCATAAGAAAACACAATACACAGTTATACTAAAAATAAAGGTGCTTTATTTTTATGACAATATGCCAAAGTATCTTAGAGTGTACCCTCAGTGAGAGGATAGGAAATATACACAAGATATATATACACAATAGCAAAAATATGCAGTATAGTCTTAGAAAACAGTGCAAACAATGTATAGTTACAATAGGATGCAATGGGGAAACATAGGGATAGGGGCAACACAAACCATATACTCCAAAAGTGGAATGCGAACCACGAATGGACCCCAAACCTATGTGACCTTGTAGAGGGTCGCTGGGACTATTAGAAAATAGTGAGAGTTAGAAAAATAACCCTCCCCAAGACCCTGAAAAGTGAGTGCAAAGTGCACTAAAGTTCCCCTAAGGATAAAGAAGTCGTGTTAGAGGAATAATGCAGGAAAGACACAAACCAACAATGCAACAACAATGGATTTCCAATCTAGGGTACCTGTGGAACAAGGGGACCAAGTCCAAAAGTCACAAGCAAGTCGGAGATGGGCATATGCCCAGGAAATGCCAGCTGTGGATGCAAAGAAGCTTCTACTGGACAGAAGAAGCTGAGGTTTCTGCAGGAACGAAAAGGGTTAGAGACTTCCCCTTTGGTGGACGGATCCCTCTCGCCGTGGAGAGTCGTGCAGAAGTGTTTTCCCGCCGAAAGAACGCCAACAAGCCTTGCTAGCTGCAAATCGTGCGGTTAGCGTTTTTGGACGCTGCTGTGGCCCAGGAGGGACCAGGAGGTCGCAAATTGGACCAGGAGGTAGAGGAGACGTCGAGCAAGACAAGGAGTCCTCTCAGCAGCAGGTAGCACCCGGAGAAGTGCCAGAAACAGGCACTACGAGGATGCGTGAAATGGTGCTCACCCGAAGTTGCACAAAGGAGTCCCACGTCGCCGGAGACCAACTTAGAAAGTCGTGCAATGCAGGTTAGAGTGCCGTGGACCCAGGCTTGGCTGTGCACAAAGGATTTCCGCCGGAAGTGCACAGGGGCCGGAGTAGCTGCAAAAGTCGCGGTTCCCAGCAATGCAGTCTAGCGAGGTGAGGCAAGGACTTACCTCCACCAAACTTGGACTGAAGAGTCACTGGACTGTGGGGGTCACTTGGACAGAGTTGCTGGATTCGAGGGACTTCGCTTGTCGTGCTGAGAGGAGACCCAGGGGACCGGTAATGCAGCTTTTTGGTGCCTGCGGTTGCAGGGGGAAGATTCCGTCGACCCACGGGAGATTTCTTCGGAGCTTCTAGTGCAGAGAGGAGGCAGACTACCCCCACAGCATGCACCACCAGGAAAACAGTTGATAAGGCGGCAGGATCAGCGTTACAGAGTTGCAGTAGTCGTCTTTGCTACTATGTTGCAGTTTTGCAGGCTTCCAGCGCGGTCAGCAGTCGATTCCTTGGCAGAAGGTGAAGAGAGAGATGCAGAGGAACTCGGATGAGCTCTTGCATTCGTTATCTAAAGTTTCCCCAGAGACAGAGACCCTAAAT
The DNA here is from genome assembly GCF_031143425.1 of Pleurodeles waltl. NCBI lineage: Eukaryota > Metazoa > Chordata > Amphibia > Caudata > Salamandridae > Pleurodeles > Pleurodeles waltl. Next base: position 377,832,518 of record NC_090444.1, on the reverse strand, counting down.
AGCCAGGAAAGAGGGTTTGGCTACCTAGGAGAGAGGATAGGCTACTAACACCTGAAGGAGCCTATCAGAAGGAGTCTCTGACGTCACCTGGTGGCACTGGCCACTCAGAGCAGTCCAGTGTGCCAGCAGCACCTCTGTTTCCAAGATGGCAGAGGTCTGGAGCACACTGGAGGAGCTCTGGACACCTCCCAGGGGAGGTGCAGGTCAGGGGAGTGGTCACTCCCCTTTCCTTTGTCCAGTTTCGCGCCAGAGCAGGGCTAAGGGGTCCCCTGAACCGGTGTAGACTGGCTTATGCAGAATTGGGCACATCTGTGCCCAAGAAAGCATTTCCAGAGGCTGGGGGAGGCTACTCCTAACCTGCCTTCACACCATTTTCCAAAGGGAGAGGGTGTAACACCCTCTCTCAGAGGAAGTCCTTTGTTCTGCCATCCTGGGCCAGGCCTGGCTGGACCCCAGGAGGGCAGATGCCTGTCTGAGGGGTTGGCAGCAGCAGCAGCTGCAGTGAAACCCCAGGAAAGGCAGTTTGGCAGTACCAGAGTCTGTGCTACAGACCACTGGGATCATGGGATTGTGCCAACTATGCCAGGATGGCATAGAGGGGGCAATTCCATGATCATAGACATGTTACATGGCCATATTCGGAGTTACCATTGTGAAGCCACATATAGGTAGTGACCTATATGTAGTGCACGCGTGTAATGGTGTCCCCGCACTCACACAGTCCGGGGAATTGGCCCTGAACAATGTGGGGGCACCTTGGCTAGTGCCAGGGTGCCCTCACACTAAGTAACTTTGCACCTAACCTTTACCAGGTAAAGGTTAGACATATAGGTGACTTATAAGTTACTTAAGTGCAGTGTAAAATGGCTGTGAAATAACGTGGACGTTATTTCACTCAGGCTGCAGTGGCAGGCCTGTGTAAGAATTGTCAGAGCTCCCTATGGGTGGCAAAAGAAATGCTGCAGCCCACAGGGATCTCCTGGAACCCCAATACCCTGGGTACCTCAGTACCATATACTAGGGAATTATAAAGGTGTTCCAGTAAGCCAATGTAAATTGGTAAAATTGGTCACTTGCCTGTTAGTGACAATTTGGAAAGAAATGAGAGAGCATAACCACTGAGGTTCTGATTAGCAGAGCCTCAGTGAGACAGTTAGTCACTACACAGGTAACACATTCAGGCACACTTATGAGCACTGGGGCCCTGGGTTACCAGGGTCCCAGTGACACATACAACTAAAACAACATATATACAGTGAAAAATGGGGGTAACATGCCAGGCAAGATCGTACTTTCCTACACCCCCTGTCCAAGCAAAAGCCCTCACTCTAGTCAGGGTAAGTCACACACAATCCAAGATTATACTGTGCCAACCCTCTGGTAGCTTGGCACGAGCAGTCAGGCTTAACTTAGAAGGCAATGTGTAAAGTATTTGTGCAATAAATCAGACAATACCACCATATAGCACCACAAAAATACACCACATAGTGTTTATAAAAATATATAATATTTATCAGGATAATTGTAGGTCAAAAAGAATAAAGTTGCAATGTGAAATTGTAGAGATATCACTGAAAAGTGATATAAAGTGTCTTAAGTCTTTAAAATGTCAACAAAGTCTCTTTCAAGCACAAGTACCTGGTTTGGAGTGGAAAATCTCCTCAGAGAGCCACAAAAGAAGAGATGGAAAAGGGTGTGTGCGTCGATTTCTCCCCAGCACACACGGACTTGCGTCGTTATTTTTCACGCGGGGAAGTCGTGCGTCGTTTTCCGGTGCGCGGACAGTCTCTTTCTGTGGATCGTGGGGATTACCAGCTGTCCCGGGTCGGTGCGTGTATTTTCCTGCTTGTTTTCCGGCTGCGCGTCGTTCTGCGGGGCTGCGCGTTGAAATTACGATCTCACGGCAGGCGTCGCGTCGATTTCTCCTTTAGAGGTCGGGCGCCGTTGTCCTTGCGAAGCCGTGCGTCGAAGTTCCGGTCGTGCTGAAGGCGTTGCGTCGATCAGCGTCGGTGTGCGGCATTTTTCTCGCCGCGGAACAAGCTGTGCGTCGAAATTATCGGCGCACGCAGCATCCAAGTGAAAAAGAGAAGTCTTTTTGGTCCTGAGACTTCAGGGAACAGGAGGCAAGCTCTATCCAAGCCCTTGGAGAGCACTTTCACAGCCATACAAGAGTTCAGCAAGGCAGCAGGCCAACAGCAAGGCAGCAGTCCTTTGTAGAAAGCAGACAGGTGAGTCCTTTGAGCAGCCAGGCAGTTCTTCTTGGCAGGATGTAGTTTCTGGTTCAGGTTTCTTCTCCAGCAAGTGTCTGATGAGGTAGGGCAGAGGCCCTGTTTTATACCCAAATGTGCCTTTGAAGTGGGGGAGACTTCAAAGAGTGGCTAAGAAGTGCACCAGGTCCCCTTTCAGTCCAATCCTGTCTGCCAGGGTCCCAGTAGGGGTGTGGCAGTCCTTTTTGTGAGAGCAGGCCCTCCACCCTCCCAGCCCAGGAAGACCCATTCAAAATGCAGATGTATGCAAGTGAGGCTGAGTACCCTGTGTTTGGGGTGTGTCTGAGTGAATGCACAAGGAGCTGTCAACTAAGCCCAGCCAGACGTGGATTGTAAGGCACAGAAAGATTTAAGTGCAAAGAAATGCTCACTTTCTAAAAGTGGCATTTCTAGAATAGTAATATTAAATCCAACTTCACCAGTCAGCAGGATTTTATATTACCATTCTGGCCATACTAAATATGACCTTCCTACTCCTCTCAGATCAGCAGCTACCACTTCAACAGTGCATGAGGGCAGCCCCAATGTTAGCCTATGAAGGGAGCAGGCCTCACAGTAGTGCAAAATGAATTTAGGAGTTTTACACTACCAGGACATGTAAACTACACAGGTACATGTCCTGCCTTTCACCCACACAGCACCCTGCTCTAGGGGTTACCTAGGGCACACATTAGAGGTGACTTATATGTGGAGAAAGGGGAGGTTTAGGCTTGGCAAGTACTTTTAAATGCCAAGGCGAGGTGGCAGTGAAACTGCACACACAGGCCCTGCAATGGCAGGCCTGAGACAAGGAAAAGGGGCTACTCAAGTGGGTGGCACAACCAGTGCTGCAGGCCCACTAGTAGCATTTAATCTACCGGCCCTATGCACATAAAGTGCACATTACTAGGGACTTATAAGTAAATTAATAGTCCAATCAGGTATGATTCAAGGTTACCATGTTTTTGGGGGAGAGAGCATATGCACTTTAGCACTGGTTAGCAGTGGTAAAGTGCGCAGAGTCTAAAAGCCAGCAAAAACAGTGTCCAAAAAGTGGAGGGAGGCAGGCAAAAAGTTAGGGGTGACTACCCTCAGGCTGTCAGGTCTAACACCCAGTATTTCACCCAAGATTGGCATACTGGTGCCCCCTTATAAGTCCCTATTATATGGTACTTGGGTACCCAGAGCAATGGGGTTCCAGGAGATAACTATGGGCTGCAGCATTTCTTTTGCCACCCATAGTGAGCCCATGCAAAGGCTTCTGCAGAACTGCCATTGCAGCCTGCGTGAAAAGGTGCATGCACTCTTTCACTGCCAGTTACACTGCACCAGGTCACTTATAAGTCACCTCTATAGCAGGCGCTCCAGCCCTGAGGGCAGGGTGCAGAGTACCTGTGTGTGAGGGCACCCCTGCACTAGCAGAGGTGCCCCCACGACCTCCAGGGCCATTTTCCCAGACTTCAGGAGTGCGGGGATGCCATTTTACACGTGTACTGGGAATAGGTCACTCCCTATTCCCAGCTACATAATGGTAACTCCGAACATAGGTATGTTTGATATCAAACATGTAATCATACCCCAAGGCTTTTGCAAGCATTGGTTGTATGATTTCATGCACTCTGGGGGCTCCTTAGAGGACCCCCAGTATTGCCATTCCAGCCTTCAGAGGTTTTCCAGGCAGCCCCAGCTGCTGCCACCTCTCAGACAGGTTTCTGCCCTCCTGTTGCTTGAGTAGCTCAAGCCCAGGAAGGCAGAACAAAGGATTTCCTTTGGGGGAGGGGAGTTAAACCCTCTCCCTTTGGAAATAGGTTTGAAAGGGGTAGCTTCCTTCCCTAGGCCACTGGAAATGCTTTGAAGGGCACATTTGGTGCCCTCCTTACATAATCCAGTCTACACTGGTTCAGGTACCCCCAGTCCCTGCTCTGGCACGAAACTGGACAAAGGGAAGGGGAGTGACCACTCCCCTGTCCATCACCACCCCAGGTGTGGTGCTCAGAGCTCCTCCAGAGGGTCCCTGAGTTTTGCCATCTTGGATTCCAAGTTGGCAGCGAACTCTGGGAGCATCTGAGTGGCCAGTGCCAGCAGGTGGTGTCAGAGCCGTCCCCTGATAGGTGCTTACCTGTTTAGCTGACCAATCCCCCTTTCAGGGCTATTTAGGGTCTCTCCTTTGGGAGGTTCTTCAGATTCAGATTGCAAGACTCCAGCAGGAATCCTCTGCATCCTTTACTTCACCTTCTCACCGAAGAAACTGCATCTGGACCCTCCAGGAATTCCACAAACTGCAACAACGAAGCAAAGACGACTTCTGCAACATTGTAACTTCAGCTCCTGCCAGCAACTGCAGCTGTTTCCGGGTTGTGCATCCTCAGAGAACAGCCTGTCTTCAGTCTGCACCAGAAGAATGAATGAATCTCCCTTGGAGTGAAGGAGTCACTCCCCTGCTTCAGCAGGCACCTCTCTGCAATGATGACCATCTGCATGGGTCCCCTCTCCTGACGACATGCATGGATCCTGCATCACAGGTAGTAGACTGAAATGGTCCCGATGGTCCTCACGTCCTACTGTCCAACTTTGGTGGAGGTAAGAGCTTGCCTTCTCACGCAAGACAGTACCCCGTGCACCACATGTTTTTCAGTTGCCAAGGCGTGTGGCATCCTTCTATGAAATTCTTTGTGCACAATGTAGCTCTGGCCCCCAGCACTCCTTCCTGAGATGCACAGCTTCCTGAGTGGTTCTCTGGCGGTGTGGGATCCTTTGTTTTTGTGCTGCGTGTGCCTCCTTTTGCAACTCCTTTGTCTCCGTGCTGGGGGACTCCTGTGTGCGCTGGCTGGTATTCTGTGGGCTCTCTGAGTTGCTGAGAGCCCCCTCTGACTCCTCTACCTGGGTAGAGTCCACCAGGTCCCTCCTGGTCCCAGGCAGTGCCATTTTCTGCTAACCATGAGCTTTTCCTGTGCCAAGGCTTGTTGGTGGAATCCAGCGATGCAAACCAGACTGCAATCATCCATCCGGAGTGGGATATCATCTGCACCAACCACGAACCCGCATCGATCTTCTTGGGTGCAGTACTGACTGTTGTTCTTCACCAGTGGTTCTTCTTTTGCACCTTGATTCGGGTTAGCAGGGGCCCCTGTCCTCCCTGGACTCTTCTGTGCTTCTTGGACTTAGTCCCATTCTTCCACAGGTCTTTAGGTCCAGGAATCCACCCTTTGTGTCTTGAAGTATCTTCGGGTTCTTGCATTATCTTCTTTCTTGTGTTCTTGTGTGTTCTAGGAAAGTTACTGTGATTTACTCCTGCTTTCCTGGGCTCTGAGGTGGGTTTTATTACTTACCTTTGGTGTTTGCTAATACTCCCAGCGCCCCTCTACACACCACACTTACCTAGGTGGGAAACCGACATTCGCATTCCACTTAGTACATAGTTTGTGTTTCCCCTAGGCCCATTTCTAACCATTGTGATTTTCACTAATTGCACTGTTTTCTAACTGTTTTTATTGCTATTTCTGCATACTAGTATATATAATTGGTGTATTACTTCCCTCCTAAGGGAGTATAGTCTCTATGGTATTTTTGGCATTTGTGTCACTAAAATAAAGTACCTTTATTTTTGTAACACTGAGTATTTTCTTTTATGTGTGTGAGTACTGTGTGACTACAGTGGTATTGCATGAGTTTTGCATGTCTCCTAGATAAGCCTTGACTACAGCCACCCCTAGAGAGCCTGGGGTCTAGACACTGCCTACGTTTCACTAGTAAGGGATAACTGGACGTTGTATAAGGTGTAAGTACCCACTACAAACCAGGCCAGCCAGTAGTCTCACTAGTGTACAGCATGGCTAAAACACATTGCAATAGAACTTGCATAGGCGAGACCTATTGACTTTGCCAATGCTTGTTTATAAGGTATGAACTTTAAAGTGACTTGCAATATCCTTATGTACACAGGGGGTATTTTACCCCATATAATAAATGGTCACTTCCCCACAAACCACTTAAAACCTTAGTGCATAGCTTCTGTCATTCCAAGCTATTAAAGAAGAGCAGAAGAAAGAAAAGCAACAGTCCATTTTCTGGTTTAAACAGCTGCATTAATTATGCTCTGTGACTTGATCTGCCTTTTACCTTGGCTGCTAGCTCTGGCAGAAGGCATTGTAATGTCAGAACTCGACTGTAATAACCCTATCATAGTCATTTTCTGATGTCTTTTCTTTATAATCAGTGAATGTATTTTCTTTACACGCTGTGACTTGGTGCATCACAAACAGCCGTTTCTAAAGAAATTAGTGACTGCAGTTTATACAGAGATTAGAGAATCCATGTTTATATAGCCTGTAACTCCAAGAGTTTCTTCAGTTGAAATGCTCCTAGTTATGACTGATGTGAAGCTGAGCTTCCCAAGATCACACACAGGAGTAGAAGTGTTATTAGAACTATGGTTTCCGAGCACAGTTTACACCTATTGTACCTAATCGCTTTTGATCTCTCCAGTGCGGTTCCAATTGGCATGAGGCGAAGGGCATAATGGGTGTGGGGCGCAAAGGGTATGTTCTTCCTTTTTACCCTCCTACTTTGATTTGCTTAGTGCATGAAGATGCAAGGTTAATCAACATGTTATTTTCACATTTGAGCTAATTAATTTGTGAATGTAAATAACAATAAAAGATACTTTCAGACTGTGAAAACATCCCTTCCTTTCTCCCTATTTCACTTCCAATATATATGATTGTGTTAATTTATCGGAGCCTGCAGTTCGTAAACAACGAGCGATTTGTATAGGGTTGATTTAAAGTCCCCAAGGCTGTCCCTGTCCCCCCCAGAAATGTATTGTCTCCTACGCCCCTGATCAATACAATGATTCACTGTGCACAATAACTTTCGAAGATGGCCTACCACTATAGTGTTTGAGTGACCATTTCGTATATAATTGCTTTAACACTCCAAGGTGGCTAGCACATTGCTTCTAAACTTGGCAGCTGGTGCTATGCTATACAACGTTATTCTAACCTGACGACCAGGACCTATATCCTTTTTCTAGGTCATGTGTGAAAAATTCTGCCAGTAGTTGCCTTTTTGGCATAGGTGAGCACAGAGTATAAAGTACTGGTATGACCGTTTTGGTTTGGTATGCATAACGTTAGAACTGTTTTCAAAGACACCTTCATTGGAGTAAACAACATTATTCTAGGAACTCTCACATCGCGATCACTTGCTTAGTAAAATGTTGCTAGTCTTAATAGATGTTAGCCTTGGCTGCAGTAGTGCACAGAGTAGAACATTTAAAGGGAACATTGGCTTTTTTCTTGACACGCTTTAACTACTGCAATATATTCTTCTCTGGCTTCCCCATAAAACAGATTGCAAGACTCTACAGCTTCAGAATCAGTAAGGAAGCTTGTGACTTAATCTTGCAAGCACACTCACATCAAACCTGCCCTCAAAGCTCGCCACTTACTCCTAGTCACTGGCAAGGGTGACTCCTTCGAGGAGCTTCGTTCCCCCGGCTGATCTAGCAGCAGAAAAATAAAACAATATTTGTTTTATTTTTCTGCTGTGCAGTGGAAGGGGTAGGGGTGGCTGGGCCGAGCCACAAGAGGTGGAAGGTGGGAGGAGGTAGGAGGAGTGGTGTGCACTGAGTGCACATGTGTGTTTGGCCAGCCATCTTAGGCTGGCTAAACACACATGTGCTCTTAGGTTTCTCCAGCCCGGCTGTGTCTAACATGCGGGCTGGAGAAACTGCACAGACCCAAGGGTTGTGTCTGAGTGGCAGTCCAAGCCGCTCAGACCAAGCCTGGCACTGCTTTTTCCCTAAGTTTAGCAGGAAAGCAGTGCCAGAATTGCATGGGGAGTCTGTGATGGTTTCCCAGCAGTGGATGCTGGGACACCACAAGGCGAGTAAGGCCTCGAGGGTAGCGTGTTTTATGTTTTTTATTTTATTTTCATCTCGGCTCCGTCCCCTCCCCTCCTCCCACCTCCTGCTGCCCCCCTTGTGGTATGCAATGGCAAGGTTAAATTTAAATCTGGCGCAGCTTTCCTTGGCCCTGGGACTTCACTTCACCACACCCAGTGCTTGAAATGAAAAAATAGAAGTGCAGGTACTCTGTACCAGAGTACCTGTTTGTTTCTGAGAAGTGCCGGTACTCTCTAATTAAAAGTGTTAAGATTTTCCTGACAAGTGCAGGTACTCTCCCTCTCAAAATACAGAAGTAACGGACAGTTCCGGCCCACTTAAAGCACTGGCCACATCCAAAGCCTTTCTTCCAACTTCAGCCCTTTGGAACAACCAGCGATCGTTTAAGAGGATGATCACTAGGTCTCAGCGTCCTGAGAGCCCTTATCCCAAAACTGAGATCTTAACCCAGCTACACGAAGTTCACAATACATTTGAAAGCGGAAATGTTCACACTTCGACTAAACTCACTGTCGAGGCTGGTTGAAAGGAAGGAGTTTTAGTCATGGTTAATGTCCCATCCAACTGTACTGTAACCTTCCTTCTGCTGCATATTTTCCCTCGCTCTGAAAGAACTGAAAGGAGATGTGTAGAGCTTTATAAAACTTCATCATAAAAGGGGGGCCTGCTTGAAGCCATTAGTAGGCTGCCGGCGTGTCACTGTTGCAGATTCAACCACTTACAAAGGCGTGTTTTTCACTGCTTTGACACTGTACACTTTGCATATACTGAAGGGTACCTTGCCCACACACTGCGATGCAGGCACTTTTTATCACCGATGTTTACTTAATCTTGGATAGTCTTTGAATGATCTAAATGAAACATATTGCTGCATTTCAAACATTTGTATTTTACCTTTCCATGTAAAGGCCAATTTTGATTATTTCTTAAACGTTTAAAGTCTACTCAATTAACATAAATGTCATGTTTAATTAGACCTGAGTTATGCAAACGTTGCCAGGTTGTGGCAGTATAGCATGTGACAGTGCATGTTTCCCACAAGAACACAAAAAAATCACACTTCGAAACTGTACATGGTTGTATAAAGTGATTTGAAATTACACGCAGGATGTCTGCTCAAACACTGATCGATGGCTCCCTACATGTTTCGAGCTTCAGTGTCACTTTCCTCTGGTTTAGAAAACAAATGCAAATAAATGGAATGAATGTAAAGGACAGCAAGAACTCAAATTCTGCGAAATTTCTTAGAGATCAGCAAGTTCATGACTGCCTGAATCAGCTATTTTGTCTAGTATGGCACCGGTTACCAAAACAATGAAGAATAACAATTTTTGTCCTTCGGGCCATAAGAGGAGCCCTGACAAGGCAGAATCTTTTGCGCAGGATAATTTGTTTTGACAAAGTATGTTTTTGTGGTATTTTGAGGGTTTTTAATGTGTTGTGGTGCTGCCATATTGGTTTGTGTTTCTTGACTTGAATGAAACCAGTGAGGTTTGGATTGAACTGAATCAACAAAGGCTGACGTTTACTGCACTGTCTCTGAAGACGACTGAGCCAGGTCAAGAGGACGCTTTCCAGGAAGCTGCTCGGATATAGTGATGGTAAAATAGCCGCTGATATTTGCATACACATTAAAACGTAGGCCGTTCGAGCACCACGCCATAAGCTTGGAACTGTGGGTGGCAAAGGGAATTTAAGACCCGTCCCCAAGATATTTAAAGTATAAACTGATGAATAAACAGTGGGAGACAGCACATGCTTGATGCCAAGAGGCACGTCGCTAAGTCGCCTTGAAGCTATGTAACCGAAGAAGCAAACCCTGTGTATGACCTCTTTGTGTTGTTAATTATTTAATTGTCACCAGTGAGGTGTTGAACCTCTCTTAAAGTCCTTTTGTTTGTCAGGCCAGACGTGCCAACAGAGTAAGGGCATGTAGGGGATGCTATTTTATGGTCATGTTACTGCTGGTTTTGCTGGCTTGATTTTAGGAGAAGCTCAACACCTCAATGAGCATAATGAAATAATTAGAAAAAAGAAAGATGTCTACAAGCCTCCACAGTGCTCGTTAGGTAACAGCTCTTCAACGAGATGCTTGCCAAGTGCAGCATCATTTTAGACAGGCATGCTCTGCACTGTGTTTTGTCTTCATTATATGTGGAAAGATTTCAGACAAAAAAACACACCTTTGAATTTCATGACTGATATATACATGTATGTGGATACAGTGTCAGTTTGATTTTAGGTGCAATAAGTGTATTTATTGAACTTCTGTTGTTAAATGGAAGAGAGATAATGTAACCTTATAATAGTGTATTTATTGAACTTCTGTTGTTAAATGGAAGAGAGATAATGTAACCTTATAATATCTGAGCTACACAATGTGCAATCCTGGATTTGAATATCAGCTTCCCCTCTTGGCCAAATTGTGTGACCAACAGCACATAGCTTCACTTCACTATCTATAGGGGTGGGCGGAACTCGTGGAGTTTCACGCCGCATAATTCCATGGACTTACATAAAAACTCAGTAACATTCTGTGGAGTTCGCCAAGCGGGTGGAATCAGGCATGTCACGCTGCTCGTGCTGCTTTTTAGTTGGGAGAGCTTCTTCACGCTGTAAAGTAAGACAGGGACAATATCATGCGATGTCCCAGAGGCCTTGCTTCTTTTTGCTGCACTAGTAGATTTTCTACTCAAGCGGCAGCTTTTGCAGCATGAATGGTCTGACTACCTGCGTTGAGAAATCTCACGGGAGGTGTTATAGCTCCTGAAAATCACGGTACAGGACCCACATTCTCGCTCCCGCTCCTCTACTTAATGTTGGAAAGCCACACGTGAGAAAAACCTCTGTCACGCGATGGTTGGTGGTGTTTTGCCGGCACTCCATGCTCCAAGCAGAATGAGTAAAACTCTGCAAACAACACTAGCGTAGCAGAAATTTTCAACCACCCCTGTGTATCACTGCACTTTACAAAATACCTTAATCATAAGTTGTTAATATAAAATAATCATACTTCACATTTAATAACAATCTAGACTAAATAAACAGAGGATATGGCAAGGTATCACATTGTGGGTAACTTGTGACAGCGTCGTCAGGTCATGGGGTATTGAATGTTTGTTAGAACTGGGGTTTCTGGTTGTCAGAGTATGCACCCTGTACAAGCAGGAACCACCACTTCTAGCCAGGGTAAGCTTGATACACACTTAGAAGATAACCTGTGCTCAACCTCTGGTAGCGTGGCACAGAGCTGGCAGGTTTATCTAAAAAGATAATGTGTAAAGTATTTGTGCAAAACACACAGTAACACAATGAAAACACCACAAAAAGATTCCACACAGGTTTAGGAAAATAGAGAATATTTATCCGAGTAAAACAAGACCAAAATGACAAATTTCCAGTCAGTAGAAGATGAGATGCGAATATTTAAAGAATAAAGCAAAAGTAGTGCTTAGAAGTCACTACTGCTAAAAGGTTACTTGAGGTTGTGCTAGACTGAGGTAAATCCAAATTTGAGGCCAACAGTGATGGACGGTGGACTGGCTACAGGACTCATGCAGAGCCCTCTAAGAAAATACCTTTGATGGAGCAAGTGTCAACGCCAAGGATGCGTCACTTCTGATCCACGCAGTCAGGTAAATGCGTCGGTGTCGAGCCTTGCAGTCGGGTCCCGCATCAGACTCCGTTGATATATTTGCTAAGTGTGATCATCGAGCTGCGCAGCGATGAATTGGATCGGCGCTGCATCATTGTCGATCCTTGCAGTTGGGTCCTACATCGTCGAATTGGCAATGCATCAGCGTTTGAGGGCACTGCGTCCATTCTGAGCAATGCAACGTCTAGGATGAGTCAATTCATGGAGAGAAACAGGTGCAAAACCCACTTCTAAGGCCCAGGACTGGATTGGCACCTCAGGCAAGGGTAGGACTCGCAGATGGCAGTCTCCAGCAGCAGGAGCAGAGTTTCAGACAGTCTTTGATGCCCTTGAGACTGTAGGAGAACAGGGGGGAAGCCTTTGGAGTCGCTCTGGGCCAGATGAGAGGATCCAGTCCTTCCTCAGCAGGACAAAGATCAGCAGATAGCAGGGTGACTCAACAAGGCAAAGAGCAGTCGTTCTTGGAAAGCAGTCTAGCAGCATGGCACTCCTTGTGGAACAGCAGTCCTTACTCCTGGCAGAGTTCTTCCCAGGCCCAGTAGTGTGCTGATCTGGTAGGTTGGGAGACCCAATTCTTTTTCCACAAATGCGCCTTTGAAGGCTGGGTGACTATAAAGAAGGATCCTTGAAGTGCAAAAGAGGTCCTTTCTTCCTAGTTGTGGCTCCAGATTACCAGTAGGGGGTAATCAGCTCTTTGTATGGTGATAGGCACTCCATTTTCAAGTGTGTCAGCTCCCTTCAAGGCTTCCTGACCAGGAGGAGTCATCAGAATGCAGATGAGTGCTCAGACACATCTAACTTTCCTATATGTGTGGCTGTGCAGAGGGAACGTACAAAGTGTTTCTGTCGTCCAACCCAGAAGTGTAATGTAGACAGGCTTCAAGGCACATATAGCAGTGAGAGCAGAGAAATGTCCCCTTTCTAAAAGTGCCATTTATAAACTAGTAATGTGAAACTCGACGTTACTAGTAAAGAGGATTTATCTTTACTATTCTAATGATATGAAACATGATGAAGCAACTACTTTCTAGTCAGGAATTATAGCTTAAATATGTATTAAGGAATTCCCAATGCTGGGCTATGAGAGGAGTAGGCCTCACAGTACTGAAAATGACTTTGGGAGTTTTTCACTACCAGGACATTCAAAACTTAAAACTATATGTCCTGCCCTTTTCTTACACAGCACCCTGCCCTATGTGCTACCTAGGGCCTACCTTGGGGGTGACATATATCTAATAAAAGGGGACTTTAAGGCTTGTCGAGAGGTATAAAATACCAAGTCAAAGTAGCAGGGAAACTGCACCCACAGGCTCTGGGGGGTAGGCCTCAGACATTTTTAAATGGCTACTTTAATGGGTGGCACAATCCGTGCTGCAGGCCCTCTATAGTAGCATTTAATTTACAGGCCCTGGGTATATGATATACCACTTTCCAGGGAACCTACAAGTAAATTAAATATGCTATTTGTGTATCTGTCAGTGTTATCATTTTTTAGGGGAGAAGCACATGCCATGTAGCACTGTTCTGCAGTGGTGAAGTGCTCAGTCCCAAGTCCAACAAAAAGATTCAGCAAAAAGTGGAGGGTATAAGGCAAAAAGTTGGGTGGTGACCCTGCAGAAAGAGCCATTCTCAACAATGTTTTATGGCTAAAATAATACTTTTAATGAATGTAACTCAACTCATTGATATAATCATATGTATTATTTGGCAAACTCAGAAATGTTATTTTTTCATTTTAAAGTTGTTTTCATATTTTTATGTAACATTCTTTGTCTATATTACATCTTTTGATAGCTTGCCACATTCTTGTGCTTTGGCTCTTAGAGCCAAGCCAGATCCCCGGCACAATTCTCTCCAAGGCTGTCTGTGCCCCCCCCCCCCCCCCCCCATGGCCTCTAGAAATGTAGTGTTTCCTGTGCGCTTGCACCACACATAACTTCATGAAGTACCCTTCCCCACCTAGAGGAGGAGAAGATGCAAGCAGGCACATTATTTATCTGATTCACTTACTGTTGTTGCCCACAGTATGAAAAGGACCTCTATTGATATGATCCCCCCACCCCCCCCTCAAGATTATTTTGAACTGATGCTGCAGTTATTTGACTCTGTAGTGCCCTCTGTCCTGCTTTCCAGGCCTCAGTGCATGTTTTCTGACCCATCAATGGACATGTACGATTAGCTCATTTAACTTGCTAAAACGTCACTAGTATGTGGTACAGTAGGTACCCGGGGTAGTAAGTTAAATGTCACTAGTGGACTGCAGCATTTAATTATGCCACCACTGTTGTGACAAGGTGCAAACGTGACTCTAGGCCTATCATTGTACTGTGGTCCAGCAGCTTTGAACCTGCAAACTGAACGTGTCAAATTAAAAACTCTTGCCAAATCAAAACCTTCCTTTTTATTATTATTAACATGTCCTGACAGTGAAAACATGAAAGTGCTGTTCCCTGTTGCAACAACATTGCTCCCATCGGCTAACACAGTATTTGACCAGCCTCCATGCTGAGTGCTAACTTCAGTTTGAGACCGCCAAAGATATTACTCCAAGATATCAAATTGCTTAGACAGGATTTAAGGTACATTTTGATAGAAAGTTGCCTTTAGAAAGTCCCCACTTCGTTGCTCAGACCTCCAGTAGCCTTTCCTGACTATCTGAAGTAGTTGTTACTCAAGCCAAATTGCTGCTGCCCTGCTAGGAAATGTCAGTCGCTCTCAGGAACATGGAACAAAGAGAACAACTTAAGTGAGGAGGTGTGACCACCTCCAGCAGGGTGACTTCTGGGCGGTAGCCACAGATGGCCCAGCTTCAAAGAGGCTACCACCTTAGTGAAGCAAATGGAGATTACACCTTCGCCTGACCACCCTTTTGTGCAAGCAGACAGACTGTCAAACCCTACGGAGGTGCAAAACCTGTTTCAGAATCAGTTTTTCAGGAGGAGTTGTTCATTATCCTGGGTACACCCCAGGAGTTTGCCCAGAGCTCCTCACAGGGGAGGAAGGCTTGCAGCATCTTAGTTTAGGATAGAGAGTTGCATCCATGGGTTGTTTGGTAACCAAACCCCCAGGCAGTGTTGTGAAGTGGGAAGGGTATCCTTGTGAGAACTATTGCCCCAGTCGTTAGTGAATACTCCAGTCCCACATACGAGAAGATGACATAAGTGTCACCTCACGTCCACCATCCTCAGGTCGCCGCTGGACTGGAAAGAGGACAAGAAGATCTACCCTGCTGCTCCCTGGACCCAACAGAGAGAGGCTGCACCAAAACCTAGACTGCACCTGCTGCACCCGAGGTACTAGAAACGAGGACTGTGCCTGCTGTGCCTACTTGTGGAAAAGTGCTCCACTTGTGACAGGATGGAAGAAGTAACTTCAAGGGCTAGATGGCTGGCCTTCTGTTAAGCTTCCAGGCCACCAAAAGCTAAATAAACCTGTATCTGCCTAAAGCACAGCAGCTAAGAATGCCTGCCTGCCGTTGGATGACAAAATGCCCGCAGGGCAAGCAAGTCCAGACCTCCCCAAGGAGTCCCCAAACTCATGGGATACATAGGCCAAATCTAAGTGGATTCTCGGTCCCCAAAGAAAAGGATTTGTTTACCTGTAGGCAACCCCTGAACCTGCTGTAACCAGGAGACGAGTTGACCAGTGGCATCTGGACCTGCACTGCACTCCCCTGTTGCTGCAGTCTTGAGGCTGGAGACAACCCCTGAAATTCGTAGACTTCATGGTGGTCCCAGGAAAACTCACTGCATTTCTTCAGCACATCTACAGCATCTTAAGCATACGGGCATCCTCAGCATCATGTCCACTTCTTGCTGGACAGCATTAAAGGAGAAAAGTGCACTGAGGGCCCTATGACTGCTGACTGGGACAGGTAAACTGTCCCCCTGAACCTGAGTGGTCCTTGCGTCTGGCCGCAGCCCATTGTGGCTCATCCAAGAGAACTCTTATAAGAGCTTTAGCCCGTTGGCTGCCAACCACTTGCAATGATTTATTGAACTTAAAGGATGAAGTATTTTACTGACCTTTGGAAAACCTTCGAAAGATGTTTTTTGTTTGGGTGTCTGTGCAGTTTTAAACTGCCATTTCGACCTGACAAGTGCACCCCTTTGAAGGCCCGAACCTTCCCTTTTACTACATGTAAGTCATCCTAAGGTACACCCAAGGCAGTCCTGTGAGCAGTGTGCAGTGTATTTAAAATGTAGGACATGTATTGGTGTGTTTTACGTGTCCTGATAGTAAAATACTGCTAAATTTGTTTTTCACTATTTCAAGGCCTATCTCTCCCATAGGTTAACATGAGGATTGCCTTGACATATATTTTAAGGGTATTTTCCCATTGGGGGCAGGTAGAGGTGTGGAGTTTGAGGTCTCCAAACTCAAAATTTAAAAATACATCTTTTGGTGAAGTTGGTTTTTAAACTGTAAGTTTGGAAATGCCACTTTTACAAACTGAGCATTTTCTTGCTTAACCATTATGTGCCTCTGCCTGGCTGTGGAACACATGTCTGGGTCAGGATGACAGTTGGGCTGTTTGTGAATTTACTTTAGACAGTCACACAAATGGAGCGGAGGTGTGCCCTGCATATCCTGATGCGTCTTGATGGGCTAGAGTGGTGGGCGGAGCTGTCACTTGCACCTGAATAGGGCTGTTTCTGTCTTTATACAAAGCAGTCTCCAGTCCGTAGGAGTGTGTCTGGGGCCAGAATAGGAAAGGCAGAGTCTTGTGTACTATAAAGACGTTCCTTTGAAATGTTCCTACTTCAAAGGCAGAAATGATTATAAGTACTGACATTTTGAAACTACATCTTTAGAATCCTTCTGTACTGAGGACATTCTGACGGGAAGAAGAGCTGGGTGCTGTAGGAGGGACTGCCACTCTGTATGTTGCTTTGCTGTGCTGGCCTGCAGCTTGCTGCTTCTGTCCTGGGAGTGAAAGGACTGGACTTTGCTTTCTACATCTTGCTTACAAAGGTTCTCCAAGGGCTTGGACTGAGCTTGCCTCCTGTTAGAAGTCTCAGGGACACCTAAGACTTCATCTGCAATCACCTGGACTCTCTTGATGAGAGTCCTGACTCGTCAAGCGGTGCCAAATCCAGTTCCTGGGCCCTTGGGAGTGAGTTCTGGTCTAACCAAGAAGAAACCAAGTACATCTGAGTGCCATGTCCCCGACGTCCGGGTCACCCGACTCCGCCGCAAAACCTGTGGCCCGTGGTTTAATTGCAACACTGCAGAGCCGAAGCCTTGCATCTTGACCTGCTGGATTTATTGACCTCGCCGGGATCGCAAGGAAATGATACCTCGCCACCGATTCGGCATCACCTCCACTGCAACCGTAAGGAACTGCTGCCTCACCTACCCTGCCTAGCAGTAAGGAATCAACGCCTTACCTCCCTGGTAGCAGTCAGGATCTGACGATGCACCGGCTGCAGTGGCACCTCCCCAAATCCTTGCAACATCTTTGTTTCCTCGTTTTCCAAGGTACTGTACCTGGGGTCCGTGCGACTCCATGACCAGCTAGCACTCCTTGCGAGTGGCATTGAATTGTTGGGAATGACTCTGTCAAGACATCGTGATAGCCCCAGTTGTAGCTATTGTGTTTCCAAGCTCTTTACTGAGATTTAATCTTTAAAAATTCACATCTTTACTTGTGTATGTTGGATTTCTGGTGGTGTTTTACTCCGAGAAATATTGGCTATTTTTCTAAACTGGTGTGGAGTAGTTTTGTGGTGTTTTCATTTTGTGTGTGTATGTGAACAGAAATACTGTAAACATTGCCTCTTAGATAAGCCTGACTGCTCGTGCCAAGCTACCAAGGGGGTGAGCAGGGGTTATCTTAGCTGTGTGGCTTCCTTACCCTGAATAGAGTGAGGGTCCCTACTTGGACAGGGTGCAGACCACTGCCAACTAGAGACCCCATTTCTAACAAATGGTCACTGTTCTATGCCATATCTAACCAGGACTGATCTTAGGGTTTCATTAAAGAACCCTAATTGGACCTGTTTGTGACATTACATGGCAAGGCTGTACAACCACACTACATAATAAGCTACTTACCTACACCCCCTGAGAGTTGAAGACTGGAAAGTAGACTCTAGTATTCATTAAGTTCTCAGTAGTGTCTGTTTCCTGTGAATCTAGAAAATACCTCTTACAGTTGCCCAATTACCCCTGTATTCCAGATGTCCCACAGAACTGGCCTACCACCAGCCTGATGGGAAGAAATAAGTGGCAGAAGCAATTGGTAATCCTAGCTGCAACTATATCTGCAATTGCACCAAAGCCACCTCAACAGATGGTCACTGGACTAGGTAAGGCAATGTTCATTGAAAAGCCTACCTCGGAGGTTGACTGACTGAATAAATGAGCCACTGAGGTAATGGAAACATTAATACTCATCGGAGGTGCCATCTGTGAAGCTGCACAATAAAGATACCACTATGGCTAAGGTTAGGAATCCTATTCGGAAAGGCACATTTAAAAAAAAGATGAATTATCAGGTTTCCAGGAGTTTGTTTGGTAGGTAGCAGTGCTAACTGACACTGATGTCAAAGGCAGAGTAAGTCACACTGGATACAGAGGATGTTGGACGCAAACTGTGAAAATATTAGACACAGGCTAAAACACACAGTTGTTAACAGATTCCTCAGTTAATTGATGTTCTGGAGCCAATGTGAAAGCAGGCCAAATCTGAAGCAGTACTACCATCCCCACTAAAAGAGAGGAACCTCTAAGCAGCATGGGTGGATCTGGAAGGTGGTTCCACCAAAATTTAGAACTCTGGACTAGGTCTTCCCATTGTTGAGAGTGACTGCGAATATGCAGTTTTTTATGCATTCAAAAATCAGCCTAGCACTCAGGACAGCGGTGCTGCGTGCAGTGGCAATTTAACTTACCAGCAGTCTTAGTTTCAGGCTATCTCTCAACTAGCACCTCACACTCCTTCATAGCTCACTTTATCTTCAAAATTGACGGCCCACTTCGCCAAGTAGAGCATTAAAAAGTGACATAGTGTAGTGTGGTTAGTTTTACGTATCCTTTGCGCATTAGCTTCAGGCTTTAGGCCTTTGTGCACTTTGCCCTGGATGTATTTTATTCATTTGCTTGCAGCTTAGAGCCTCTGTGCACTTTGCTCTAAATGCTTTTTATTAGGCTTCGTACTGTTATTTTTCAAATAGCCAGTTCTACGGTCTTGTTTTATATTCATATCACACTGTTTAGCCTACTTCAGCACTGGAGTTCTCCATAACACATTCTTGTTCACTCTGTGCTTTAGTCAAGGATACAGTCCGGTACATTGCCGATAGACGTGGTAGGAGTTTAGTCTTTGGCATTTCTGCGTAGGGACATTTTGTGATCACGCTGACATGTTAGTTATAAAAACACTTCCTTGTCCCAATACACGCAAGAGGGAGATTCCGACCAGGGAACCACAACTAGATGCTGACTGCCTCGTTGCAGATGCTGAACCAAGATCACAGGCCTTTGCTCAGGTATGAGGGCTGATGTCTCCCCAGTGATTCAGAAAGGCAAGTTAGAAGCTTAACATGCTGTGCTCGAAATAGAACAAGCAGAGGGAGAGTAGAAACTATTAGACACGATGATAGCTTTGTTCTTATGTTTTACTCTCCTGGTGACTATTTCAATCCTACTGTGTTGTATGGTTCTGGTTATTGCGGCTCACGCCTTATTATCTAAAATGCAGTCGTTTTATTAAAACATTATATAAAACTTATACTGCCTTTGTCATTTGTATATGAGATCATACTGTAAATGAAAGAGTTGGTTGGAGTGACCACGACTTCCCTGAGAAGTTCCAAAGATGTCATGCGCTCGGCTGCCCAATCATCTCTTCCCCGTGGGAGAAATGAGGCACTGCTAGTTAGCCGGAGCAAAAAACGGATTTAGGGTGACAGAGTTCCTTACACGTGGGTCAGACTCAGTCCCCCACACCGTTATCGATCCTGTTGCCTAGAAATCCAGTAGTCTCATTTAGGATAATGAGAGCCCACGCGACAATGGCATATAGTAAAGAAAATGGTCCTCTGTAGAGGTCAAACATCAGTCAATGTAGCTTAAGCAACAGGACCATGATTAAGCCACCATTGGCAAAGCCAATTGGTCTAGCGTTGGCTGCCAGCCTTATGGCTATTCATGTTTTGTAATGGTTTTTACTAAACTTTGTTTGGGTATATGCTGGGCCCTTGTCAATCTAAAAAAAAACAAAAAACTAATAATTTACTAGAGACAAAAAAGTTATTTTGATTAAAAAAACACATATAACCATAGTATTTCCCGACACTGAAGGAAACTACTTTGTGCGTGGATGTGTTCTTTGTGAAAGGGCGGCATGCTGTACCTTGCAGTTAAGTCATAAAATGGCTGAAGTTGGCTGATATGTTGCTCCTTTAACCCCTTGGGTGCCGTGGACGTAACGGTTACGTTCTGGGCAGCACCGCTCAACTGCCCAGGACGTAACCGTTAGATCCATTAGGGGCCCTCGGGAGAAGCGCTAGTGCTCCCTCCTGGGGCCTCGCCCCCTCCTCCCCTGGACAGGAATGGAAGGGGACTCGCTTCCCCTTCCACCCCCCGACTCCCCTGTGGAGTCTGATGAGGTCAGCGCGAAATCGCGTGCTGACCTCATCTGAGGACAACCCCTCTGCGCTGGAAGCTCAACTTCCAGCATGGATCGGAGGAGAAATGCTTTTGCATTTCTCCTCCGATCACGTGGAGGGGCCGAGAAAGGCATCAAAGGAAATTAAAGGCCTTTCCTTTCCATTGATGTCCTTCTCAGCATTTCTGCAGCCCGATTGTGATGCAGTTGGGCAGCAGAAATGCCCAATAGACACCAGGGAGTTTTTTTATTTTTGTTTTATTGAATAAGGGGAGAGGCCCCTTGGGCGAAGGCCACTCCCCAGGGGGGCACTTTAATTTTATGCCATTTTGGCCTATTTTTATTAGGACAATCTTGCCCCAGGGATAATTATTTTTTATTTATTTTTTTATATGTTGCGAGCGACCCCTTAGGCAGGGTTCACTACCCTGGGGGCAAAATTACTTTTAGGGCTTTTCTGTCCCCCCTTGGGGGCAGATCGGCCTATTTTTATTAGGCCAATCTTGCCCCCAATGGGGGCAGATACCACTAGACACCAGGGATTTTTTTTAATCTTATATAAGGAGAGCGGTCCCTTGGGCAAGGGCCGCTCCCCAGGGGGGGGGGGAATATTTTTAGGCCTTTTCTGGCCCCACTGGGGGCAGATCGGCCTATTATAATAAGGCCGATCTGCCCCGAGTGGGGGCAGAAACCCCTAGACACCAGGGGTATATATTTTTTATGTTTACTTTATCTTATTCTATATGGGGAGCGACCCCTTAGGCAAGGGTCGTTCCCCTGGAGGGCAAATTATATTTAGGCCATTTCTGCCCCCCTTGGGGGCAGATCAGCCTATTTTTATTAGGCCAGTCTGCCTCCAAGGGGGCCAGAAACCACTAGACACCAGGGATTTTCTTTTGTCAGTTTCACATGATGGGAGCGACCCCTTAAGCAAGGTTCGCTCCTCTGGGGGAGAGAGGGGGGGGGGGGATTTGATGTAGGCCATTCCTACCCACCCCCCCTTTTGGGGCAGATTGGCCTATTGTAATTAGGCAAAAAACCTAGACACATGGGATTTTTTTTTATATATATATGGGGAGCTACCCCTTAGGCAAGGGTCGCTCCCCTGGGGGGCAAATTTATTTTAGGCCATTTCTGCCCCCCCCCCCCACCCTCTTGGGGGCAGATCAGCCTATTTTTATTAGGCCGATGTGTCCCCAAGGGGGGCAGAAACCACTAGGCCCAGGGGATTTTTTGTTGTGCTAATTTAACGCAAGGGGAGAAACCCATTAGGCAAGGGTCGTTCCCCTGTGGGGAAAATTTATTTTAGCCGATTTCTGCTCCCCTTGGGGGCAAATCGGTCTATTTCTATAAGGCCAATCTGCCCCCGGGTAGGTAGAAACCACTTAGGCACCAGGGATTGGTGTATGTGTGTGTTTTGTTTGGAGGAGCAGCCCCTTGGACAAGGGTCACTCCGCCATGGGGGCACATTACTGTTGGCCATATCTGCCCCCCTTGAGGGCAGATTGGCCTATTTTTGTAAGGCCCATCTGCCCCCAAGGAGGGCAGAAAGCCCACCAGACACCTGGGAAGATTTATTTTCCTAAATAAGAGGGTCGAGTTATAGCAATACCCTGACCCCAAATAAATGGGGCCAAAGTTGTTCTGCCCACCAGTGGGCAGATGGGGCATTTACCCCCTATCCACACCCCAGGGGGCCAGAAAGCCTATTAGATGCCAGGGAATAATAATAAAAAAAAAATAGTGGGGTGGTGGCTACCAACCAGTATGAGTCTGGTTATGCCCCCACCCCAGCTGAAGGAGGTAACGGTCTTTCAGCTCTCCCCCCGCACACTAAAACATCTTATCCCACGGCAAGCAAGAGGACATTTGATTATTTAGGGTTTTGGTTTTACATTTGGGCAACGAGAGTGTGGCTGACTCTCAAAATCACCCCACTTGGAATGGTGAGGGTTGCACTTTTTGGACTTTGGGATGCTGCCATGTAGAAAAATCCACAAGGCCTAGACGCATCTGAAAACTAAACATCTGGGTGAGTGCAGTTCACATGCACCCCGCACCATTTTCTTACTCACAATGCCCTGCAAACCTCCAACTTTGCTGGAAATCACACATTTTTCCCACATTTTTGTGATGGAATCTGCAGGAATCCACACAATTCCTACTACTCAGCATTGTCTCATCTATACTGATAACAATTCTGCTGCACTTGTCAGCCTAAAATTGTTTTTTTTCAAACTGCCCTTTTGGACCCGCTTTGGTTCCCCCTCAATTTTGACATGTTTTTGGCTCTTCCCTGTCACGGACACTTGGCCCACCTATAAAAGTGATGTATAATTTTTACCGAGAGACTGAGGGCAACGGTGGGTGGTGGGAACTTTGTCCCGGTGCGGTGATCCCACAAAGAAATGTGGGTAAAAATGAGATTTTTTGGGGGGGGCTAAATTTGAGGTTTGCTGAGGATTCTGGGTAAGAAAACATTGAGGGATCCACGCAAGTCATACCTCCCTGGACTCCCTCGGGTTTCTTTTTTTCAGAAATGTCTGGGTTTCGTAGGTTTCCCTAGATGGCTTCTGAGCCCAGGACCAAAAACGCAGGTGCCCCCGCAAAAAACAGGTAGTTTTGTATTGGATAATTTTGATGTGTTTTGGGGCATTTCCTTTCACGGGCACTAGGCCTACCCACACAAGTGAGGTACCATTTTAACGGGAGACTTGGGGGAATTTTGTGGCTCCTCTCACATTCCAGAACTTTCTGTCATCGAAATGTGAGGAAAAAGTGTTTTTTAAATTATTTTTTTGGGCCAAATTTCGAGGTTTGCAAATGATTCTGGGTAACAGAACCTGGTGAGAGCCCCACAAGTCACCCCATCCTAGATTCCCTTAGGTGTCTAGTTTTCAAAAGTACACAGGTTTGGTAGGTGTCGGCTGAGCTAGAGGCCAAAATCTCCAGCTAGGCTCTTTGCAAAAAACACATCAGATTTCAATGTAAAAATGTGATGTGTCCATGTTGCGTTTCCTGTTGCGAGCATTAGGCCTGCCCACGCAAGTGAGGTACCATTTTTATCAGGAGACTTGGGGGCAACACAGAATTGCAAAACAAATGTTATTACTCTTGTCTTTCTCTACATGTTTTCCTTCCAAATGTAAGACAATGTGTAAAAAAGACATCTATTTGAGGAATGCCCTGTAATTCACATGCTAGTATGGGCCCCCCGGAATTCAGAGATGTGCAAATAACCACTGCTTCTCAACACCTTATGTTGTGCCCATTTTGGAAATACAAAGATTTTCTCGATACCTAGTTTTCACTCTTTATATTTCACCAAATGAATTGCTGTGTACCCGGTATAGAAGCAAAACCCATTGCAAGGTGCAGCTCATCTGTTGGCTCTGGTTACCTAGGTCTCTTGATGAACCTACAAGCCGTATATATATCCTCGCAACCAGAAGAGTCCAGCAGACGTAACAGTATATTGCTTTCAAAAATCTGACATTGCAGGTAAAAGTTACATAGTAAAACGTGGAGAAAAATTGCTGTTTTTTTAACCTCAATTTAAATTTTTATTTCAGCTGTTATTTTCTGTAGGAAAACCTTTTAGGATCTACACAAAATACCCCTTGCTGAATCCAGAATTTTGTCGACTTTTCAGAAATGTTTAGCTTTCTGGGATCCAGCATTGGTTTCACACCCATTTCTGTAACTAACTGGAAGGAGGCTGAAATCGCAGAAAATAGTTAAAATAGGGCATGTCCCAGTAAAATGCCACAATTGTGTTAAAAAATGTCGTTTTCTGATTCAAGTCTGCCTGTTTCTGAAAGCTGGCGATTTTAGCACCACAAACCCTTTGTTGATGCCATTTTCAGGGAAAAAAACACAAGCTTTCTTCTGCAGCCCTTTTTTCCCATTTTTGTGAAGAAAAAAAAAATTTGCACTGTAGTTTGGCTAATTTCTTGGACTCCTTCAGGGGAACCCACAAACTCTGGGTACCTCTAGAATCCCTAGGATGTTGGAAAAAAAGGACACACATTTGGCGTGGGTAGCTTATGTGGACAAAAAGTTATGAGGGCCTAAGCGCGAACTGCCCCAAATAGCGAAACAAAGGCCTGGTCCCTGAGGGGAAAAAGCCTGGCAGCGAAGGGGTTAATGCATGCTGAAGTAGGTGGAAGACAATTTGTGAATGACACCAAGCACAGACTGATGGAGGAGGTCTGGCTGAAATCCTATAGATATCTATGTTATACACATAATTGTAGTAAAAACAAAATGTCTTGGCTAACACTGATCCTAAAAAGTCAAACATGCTTGCACTGGCTGCAAGCCTCCTACCTTTGAGAGGGATAAAGCAGAAAAGAACAATGGAAGGAAAAGCACGCAATAAGGAAAGAAAGAAGAAGAGAAGGAAACAAAGTGAAGGAAAAAGAGGGACAGAAAGAAGGAAAGAGATGGAAAAAATAAAGAAACCGAGATGGACAAGAAAGAAAGCAAGCAAAGGAAAGAAAAGAAAAGTAAAGAGAGAAGGAAAGAAGAAAAAAGAACGAGAGAAGGAAAGAGGGAGAAAGAAGAGAATAAGGAAAGAAAGAGTAGGCAAGGAAAAGAATGGAGGAATGAGAGAATGAATGAGGGGGAAACAGAAGGAAAGAAAGAGTAAAAGGCAAAAATGAAAGAAGAAAGAAAGAAAGAAGAAAAGAGAAATCGAAAGGCAAGAATGAAAAAGACAAGAGAGAAGAAAAGAGGATTGAAAGAAAAAGAATGAAGGGGAGATGAGATGAGAGGAAGGAAAGAAAGAAAAAAGTAAAAAGAGGATAACTTAATATGGAACAGTTTCAAATGAATAGTCTGATCTGGTATGCTGTGAAATAACAGCAGTTAGAAAAGCAAAGCACTCAATTTACAACAGCATTGGCAGGAGATGAGAACTGATAAAGATGAAATGTGCATCAGAAGCTTCCGGCTATCACATCAGGTTCTAAATACAAAGGTAGCGTAATTTTAACGTAAACAACACAAACACTTACATTGAGAGGTAGTAGCTTGTGTGTGGATATGCTTCTTGTGAGAGAGGAAAATGCAGTCACTCAGTGAAGTTAGCCAGTGGCTTATGTAGGTTGACCCATTGCCCCATGCTATGGGTTGTATTGAGCAGACACAAAATGTGAATGACACAACAGACCAATGGATGAAGAGGAGTGGCTAAAGGCCTTTATAAGTAAGTATACTGTACATATTTTAGTAAAATTAAAAGGTCTTGAGTAACACCAGACCTAAACAAGCATTTGTAATGCAGTGCGTCTCGCATTTGCTCGAATTAAAGCTGTTAGCGTTGTATATTCCTAACTGGACTTTTCTTGTCACTTAAATTGAAAATTAGAAGTAAAACAGTTGGCATAAGTGAGCCGATTCAAAGCGCCATGGCTGCCATGAGCATGAGCGCAAAGGAGAGACACAAAAAGAAAAAGAAGTTTGCTTGCAGTCAAATGTATTAGCAATCGTGCAATTATCCATGTAACAGGGTTAGTCTGCAAGGCAGTAATAAAACCCCCCCCAAGGAGAGACCAACATAAAGCATTTACCAATGATAATTTTTGAAGGGCAAGCCCACGAACAAGTGAAAGTGATGTGTGTACGGTGGGCGTGGTTAAAAGCCCACAACACTTACAACAGCTCAAAGCACTTGCACGCTTGACCTAAAAAGGAGATCACTTTAAACCCACCAGCAGTAATGTTTTGACATTGGTTGTTAGTAGTTTTGAAATGTTTCTGCTTTAGTATTATAAACATTGGCTGTGTTGTGAACTGTATTATTTAGTGTAGTTCCTGTTTTTGTTTGTTGACACAAATGTTTTAGGTGATTAGGCATGGAGTCTTAGCTCATAAGAATTAATCAGTACTAAAGCCTTTAAAAGTGTGAAATGGGTATTCTGGTTCACTCTGGTGTACTAAACTTCACTGTTCAGTAAAGGTGGTTTCTTTTCTACTGCTAAATGGGCCAATTTCAAACTGATTGAATAGAACACCTTTTTAAGTAAATACGATTTTTCACGAATTCTTCATTATAGTGGTAAGAATGAACTAACAACCGTAAGGCGAGCATTGACACCTGAATAAAGTAACCCTTCTTCAGCAGTTACCTCCCCATCCTCTACCCAACCCATCCCATCAGTCTGTCCTACCTCCTAACCAGCCTGCCCTGCTCAGTGCGGAGGGCAAGCCGCCCCCTCCGAAGGGCAAGCCATGCCCTCATTTTGCGCAGTGACTGGAGCTTGTACCACGCTAACCTGCAAAGGACCTTCTGGACCTCAGTTCTCAATGTTGCTGCTGAAGACACAGTTTAGGACCAAAATTTTAAGTATTAGCAAACTTTTGAGGTACATCTGTTCCTTATTGTCAAGACCCAAGAATGCCAGTTATGGAGAATACATTTTCTGAAGGTACATGTCTACATCCTGCACTTTATGTTAACACTTTTTAAAAGAACTTTATGACCAGTAATTTGAAAATTATAGGAGGATATTGTATTGAAAACAGAACATCTTCAGATGAAATCATGCTCTACAAAGATGAATCGCCATCTGCGTCCTTATTAACAATTATTATTGAAGCTAAAATGCCCTCTACACACATACCATGGGGAAAACAGAGTGATCAAGACTAGTGGTTCTTGAAATTCAAAATCAATCTTTTCATAATAGGAATATAAATAGGTTGCAGCTAATGAGATGTATTTCATGTGTTGAAATACTGAAGTCTTTCTTAGTATGCTCCTCAAAACGAATGTTTGTCATGGTGAGTCTCACAAACTTTCGTCTGCCTGAGTCTCACACACTTTCTACAAATGTTAAGCAACAAGGCAGTTACTAGATAGGAACATATGAAACAAATCCCACATTGTAGTCACTGCTTTCTCAATATGGGTCGACAATATAATTGGGGACAGGGAGGAAATAGAATGACTTCCTTTAGTACCCTTCTCTTGGACAGAATAAGTCAGCTCCAACTGTGAAGCTCACCATTTCTTTATTGATATAGCTGCACTGATTGGTATTTGAAAAAAGGAGGCATATGTGTGGTTGAGACTTTTGCAAACAGTCAATGTTTACATTTCGGTCTGATGCCCCGAGTGGGAATTGAATCTCAAGGCGCAAGTCTTGGGCTCTTTGTGCAGCAGACCTCAGACTACATCTCACTTATGATGCCCACCGAGTCCAGAAGGGATTCGAGGTTGCTTGTGTCCCTGTCTAGTGGGGACATGGCTTTTCTATTTGGGCTAGACTGTTCCTTTTGGAACAGGGCTCAATCATCGACTATGATGTGGCTCAAGTGCCAGCCAGTAGCAAGACGTTTGCAAACTTTGCACCCATCAAGTTTGTTTTCTGTGTTTATCTGAAAAGAGGACAGATGATCAGGTCTTCATGCGCCAGCATATGCTATTTTTAAATACGGTGGGACAATTTAAAATCCTGGTTACAATTGACAGTCTGACCAATAAAAAAATATAGATAAGCCAAAATTCTCATTAAAATCTTTGATTTTTCAGTGGGAAATAGGCCCATAAACAGAACAGCCCTGAGCAACCTGTATAGTCTTATGAACATGAGTGATATTAGGCAAATTCCCTTGAAAAACAAGGCACACATTTCTCTAATGTTTCCTGTGATGTATCAGCAGGTTAGCCACCACCTCTCCTACAAAATTGTAAGTAACTGCTTCCTCAAAATCAGTCTGTCAAAGATGAAAAGCATACCTCATAATCAGTACAAGATATATGTGTGTGTAATAATATTTATGTAACTTAGCTGGGGAGCAATTTAGTGCTTTACGTAGGGTAGGTAGCGAGGAATGCAGTTGTTACAACAAGACAGATAATTTATGGATGCCTAGAAAGTGTAAGTCTTCATTGAAGAGAAGTGTCTCAGGTTTCTTTCTGAATTGCATAATTATAGGAGCAGTTTATATGTTGATGTTGATGTTGATGTGGATGTTGTTCCAGGCCCGTAAGGTGAAGAAGCAGGCCTGGCCTCTAGTCTTTTCCTTCTTCTGTTTCATTGTCTTCAGTATACCAGTGTTCTGGCTCCTCTTGTGGCACAGTCCACGTGAAGTTAGTGGTTAGTGTTCAAGGGTGTTATTGAGCAAAGCATTGTCTCAATTCGAGTGGGAAGCACCAAATATTGTACTGTTCTAACGGTTTCTCTTTTTTCATGCGGGTGAGCTAGCAACATGCTGCCTTGACTTTCATATATCCAAGAATACAGTGACCCATTCTGATTAATTTAGGATCCATCAGTATCAGAATGTCCAGCAACTATTAAGCTATTACTAAAAGACACAATTTCCTTGCATTTTGTACTGTTAAACATGGAAATGTGTTGTAATGGTAAAAACATTCAATGCTGCATTTTTCTCTTATTCTCAGTAAAAACAGGCCCCCAACAATGTGTACATGTACAAACCATCTAGGATTAGAATGGGACAAAACCACAGGTGTGTGTTTTTTTAAACCTTCCATATTTAATGTCAGCATTTTTTTGATATTATGATGGCCCTGGAACTACATTGAGATATTGTAGGATGAGCCCAAGGACAAAGGGTGGAAGCAGGAAGAGAGAGCAGGGGTGAGGACTTAAGCAGTGGAAAACGTGAAAGGAAACTAATCAGATCAGACATGTCCACCTAGACATTGTTCCTAGAAGACAGATTGTTAGGGTCAAGAGGTCATAATTAAAACAACAACAAAAAACATGGTGTTCTCAAGGTTAAAAGATTCTGTACTTTATTCAGATAAAGAGGAAAGGATACCTAGAAATTCATCGGCCAACACGTGTTTTGTGAATTAAAAAAAAAACGAAAGTAAAGTGTTTTAAGGCATAATATATTTGTCTCTCATTGGAACCTTATTGAAGGTTAGGAAAGAGAGCAAATCATTTGCCATATTCAGAAAATATGTATAAGCGAGGGTCATATTGGAAAGGAATTATTCATTTGAATTTTCTTATGACGAGCATAATGCCTATTAAAACATTGTAATGTTGGGATCTCCTTTGAAGACAATGAAGTGGCTGAGGGCTTTTAATGGCTGGTATAATCCTTCTGCTCCAAAGATCCAGTGTTTTTTTTTGTTTTTCCCTTTTTCATTTAAAACATTCTGCCCTCGGTGTCTGAAATGTTCTAATAACCTCTTTGTCTTTCTGACTCGGGATATATTAGTTGTTAAAGTTCTGCTCCCTTGTTGTTGGCCCTCACCTGTGGCTTTGGTCTATAACATAGGCTCAGGGCCTTTAATAATCTATATAGCCCTCGGCAGCAGGCCATATAGCTATATTATAGATGAAGTGCAAGCACATTTGCGAACTTGTCTTCTAAAACTCATATATTAGAGTACTGCATGTTTTACAAGCGAATTAATCAAACTCTATATTATTGTGAACTAAATGTGGGGCATCCTAGGCTACCATGATATGAGCATACAAATAATGTAAAATTTATTGTAGAACAATGACATTCAGGTATATTAGAAAAAGTGACAATTGTTAGTGAGGAAGTTACCTGGAAAAATGCTGTATAAATTCAAAACATCTCACAGCCGCACCAGAAAAGGTTAAGCAGGTGCAGAATGTGTTAATTCAATGTATATTTACCTTTAATTATAATAATAACCAAAACAAATTATTACAGATATTGTACCTCATTCAGGGGTGTGGAATTTAATAAAATATCTACTTGGGACACGTTGCTTCTTAAATCTACTTGTCCTGTAAAAAATCTACTTGTGCCTTTGGTGCCAAGTAGTGCGGAGCCAAATTATGGCAGCAATCTCATTATGTAAGAGCTCTGATAATAGCCCCACTGATCATGCCAGGGCTAATACTATAGCAGGACTTGAATACTTGCAATTTCAATCCCTACTGTAGCAATTTCCTTATTTTGCCACCTTTCCGCAGATCTACATAATGGGGCTGGAGGAAGCATTAGGCAATAGTACCAGGGCTGGAATGCCTTTGAGTCTACAAACCTACTAACTTAGATGTTTTAAGGATGTTCACCAGCTCTTCTCTAATCCTTTCCCATACTGAGAAAGGTTGGAAATTTACTCCTGACAAGGGCAGAAGTAGAAGTTCTTCCAGGACTGGCAAAAAAGTGGTTGGAGTGAAAGTGAACTTTTAAGCACTCAATAGATTTTCTCATGAGCAAATCTACACATGCATATTTGCTTGTGCACAAATATTTTCTAGGAGTATGATTTCCTGGTGTACGTCTGTAAGTTCTTGTGAATTCATGAAGCCACTAGTTCAAAGACGTATACTATGGGTGCACTTTTGTGACTTTCTTTAAGAATTGTGCCCCTAATTAGGTCTGGCGTTAACCAAGACAGTTTGTTTTTATTCAAATTCTATTTCTCTTATCTATCGATCACCTGGCTTTACTGGTAGTGATTTCAAACAATATGTCCTTGGCGTTGGGCTATAGGAATTCCACATCCCTGCTCATTGTCAGAATTGTGGGCACAGTACCTGATCCCTGGGGGGCCTTGGAGAGCTCCCAATAAACCGGCCACAACTGCAGAGTCTTAATACGGTAAGAAGACTAGTCTATGAGAGCCGGCCCAGAAGTTCTTTCGGTAAACTAGGTAAAACTGCATCATCTTATCACATTTAGCGAACCTTTGACAGCATGGCTGCATAGTAATTGGAGGAACAAGACCTGATCTCAACACCAGGCTTTGCCATTATACAGGAGTTTCTCTCAACAGTTCCTCAAGAAGATAAAGTTAGTACAATTCAAAACGACCTCAAGGATATGCAATAGGGCACAATGGAACTCAGCTACAAATAATCTTGAACATAACAAGAGCAAAAGATCAGATGAAACCCACCAGGCAGTTGTTAGACTCATGGCTATAGATGATCAGTATGCGGAGATTGCACTCAGACAGGAGGACCTTGAAAACATATTCTGAAGTAATATCAGAATTCAGGGTCTCCCACAGGAGCAGAAGGAAATAAAGTCCAGGCTTCCATTCTGAACTTAATACACTGTCTGGAGTGCTCTGTGACCTGCCCTTACATTTGGATTGCACATTGAATGAATCCAGGTGGTCAACTTAGAGCAGTGCCTCCAGACATCTTAACACGTGTCCCCTGATACGACGAGAAAGGAGGGATAATGGCCTATGTCCGTGCCCTAGACCACATCATTTATAAGTGACGCAGATTGACTTTCTACAATGATTTAGCAACATCTACTCTCAAGTGCAGACAAAATATAATTCAGATCACAGACTACCTTTGAAAGGTCAAAATGTCATATTAATAGTGCCAACTCTTTCACCTGATTTTCATTTGGAATGGACAGAAACATGCTATATATCTTATACCTATTGAAGGAAGGGGAAGCCAGGATCATCTGTCTGAGGGGTGGACAACACCAACCTTTGCTACAAATTGAAGAAGCATAACAAAGGTGTGTCTCTGCTCCTGGTGAGATTGAGAAGGCAAAGCAAACAGCCCTCGGAGAATTGGAAAAGATGATCATTGCTTATCTGATTCCTAAAGTGGCGGGCGACGCCTCATGGGATCTCTCCATGAATGCAATTGGTGAGTACACTGAACATTATGTGAAGCACACATCCCGGGGTGACAATGGAGGACTATAGGATTTGGTGTGTGAGGGAGGAACGATCAAGTAGCTGACCTACCTGAAACAAGATGACCATGTTCCACGATTTCTGGGTTTTACTGTTTTACCTTAGCACTTGGCGGCCGGGATAGGGGTGGTAATCAGAGTGTGCTTGGGTCCAGTGCTTCACGTGGTAACAAGCAAATTTGCTGTACTTAACCTGTATCACCTAAATACACAGCAAAAAATGTAATTAAAGACACCTTTCACCACTGCATTGGAATACACTCAGGGGGGCCTGTACGTGAGGAATACAATCTGAGCAGTATAAGGGATAATGCAATAGATAGAGCCACTCAGTGATATGATGGTGGAAGTTCTGTTTCTACCCACTTCAGATACTGCCTTAAATACATTAGGCTAATTGATGCATTGAGCAACACAGATTACACATTCTACTTCTCAACCTAAAAAACATGCTCAAGCCTGGACCCCTTCTTCGTTGGAACTAGATTTAGAGGGGCACAAACTAACATTAAATAGGCCTGATTACTCTGTTGGATCAGAAAAGCAATTGCACCCCTATAAACCTGCAGCCTGATGTCTTAATGAGTTTGTACTACATGACCCAGCTAATAGAAGGGAGATGGGTGTGGAAACGTTGAGATTCTTACAGGAAAATGACTCACCTAAGACATCATCTTCCATTCTCTTGTACTCACTCAAAGCTTACATTGAGGGCATTCTCATCACGGTAGCAGCCAAATACGAGAAATTATGGACTGAGAAGAGATGCACATTGGAATCCTCACTAGCACAGACTATGGAAGATCACAGACAAATCCTATCGAATAGACCTTTACATGGAGTTGTAGTTCTCAGAACCCAGCTCAAAGCATTGGATTGCAGCAAGACAGAGTACATCGTACTTCTAAACAAGCAACAATATTACTGCTTGGCCAAAAACGGAGGCAAACGTTGCAACGCAACTGAAAGCTAGAGTAAACTGAGATATGGTCCACAAGATAACCAAACAATTCTGGTGAAATAGTGATGATAATGCACCTTTTTTGAGCATTTATTTGCCAGAGAACAGATAACTCCAGATGATGTATCATACTACCTCCGGAACACCTTAACTGGCCTCCCTTGGACTGGCAAGATGTGCCCAGTAGAAGTGAGGGAGTAACAACAACAATTTTTATGTTTAACTCAGAGAAACCCCAGGCTCTGACTGGAACACAGCAAATATTTACATATATCTTACTCCTACTACTCCTAGGGGCAAAACACCTAGACAAAAAAACTGGGAACAAAACATTGAAGTCGAATTGTTGTGTAAGGAGAGTGGAAAACTCTGTGATAGGTTCACACATTTGCAATAAATGTTCACCTACTAGAAAATCAGCTCTCAATGAACTGTTAGAGATGTTTGGAGAGAGTTGGGAAGTGGGATACAACTGAGGGCATACAGAGCTGGAGAGGTATGGGGCAGTGGGCATCTTACTTCATCTTCAGTGGAGTTGCTCCTAACCTGATTAGATACTGGTGCGGGGCTGCTAACAGAACTTAATCCCTTGAGTGGGGGTGTTGGCTACCAAAGTTTGATGATTGTAGGGCACTATGGGTAAGAAAACATTGTTGAATCCACATGAGGCACACCGCCATGGATCCTCCAGGTGTTTTCAGAAATGTCTGGGTTTGGTAGGTCTCCTTAGGTGGTAGCCAAGTCTTGGCCCAATTAACACAACTACTTCCATTGCCAAATCAGGTACATTTTTGGACTGGAAATGTTGATGTCACCCCATTACACTTTAGGGGTTTTCCTGTTGCAAGCGCTAGGCTCATCCATACAAGAAGGGTATTTATTTATCAGAACAAGTGAACACTAGGAATTTTGGGGATCCCAGTGTGGAGTGGGCTTTCTACCACCCTGGTGTGTTATTGTTGGGTTAAACTTCCCAACAGGGGCGTAGATTCAGGGAGGGTGTTTGGTGTGTGACCCCTACACTTCCCCAAATAAATACATTCTTGACTTGAGAGTTGGGTCTGGGGACCCTGAGTCATCTGTCATATACCTTTGTTGGTTATTCTCATCATCATAGTTTGACTAAAAGGGTTTAACTTGTTATTATTTTTCAATCAGGAACTTAGGGACCCACCTAATGCAAATCAGTATTGAACCTGTTTCTTATGGGAACAGTGTATCCCAAACCTTAGTCATTCCTCCACCCTTTGCAATACTGTTTTTAGTTGTGAAATTTACACCCTTCATCTCACTGACTGAGCTATGTCCCTGCTTCCCAATTTGGCCCATACCTCCATTCTGCCCCAGGGGGCAGACAGACACTATTGCCCCGTCAGGAATGGTCGGATGGACTGATGCCAGGGTAGGCCACCCCATCCTTTTGTTTGTTTGGTGCCATTTTGTGATCCTGTGCTTCTCGCGAGATTTCTGCCCTGCCAAGGGGCAAATTGGGTGTAAGCAACCTCTCTTTGCCCCCACCCAGAGGGGGGCCAGAAAGCGTGGTTTTCCTTTTTTGCAGTGGGAGTATGGCCCAGTGTCAGAGAGTGATGTCCAAACCCCTTTCTTTTGCTCCAAAGGCAACATCCCTGATGTCTAGTGGTCTTTCTGCCCCTCCCCGCCGCCACCCACCCCATCCCCGCCCCACCCCCCCAGGGGGGCACATTTGTAGCAAATCCCCGGACCAGCCACCCGAGAAGGAGAAATACTACACTGCCTTTTTTGAAGTGGGGGCAGGGCACTGTGCTGTGTTGGGCTACCTACACCCCTTTGTATGTTTTTTTGTATTTGCTCCTGGTGTCTAGTGGGCTTTCCACCCCTCCTAGGGAAGGCAGATTGGGGAAAACCTCCAGTCTGACCCCTGCAGAGGCAGAAAGAATGTTGCACCATTTTTTGGGTTGGGTGCATGGCCATGCCCATGGTAGGCAAACACTACCCCTATATCTTCTTATGATTATGTAATCTCCGATCTGCCACTTTAGAGGTAGCAAAAAAACTGTTCTGCCTTTTTTGTAATGTACCGGTAGGTGGTGGGCAGCCCGCCCCTTTGTTTTATTTATTTTTATTTATCTCTTGCTGCCATTAGAACCTGGGGAGGCAGATTGGGGCAAAGTACCCTCACCCCTGTGTTTTATTTGCTTATGTAATCCTTGGTGTCTAGTGAGATTTTTGTCCCCTGGGGGAAAGACCGGAGTTAATTGCCCCATCTGCCCCCATAAGGCAGAAAGGCTAGAATTTTGGAGGGAGGTGGCCGGAGCAAGCACTTGTCCAAGGTGCTCCTCCTTCTACCAGAGATCTCTGGTTTTTAGTACGTGGATCCCTGCTTATTGATTGGCCTCCTCCTGTGCTGAGTAGAGATACCATTGGAAGCAAGAGATTCTCCCTTTTCCGACAATACTTCCCCCAACTCTTCCCCAGAAGCCCAAGGTGAAATTTAAAAAAAAAAAAAAAAAGAATCCCTCTGATGTGAGCTCAGTACACTCCGTTTTGAGCTGCCCCAGTGCCAGCCAATCACTGACACACTGTAGGCCAGCGACAAGAACGGATGAAACCAGTGGGACTACCATTTACTCTGCTTTGATCCATTTCGATTGCGGGCACTAAGCTCAGCCACACAAGTGGGATAGTTTGCAGTGCAATGTGGGTAAGAAAATGTTGTGAGATCCATGCTAGGCACACCACTCTGGAATCCCCTCGGTGTCTAGTTTAAAATAAAATGCCTGTTGGTAGGTTTTCATAGGTGGCCTTCAATCGTGGCCCCAAATTCAGCAGCTCCTGAACTGCTGATCTCTTGATGTTACCCTTTAGGGCCTTTTCTGTGGCAGTCTCTTACCCACCCACACAAGTTGGGTATCGTATAGTAACTTTGGGTGGTAGGAAATATGTGGGTCCCTAATGATTCTGGAACTTTCCATCACAGAAATATGAAGAAAATGTGTGTGTTTTATCCACATTTTGAGGTTTGGATGGGTGTCTGGATAAAATAACCTGGTGATAGCCACGAAAGTCATGCCACCCTAGACTCTCCCAGTGTCTAGTTTTCAGAAATGAGCACGCTTGGTAGGGTTCTCTAGGTGCCCCTGAGCTAAGATGCAAGATCCACAGCTAACCAAATTGCAAAATATGGGTTGATTTTCAGTTGAAAAGGTTGGTGTCCATGTTGCGTTTTGAACCCGTTCTTGTTGCGGGGGATAGGCCCACTCACACAATTGAGGTACCATTTTTAAGAGGAGACTTGGGGAAACATTGGGTGGGAGGAGATATGTGGCTCCTTGTAGATTCTAGAATTTTCCTTTTCACAGAAATGTGAGGAAGTTTGCAAAGACCTCTGGGTAAAAAACCTTGTTAGAGCCACAGAAGTCACACCACTTTGGACACATTCAGGTGTCTCGTTTTTAGAAATGTCTGGGTACAGAAGGTTTTCCTGGGTTGTGGCTGAGCTAGTGCCCAAAATCTGCAGCTACCCACATTGTAAAAAGAAAGCATGAATTCTGCTGTGTAAAATATGATGCCTCCAGGTCGGGTCTTGGATCGCAGGTGCTAGTCCCAGCCACACAAGTGGGGTACTAGTTTTATCAGGAAATGTGTGGGAACACAGAATATACGAACATTTGTTATTCCCAATTGTATTTCTTAGCACTTGTGCTTCCCAATTGTAAGCCAGTGTGTAAAAAAGTACACATTTTGCAAAAAGCCCTCTGAATCACATGCTAGTACTGGTACCCACAAATTGAGATGCACAATAACCTGAGCAGGGAGGCGGGGCTGTATATTACATTACCTAATCATCTACAGGGAGTGCAGAATTATTAGGCAAGTTGTATTTTTGAGGATTAATTTTATTATTGAACAACAACCATGTTCTCAATGAACCCAAAAAACTCATTAATATCAAAACTGAATATTTTTGGAAGTAGTTTTTAGTTTGTTTTTAGTTTTAGCTATGTTAGGGGGATATCTGTGTGTGCAGGTGACTATCACTGTGCATAATTATTAGGCAACTTAACAAAAAAAAATATATACCCATTTCAATTATTTATCATTACCAGTGAAACCAATATAACATCTCAACATTCACAAATATACATTTCTGACATTCAAAAACAAAAACAAATCAGTGACCAATATAGCCACCTTTCTTTGCAAGGACACTCAAAAGCCTGCCATCCATGGATTCTGTCAGTGTTTTGATCTGTTCACCATCAACATTGCGTGCAGCAGCAACCACAGCCTCCCAGACACTGTTCAGAGAGGTGTACTGTTTTCCCTCCTTGTAAATCTCACATTTGATGATGGACCACAGGTTCTCAATGGGGTTCAGATCAGGTGAACAAGGAGGCCATGTCATTAGATTTCCTTCTTTTATACCCTTTCTTGCCAGCCACGCTGTGGCGTACTTGGACGCGTGTGATGGAGCATTGTCCTGCATGAAAATCATGTTTTTCTTGAAGGATGCAGACTTCTTCCTGTACCACTGCTTGAAGAAGGTGTCTTCCAGGAACTGGCAGTAGGACTGGGAGTTGAGCTTGACTCCATCCTCAACCCGAAAAGGCCCCACAAGCTCATCTTTGATGATACCAGCCCAAACCAGTACTCCACCTCCACCTGGCTGGCGTCTGAGTCGGACTGGAGCTCTCTGCCCTTTACCAATCCAGCTACGGGCCCATCCATCTGGCCCATCAAGACTCACTCTCATTTCATCAGTCCATAAAACCTTAGAAAAATCAGTCTTGAGATATTTATTGGCCCAGTCTTGACGTTTCAGCTTGTGTGTCTTGTTCAGTGGTGGTCGTCTTTCAGCCTTTCTTACCTTGGCCATGTCTCTGAGTATTGCACACCTTGTGCTTTTGGGCACTCCAGTGATGTTGCAGCTCTGAAATATGGCCAAACTGGTGGCAAGTGGCATCGTGGCAGCTGCACGCTTGACTTTTCTCAGTTCATGGGCAGTTATTTTGCGCCTTGGTTTTTCCACACGCTTCTTGCGACCCTGTTGACTATTTTGAATGAAACGCTTGATTGTTCGATGATCACGCTTCAGAAGCTTTGCAATTTTAAGAGTGCTGCATCCCTCTGCAAGATATCTCACTATTTTTGACTTTTCTGAGCCTGTCAAGTCCTTCTTTTGACCCATTTTGCCAAAGGAAAGGAAGTTGCCTAATAATTATGCACACCTGATATAGGGTGTTGATGTCATTAGACCACACCCCTTCTCATTACAGAGATGCACATCACCTAATATGCTTAATTGGTAGTAGGCTTTCGAGCCTATACAGCTTGGAGTAAGACAACATGCATAAAGAGGATGATGTGGTCAAAATACTCATTTGCCTAATAATTCTGCACTCCCTGTATACCAGAGCTCCTTACCGGCCAAGTGGTTACAAAATGAAAATCATGGAATGAACGTATTTTACAACTGAAAAAAAGTTTAATGAAAGACTCATTAGAAAAATAAGGAAGCAGGACACAAGCCTTGCATATTGCCATTGAGTAGCTGCATCATTACAAACCAAAAGCAATTTAGATAGTGTTTCACTAGGGTAAAGAGCTTAACTATAATATCACTCATAAAGAAGACATGAAAAGGTATTTGTTCTGTGTATATCCCCAAAATCTACTATAGCTCTTGGCAAAAGAAAACACACTGTAAAAAAAAAAAAAAAAGTATTCTAGAATTCAAACTGCTAAACTAAATTTCACAACAAAGGTTAATTACACGCTCATTAGAAGAAATATCTTTTCAATTGCCACAAACTGGATTTCATGGGTTTAGAAATACATTTATAGTTTCTAATGCGTAATGACATGGGATGACTGTTATCAAATTTCTTTAAAAGCTCTAAGATGTTCCCTTCCACCTCTCCTTAACTGTATGAGAGTTGATACGATGTAGATTGTAATCAAAGAAATGCAGAATTTCTCTGATATGATATAATTTTTTCTTTTGAGAATCACGATTCAAATTGCTTGTTGTTGGTATAGGGACAACAAATGTACTCTCCAGAATTAAAACATCCAGGGTTATTAATAATGGTCCTTTCACTAGTTCCTTTTTGAATATTGTATGGAATCACTGGGACATAATAAGTTTTTGAGGGTGGTTCCTCGCCTGATTGGTTTTGGGATACTTCCTTATCAAGTCAGAAGAAATGCCAATTTTTAGAACAAATTCTGTAGATTCCCAAAATCTTCATGTTATATATTTTGATAAATTTAGCAATCTGATCACTATGGCTGTCTTTCTTGGATGTTTCGTTTTGTATACTAGATCATGTCTATTGGTTGTTGAGGTTTGATTAAATGCTTTGTCATTTACTGTGGAATGATACTCAGTCTGAATATTGATTTTTGATTGAAGTTGCAAAAGTAATGTTATCAAGATCAGATACAAACAATTTATGAGCCTTCAGTATCCGACCATAGGTAAATTTGTCCTTTTGGTGTTTTAGATGAGTCACACTTCCATTTAATATGCTGTTTACAGAAGTTGCCTTTATGTATTATTTACTAAGGATTGTGTTCTCAGTTATATATATTTTACTCTCTAAGTGAATTGACTGATCACTAAAATTTAGTGATAATTTGATTTTTTTTATGGATTGATATTCAACAAATCTTGAAATTTACGCAATTCATTAACATTACCCTTCCATGTGACCTAGATGTTGTCAATAAAGCATAACCAGAGTGCCCTATTGATCCACCAAGACCAATCAGGCTTCATGCCCGGAAGGTCAACAAGCCTTAACCTGTAGCGTACCCTC
This sequence comes from Pleurodeles waltl, assembly GCF_031143425.1. Classification (NCBI taxonomy): domain Eukaryota; kingdom Metazoa; phylum Chordata; class Amphibia; order Caudata; family Salamandridae; genus Pleurodeles; species Pleurodeles waltl. Next base: position 377,792,697 of record NC_090444.1, on the reverse strand, counting down.
AACTGGCTTAATACGGTACAGGCTTGACAGGCACCACATATCTTTTTGCCATTGGACGCTGACAAGACATTCAGTGCAGTTCATTGGCTTTTTCATGGGCAAACACTGATAAAATTCGGGTTTGGCCCTAAGATCCGGAAATGAGTTGCGATCCTTTACCAAAGTCCAGTAGCCACTGTAAGGGTCAATAGGAAATTAGCCACTGAATATCAGATCAGTAGGGGAACTAGGTAGGGCTCCTTTTTGTTCCTGCTCTTGTATGCCCTAACAGTAGAATCCCTAGCATGCAAGATATGTCTCCATCAGGGAGTCAAGGGTTTCAAGGTTTCGGAAGAAGGCAAAATGGGGGAAATAATTTCCTTATATGCAGAACATATTCTCTTGTACATATCCAAACCATTGACTACCATCCCAGTGCTCTTCAAGATTCTGGAAGAGTATGGCTCCCGTGCAGGTTACAAGATAAATTGGAACATAAACTCCCCAAAAGACACAAGAAACTCTAAAGCTGCCCTCTAGGCTTTGAGAATCAGAGGAGGGGTTTAAATATTTAGGAATAGTTATGACCCCACAGAAATGTAGGTTGGGTGTTGTTTGAATTCCAAGTAGATGTTGCTAGATGGAGGGTTATTACTCTTTCCCTAGTTGAACCGGCAGCCATGTTTAAAATGATTATGCTGCCCAAATTACTATATGTTCTCCAAAACACATACTACTATATCGCCCTGGAGACATTTACTAAGATTAATAGAGAGCTGACAGCCCTGCTGTGGGACGGGAAACACCCATGTATCTCACGTAAGTCATTGCAGAGGAATCAATATAATGGGGGCTTGTTCCTTCCAGACGTAGGTTATTACTGAGCAGCACATCTGATTAACAAAAACAATTGGATTTATGCTCCATTTGACCACCTTATGCTCTGGCATGAGCGAGCCCTGCTGGCACACAGAACACATGCATGTTACCTATATGGGGGGAAGGGAATCCAGAGGCTCCAACCCGCAACACAGGTAACCCTAAAAATGTATGTCAAAGCGACCAAAACATGGGGATGGGCCAACAAAATAACTGAAGAGACGGCTGTATGGAAAGGGATAAGGGAAATCACAAAACTATAGGGCTTTGGAATGTGGGATACCATTGGCATTTCTAAGGACGGTGACATTATCAAAGCCGGGAAAATGATGTCTTCCCCTCTAATGCAGACAAAATACCAGCTGCACACATCCCAGTTCCTACACTACGCACAGCTCAGACATGCATTGAGGGCAGAAGGGCTGGAGGAGGTGGATATATTTTCTGCCCCCTTGGAAGGGTGTGTTCTAATGGACAAGTTAGACACTGGTGCGGTATCCGCATCTTACAGTACAATAAACAAGAACTTGCCCGATACACTAAGCCCACTGAGGGAAAAGTGGCACAGAGATGTGGGTGACCTGGAGGATGTGGACTTATAGGCGGCACTAATGCATCTCGGAGAGGTAGCTATTAAGATGTGTTAGCATTTAATACAATTCAGTATACTGATAGCCGAAAACTGTACTGTATGGGAAGTGCACTATCCCCCGCCTCCAAATGATGTTGACCTTCCCTGCTTTAAAATCGCCTTTTTGCATGCTGAGCCCAGTGGTGGCTTAAGGAGACATGGCCAATTACTGGGGATTATCAGAAACACCTACTATACAAGAATGGAGAAGGGAAATGGACTTATACTTTGCGGCTGAAAAAGTGACATACAACAGCAAGGGTTGCCCCCGTAAGTTTCAGGAAAATCTGGGGGTGGTGAAGAACATACTATGGGTTGGGAGTGAGTTGGGGAAATCAAGGGTAACATGGATTGTCTCTGATCAAGGTAATGCTTATTGTGCAATGACTCTATTTTAACATTAACACAACACTGATGGTAATCTGTTTTAGGTTTCGAAATTCTAAATATAATGCTCTGGTACTAATAACAAATGACTGCTATGCCTTCTGTAGCTCTGGTGTTCATGTTTTAACAATAAAAAAATGTTTATTAAATAAAGGATAACCCAAGCTAGCTATTATATTCATACCTCAAAAATCTGAATTACGCTGCCTCTCATACTAGCCAATAGAGAGCGAGGCATAGGAGAAAGCAAAAAAAGAACCCATTTCATTGATGATATAGATCTCCCTCATAATAGAAAAGATGTTATTAAGGACAAATGTGGCAAATACATCAGCACCTTAGTTTGTAACAATAGATTCTCTGGTCTCAAATGTAAGTATTGTCTTAACACCCATTGAAACAAGTAGCCTGCCTTCTTCACATTGTATTTTGTCAGTTGATTTCAGAAAATCTGTGGTGTCAGAGATGTACAATGGTAGGTTAATAACCAGAGGGCAAATAAAGATGTCCACGAGGCTTTGAAGCAACAAAGGTCGAAGCTCGTCAACAGAAAGATTTGAGGAGTATTGGAAATTTATGAACTTTAAAGAAGAAATTACTAGACTATATATTTTTGTCGCAGTGGTATAATTGTCAACTGTTGTGGACATTTTAGTTCATCTACCTCAAACTAGAGGACTGCTTTTTCGAATATAAAGTGACAGCCCGGGTGGAACAATTCGAAAGCATAATACCCTGAAACATTTTTATATTGTGTTGTTAGTGACAAGTTATGTAGAATTATGTATTTTGTGTTTTGTTATATGATTTGATGTCGCATCGAATAGAAATGAGGAATTAAGTGTATATATGAACTGGTATATGTATAATACAATGATGTTGAAATAACAGGTTGGAGAATGGGCAATTGAAATGAAAAAGAAAAACATATTGTAATAAATACTGAGAAAAGAAATTTGGTTGTTTTCCGGTAAAGAATTAGAGTGTCACTGTGTAAATAATTGAGGTGTATTTATCCCTACTATGTACATGGGATGGTGAGGCTTCGATATCCAGTCCATATATAGTAGGGTTATAAAGACTGGCCCCTTTAGTTTTGTTGTAGATATACTTCAGTGTGGGCAAACTATTTTTTTTGTCTCTCCCCTTCGGGCTGCCCGACGGCAGTGGCCCTCACTGTGCGAACAGGCATTACAAGCGTGAACTCGATCAGCGGTATTGGAGCACTGGTCACATTGTTCACAGTTACCTATTCAGACTCATTTCTTGTGGCTCTCCCCTTGAAACACCTGAAGTTGATGAATACTTTACGTAAAACAGAAATCCTGAAAGCAAAAGCGGATATCCCAGCACAGCAGGAGAGCCGAAACTACAATATTCACTGCACTCGGGAAAACTCTCCCCATAATGCTTTGCAAGGCATTACTTTTACAAAACACTTTTGCTCCTAACTCAGCCTGTGGTGGACCTAGGCAATGGGACTCTCGCGTAGGTTCTCATTATTCTAATGAGAATACTGGATGTGGGCGGCAGAATCACCTGTACTGCAGGGGACTGAGTCTGATCCTGCACTGTGTGACACCTGGCAGCCTAATCCAGGTTTGTTCCGGCTAATTAGCAGTGCCTCATCTCCACCCAAGAGCAGTGATGATTGGGGCAACCGGGCGCATGACATAAATGTCTCTCAGGTGAATCGTGGTCACTCAGATCTCATCCGTTTCTCTCAGTTTCATTAGTCTCACGTATGCAAGGTTAATCAGAGGCAGAGTAAAGTTCAGTAAGGTTTTAAGTACCTGCATCTTAGATAATAAAGCGTGTATTGCAATAACTAGGACGATGACGCACAATAAGATTAAAATTGTGACAAGGAGAGTAAAACATAAGAATAACACTACCATATTGTCACTAAGGTTTTTAGGGATAGTTCCTTCCTAAGATATGTTAGAGCACAGCATGTTAAGCTCTAATTCTGCCTTTCATGTTCCCCCTGGGAAGACATCATCCCTCATGCCTGTAGTCTACATAAGCAGCTGTAGCGAAGCAAACAGCATACAGTTGTGGTCATCTGGCTGGAATCTCCCTCTAATGTACATGGGTCAAAGTAGTGTTTTTATGATAAAACAGCTGATGTTCCAAGAAAGGATCCCCACTTAAGAGTATGTATGTTTCTGTGAACAATGGAGACAAAGTGTACCACTTTTGCCGGCAACCTATCTTACTGCAGACTTGAGAAAAGCACATGGTGAAAGAAATTTCTTCTTTAAGAACTCAGTGCTGACCTAGGCGAAGAAAACCTAGATAGAGAAAGTAAAACAAGACCGCAAAAGTGGCTAATATTAAAATAATAAAAACAAAGCTGAATAAAATATATTTAGGTTAAAGTGCACAGATGCAGGCCTAGTTTGCTAAAATAACATGTATACAATTGTAACTAAAATGGTTACACAACAGGACCACTGCCAAAACGTTCATCACATTGTGCTCTTTCTGTCTAATTCATCTTTGGGTACCCACACTAGGTTAGTAAGGACCTGTAGGAGGCTGGCCTGGCTTATAGTGGGTACCTGATGGTACTTACACCTTGTGCCAGGTCCAGTTATCCCTTATTAGTAGATTAGTAGTGTTCTAGCAGCTTAGGCTGAAAGAGGTAGCTATAGCAGAGCAGCTTAGGCTGAACTAGGAGACACGCAAAGCTCCTACTATACCACGTATATCATATAGCACTTTATCATAAGAAACACAATACTCAGAGTTACTAAAAATAAAGGTACTTTATTTTAGTGAAAATATGCCAAAAGTATCTCAGAGGATATACTCCCTTTGGAAGTAAGTAAAATACACAAAATATATACACAAACCAAAATCAGGTAAGTAAACAGTTAGAAAAGTAGTGCAAACACTGTAGAATACAATAGGATGAAATAGGACACAATAGGCCTAGGGGCAACACAAACCATATACTCCAAAAGTGGAATGCGAACAACAAATGGAACCCAGGCCTAGTGTAGTGTGTAGAGGGTCGTTGGGAGTGTAAGAAAACACTAAGGGTGTCCAAGATACCCCACCCCAAGGCCCTGAAAAGTAGGAGTAAAGTTACCCTACTAACCCAGAAAGACAGTAAAGTCGAGATAGGGGATTCTGCATAGGCAACTGAAGACGGATTCCTGGACCTGAGGACCTGCAAAGATAGGGGACCAAGTCCAAGAGTCACGCAAGTGTCTGGGGGGGGGGGGGGGCAGAAGCCCACTAAACCCCATATGAAGGTGCAAAAGGGCTGCCTCTGGGTGGAAGAAGCAGAAAATTCTGCAACCACAGAAGGTGCCAGAAACTCCTCCTTTGGTCAGAAGATGTCCCACGGCGTGCTGGAGGCTGCAGAGTTGTTTCAACGCAGAAAGACCGCAAACAAGCCTTGCTAGTTGCACAGGTCGCGGTTGAAGATAATGGGTGCTGCCCAGGCCCAGGAAGGACCAAGAGGTCGTCCCTTGGAGGAGACAGAGAGGGCGCTCAGCAACAGAGAGAGCCCACGCAGAAGCAGGCAGCACCCGCAAAAGCACTTGAACCGGTGTACAAGAAATCTGAGCACAGCGGTCGTCTCAACCCAAAAAAAGAGGGTCCCATGAAGCCGGTGGTCAACTCAGCGAGTTGAGCAATGCAGGATGGAGTGCTGGGGACCTGGGCTGTGCAGTGCCCGAAGGAATCCTTGCAAAAGTGCACAGAAGCCCTAGCAGCTGCAGATCACGCAGTTTACAGGATTACTGTCTGGCGTGGGGTGGCAAGGACTTCCCTCCACCAAATTTGGACAGAAGGACCACTAGACTGTCGGGGTCACTTGGATCCAGCTCCTGTGTTCCAGGGACCACGCTCGTCAAGATGAGAGGGGACCCAGAAGACCGGTGATGCAGAAGTTTGGTGCCTGTGATAGCAGGGGGAAGATTCCGTCGACCCACAGGAGATTTCTTCTTGGCTTCCAGTGCAGGGTGAAGGCAGACAGCCTGCAGAGCATGCGCCACCAGGAAAAAGTCGAGAAAGCCGTCCGGATTAGGCGCTACAATGTTGCTGGTAGTCGTCTTGCTACTTTGTTGGGGTTTTGCAGGCATCCTGAAGCAGTCAGCGGTCGATCCTTGGCAGACGTTGAAGAGAGAGATGCAGAGGAACTCTGGTGAGCTCTTGCATTCGTTATCTGATGAGAAACCCAAAGGAGAGACCCTAAAACAGCCCTCAGAGGAGGATTGGCCACCTAACCAGGTAAGCACCTATCAAGAGGGGTCTCGGGCATCACCTACTGGCACAGGCCACTCAGAGGCCTCCACTGTGCCCTCACACCTCTGCATTCAAGATAGCAGAGGTCTGGGACACACTGGAGGAGTTCTGGGCACCACCCCTGGGGTGGTGATGGACAGGGGAGTGGTCACTCCCCTTTCCTTTGTCCAGTTCCATGCCAGAGCAGGGGCTGGGGGATCCCTGAACCAGTGTAGACTGGCTTATGCAAAGAGGGCACCATCTGTGCCCTTCAAAGCATTTCCAGAGGCTGGGGGAGGCTACTCCTCCCCAGCCCTTAACACCTATTTCCAAAGGGAGAGGGTGTAACACCCTCTCTCAGAGGAAATCCTTTGTTCTGCCTTCCTGGGACTGGGCTGCCCAGACCCCAGGAGGGCAGAAACCTGTCTGAGGGTTGTCAGCAGCGGTAGCTGCAGAGAAAACCCCAGAGAGCTAGTTTGGCAGTACCCGGGGTCCATGCTGGAGCCCCGGGGATGCATGGGATTAGCACCCCAATACCAGATTTGGCATGGGGGACAATTCCATGATCTTAGACATGTTACATGGCCATATTCGGAGTTACCATTGTGAAGCTACATATAGGTATTGACCTATATGTAGTGCACACGTGTAATGGTGTCCCTGCACTCACAAAGTCCGGGGATATTGCCCTGAACAATGTGGGGGCACCTTGGCTAGTGCCAGGGTGCCCTCACACTTAGTAACTTTGCACCTAACCTTCACCAGGTGAGGGTTAGACATATAGGTGACTTAAAAGTTACTTAAGTGCAGTGTAAAATGGCTGTGAAATAACGTGGACGTTCTTTCACTCAGGCCGCAGTGGCATTCCTGTGTAAGAATTGTCTAAGCTCCCTATGGGTGGCAAAAGAAATGCTGCAGCCCATAGGGATCTCCTGGAACCCCAATACCCTGGGTACCTAGGTACCATATATTAGGGAATTATAAGGGTGTTCCAGTGTGCTAATGAGAATTGGTGAAAGTGGTCACTAGCCTGCGGTGACAATTTAAAAAGCAGAGAGAGCATAAGCACTGAGATTCTGGTCAGTGACACAGTTAGGCACCACACAGGTAACACATATAGGCTACAAACTATGAGCACTGGGGCCCTGGTTAGCAAGATCCCAGTGACACATATCAAACACACTGACAAATAGGGTTTCCACTATGAGCACTGGGGCCCTGGCTAGCAGGATCCCAGTGAGACCGTAAAAACACTCTGACATATACTCACAAACAGGCCAAAAGTGGGGGTAACAAGGCTAGAAAAAGGCTACCTTCCTACAGGACCCCAAAAAAATAACTCCTCACACCATTCAATGTCTGTTTAAGCTCTCTCATGACTGGCGCTTTTGTTTTACAAGTGGGAATAGCTTGTGTTTCAAGGGCCTTGTTTGTAATATCATTGTTGCAGACCTGCTGTCCCTGAATATGTGTAATGCATTATGCTGTTTAGGGGTAAATAAATGGTTAAACTGCATTATTTATTGTCATATTATTTTTTGTGGTTAAGCCCCCTAGGGGCTAACTATATAGTTACATGATCATGTTTCTTACAAATGCTGTTTTCATTGTGGTGTCCTCTAGGGGCTAATCTAATCATAACAGTCATATCAGCATATTAAAATATTTGTGGCAATGAAACTTGTCCCATAATGCTTTGCAGGGCATTACTTTTACAAAACAGTTTAGCTCTTAACTCAGCCTGTGGTTGTCCTAGAACAATGGTATAATGGGGCCACCTTCAAAACATTGACCACAATGAGCTCTTGGTCCCCACTCTTTGTTGGTGTGTACCACCATTCATTATCTTTTTAAGCTTTCTCACGGCTGGAACTTTTGTTATACAGCTGGGAGAAGTAATGTTTATGAGTCTTGATATCATTGCAATAGCACTGCTACCCTTCAAAATGTGAAATGCATTATGTCTTCTAGGGTCTCAATATATGGTTACACTGCATTACTTTCTCCCGTTCTTTGTTCACGCGGTTATGCTCTCTAAGGGCTGACTGTAGGGTTACATGACCATGTTTCTTCCAAATGCTTTTTTATTGTTGTGTCCTCTAGGGGCTGTTCTGAGCATATTGGTCAGCATGCTATAATATTTGTGGCACAAAAACTTGTCCCATAATGCTTTGCAGAGTATTCATCTTACAAAACATTTTTGCTCGTAACTCAGCCATGCACTCAACATCGTCTCCTACTCTGACGACAGCCAACTGATAGTTTCCCTCACCAACAATCCGACCACCGCCAAAAACAATTTCCACGAAGGAATGAAACCAGTCGCCGCCTGGATGAAAAATAGTTGCCTCAAACTGAACTCGGAAAAAACAGAAGTCCTCATCCTCAGCTCCAAAACCTCTGCCTGGAACGAGTCCAGGTGGCCCACCGCCCTCGGAATCTCCCCCACCCCCACTGACCACGCCTTCAACCTCGGCGTCATCTTAGACTCATCGCTCTCAATGGACCGACAGGTGAGCGCAGTCTCGTCAGGTTGCTTCCACACCCTGCACATGCTTTGAAAAATCTACAAGTGGATCCCACCAAAGCCAGAAGTACAGTCACCCAGGTCCTCGTCAGCAGCAGTCTCCACTATGGCAATGCACTCTATGCCGGAACCACCGCCAAGACCCGGAAAAGACTACAACGCATAAAGAACGCCTCCGCCACTCTCATCAAGAACGCCCCACGACACAGCCACACCTCCGCCCTTCTAAGAGACTACACTGGCTGCCTATCAACAAGAGAGTCACCTTCAAGCTCCTGACCCACGCCTACAAGGCCCTGCACGACGCCGGACCAGCCTACCTCAACCACAGACTCTCCTTCTACACTCCCGCCAGACAACTCTGCTCTGTTGACCAGGCCCTTGCCAATGTCCCCCGCATCTGGAAAACCACAGCCCGAGGAAGATCCTTCTCCCACATCACCACCAAGACCTGAAACACCCTCACCATCCACCTCAGGCAATCTCCCACTCCATCTCAATTCAGGAAGGAACTCAAGACCTGGCTCTTTGACTGACCCTCGGCACACCCCCATCTCCCCCAGTGCCCTGAGACCCTCACGGGTGAGTAGTCACGCTTTACAAATCCCTGATTGATTGATTGAGCCTGTGGTGGCCCTAGGGCAATGGGACCACCTTCAAAACTCTTTCTGTCTACATCATCTCTGGGTCACCACACTAGGTTAGTGGGGACCCCAAAATAATAACCCCTCCCACCATTCTGTGTCTTTTAAGCTTTGTCATGGCTACAACTTTAGTTTTACAGCAGGGAGAAGATTTGTTTATAATATCATTGTAGTAGGCCTGTTAACCCTAAAAACGTCCTCCATGGGCTAAGTATATGGTTACACTGCATTACTTTCTCCTTTTATTCATGGAGTTATCCCCACTAGGGGCTAACAATATGGTTACATGAGCATGTTTCTTACAACTTATATTTTTGTTGAGGGACACTCTAGGGGCTGTTTTGAGCATTACACTCTAATGGCAAAAGTTTATTTCTGATAAAGGTTTATATGATAATTGTATATGTTTTAATAATCCCTCCTTATTACAATTATGAACATAATTCAGGCCAATTTAACATCCTTATTTCACTATGACTGTTTGAACACTCTTGATATGTTTGGGTAACCCTTCTAGTTTATTTCTCCTCTGTGGCTGTCTTCTGTCTTTTTTGGGAAATTGTGTTAGCCAGCAACTCTGATGGTGGGGTGGTGAAAGTGGTATTCTATTGGAATTAGCATGGCAAATTTAAATTAGGGTGCTAAATGGCAACATTTTCATTTTTGCTGCAGATAGAGGAAGAAAGTAAATGGAAGTACTTTAATTGTATGCAGGGCCACTGGAATTATATGGCAGTAAAATACAAAATTATGTGGCAGGGTTGACCAATTTATGTGGCAAGAACAGCCCAGTTAATAATTTACAATGCCAGTAGCTCTAACTCAAGCAAATGCTTGTTCTAAACTGGTGTGGTGTTCTTTTGGAACTGTGTGTTTATGTATAAATCCTTTACACATTGCCTCTGAGATCAGCCTTTCTGCTGGTGCCAAGCTACCAATGGAGTGAGCTGGGGCTATCTTAGCTGAGTGACTCCCTTACCTGACTGGAGGGAGAGTCCCTACTTGGACAGGATGCAAACCACTGCCAACTACAGATCCCATTTCTAATAACCATGAACTGCATGCCTATACCTCTCACTTATTTATTCCATTAGAATGGTAAGCGATGTGTCCGATAATACGAAAACCACACCTTGGCGGTCCTAACGCATTCCAAAGACACACTTCCGACATACTGTCAAAGAAAAGACAACACCCTTCCAACCATACACTCTAAATGGTGTAGCATGCTGTCAGTCTAGTCAAGCGCTTCAGTGCCCCACATGGGTTAGTAAGCACTATATATATATATTGCAATACAGCACCTTGAGATACCTGGATCCTGCAGTTTCAAGCCCTAATTCTTCGTCTAGAAGTCGAAAGTGGTTATTCATGTGTGGAATCTTTGTCACTTATGGACTGTGTTTGGGTCCTAGCTACTTAGCTGGGAGCAAGTCTGTCGGACTCTTTGAAATCTGGTTGGAGGTACCAGAGTCCTTTGGTTATATCTAGAGATCTGTGTGATATGTGTCTAAGGGTCGAGGGCTAGCCTTCATTTTATTTACCACAAATAGCCCCTTAGAGCCTATATTTGAAATTAAACCTAAAGAGAGGTGACCAGAATTCAGATTATCAGCGAAAGGATGTGCCACACACTTTCCAAAAATACATGATAAAGATCTTGCTGAAGAGGGCCCCTATTCTGCTTTTCTTACATAAATTCTACTTGGGTATGATAAAATAAATTATAAAACTATTTATTGGAGCATGACTTTGCATTTGATAAATGCTGTTTTGCTGACAGATCCTAACTATGTTAGTCGATTTGACACCTAACTGCTGCCGTTTCCCCAATTACTAGCTCATTAAAGTAATTGACCAGCAAAACATTTTTGCGTTACACTGTCGTGATTAATGGTCACTGTACTTAATCATCAAAAGCATGTGATCTTTGCTGTTGCTAAGCTGTCTTTCAGTAACATCCAATATTACCGCATTGTTCTCACATAAAAGCTGCAGGCAACCTTCCAAACCAATCATTTGGGGGTATACAGTACACACACCACTGCCCACTAAGAATGCACCAGCCATTCATTCATGGGTTAAAGAGCAGGGCAGCACAGATATTTGTCTCATAGCTATGACTGCATCCTGTAGAAGTGCCAGGTTTTTTTTTTAACCTACCGCACGTGTGAACCAAGTCATTGTGTTAGCACAATAAGCCAAATGGAAACTCATATTTCCTGAATATCTCTTCTGGTAATCCATAGTTTGGATGTAGGTGGTGTTTGCAATTTTCTATACCTTGTAAACGATGTATGACTGCTTCCGGGTTGATTCACATTGCACTTTTCTAAGTAGCAAAGAGCCCACCGCATAAACAAGGTCTGTTGCTAAAAGTTTGAGTCTCTTAAAAGGTATCACATCCCCACTTAAGCAGTTTCGTGGTGTATGTTTCCGACTCTTGAACGTCTATTATATGCAGAAAGTACTGACCTGGTGGAGTCCTTGCAGAGGGAGCCGGTGTCCCATCCATCCCACCGGTTTCCAAGTCCAAAGCAGCTTTGGAAACATGCTCATTGCAGCCATGTATTACACCGAGTTAAAGCAGTCCAACCCTTACAGGGAGGTGTATTGTGGCTCAAAGGATGTTTTGTGAGCATTAGGCCAGGTGCATGTTAAAGACGTTTTAACACTTAATACTAGGCCATAAATTAGATTCTAAAGGTAGTTCTGAAATATTTCAGCACTTTCCAGTACAACCCAGTACTCAGGTGCAGCCTTTCCTCCGTGCAGCAATGTATTTTCCGGTAAAAAAAAGCTGTGTGACCAGTGAACAGCAAACTGGATTTACATCAGGCAAATGTTTTTGCTAAATGGAAAGCAGGGGCCATCTGATACAATGTGTCATCTTCAACATCAAAAATCCTATGCCATTTTGGTAATACATGGTTGCTTCAGATTGGAACCTTTGGCTGAAAAGTATGTCATAAGGAAAAACAAGCGTCTTTGTGTGACTTATATTGATTTAACATCAGCCTTTAATATCATTAATCAATCCCAATTATGGAAAAAACACAGTTAATTGCACTTTTTCCGGTTACGTACATGGTTTATGTCGCAAGAAAAGTTTGGTTAGGAGTTCACAATGCTATTAGCTCTAACACGAGCAAACGCAAGACCCGATGCATTGCAAATGTTTGTCTTAACTTATCGGTGGCTGCTTATAAAAACAAGTTGGGGGGGGGGGGGGCGGGGCGACGCCTGGATTTGCCTTTTCTTTTTTTTTTACCTACCAGGGATGCATTCCTCAGTCCTTAGGAAAGGGCCATTCACTCATGGATAAGCATTCGAAAGCTGATTGTGTGTTCTGCACCCTACATCTTTTATATACACTTTTAAGCTCTTAATATTAAGCCATATCATCATTAGCATTGTGTTTCACAGTTTGTGCACTTTTAAACCTACCTTGATGTACCAAGAAACATTTGGTAGAATCAAAAGTGCAGAGAGTGTACACTAAGATCATCTTGCCATTACATTTGCTCAAAGGGTCTAACGTTTCAAAATAGAAAACTGAACTGTGGCCCAATCTGTATAGTCAACTCCAGTTCCGCCTATCCCTCTCCACCCGTAGTTAAACAGAAGCTCACTTGCTGCAGTTCCAGCCTGGATTTTTTTTTTTTTGCATAGAATCCACTTGTTCGATCAGAGCCCCATTCTGTTGTGGCTTGAACACCATGACAAGTCACTTTGAGACCTTTTCTATTTTTATCATGTGCTTGCTTGCAGGATCATTTACCTTATTTTATTAGAAAGTGTGAACGTTTAGGCCTACATAAAAGTGTTAGTATAGCTGCCTCCTATCTAGGCAGACATAGTTTTTGTTGTTTTATATTCGCTGCCATAACAATATGGACGCTTACCATGAAGGTCGGCATGTAGGGACAAATTATCTATATGTAATTTGGGATGACACATTTATTGGCACACTTGTTTTGTCTTGTTGAGCCTTTAGTGTCTCCAGTTTTATAAACATGAGAAAAAATTGGCGACTACATACTATAATATCCCAGGTATTTGACCATTAATTGAAAGGACTTTGTGAGATAACTATCAAGTCCAATGTTAGGCCATTTTACAGCAACAACCAGCTTTGGTCTAAGGCAGCTCCAGAAGCATTGCACAGAGGTGGCATTCAGCCCAGCACTGCTTATCATTCCCAGGCAAAACTATGATAGAGAATAGCTAAACAGCTATTTTTAATGAGCGCAGGAATGCTGTGTAATCCATCATAATAAACTCGATTTATAGGCCTGCTATTTTCTGCTTCTGCAAAATTTAGCATAGTGCTTAGAAGTAGCAATAGGGTGTTAGGAACTTGCTAATCATGTTAGGAATGTCCATATTGTTTTTGCTGGCCATATCATGCATTGCTGCATTTATTTTCTAATTCAGGGAAGTTACCATTCAGATTTTATGCACTATACTTGGGTTTTAGAAATAAAGTTTTAACGTTTGTCCCCTGTGCTTAGTGCTATTTTGAATGTGGTTAGTATTTATAAAAGGGGGTTTTGAGTTCCACAGTGTCCCTGAATTCATCTATTCAGACTAATCATGACCAGAAATCACCACCCATAGAGTATTGTCAATAGGTTGTGTGTGGATCGCAGCCCAGCTGCATATTCAATTCATATTAATGTGTTGAACCGAGTCCTTACACCGAGGGGTTAGAAATCCGACCCCTCCAGCTCTGGGAGGAACCCACTGATCATGACAATTCATAAACCAGTGGAAAGTCAGATTTAACTTTCCAGGAGCCCCCAAATCGAATGGAGACTTTACTTCTGATGGATACTTCTGACTCCAGATTCCTCACCTTTAAAATATACCCATGTGCCAAACTGGATCTGGAGATTTTTTCAAAAGTGCTTCCCGTGATTTGATAGGGGGTGCGATATGTCTCAATGGTGACTCCACACAACCTCGGAAGTGATGGAGCGTAGCCACAAGTAAGCACTAACCCTGTGCGCTGACATCAGTTCTTTCTTTCTGCACCCTTTAACGTGCATCCGAACTCTGTTCCTGAGTTTGTTGGTCTTCCAGAAAATTAACATTTTGTTCTAAGGCAATGAGCTACATAAGATGTCTCCACTAATAATGGTAGGATTAAAGGTGATGCGACTACTGGAAACAGGTTTCAGTCATGGTCCTGCGCAACATGTATCTGTGGTGCTTGGGGTCAGGTCATGACTAAAAGTTTTGTGATAAGTGCCCACTCATGCACCTTAGGTAATCAGAGATGGGGAGGCAAAACTTAGTCACTGAGCCTAATATGTGGTTGTGTTCAAAACAGAGGTTCCATTACAAGTCGGGGGTATACTTGATTGTGTTCATGCGACTGCTTCTGTGTGCAGACCTGTTTCCTTTCAAAGTCTTCTGGTAAGTTGAAAGTATGCCTTTAGCACAAGAAAGTGAAGTGAGACTCATCCTCATCCCTCCCTCATAGTCTTGTGAGAAGTCACAAGGGCATCACTCAAACGGCCTGACAACTTCTGGCTCCGATCTGGTCCTGTGTTTGGTCATGACATACCTCAAATTTTCTAGGCCATTGTCGCTCCTGCAGCAGACAGTGCTTTTCAAGGAGGCCATGCTGCAAATTTCCCAGACACTACCAGCTCCCTATGGCATAGCTTCGGGTCTAATGTAGCTGCTGCAGTTTGACCTTTGCTGGAGAGTCCTCCCCTACACCATCTGACCTCCCCTTTGGCTCCAAGATCCTCGCCAGTTCCTTGGGTGCTGGGCCACTGGATTCAATTCTGATGGCAGTTTCTGTCGGACCACGCCAGACCCACGTCGCACTATGAAATTACTAAGGAAGTACTAGGGCTTCCGCAGCCTGACCTCAAACATACAAAAGTTGACCAGAGGAATTCATGCAGTAGGTTTAAATACTGGCAATTGCTTGGGGTAACTTTCCAGCGCATCATTCTTTTGCCTGACAGGCCATCTCCGATTAGATGCAGCCATATGCAAATCAGTCTTGGTACTACTGCAATAGGAACAATCCAGTCTGAACTGCCAAGCCAGGTCCTCTCTGAACCAGAACACAGGCCAAGACCAGTTTCACCCTGATTGGGGCTCTACGGTCTGGTCTAGTTTGGTTCCAGTGGCACAGTGAGCAAGGGACCCAAGTCTGGGCACTTAAAGCATCACATCAAGCACACGAAAGATGGCAGGATTGCTAGTGGTTGAACATACTGCAAGCATTCCGCTCATCACCTTTTATGTGTTTGCAGTAGATAATTTGCTCTGGATTGTATGGTGCACTTGGTTGCTGCCATTTCTTGAATGTTGATGGCTGGCCAGGTAGTTAGGGTAGTCAGTCCTCTGGGTGTTGGAAGTGACAGCTAGTACAGCTGCAACTGCAAAGGGGTCTGGTTCAGGCTCACAGTTGTCATAGGTGCTGGAGATCTTGCTGCTGTAGAAGGACAGCTGGGTGCAAAGGTTTTATGAGGGAGTGATGCTCATGGAGATTGCTACGGAGAAGTGAAATCTTTTATGATGGCGGTGCCATGTAGCAACCATGTACATGCGCATGAAGAGCATTGCTGGAAAAAAACTCCTTATCTAGTCAAGCACATGGGAGTATTCTGAAGGTGAGGAATCTGTGGTTAGGTAGAGTATCTAACAGAAAGAGCATTATCAAAGGTAAGTAACTGGTTCTTCATTTCAGTGGGGCTGAACATTACATGTATGTAAATTTTTTAGCAACCAGTTAACCCACTGCTTTGCAGAAACCAGATCTACAATCCATTTCTGCCTAGATGTGAGATTTCCTCTTCTGAGTGAGTGACTGACTTAAAAGTATGACATATCAAGGAACATCTTGTTGCTAGGACTGAGAAAAAAAATCCTGTAAGATCAGTTGACATGGCAGATGAACCTTGAGGGAGCTACTAGAAAGATCAGTGATTAGTGATCTGACTTAGAGCGATCAAACCATTCCAATGCTACTGGATTAAGACATTCCACGTAACTCCCTAGGAAAACATTTAGACCTATGATTAGAAAGGCCCTATAGGGAAGTCAAAGGGCTGTAAACGTTCTCAGAAGTGCTGTTTCTTTCCCTTTAGATGTGGTGTTTTTCTTAATTTTCATGACGGTAAGTGACCAGAACTATTATTTCAATTTTTATAGCACTTCTGAATGTTTGTATATAGGTCATTTATGTTGTTATGTTTGATGGCCAAATCCAAGTCCACAATATTTTGACGCTAGGCCTCCTACCCCAAGCGTTGTAGCATTGCCATTTTTCCTAGGTCTCACATTTTCCAAACAGCTTATAGCACTGACCAGTTTATTCCCAGGTCTCGCATTTTCCACACACAAATGTGCTTCTTCAGTCCTGTAATTTTATTTCTGCAGTTGTTCTTGCCATACCCGAGGCTCCGTGTAGCATTTTCAGATGCTTTGAATCTTTTCGGAGGTGACCTCTTTCTGTGTCTCACTGATGTTGGAAGACAATTTGTTTAAGATTGATCACTTTATTCCTGATGCCTATGATGGAAATCACTGGGTATCAGGCATTTTGAAAAGTCGATGGAAAATGCTCTTTGATATGACTTTTGTTTATTGTCTTTGACAATAAAGCTTCTGTGTGTCAAAAATCAGAATGTTTCAGTCTAAATTCAGGAGTCACACATTGTTGTTTAAAGATATCTTTCCTAAATGTTGTTTTAGAATATCTACTGAAATCTATTGTCGAGTTTCATAATAACTTTAGTCATAGGCCTCCTCGTATGCTGCTCTTTTCGAAAATGTTTGGCAATCGTCCTGGTTTCGTAACTTATATTGTTTACGTCGCAACATTTGTATAACATCTGCAATAATAGATAAGTTTCACTTTTAATGATGCCATTTCGCTGCACTGTAAATAACAGATGTTCAGTGACGTAGCAAGGGTGCCATGGACCCCAGTGAAAGCGAGGAAAATGCACCCCCACCCCTCTGTGTGGTAATAAACAGCAGCTTTAATTCGGGTACATCGGGCCCCTTAGCATGCCGAGCCCCGGTTCCACTGTACCAGCTGCACGCACTATTGACTGCTACGCGCTGCAGGTGTCACCATCAGACTTGTACGTTTTAATTTTTTATTCCGGCCAAGGCTTTAGTGCTGTTGCCTGATGTTCTGTATTACTACACACAGGCTCTCAAAAGACGTGGGGATAATCTCTATTGATAAGGGATGGCATCAAAGAGATACAGTATTGAGAACATATGGCTGAAGAATGTTCTTATCTTCCCTGCAGCTGGTGTGCAAGACTTTAAGTACAATTAATGATGAGCTGAGAGTTTATGGCATTTACTTCTAATCTATAGACAAACTTTTAGCCATCAATCACGCCTAGTTCAGTCATGTTATCTGGGAGGAAAATGCATTTACACTTTAGTAGCTGATAAATGCAGCCTAATCATTCAGCATCATTTCTTCCTCATTCTCGCGGACAATCCTGCTATAGAATCTCATGCTAAGCATAACTTGTGATGTTTATGCTGCTAGCTCCACAGAGTTTCTTAGTGAAGCGTTATTATTTTAAGTCTCCCTAGACACTTTGAGTTCAGAGGGCAAAGTGTGAGAAGATCTCTGTTCCCTTTTTCTTCAGTTCTATTTCCCTGGACTGTTAATGCTACGTGCCAGTGCCGGTTTGTTATGCAGCGCACACCTTCAAGGATAAAAAGTGTCGGTGTTTATCAGCCGAGACACCGCACTCCTCTTTTCTGTTTGCTTTTTTTTAAACACGTTCGTGAAGTACTTCCAATAATTTTAAAGAAAATTATACAAATTAGTTAATAATTAATGCTAAGTTCAAGTAGGCTTGGGTAGAAGTGCCTTGATAGAAAGGCCAGATTTTTAAAAACATGGACCATTTCTGTTTTCTGCCTGTGGTTTTGCTCACTTTCTAGCAACTTAACACCCCAGGCAAGAATCAGCATGTCCCTAAAATGAACCATCTCCACTTTCACGTATGCCTCTGTATCTCTTTTTTGTCCACTTGTGTAGAACTTGAACACTTTTCTCCAGGCTTCGCAGGTTCCAGTTCTTACTCTCTGTGAACACACAGTGATTCCTTACCAAGGCGCTCTTCTTCATGTTGCCGTCTTGACTTGACAATGTTTCTATAGCTGCTCCTCATGCTGCATGACTCTACTGCTAACTGTCCGCTTCGCCGTAATACCCCTCTGGTAGGTTTGGCTTTTATGCATCGGGATGGCCCTGTCCTATCAGTTGTTCACCATCCTCCTCAAAGACTACATGTAGGAGAATATCCGGGCAAAAAGGCTCGGGGCTCAGCACATATTTATTGTCCTTTTTGTGCGGGACGATAGGTTCTGGGCTCTAATCAGTAACGTAAAGGCATTGACCACAAGTGTTCCTATTCAGGAAAAGACATTTGTTGTGGAGCCCAAACGGCTCCAGCCCACCTCTTCGCATCCCATACCTGTGTTTCGTTAGTGTTGATTACACGTTTTTGCTTCTGAGGACCATCGAGACAAGGGGGACTTGGGTGGGAGCGTAAAATGAAGTGGATTTGGGTGAAGATAGCTATGTGCAAAGGTACCTCACATACGTTTTTGTGTACGGTGCCCTTCCCTATAAAATGGCAGTAAAGTTCAAACGAGTATTTCTTTAAAATGCACAAAGCAACCAAAAAAGCACATGCATGCACCACATAGTGAAACAATGATCATTCCCTGTGAAAAATTGTGGAACAGTAGCCTTATGGTAAGTTGGAAAGGAGGCAGGCCCTTCATATCAGATGCAGTCAGGAGCATCTCATCGGTGCAGTGTGAATCAGTGCAGTTTTGTGTATAACACACACTGCTAAATGGATCACCTTTCAGCCCACCTACAGTTTTGAACAACAAGAGAATTGGGTCGCTGTGGCATAAAGCATAATACATTGTGATAAGGCTGGGGAGCTAAGGTTAAAAGCTAGCTCTCAAGTCCTGGGGTATGGAACGTGGTCGCTAAATGTCGCCTTCTTCCAAGAAATCTCAAATAGTTTCCCATGCAGCAGTGTCAACTCGGAGTCTTGAACAATCATTGTACGCGTCAGAAATGTTTTGTAAACTCAAATAAGGCTACACTGAGTCAGTCAACGTTTCATTTGTAAAAACTTACTTTGTGTTTTCATTCTATAAACGGTAATTACAGAATTGCAATTTTTTCAGTACTTCTCCAAAATTTACTCTGTTTCAGCAACACTTTAAAAAAAAAACGTACGTTTTTCTGTTACGCAACTGGTTGATAGTTTTTCCTTGCTAGAAGAACAATATACGTTAGCAAAGCACAACCATGTGAAAGAGGACAGGTAGATTAAACTGGGACATTACTTGTCTTTAATTAGCCTTAGCACCTCTTGGCCTAGTGCATATCATCCAGTATCCAATATTCTTGTTAGATAACTGGTTAACAATCTAAGTAAACACCCTTTTCAGAAAAGCCGAACTCTTGAAAGCAAAGCTAAAAAGTGCAGTAACTAAACTGTGGTCATTGTTCAGTGCTTGCTATGTGTGTTCTTTTCGCATAGATATGAAAAGCAGAATTCAGGTTTGCAGAGGGCACCCTAATTAGCATATAATTGGAAGCTGAATTGGTAACTCCATCCCTTCATTACCTCCCCCACCCCCATTTGCTGTGGTTTGGTTTGGTCTTTTGGCACCAGTGTAGACCCCTGTAAGGAATAGACTATGGTGGCCCAGCTGACAAGGGTAAGGTAACAGTACATCCTGTTTGCAGGCCAAAGATACCTCAAAGAGGGAGAAGTGATTTAAAATATGTTGGGCATGCAGAGGTGGAGATCTAAAAGACACATTTAGAGACTCTTGGAAGGGTTAGAGGTTGAAGCATCTAATTAACCCCTCCCGGAGTTTTGTCCTGGTTGCCTCTTTCAGAGTGCTTGTGCTGCACCTGCTCCTGGCACATGGTGTGTTACAAAGATTTTCCACCGCTCGCTGGCCATTGCCCACGGCGGTCACTCGGAAAGAAAATATGCATAGTTACTTTAATTTCTACACGTGCCACAGCTAGGACTTGTGCTGTTTTGCTTTCCAGATCAACCTCGGTAAGGTACCCTCCTTCCCAGCTTTGTCCCTGCTTCAGTCAATATGGGCCCCCTCATAGAACAGAGGGCGCTAATTCATCTGTAAAGAGAATGATCTGCTGCTGGACTGATATAGATGAAGGATTCAGAGAGTAACAAGAGTTTGATGACTTGCCATTTTTACTTTCCAAAGACAGGAGAGATAGAAAAAGAATGTACTAGGTTACAGAGTGGACAGTTCTAAAGTGACGCTTGTTGGACATTCATACCCTTAGTCGAATGACCAGTCTTCTCCTGGGACCATCTATCATATTCGTCCTATCCAAGGTGTTTCAATGGGAACTTCAAGTTGTAAACACTAACTTCACAGAGCATTGTTACAGTTTCTAGATTTAGACCTTCCGGGAGGGAGGGGTTCAAGACCATCAATACAGTGTTGCTGGAATGAAGAGCTACATTTTGTATCGCACATAGACCTGAAAATACCCTCCGTTCATAGTGGTGAAGACTTACAGAAGAAGTGTAAGTTCCCCTTCAAGATACACCTCCAGGTCCCTGATTTTACCGCTAATTCTGTAGTTTTTCAAAGAAAATGGAAAGCAACCGAGAGCTGTTTGATTTCTCGAGTTGTGTTTTAGAGCCAACACGAATGGGATGTGCTACAACTATTACCCCTAAAGCAAGAACCTTATATACAAATAGCCATAGTTGGCAATGGTAAACCGCAGGGAACTAATCAGTAATCCCTGGTAAAAGTAGCAATAAAGGGGCTTGCTGAAACCCTCTTGGATATGAATGACATAGTAATCAGTGCACATCATTCTGGCCACACCGTGGTTAGGATATGATCCCACACTCCAGCAAAGAGTATTTCCATCCCATGATTGAAGTGGATATCAGATTGGAGAAAGTAGATCTAAAGCTGCAGGACACAGTTCTTAGCGGGATTTTGGCTAGGGAGGACTGAATGGAGATATGGTGGCGGCTGGATGGAAAAAGAGGGTCTAAAGTTTTCGAGAGGAAACATACTGACTCTGCTTTTCGAGGTCACTCCTGAACACAGTTGTTAAATATGGTGTTACTATAGTGATCGATAAATACAGAATACGTTTCATCAGTCTAGGAAACTGCCTGCACAGTGAAATTGTGAGGAAACAATGCAAGCAACGAACTTGACTTCATTACACTTCATTACACCCTCATCAAAGTGCGCCCTGTGACCTGATTAGACCAGCAACATCTGTTTTATCTATCTTGCAGTTCATAAACACAACCCAAGTTACAGTACCTTCAGACTGTATATCACCTAGAATATAGTGGAGGGATTTCTTAACTGCTGTATTAAATAATTTGTTAAAACATGGAAAACCATTCATACAAAAATCACTCTGTTTAAAATGTTTAAGCATATAGCAAGACTTTAAAAAAAAGCAGTAGACGTAATTCAGAGGCACCATAATAGTTTTTTTTTTTAAAAAGGTAGAAAAGGCAATCCTGAAAGATGTCATAGTAGAGCAAATAAATCAGTTGAAGATCCTAACACATCTAGCTTTTCAACAAAGAGACTACATTACGATACTATTTGTCTTAAGTCTTTCATGGACGTGCGTTGTCTTAATACTCTATTTTAGGTGTACATTATCTGCTGCTTTTTTTGTTCAGCGCTTCATTAGCCTTTGATAAGGTTAGCTTGAAATTATTTTCTAACCATAAGTAATTTCCATCATCTTTGCTTATCAATCCATATTAAGTTAAACTAACAATTTGTACACCACAACAAAAACAAAATGTTGAAAAATGTTGGTTTGCCGTTGTTTTAAGTGAATTTCTTCATAATGATACTTTCACCAAGAATGTTATAATTAGCTATTTCTGTTTTTTTACCCAGCATCAGCGATAGTGGAATTTCTTCAGGCCTCCTTGTCTCCAAAGGGTGCTTTGCATGGGAAGTTGGAGTCCAATTGCTGAACTGTTCTTTGCCGGGCTTTTGGTGCCATTCCTCTGCTGGTGGAGGTCTCTTATGCAGGATCTCCATCGCCATCTAGAAAAACACTCTCCTGTGCGCACTCCCCAACCCCAAGAGCCTCCTGAAATGCACCCGGGGTAGTCTTTTGAGTATGGGGCCAATCCATAGAGATCCTGGGGCAACCAATCAAGGTCCCTCAGCAAGCCCTTTCCTCAAACCTGCCCTCAGGGGGCATAAGGGGACTGGCGCCACTGGGAGACCCAA
Source organism: Pleurodeles waltl (assembly GCF_031143425.1). Taxonomy (NCBI): domain Eukaryota; kingdom Metazoa; phylum Chordata; class Amphibia; order Caudata; family Salamandridae; genus Pleurodeles; species Pleurodeles waltl. The sequence goes on along the minus strand of NC_090444.1, from coordinate 377,770,094 downwards.
GCCCTGTAGGTTAACTGCAGTCAGTGTCTTTAGTTCATCCCTGTAGGGCATCCTTTTGCTGTCTTCTCCACTGTGCTTCCCTTGTGCAGGTGTTGAGGGGGGGGTTGGAAAGTTATAGATGGCAGGCACCTCCAGCCAATCCTAGAATTCCACATCATCCCTGCATCCCTCATCATCACAGCAGCTCCCCACCCCCGTCCAAACCTTTCTGCACAGCATTCTGGTCCAGTCCAAAATGGCACCATCAACTTGTCTTTGGTCAGAACTCCTCCGAGAGTATCATCTCTGCTCCTGTCATAGGCTGCCTGAACGCTTCCAATTAAAGCTTCAAAGGTGAGTCCCCCGTGTTGGCTTCAGAAGTCTGGGTTTTCTACTTTTGTTCCAGGGGGGCTGGGGCACCCCAAGTGCAGGGTGCAAGATAATTATCACAAGCAGATTTGCTCCCCACAACTTCCTTTCCCAGGAACAGAGACAATCACTGTTGATTGCCCCTTGTGGGAGAGCATGTATTTGCAGATGGCTTAGTCAGTTCTCTTGTCATTCTTGGTTAAGGGTTGTGGCTGGATGTAGATGCAGAGAGCAGTCATAACGATTATAGTGGTGGTGAATTGAAGTGGCTAGGTAAGGTGATAATTTGTTGCAGGAGTAGGATTTTTGTTGAGTGTTAGCAGGACGTTACAGTATTGGGGATGTGCACCTACTGAATTTAAGTAGGAGGCGGAGTTGTATTTTGCTTAGTGTCTGGTGTGGGGGGGGGGGGGGGGTAATACCTAGGATGATCGATGGAGCCTGGTGGTGAGTTTAGCTAAAGAGATTTGGTGGATGAAGGAATGTGTGCACTTGTGAGGTTTCATGCCCCATGGTGACGATCAGAGCAAGGAGGACGAAGGTCAAAGCTGGTGAATGCAGTAATAACTGACCAAAAGACCCATATGCTTGAAAGAACTGTTATGGCACATATAACCTCGTTATAGGACTTCATTACTAGCAGTCCGCTCATTACATGCCATGTAGTTGCTGGGTGCCATGCATTACATTGTTCATGACCAGGACCCAGTGTGACTCGCAGGCAGTAGAGGGTGAAGGAAAGAGTAAGAGATTCATATTCTCAAACCTGGAGATGGGTGGGAATCTATCCTCTCACACCCCCCGTGGATCTCTAGCGGTGGGGGACCTTAATGAAGAGGTTTGCTTGTTGTGTCGCAGGGATTCTATGAAAGTCCCTTTCATGCAGCATTTTCTTGGTACCTTGCTTTGGTACAGTATTGTTGGCAAGAAGCCAAACAATGGGTGTGTAGTAGTTGGACATTCCTGTCATCCTGTAACAAGAAACAATAACCTCTGAAACAGGGTTGTGGTTGAGGGAAGGTAACGCTTTGAAACCATTTTGGAAGATCATCTGTTACCACAAGCTTCCAGCATTGTAAATGTGAAATAACTGAACATTTCTAATTTTAATTGCATAGATACTTAGGAGATAGCTTCTTAACTATATCTTGAAATGCTAGATATCTCTGCCACTGTTTTTTTTTTGTTTATCTGTGGGAAGAACTTAAGGAACTAATACCATACGTGGAACAGTATTTGTAAGTTAACCAGATTTGATCGCTCACACTATGACTTTTATTATCTTATTTCAATTTCACCCAAAGGAGATTTAAAACTATCAAAAATTAAAATGTGTATCTGAATTCCAAACCAAACATCAGATCTATATGTGTGTTTAAAGTGCACAGGTTGTGCAGGGGTGTAATGATGTCTGGATCAAAACGATGAGTCAATGAACTTTCCCAGTCTGGATATGAGATGCACACTCCAAATTATAGGTGTCTCATGTAGAATCATCGTCTCGCGGCAGCCTGCCTTCTTGGGCCTGCCTTGTGGTTTTGGAGACTTTGCAGGATTGAGCAGCATAGCGAAGCAGGTGCCAGCTTTTGCTGGGAAGCGAACACCTGCCAGCCTGCTCCAGATAACTCTGCAGCTCAGAGGCATTTTCCCAGGCTCCCAGATGAATGGTCACTAATAGCCGTGGGAGAGGGCTTTCCACTGTTGTACACCGCACCACAGACTCTTCTTGGCAGCCTTGCGGAAGCTCAAGTCAACTTGGCTGTGACTCCACTGGAAAGCAAGTGTTGTTGGATAGCCTAACATTTAACACGCAGTCTGGTATTCCTCTCATTATCATGGGACTATGAAACATAACAAGCGAGCAAAAGTGGCTACTCCCTTAAAACGCATTGCTTACTGAAGAACTTAAAACGTGCAAGTGGAAAGCGACATTTCTAAGCCTGCATGGGCTCATAACACTTAACTTTATGAATACTGTTAAAGAGCCCGCGTCTGTCGCTTGCTTGCAAATTTTAATAATTCTTAGGGAGTGAACTTTTAAGTAATTTTCATACTTTCTTTTCCCCCGAGTGATCTCGTGCAGCCTACGAGCAAGGCTTCATAGCAGGCAAGCAGTCCGAGAATCCTGCGAACTTCACGGACTGCGAGGTTTCGTTTACTGATTACAGCACATCACAAGGGACCACAGGTCAAAACGTTTGGGAAAGGGGCATTAACAGAAAATCCTACTCACATACCAGTGCTGACTCTATAGTTGACATTGGCATTCATCTTGGGAATTCTGGCAGCGTACAAGTGATGTCACTGTGCTCACAATTTCGAACCATTCTACGAGAGGAATGCAACGTCTGCTTTTCACAGCATTATCTGCCACATTACTCTAATAGCGTTATTAAAACCTATTTACAAATCTGCATTATAGCAGCCACCGAGCATCTGGCGGTTTCAGTTGATGCGTACTACTTTGTGACAGGTTCAGCTGACTCATAGCACAACACCGCGTCTATTCCGCACTTGAGAAAGGCCTAACGCACGTGTACGTCCACTCAGCCTCCCTCCTTATCGCTTTTATATGTTCCATTGTTACAGTTGATTCCTTTGACGGGATTGGGTCACATTTTGTTATTTTTCCAGTGTAGTTTAAAATATTTTTCCTCAGCTGTTTCAAGGGAGCAGAGGGAGATTACAGTTTGACTTTACCTCTCATCGTCTTGCTTTTTCAACTGAGTTGTACCACGGTGGGCTTGATTCAAGGCGTTTAATTCCATATCTTACTTTGTCTCGATTTCCCTGCACCAAGCGCATATTTTATCATACACTTACTTTGCCTTTCCAGTCACTGGGAGCTCTCTCCAGACACGCATTTAGGACACGAAGGGATGCTTCAGTCAGTCTAGGATCATAAATCAGAAACCATCTTTAAGTGAAGGCGCTCTGGTAGGGTCATAGGCCACTATGCAATCGAGTGCAGAGCTCCTCTGTCTGCGTGCGCATTCAAGAAACCTCACAGGACAAGTGTGGCCCTATGACCAAACCACATCATGACAGGTATTCAGAGGTTTAACCTCCTCTTCCTGCTATTGCCAAAGTACATAACAAGCATTTGCAATGCAACGGGTCTCGCGTTTGCTCATGTTAGAGCAGATAGCGTTGTAAACTGCTAACCCGACTTTTCACCTATCAGCAAAAGTGCATTTATGTACGTAACCGAAAAAAGTGCAATTAACTGTGTAAAGCGCTCGACTTCTGCCAAGCGAAATCACACTAGTAAAATAGAGAAAAAGTAGTCCACGAGCCAGACAGAAAACAGCGAGCCTTGCATGTTTTCTGTACTTGGTCGATGCGCGCAAGGAGGGCTAGCCACCGGAAAAGGCATGACGTATGCATGACTTCAACTAATGAAAGCAAGCAGATTTTAACAGGCAAGCCCACGAACCAATGAAAAACACTGACGTGACGTCGACAGGGCTCCGAGCCCTTTTCTAATACCTAAAGCGTCTCGCTGCGATACGCATGCGCGAGCGCATGCAACGCAGGCTCAACCCTAAAAAAAGTACATCCACTCTGCACTTAATCTTCAATGTGAAAGGGTACACGGTGACATGACCAGCATACCACCCACAAATCAGTAACCATTCAGAGGCTCAGCCTCCCTCCTCCCTCTACTCTTTCAACCACCAGACCTCCAGGCATCCTTGCCAAGCAAAGGGAAGAAGAAAACAAGGATGCCCTCTGTTTGAGCCTGTTGGAATGACAAAAGGCCCCTGCTTCCATATCCCCTGGTAAATGACCATAATGTGTCTGCACCAACAAACCCCCTGCACAGTCTCCACCCTAAAATAAATCAATTAGTTTGCAACAGGCACTCGTATCCACTTCTAGGAACCTCATACACATCTCTCTCATCATCAGCACACATACTGTGATACCCCACCTTGTGCTTATTAATGCACATACACAGTTAATCTTGCTGCAAACACAATCAAACTGCAATTAGATGCAATCCTCGTCAAAGAAACATGCCATCCCCAGTTCTATACGAATTCTGGACATAGACATCCCCATTCACAAATATGCATGGACTGCATGCTAAAAAACAACCTCAATGCCATTTGACCCATAAACCGCTCCAACAGCATTGCTCTCGGAGACTTTTACCTCTTTGAAATGACTTCAACACTTGACCCCTTGAATGTGCAACACATATCATACAAGATTTGAATCTTCCTCTTGCTTTGCTCCTAGACCTGGTATTTCACTACCACCTAGTTACAGCAAGCTTCCTCACTTCTGCTGAACAGAAAGGCGCTGAAGACCATTGTCTTTAAGCACACCTAATTTGCACATAACCCTCTGAATCATGCATCACACTTAGTTAAAACCTTGACTTTGCATCAGTCTCCTCTTCTTTCCCCTGTACCATTCCCACATCATTTTACAGTACAACATTGCTCTTTACAATGCAATACATATCTATGCATATAAATAAGCACCCCTCTCCAAACCAATCCACGCCAGAGACAACATTCCTAACTTCATCTTTACTTTTAAACATCCTATGGAATACTACCTCCTATGCTATTTGGCAGCATGAAGCACATCACCAACCCCAGTTGCATCCACAATGAACTGTTATAACCAGCCAAAACCTACCAAACAACAGTGACACACAGTCAAGGACCTCACCCATTGACATTCATTTGTGACCACAACTAGCATCCGGGATCTAATTCAACCTCTCCTTTGAACCCAACATTAAGACATGCATTCCTATAAAAATGCACTTCATGAAACCAAACCACTTCACGTCTTTGTACTCCTTGTAACATATCCGAAAGCGAGGTATCCACAAACAAGTGATGAAATTATGCAAATCTTGGTCCAAGGTGGCTTTACAAAATTGAAAACTCTGTTTTCCTCGTACATAAACTTTACCAACACAGCTAAATCTCCCAGAACAATTTGAATTTTACATAACTGTCATCAAACTGTAAGGTATTGGACCAGACCAGCAAGTATTACAGTATTAATGCTTTGCTGCAAAAAGCAGGACTGGTAAGTAAAAACAAGTCCAAACAAGCAATTGCCTCCTATCCATCTATGTATGATATCAACTAAGACAAACTTCAGGATGTTCATTCTTATGTACCTTACCGACAATGACCATGCCCTAAATTCACCAAAACCAAAGACAGTGTTCTCCCATCATACATTGTGAAAATTGTCAATGGAGAACAACTCATGCCCATGTTATATATTGTCAACCACTTTTTTGTAAAAGGTGTTTCCCTCCTGCAACTGAAAAGAATATAAATCCTCCTGTCCTTGCCAGCTTCAATCAAATTACACTATTATCTCTTGTTGGAAAATAATCGAGACATCAGTTGTATTCCAGCTTTGAATTACCAAATTAATATCTACAGCCTAATGCATGACCACACTTCAGCATTCAGACTTAAAGCACTGGAACAAAAAGTACCCATGCCACGGGCGAATTCCTTATTATGATAGGCAAAGGACAGCATTGTCTCTTTTTGATTTTCCTTTGCCACCAGTTTGTCGAGATGGACCCCTTTAGAACCTAGCAACTACTTGTGCCCTACTGAGGGCCTTCAGGGTCCATGTTTTCCCTTGTGATTTCTTGAATTCGTCTGGTCATTCACATAAAGAGAGCCAGAAGCATGCTATCTCTATCTTGAAATCTCCACTCTCAGACTGCCTTTCTTTTATGCAAGCCTAAGAAGGCTGTGTTAATTCTCATCCCCAACAGAAAATAAATCCTAGGTCAAAATGTACCCGTCTGTTAGCCACCATGCTGCAAGTGCAAATTCATTTAAACTGCGCTCTTCCTTCAGAACATACATCAATAAGAAAAAACAGACTTCTTGGGACTTTGTATCCCAGAGGCCCCTCGTTTGGTAACCGAAATTTATAATGTTGTCTTAACTCTGATCACGTCCCAACTTGAGGAGGGAGTGCCATATTCACTGGCATCCCAGACTCATCAGGCTCCTTTGGTCTGCATGCTGCTATGGAATTCTACGAACATAACAAGCACAGCTTAACCTTAACAGAACCTATACTTAATACCTTGAGGCATTCATCATGGGCCATTGCCTCCTACCTCAAATATGTCAGTCACAATTAATACATCACCCTACTTAGCAGAAAACCTCATCCTCTCAGTATGAAAGCCATGATGATGGCAATCTGAAGTTGAAAACCTTAAAAAGGAAACGGACAATAGACGAGATTTGTTAGGCTTGCGTACATAGGATCTGTTAGAAATGGGGTCTTTGGTTGGCAGTCAGGTTACCCCCTGTCCAAGCAAGGACCCTCACTCTAGTCAGGGTAAGTCACACACAATCCAAATTATCCTGTGTCCACCCTCTGGTAGCTTGGCACTGAGCAGTCAAACTTAACTTAGAAGGCAATGTGTAAAGTATTTGTGCAATAAATCATACAATAACACAACATAACACCACAAAAATACACCACACAGTGTTTTGGAAAAATATATAATATTTATCTGGATATTTGAAGGTCAAAACGATAAAAGATGCAATAAGAAATTGTAGAGATATCACTGAAAAGTGATATGAAGAGTCTTAATTCTTTAAAAAGCAAACAAAGTCTCTTTCAAGCACAAAGTACCTAGTTTGGAGTGAAAAATCTCTGCAGAGGGCCGCAGAGGAGGAGATGTGTGGAAAATAGTGTGTGTGTCGGTTTTGTCCCTTCACACGCGGACTTGCGTTGTTATTTTTCACGTGGTTCTGGCACGCGGACAGTCTCCTCTGTGGGTCGTGGGGTTTTCAGACGCCCCGGGGTCTGTGCATGGAATCCTGGGCTTGTTGTCCAACTGCGCGTCGTTCCGGTGGGCTGTGCGTGGAATTTTCTCCCTCATGGCAGGCGCTGTGTTGATTTCCTTTCTGGAAGTCGGGCGGCGTTGTCCAGGCGGGCCGTGCGTCGATGTTCCGGTCGCACTGCAGGCGCCGCGTCGATCTTTCCTTTGCGAAGTCGAGCAGCGGCGGCCCGGGTCGGCGTTCAGTGAATTTTTCACTGCGGAGCAAGCTGTGCATCAAACTTTTTGCCGCACAAGGAGTCCAGTTGAAAGAAAGAAGTCTTTTTGGTCCTGAGACTACAGGGAACAGGAGGCAAGCTCGATCCAAGCCCTTGGAGAGCACTTCTGCAGCAAGGCAAGAGTTCAGCAAAGCAGCAGGGCAACAGCAAGGCAGCAGTCCTTTGTAGAAAGCAGTCAGGTGAGTCCTTTGGGCAGCCAGGCAGTTCTTCTTGGCAGGATGCAGGTTCTGGTTCAGGTTTCTTCTCCAGCAAGTGTCTGAGGTGGTAGGGCAGAGGCCCTGTTTTATACCCAAATGTGTCCTTGAAGTGGGGGAGACTTCAAAGAGTGGCTTAGAAGTGCACCAGGTCCCCTTTCAGTTCAATCCTGTCTGCCAGGGTCCCAGTAGGGGGTGTGGCAGTCCTTTGTGTGAGAGCAGGCCCTCCACCCTCCCAGCCCAGGAAGACCCATTCAAAATGCAGATGTATGCAAGTGAGGCTGAGTACCCTGTGTTTGGGGTGTGTCTGAGTGAATGCACAAGGAGCTGTCAACTAAACCCAGCCAGGCGTGGATTGTAAGGACAGAAATATTTAAGTGCAGAGAAATGCTCACTTTCTAAAAGTGGCATTTCTAAAATAGTAATATTAAATCCAACTTCACCAGTCAGCAGGATTTTGTATTACTATTCTGGCCATACTAAATATGACCTTCCTACTCCTTTCAGATCAGCAGCTACCACTTCAACAATCTATGAGGGCAGCCCCAATGTTAGCCTATGAAGGGAGCAGGCCTCACAGTAGTGTAAAACGAATTTAGGAGTTTTACACTACCAGGACATGTAAACTACACAGGTACATGTCCTGCCTTTTACCCACACAGCACCCTGCTCTAGGGGTTACCTAGGGCACACATTAGGGGTGACTTATATGTAGAAAAAGGGGAGTGTTAGGCTTGGCAAGTACTTTTAAATGCCAAGTCGAAGTGACAGTGAAACTGCACACACAGGCCTTGAAATGGCAGGCCTGAGACAAGGTAAAGGGGCTACTAAAGTGAGTGGCACAACCAGTGCTGCAGGCCCACTAGTAGCATTCAATTTACAGGCCCTGGGCACACATAGTGCACTCTACTAGGAACTTAAAGGTAAATCAAATAGTCCAATTGGGTATGATCCAATGTTACCATGTTTAAAGGGAGAGAGCATATGCACTTTAGCACTGGTTAGCAGTGGTAAAGTGCGCAGAGTCTAAAAGCCAGCAAAAACAGTGTCTAAAAAGTGGAGGGAGGCAGGCAAAAAGTTAGGGGTGATCACCCTAAGGCTGTCAGGTCGAACAGGATCCTAAAACATTCTGCCACATGTTCAGCTCGTTACTTCAGCCCAGTGCTTCACAAAAAAACTGAAAACTTAGCTCTAGAAGGAGCCCATCTGCCAATAATAAGGAAGCCCTTTCAACGCACATGAGCAATGTGGAGTGATTTCCCTTCCAGTTTGTTTACATGATACTGACTGGTCTCATACCTAGTACTTTCTTCCTAGTTATACATGATACTGACTGGTCTCATACCAAGTACTTTCTTCCTAGCTAAGTTTGCCCTCTATGAATTTGATGACATACACACATACCTACAAGACACGGCAAGCTATCAGTCTGAGGTCAGTAATTCTTGAACAGTGGTTCAATTTGACCAAACTGTGTCCCTAACTCGGTCAATCGACCAGCAAAAGGCTTGTCGTACAGTTTTTCTCCACATATGCCTGCTCCACACATATGCCTGGTGCTACTAGTAGTACTAAGGTCAGTTTCCAGTATTATAAAACACACCTCTGGCTCCACTTTAATTCATGAAAACCATAAGAGGAAGAAGGAAAAAAGAAAATTAGAACATTGGAATGTTGAGATCTCCATTGAAGGCAACGGAGTGGCTCAGAGCTTATAATGACTGGTGTGAATATTCTGCTCCAACTAATGTTTGTTTGCTTTGAGCCATACCTGTTGTCAAAGGCCCTCACCCTCATCATAGGCCCTCCTCCGCTGCTGGGACCTATAACTCAGCTTCAGTGCCTTTAGCAACCAGTATAGTCCTTGGAAGCGGGCTATAAGGCTATGTTAAATTACCCAAGTCTAAGCCTACCTCACGCTCAATGATACTTGACCCTCTGAGGAGGAACATCAAGTCAGAGTTGGTTTAAATTGATTTCTTTCTAACACTGGTATGCACACTTTAGTCATAAATTGTATTTTTAGACTCCATTGAAAGTAGACTTGTTAAAGACAGTTTTGGTAAGTGTTTCTGTGAATGAAGTCTTTAGTAAATAGATCATCAAAGATAGTGCCTGCTTCCAGTAAGTTTTATATTTTGGGTCCTTTTTTTCCAGAAAGTGAGTAATATGTAGATCTGACTTCACAGTTTTCCTGGAAGGCTGGATGATCAACATTATTAGAGTATTTACAGTGGCCATACCTATCCACTCAGCAGTGAATTAACACTTTAACTTGTGTGAAGTGGGTGTGGGATGTAGGCATGGCACCAAGGGCAATAAACACCTAGTGAATGATAGGGAACTAATCGTCTAAGAAATTTGTAGTTGAAGAATAAATATAGAGTGAAATAGAAAAATATTAGTGCATTCCTGGTTGTGCAGAGGCAAAGTCCAAAAAACGGATATTAGATTCATGACCATGCACAAAGTATCCTCTCTATCATTCAGAGGCCAAGGTGTTGACACTCAGTTCGCCCTACTAGATACGTAAGAATTAATGCCCTCATTACGAGTTTAGTGGGCAGCGGAAGCCGCAGCCAAACTAATTCTACCTTCAGGCGCCTGTGCAGCTTGAACACCGCCGGCCCTATTAAGAGTTCACAGCAGGGCTGGCGGGCGGAAACAGGGTTTCTGCCCTCCGGCCCTGCAGTGAACAGGGCCTTAACGTTGAAGCTGGCTCCTAATGGAGCCCGCTGCAATGTGGCGGTGCGGCAGGGCAGCAGCACCCATCGCACATTCCACTGCCCGTAATTCGGGCAGTGCAATGCGCAATTGGGCTGTGCATGGGGCCCCCTGCACTGCCCATGCTGAATGCACGGGCAGTGTAAGGCCCCCCGACGCCACCATTTTGCCATGGAAAGGCTGTTGTTATGGGGACTTGTAATCCTCAGGGCAGATTACAACCACTGGGACTGCCAGGCTACTGGCTGGCAGCAGCCTGGCGTTGTCGGTGGTCCAACCGTTGTGGCTCCACCACAGTCGTAATATGGCGGTACAACCGCCCGCTAGACTCGTAATGAGGGCCTAAATTAGCAAAAAATAGGTGACATTTTCATGAAACAGGGAGCTGGGGAAATATGGTATTACTGTAGGAAAGTACCATCTTGCCTGGCATGTTACCCCCATTTTTACGGTATGTATGTTTGTTTTTTCCTATGTGTCACTGGGATCCTGCTAGTCAGGACCCCAGTGCTCATAAAGTATAACCTGTATGTGTTCCCTGTGTGGTGCCTAACTGTATCACTGAGGGTCTGCTAACCAGACCTCAGTGTTTATACACTCTCTGCTTTTAAAATTGTCACTGCAGGCTAGTGACTAATTGTACTAATTCTCATAGGCACACTGGAAAACCCTTATAATTCCCTTGTATATGGTACCTAGGTACCCAGGGTATTTGGGTTCCAGGATATCCCTATGGGCTGCAGCATTTCTTTTGCCACCCATAGGGAGCTCAGACAATTCTTACACAGGACTGCCACTGCAACCTGAGTGAAATAATGTCCACGTTATTTCACAGCCATTTTACACTGCACATAAGTAACTTATAAGTCACCTATATGTCTAACCCTCACTTGGTGAAGGTTGGGTGCAAAGTTATTTAGTGTGTGGGCACCCTGGCACTAGCCAAGGTGCCCCCACATTGTTCAGGACAAATTCCCCGGACTTTGTGAGTGCGGGAACACCATTACACACGTGCACTACATATAGGTCAATACCTATATGTAGCGTCACAATGGTAACTCCGAACATGGCCATGTAACATGTCTAGGATCATGGAATTGTCACCCCAATACCATTCTGGTATTGGGGGGACAATTCAATGCATCCCCGGGTCTCCAGCACAGAGCCCGGGTACTGCCAAACTAACTTTTCGGGGTCTCCACTGCAGCTGCTACTGCTGCCAACCCCTCAGACAGGTTTCTGCCCCCCTGGGGTCTTGGCAGCCTGGTCCCATGAAGGCAGAAAAAGGATTTCCTCTGAGAGAGGGTGTTACACCCTCACCCTTTGGAAATAGGTGTGAAGGGCCTGGGAGGAGTAGCCTCTCCTGGCCTCTAGAAATGCTTTGAAGGGCACAGATGGTGCCCTCTCTGCATAAGCCAGTCTACACCGGTTCAGGTATCCCCCCAGACCTGCTCTGGCACGAAACTGGACAAAGGAAAGGGGAGTGACCACTCCCCTGACCAGCACCTCCCACGGGAGGTGCCCAGAGCTCCTCCAGTGTGTCCCAGACCTCTGCCATCTTGGATGCAGAGGTGTGAGGGCACAATGGACAACTCTGAGTGGCCAGTGCCAGCAGGTGATGTCAGAGACCCCTCCTGATAGGTGCTTACCTTTCTCAGTAGCCAATCCTCCTCTTTGGGCTATTTAGGGTCTCTCCTGTGGGCATCTCACCAGATAACGAATGCAAGAGCTCACCAGAGTTGCTCTGCACTTCCCTCTTCGACTTCTGCCAAGGATCGACCGCTGACTGCTCTAGGACGCCTGCATAACCGCAGCAAAGTAGCAAGAAGACTACCAGCAACATTGTAGCGCCTCATCCTGCCGGCTTTCTCGACTGTTTCCAGGTGGTGCATGCTCTGAGGGCTGTCTGCCTTCACCCTGCACTGGAAGCCAAGAAGAAATCTCCAGTGGGTCGACGGAATCTTCCCCCTGCCAACGCAGGCACCAAACTTCTGCGTCACCGGTCCTCTGGGTCCCCTCTCATCCTGACGAGCGTGGTCCCTGGAGCACAGGAGCTGGGTCCAAGTGTCTTCAACAGTCCAGTGGCCCTTCTATCCAAATTTGGTGGAGGTAAGTCCTTGCCTCCCCACGCCAGACAGTAATCCTGTGTACTGGGCCCTAGCAGCACCCAAAATCCTCAACCGTGACTCTTGCAGCTAGCAAAGCTTGTTTGCGGTCTTTCTGCATGGAAACAACTCTTCCTCCTCCAGCACACCGTGGGGCATCTTCTGACCAAAGGAGAAGTTCCTGGCACCTTCCGTTGTTGCAGACTCTTCGGCTTCTTCCACCCAGAGGCAGCCCTTTTGCACCTTCATCTGGGGTTTAGTGGGCTCCTGCCCCCCCTGGACACTTGCGTGACTCTTGGACTTGGTCCCCTTCCTTCACAGGTCCTCAGGTCCAGGAATCCATCTTCAGTGTTTTGCAGTCAGTTGTTGTCCTTGCAGAATCCCCTATTTCGACTTTACTGTCTTTCTGGAGTAGTAGGGTAACTTTACTCCTACTTTTCAGGGTCTTGGGGTGGGGTATCTTGGACAACCTTAGTGTTTTCTTACACTCCCAGCGACACACTACACTAGGCCTGGGGTCCATTCGTGGTTCGCATTCCACTTTTGGAGTATATGGTTTGTGTTGCCCCAGGCCTATTTATCCCTATTGCATTTTATTGTGTTCTACAGTGTTTGCACTACTTTTCTGTTACTTACCTGATTTTGGTTTATGTGCATATAATTTGTGTATATTACTTACCTCCTAAGGGAGTATATCCTCTGAGATACTTTTGGCATATTGTCACTAAAATAAAGTACCTTTATTTTTAGTAACTCTGAGTATTGTGTTTTCTTATGATATAGTGCTATATGATATAAGTGGTATGGTGGGAGCTTTGCATGTCTCCTAGTTTAGCCTAAGCAGCTCTGCTATAGCTACCTCTATCAGCCTAAGCTGCTAGAACACCTCTATTCTACTAATAACGGATAACTGGACCTGGCACAAGGTGTAAGTACCATCAGGTACCCACTATAAGCCAGGCCAGCCTCCTACAATTACCATGATATTCCCATTCCAAGATAAAGAGCTTACAATGGTACCCAGTAAATACTGCCCCCTGTGGTATCAGTGTAGGAAAGGGGTGCTGCCAA